>NC_047667.1:59686921-60286921 GCF_011762505.2 Arvicanthis niloticus
AGTCACATGGGATGCCAAATGTCTTTGTATTAATATCCTCTACATTAGAAAGAAAAATACAATACCTCACCAAGCTCTCATTTATAAACTGTAGCAAGGCTTCTCTAGAAATCTAATATACTGGCTTATAATTCAAATGGTTTGCAAATTAATGCTGAGATGGATCTCAGTCAGTGGGAAAGGAGTCATCTCTGCACTGAAGGACTGCATTCGGCATTTCATGCTTGTCCTTGCAATAATTGGATATTTCTATTTTGTCAAAATTGAAGTTTTTTTTTTTTTAACAAAACATAGTCAATGAGTATATCTTATATTTAAGTCCGGATTTTATGGACTTCAAAAGCAAAGCCTGTATAAGTGAGTGTTCAGTTTTGAATGTGTTTTTACAAATAGTTACACCACCATGGTTTCTGATGTATTTATAGCCCATAACCATCAAATGCAAAAGGAGCTGAGTCTGCAATGGTCACTGAGTCTGCAGTGAGTTCCTCAATGCTGCTTTCCTCCTGGTGAAAACTGTTAAGATCTGCTAGCAAGCTGTACGTACCCACTTGCTACTTATTTTTAAAATTTTATTTATTTTTATTTTATGCATGTAACTGTTTGCCTGCATGTATACATGCACAACAAATCTGTGCCTAGTGTCATAAAGGCCAGAAAAGGGCTTCAGATCCCTGGAGCTGGAGTTACAGATGGTTGTGGGCCCCACCATGTAGGTGCTGGGAACGGAACTCAGAAAGTGTTCTAAGCCACTGAGCCATCTCTCCAGGCTCTGGTTTCTCTTTCTTGTTTGATTAAATCCCTTCCCTTTTGCTTACTGCTAACAAGACATGTTGGAAAGTAATTTATTATTGGCCCAGCTTAGTCCCATAATGCTTCAGTTTTGCTCCATGGTCATCATACCTCTTTCCAAGTATCCAAGTCAGGGCTGGTTGACAGTGTGGATTCAGGGAACTTCCATTCACTGTGTCTGCCCTTTCCCACAATGCAACTGATTCTAATTGTGTGCACATCCAATTGTGCATAGGATAAGATGACAAATAAGGGATTCTATGTGAAAGTTTACTTTGAGCCTATTGCACACGAACCTAAAACTATTATTCTAGGTCAGATCTGGCTATTGTGCCTAGTTGCTGGCTTATGTTTCTGGGTGTGTTTGAATAGAATGTGGACATTATCAAGGAGTAGTAAGAGGAGTGTCTTGTTTCCATTGCTTAAAGGACATGTTTCTATAGCTTGATGCAGATGAGGGTGTTAAGTCGCTAACACGTTGCTAGGTGCATTGTTCTAAGAAGGTATGTATAGCCCAAGCCCAGGGGAGTCGCAAGTTACTGAGCTACTTCTGTGCTTTCCTGCCTTAATTTTGAACTCCTGAAGGTTCATGGCTTCCCCCAACACTGCCAGCAACTGGAGTGTGGGCATCTAAAGCATGAAGCAATGCAGGTTCAAGCCTCAAGTACCATTGTCCAGACTGTTTCTCAATTCAGTTGTACAAGGCTACCTCAGGATCTCAGAGCCTCGGGGCTCTGCCTCGCACAGATCTACTTACCCAACAACCTTTTCATCCCATTAGTAATTATTTAATAAAAGAAAGCTGTGAAATGGGAATGGAAGGTGTTCCTTGACTCACTTTGAAAATTATAAGCTTTCCTTTTGAAACCAGGTACGATGGTGTAATCTGCAATCGTAGTACCGAGAGTATGAGGCAGGAGGACCTTCATGACTCCAAGGCCAGCCTGGACTTCAGAGTAAGACACTGGCTGGTTTTGTGTGTCAACTTGACACAAGCTGGAGTCATCACAGAGAAAAAAAAGCCTCCTGTGAGGAAATGCCCCTGTGAGATCAAGCTGTAAGGCATTTTTCTCAATTAGTGATCAAGGGTGGGAGGACCCATTGTGGGTTGTGCCATCCCTGAACTGGTGGTCTTGGGTTCATTAAGAAGGCAAGCTGAGCAAGCCAGGGGAAGCAAGCCAGTAAGTAACATCCCTCCATGGCCTCTGCATCAGCTCCTGTTTCCTGCCCTGCCCGAGTTCCAGTCCTGACTTCCTCTGATGATGAACAGCAGTGTGGAAGTGTAAGCTGAATAAACCTTTTCCTCCCCAACTTGCTTCTTGGTCATGAAGTTTTGTGCAGGAATACAAACTCTGACTTAGACAAATTGGTACCAGCATAGTGGGGTATTCCTGTGACAATCTGACCATGTTTTGGAGAGGACTGTGGAAAGACTTTGGAACTTTGGGCTACAAGAGCCATCTGGTATTAAGAGCTCTGTGGGATGTTCTATAGGAGCTTGGAAGATAATGTTGAGAACAGTGTAAACAATGGATGCCTGCCTCCTTCAGCTGCTTTTCTAGATGCTATCCATGTCTTTAAATCCTCTAGAAAAATTTTGAACTCTCTATCCCGTTCTTTGGGATTGCCCAGGATATTCCTAGAGCTAGCTCCTTTTCTCACAAACAACGAAGTATCTTTCCTTTGTTCCTATGGTGTATCTGTGCAAGTTTGCATCATAGTGTAAAAATACTTGATATACTGAGTGATCGGGAATAACATCTACCTCAATGACAAATCTATTAGATTGTATACTGTTCTGCAGAAGGACTTCCACAAACCGTGGTTCCCCGGAACAGGCTCTGGCTTCTCCGATTTGACTGTCTTCAAAATACTTTGTGATCATTACATTGAAGTGGTTAATAAAGACATCTTTACTGGTAACTTGCACACCAACCATTTCTCCATGTGGATTGTCCTTTACTTCAAAATGAATAGTGCCATTGGTGCGTGAATAGTGCGTGAATTCATACAAGCTGGTGCAAATCGGAAAGTCTCATTGCTAAATTTCATCTTTATATCCTCTTGCATGGCTGTCTCTGTGTTTGTCAAGGTTTTGAATTCATGTACTGGGTCGATGAGATTGAGTGGCCCTGTCTCAGCAACTCATAGAATAGAATGCTCTGTGTAATGTTTGACATTATGGAAAGAATTAAAAGGGTATGGCATGCAAGACATCTGTTCTGGTTTGGGCTTATTACTGTCCATGTCTTTAGTCACTTTGTCACCTAACACATTTTGTTTCATAAGACGGGGTTTTTGTTCTTCAAGCTGGCCTGTCTCTCTGAGACCAAAATCACTGTTGGGTGAAACTGAGTTTTCTTCATCATTTTTGGTCTTTTTTTTTCTTTTTTTTTTTTTTTTTTTTTTTTTTTTTTTTTTTTTTTTGCTGTTCTTTTATAGAGAGCTTTTTATTATTTAATTGTCTGAAATTTTGATTGTGACTTTCAGGGGAACTAATTAGTTTGTTATATATACATTTTATCAGAAGTACTGGACCCCGAGGCAAGCCCATTTCTCTGAGATCCTCTTTAGTTAGTTCCTGCAGGACCATCCCGTTACCTCTTCATCAAGCAGGATTTGAGCATATTTCTCATCTATGTTAAGGTCTTCAGTTATCCATTTTCTTACATGTTCTTTGGTCCAGTCTATGATCGATTTAGGTTGAGCTTTTTGTCTATACATGTCTAAACTTCAAAGTTGTTCCCAAGTGAATGGAATACTCTTCTTCTTCCATTTTCCGTGGAGCTCCACCCAAGACAGTGTTTCTCAGCTGTTCCCCCATTTTTAGGTCCCTCATTGCAGGTGTCACCTGTAGCTACCTGTGGCCACAGATCAACTGGGTTCACCTGAAAGGGGGGCTGGAAATGAGGAAAGTGACAGAGGGCGAGAGGAAATGAAGCCAAGACAAGATTCTAGAACAAGGCTTTACCCTGAGATTCGTATTTGTCTACGTCCAAAAGCTATCTTACTCTTAGCTCAGTCTTCTGAGATTATCATGTGATCCACTGCCACGCAGTAACTATGGGCTGAATCACAGTGTCTCCTGGGAAAGGGGTGTGGATAATGCCAAGGAATTCTCTCCAGTAAGAGAAGCTATTCTCATCTGATTATGATCTCTTTATTTATGACAGTGGTGATGGTAGAGAGAAAGGATTTTAAATGTTACATAGGGGAAGAAAAATAGAGTTTCATGATGACATGCCAAAGCTTTTGAATTTTAGCTTCTATGGATGACTGCTGACTTGATCAAAGGCTGACAATGGTTCTTCTAGACCCAACTGATAAGAGAGAGGAAAATAGTGCTATTTGATCTGGAAAAAGCTTTGTGATGAGCTAAAAGAAGAAAGGGACAAACTCAGGTATTAACTCAAAACCACAGCAGTCTCTCTAAGCCTGGTTCTGGTGACAGAATGAACATCCTATTTCTTATTGTAGACAACATGATTTTTGCAACCTTTTAAATGGGCATAATAATTTCTCCTAACTACTCAAGTCACTAAACCAAAACTAAGACAATGGCATTGCAAACCAACTTAGTGTACCTACCTAGAGCTCTGAACACTTTCCTTGTATATATGAACTTTCAATTACTTAGCATTTCTGATATGGAAGTGTATGTGACCTCTCCATGTTTCCTGTTTTCCAATGCCCTCTTCTATTAAAATAATTATTATATTATTTCTGGTTACAAATCAAATTATCAGGTAAATGACATTTTATGGATACTGCAAACTTCACTTAGCTGGGTGAACATCTATTTTCTTATTTAAAAAGATACTAGAAGGGAAAGTATCACCTCTTCATTATGCATATATTTAATCTTTGAAAGAGTTCTTGTGCTATGACAAATTCATTTGTTTTGACTTAATTTTAGAAAACTAAGTGTATATATGTATGTATGTATGTGTATATGTATGTGTGTGTATGTATGTATGTATGTATGTGTGTATGTATGTATGTATGTGTGTATGTATGTACGTATGTATGTGTGTATGTATGTATGTGTGTATGTATGTATGTATGTATGTATGTATGTATGTATGTGTGGATGTGTGAATGAATGAATGATAGCAATTGGGCAATAGTTTGCCAACCTTGCTGGAACTGAAGAAACAAGGTGCATGTGTTAGAGTTCTCAGAGAGATAGATATTTCCTAGTGATTCTGTTTTTGTGATAATCAAGTTGATAAAAGACAGTCAGATGGAGGGAGGGAAGGAGACAGGAGGGAAAGAACTCATTTTTCAAACTGCGTAAACTGCGTATGACAGTATACACGTCCAGCACTTGAAAGGCTGAGACAGGAAAGCTACACATTTGAGAACAGTACCAGCTATATAGTGAGAACATTTCTCAAACAAACTGAAATGACATGACACAAGTATATAAAATGACCCCACCAACCCTCCATGTATCCATCCATGAACAAAGCAGCCATTTTACTTGATGGAGGTAGGACTGCTGGCTAGGTCCAAATGTGAAGAAACGTTGCCAAATCCACTTATGTGAAGCCCTCATTCAGTGTGCGCTTTTCCACTGCCTTGAACAAAGGTGTGGAAATACCATCAGCATTTTAGGTTTATCCTGCACAAAGAAACCACGTGAAACGGAACTTCAGCTCCGTCATCCAAGCACAGCTCCTACTTTCTGAACTTTGTGACTGGCAGATATGACACAGTCTACAACCAACCTCTCCAGTTCGTCCACCAAGTACACGAGAGTGAAATGTCACTGTGTCTCTTTTCTTACCTGTGTGTGCTATGACTGACAGAAGCTTAATTGGTTTCTTAAGGGCCCCTGTGGCTAAGTGTTACATTAAACATTGATACTAAACATTTCTATATGCCAGAAAACAAACAAACAAAAAAAAGAAAAACAAAACCAAAAAATAAAACCAGTTTCTTGATCATTCCAAAAATATATTTCAATTCCAGCCACTCTGCCATACCAGGAGAACGACACTTCTGCCTCTCAAGAGGCCCAGGTGTCCCTACTGTGAAAACAAAACCAAAAATAGTTTCTCAATCATTCCAAGACTATATTTCAATTCCAGCTTCTCTGCCATACCAGGAGAACCACACTTCTGCCTCTAAAGAGGCCCAGGTGTCCCTACTGTGTTAAAGATTGGACCATGACGGCATCCACAGTTTGGTTTTGCTTTGTGTTGAGTTTCTGTGTTTTGTTTTGTTTGCAAGTTGGTACTTTGTTTTCAGTAGGAGCTTGGAAGGCAGGTGACAGGAAGATAGTAAAAACAGCAAAAAGAAGTGGGTAAAGTGACAAAATAGGGATTCCTCTACAAGAAGTTATAAGGGATGCAAACCTAAAGATGACAGCGTACTCAGTGTGCATTGTTTTATGATGCTGCGAGCACCACCTTTATTGCCTCTTGGAGAGGCTGACCACTGAGCTGCCCTGTTTTGGAGCGATCCCATAGAGTGGGATCTAGTGGGAAAGCAAGCCACCAAAGCATCGCTCCGCATAATGTTAGTCAGATTTGCATATTTGTGCCACAGATATTAGTGTTCCCGTGGACAAAATTTCCAATGAGGAAAAAAAAAAAACATATTTGAGGAGGCAGGAACAAATTAAAAGTGACACTGCTTTCAGTCACAGGCACTAGGCAGGGACGAAATGATTTTTCAAACAATTTTAGTTCTCTGGTAAAGCACTCAGGGTTGAGTTTTCATTCTAGAGGGGGAAAGTGATGAAGTTTTTAAACCCAGGGAAACAAAACCCTTGATTTGTGCCCAAAAGGCATATGGCCAGTGCCAGTTCTGGCAAGTTTGATACAAATTGTATGATTTGGTTTTTTTTAGAGCCTTTTCTTTATTTTCCTGAATTTTGTAGGATTTTGATGTCTAGTTTTCCTCTAGATACTGAGTCATGGGTGGAAATGGATATTTATTTTAATATTTTTTATAATTATAGTGTCAAATTCATAGATGTGTGGACAGGTAGCCTCTACCCCCCTCTGTGTGTGTGTATATATGTGTGGGTGTGTAAATGTGTATGTGTGCGTGCATGTGCATGCTTACATGTAAGAGTGAAAGATGGTGTTTATGTGACAGCAAGTGTTAAGTAGAAGAGAGTTTATAGTTTATATGTAAAATGTCTCTGGAGTAGGTACATGTATTTGAACACTTGACCCTCAGCTTATGGTGCATTCTGTGAAGCTCTAGAACATTTGGAAGGCAGAGGCTAGTCAGAAGAGGTGAATCTGGGGTGGGTACTTGAAGTTTGTAGCCTAAGCAGGTTATGGAGGGATTTACAGCACTCATACTAGCTACCTCTCTGCCTCCCCTCCATGATATGATGGACTTTATCCCCTCAAACCTACAGCCGAAAAAAACTTTCCTTTCTTAAGTCTCCTTTTCTCAGGTTTTAGGTGGTGATGCTGCTAGATGCAGCTAATGTAGAAGGGCGAGAGAACACATACAAGTTATACATCCCTCCCCAGGGAAGCGATGTCTTATGGGAATCACACCATGCCTCAGTCCCACCAGCCTCACATCGAGTTGCTCTCCTTGTGCTGCAGTACAGTAAAGAAGGGTGACCAGAGTTTTTGCCTGCTTGTCCTGCACCTTAAATGCCAGCAAGTCTAGCCTTGAGCTAAGTGACATTCAGCCTTGAAGAAAGAAATTCTAGAAAAAGATAAAGGTATAATTTTCTCAGCAAGGCTGTTGTTGCCTGAACCCTCCCAAGTTCAAAGAGAAACTCCTGTCTCATTAAAGTAACGTCTGGCTGTGCCCAAGCACTTTCCAGATTTTCACAGTTAACTTTTCTAGAGTTATAACTCTATGCATTTATCTTTTTTAGTGGGTAGACACTATGATTGGTTTTACAAGCAAAATAAACAGTGTAGGAACAAATGAAAGACTTTTTTATTTCTCTTTTAACTGTAAATTTAAGAGCTTGAAATGAATTTGGCAAATAACTCATAAAGCCAAGGAGCACTGTGGCCAAAGGACAAGATTTCCAAAAATTCTTGGAAATCCAAGTAATACCAGGAATAAACCCCAATATTAACTTGTTGAGTCTTGTGTTTCTTTTAGAACACTTATTTGCTCCATCCCCTTGTGAAAAATAAAGGTGTAACCAATCATGGAACTCTTGATCAACTGGGCTCTGTGCTGGGGCCTGCTGTGCTCAACACAGCCACAGGAAGTACAAAAGGATGTGTTTCCTGGGGAGCTATTTCCCCAGGAAACCAAGGAAGTGACTCCTCCAGGGATGAGCCAGGGACTCCTAAAGCATCTCAATTTGTTCTTTATACATCTCAAACTACTTTTCTTTTTTTTTAAAGTTAACCTGGAATGTTTGATTCAATTGATGAACTTGGATTGAACTTTTAAATAGTAATGAATTATTTCAACGTAGTCACTGTTGAAAAAAAATGTAATAGGTACCAGGAAAATAATACCAGAGCATTCTCTCATTGAAGGTATAGTTATAATCCTGTAAGTGAGCAGTAGGGTGAACACTTGGTGTGAGCAAGGCCATAAGTTAAAGCCCCAGAAGAAAAAAAGGAAGGAGGGAAGGAAGGAAGGAGGGAAGGAAGGGAGGGAGGGAGGGAGGGAGGGAGGGAAGGAGGGAGGAAGGGAGGGAGGGAGGGTGTAGATAAAAGAAGGAATCAGTGAGGAAAGGAAGCAAGAAGAATAGTTATGAGAGGTTTTAGAGAAATGTTATCCCCAATATGATAGTTAAGGAAAGAAGGAATAAGTATAAAATAATTTGCTTGATATGATACAGTCTACAGTTTTTTCTTTTTTATGTTTCTGTGTATGCTTTAGTACATGAGTGTGGTATACATGTGCTATATGTGGGTTGTGTGTTTGTGTATATGTGTGTATACAGATTTACAGAGGTAATGACCTCCCGTGTCCTACTCAGTTGTTCTCCGTGTTATTCCTTTGACAGCAGGGCCCAGTGCATCTCCTGCACCTACCACTCTATAGAGTTGGGGTAGTAAGTGCTTGCAACTATGCCAGATTTTTTATATGGCTTCTGGGGATCTGAAGAAGCCATATAGAGTTCATGCTCTTGAAAATAATTTTATTTTTATGTGGTGGATGTCTGCTGAATTATGTCTGTGTACCACATGTGTGCCTGGTGCCAGCAGAGACCATAAGAGGGTGTCAGATTCCCTGTTACAGGAGCTACAGAAGAATGTGAACACCATGTAGGCACTGTGAATTGAACCCAGAACCTCTGCAGAACAGAGGTTTTATCTCCTCAGCCTCCTTAGACAGATTCTAGCTGCCATGACTAGGTACATTTTGGGGGGCGGGGGGAATTTTTTCTAGTAATAAAATTCTAATGTTGTCCCAACATACTTCAGTGTGTGTGTGTGTGTGTGTGTGTGTGTGTGTGTGTGTTGTCATAAGGTGTACCGTGAGTTTTTATTAAAAAGGCAACACCATCTTATTCAGTTATGATAGCACTATCCTGCAATTTAACAAATGCTTCCAATAAATACAGTAGTGATGGGTTACAGAAAACTAGAAGAACGTTGTCAAGATACTGTGACAATCTGGCTATTCTCATTTGTTCCCCAGTGTGTTAACATCTTGTTCTAAATAGTGACAGAAACAGAGTGACTATATCCCAGAGGATCTAGCTGCAGCACAGCACTGAAGGAAACATGTGGTCCTTCAAACCCACTTTTCCTGTGCTCCCCCTCAGTTCACTGGTAAGCTTGCTCTGCTTTTAACCCATGTCTTGAGCAGTTCAAGCAACTTCCTCTATAATCATCCTGCATATTTCTTCCATCAAGCTCCTATTTATGAAATTCAATATTTCTCCTGCTATTTTGTACACAATTCATGACATCTTTAAATTTTTCTTCTGGTCTGATCAAAGTGGTTTACTTAGTAGTAATCTCTTTACAAAAGGACTCTAGGTTTTGAATGCCTGTCTATCTTCTCACAGAAGGGCCTTTTTGGTAACGCAGAGGTGTTTTTTTTTTTTCTTTAAAATACATTTCAGATTTTATCCCCTCACCCCATTCCCCCCACCACCCAGGAACCCCTATCCCGCCCCCCCTCCTGCCTCCACAAGGGTGTGCCCCCGCCTACCCCCTACTCTCTCCCCACCCTCAAATTCCTCCCCACTCAGTGTTCAGCTTTCATGGGACCAGGGATCTCCTCTCCCACCCATGCCCGACAAGGCCATCCTCCCCTAAGTATACAGCTGAAGTCATGGGTGCCTCCCTTTGTGCTCCCAGGCTGGTGATTTAGACCCTGGGGAGCTCTGGTTGGCTGGCACTGTTGCTCTCTGCAGAGGTGGTTTTTGGCATGCGTCTACCACATTGGAGAGGGAAGAGCTTTGTCTACATAGCCAAGCCAGTTCTCAGCAAAAGGATGAAGGATAAGACTGATGTCTTGGTTGAATCCTGGCTGCCCCTGTGCCATCTGCACACAGGAGAATCCACATACACTTGCTGGTCATCGTTGTAGCAGGTTACAAATGAGGACATTCATTTCACTGGGCATCTGAGCATCCAAGCTGATAGTCTGTCTTTCACAGATGAACAGTTAGCACTGGACTGAGGAACATGCACTGTGTCTCACATTCCTGTTCATTGCTCTCTGATTCAATACTCTGTCAGTGCATAAGCAGAAATGGGGTTGAGCAGAGCTTTAGGAGGTGAGGATAGAGCCATTCATCCTATAGTCACAACAGGACAGAATGCCTGCAATACACCAGGGGAGAGGCACAATGAAAACTCGATCTTCAATTTAAAAAGAGTAGAATTATAGCTCCCTCAAAGCATGATGAAAGCTCACTCCTAATGATCTCGTGCAATTGTAACAACACAGCCATGGCTCTGGGTCAAGAAAGCACTCAGCTGTGCTCAAATATCACCACTCTGGAGGAGGGCGTCTAATCTACTGTAAAAGTATTTTCAACAAGATGGTGATTATTTGAAAGCTTTGAAGTATGAATTTGAGAATCTATTGCCCGCAAGTCCTCTCTTGAAGAGCCTTGTGTGCCTCTGTAGATTCTATGATTTTGATTGCAAAGATGACAATATCAACTCAAATTTTTTGAACAAAGATTTAAAAAATGACCACCTGGGTTACAATAAAGTCATGCAGAATTGTTAGTAGGCTGCGGCTATTCTTGATCTCCTTAGAGAAAAAAAATGATAAAATGAAAAGGAAGTTATACTCAAATAAAAGCTGGCATATTCTTTATTAGGTAGGTTTGAAAAATGCAGCCTTACCTTTTCACAGTAATAATCACAAATAGGGAATAACTCTATTTAGAGAACACTGGTTTGAGAGTCTCTTTGGTTCTCACTACACTCGTTTTTCCTTCTGATGACTCATTTAATAACTAATACTACCTTCTACTTTTGACAACTCACTTAATAGCTAACACCCTTATTTTTAAATGAAAAATACTAAATCAGGACTATGTTGTATGTCAACCAAGGATTACAGGGCTGACCCTGTGTGGCAGCTGGGTAATCCACAGCTGTGATGAAAAGCTCAAGAGACATATCAGATCTGGGCTCTACCTGCCCACTGGCTCCTTGAACTCAGGCTGGTTCCTTAAAACCCCTGGCTCATTGTCCTCTTCTGCACAATGGAATTAAGTTGGACTGTCTCCTAGAGCTGCTTGGAAGACTTTACATTAAATGTGTACAACCAAATAAGGACCTGACACAAAATGACTTTTCCATAAATCTATTTTGCACACGCATAGACTAAAATTCACAATTATTGTAAGGAGTTAATAAGGAGATAAGTGTATACATGTTATTCTTTGCTTCTGTATTTTTAATGCCATTTTACTTACACTGAACATTGCATACATTTATATAATGTATTTTATTCATACCCATTTACCATTGTCTCCCTGTAGTTCCTAGTATCTCATAGTCTCTTTCCCAACTCTGTGTCCCCATTTCATTCATGACACCCAGGAGACAGTCAGTACTGCCCATATGGTGCTGCACACGGGGGCCTACCAGTGATTACATCCCCAAAGGAGATAACCCTTTAACTATTCCTTTGTCCACAGTGTCACATTGCCAATAACTCCTTGGCTGGGGATGAGGCCTTGGGATCCCCTCCTGAACTACAGGGGAAATTTTACTTGATATTCTGTAGACCTTGTACAGGTAACTGCTGCCTGTGGGTTCCAATGTTACATACTATCTCTAGGAGAAAAAAATATATGGAGGCATGGCTAAAACAAGGCAGATAAGAGTACAACTTATATCTCAATAATAATGTTGAATTGTACTATAAATGCCACAATATTTTAAGTATAGGCAGTGACATAGCACTATTTTCGATTTCTATTATCATCATGATACAAAGGATGAATTTGATGTATGAATTTATAAGATTTTACAATAAATATCAAGATTTTATAGTAAATAGCAACATTTTAGAAGTGTACATTATTTATACTTCTTCAGGCAGTTTAATGTTTAAGACCCATAATTATTATGCATATTTGTGGGGCAGTGTGTGATATTTTGATACATATATGTGATGCATAATGAATGACCAGCTCAGGGACACAGTCACAGCCATCATTCCAAGTGATGATGCACCTTCTTGGTGGGAAACATTCATTGTCCTTTCTACTAGCTATTTCTTAAAGCATATGTCAACTAAACTTTTACGTAATTAACTAAAATTAAATGAAGATATTTACAATTAAAACTTATATTGTTCTTTGTATGTATAAATTCTGTGAGATATTATTTATCATTATATTTGTCTAGCATTATTGCTTTATAAAAGGACTTTTGCTTCATGTCATGTGCACAGGACATTATTTAGTCTTCTTCACGTTTCAACCAGCCTTCTCAAGTTAAAAATGCCCCATTTGGACTTTTTGATTCCATACAGATTATTAGATAACTGTTTGTCAGACTTTCAATTCTGGTCTTGTATTCTAACTTAATTCTCAAGGACAACTTGGCTTTCACTGTTTGATATCTCAGAAACCACAGTAAGTTCTTCTTTAATGTCAATACAATAGCTACAAATAGGAAAAATGCAATGTGCTGGTTCTTTAGAGTTTCTGGTACTCTTGGTAGAACAATCTCTTGAAGCACTGCTTAAGTGGTTTGCTAAATACAAAGGCTACTGCATATCACAAGGAGTTGCCATCACATAACCATGCTTCCAACACTACTGAGAAATAGCTTTGTACTTTAAAAAATGTGCTGCCACACCAGTGATAAATGCACAAAGAATTAAACGGTCCTTTCCCACAAGAGGGTATATTATGGCTTCCTTTTTATGCTCTGAGGAGGGAAGAGTGTTTTGATAATGTGGGGGAAGAAATAAAGGACTCAGGTCTGGTCTTGAGATGAGTGAGAAAGACCTGAATCTCAAACAACAAGCCAGTTGCTATTTCATAAAGGTACATCAAACAACAGTTTATCCTTTATTAGATCTAAGAAACTGGATTTAAGGATGAAGAATGTTTTAAATGCTGATCTGAGTAAACCGATCAAAAATAGAACATTACCTAAATGTCGAGGAACTCAGATTTATAAAGGGCAGAGACATTCACATGTAAAACCAAAGCATTTCAGCCATTGAGAAGAAAGGTTGTGACCTGGCTTCTAGCCTGTGTCCATTCCTAACCCTTTTCCCTTTGAGTTCAAAGAGATTAAATCAACTTCCCCAGGCCAGTCATGGATGAGAACATCAAGGACATGTTGGCTGTGAGATGGAGAAAGGGGAGATGGAGATGGGACTGTGAGATCATAGGTCTTTTCCATCTTTGCATCCTGGGTTTCTGCCATTCCTTCCCACACAACTCAAACTGCAGCCACACTGGCTCGCTTGCCATTCCCTAAACACACCCCACACTTAAGTCGGAACTCTCTTGCACATATCGTTCTTCTGCTGTCACGCCACCTCCTCATTTCTGTCCTGCAAACCCCTACCCATGTGCTCTCTCATTCTGAAATCTCCCTCAATTCACAAAAGAGGTAAACATGTCTCCCACTGTCTTCTGTGCTTGCTTGTTTATCCCCACTCTGAATCCGGGTAATGACATACTTGTGACTGCAGTGCCTTTATTGCTCTTATGCTCAGCTATGGAGAGAACTGCGCTCCTAAATCATTTTTATTCAGTCTTTTGCAGAGAGCTCAACCATGAAGACCGGGGTTGATATCGTGTACATCATTTTAGATAAACTGTATGTAGACACAAGAGTAACAAGAACAAGGAGAGACTGGCAGAAGTAAAGATCTAGGTCTGGGTGAGAACTGAAGTAAAGAAAGAGGTGGAGATGGGGTAGACAGCGGTCACAAGAAGGAGAACTGAAGCTTCGATAAGGCTGTGAATATGGACAGGGCTACTGACAGAGGTTGTGATACAGTAAGAGAAGGGGACAGGGTAAGAATGGGGTCTAGGATGGAGATGAGGATAGAGACAGAGCTAGGAATAGGGATAGAATAAAGACAGATGGGGTGGGAATGAGGATAAGGAGAAATGGGGTTATGTTGGGCCATACCTAGGGCTAGAAGGAAGAGTGTTGAGAGGAAGACAGAGATAAAGGAGACTGAGCTGAACGGAGACAGCGGTGGCAGTAGAGGGGGTAAGATGGAGAGAAGAGACAGAGACAGAACTTGTGCTCTGCTTGTTTTGGTTACAGAAGGGAAAAAACCTCAGGGACAGAGAGGCACAGAACCTCTGTGAGAGTGTTTACTCAGAGGGCTGTAATTTGGATAAGTAAAGGGAAAGCAGACTTCATTAAATTTGCAATGAAACTGCATGGTACATCAGGATTTGGAACAGGGGATAGCAGAGTTCCACTATACTTTGGGTTATTTTATTTAAATTGAGTTTGATTGTCTTTAATATTGAATTCTGAGTCCCAGGAAGTATAAACTGTATATATTTTTTAAAAGTATATGCAAAAAAGTCTTCAACAAATAAAAAGCTGCTTTTGAATGAAGCATTTGGGAATTGTATTACATTAAAGTATCTGAAGATGGAATCTCCACCACAGTTATGTTAAATTAATATCCCTATAAGAGAGTGAGCTTTACAAACAATTGAAAAGGAAAGCAATGCAAAACACCTCTTTTTTACACATTAGCCAGCCTGCTATAAACATCAAGCAATAACAACGAAACGTCCCATGCACAGGTAGAGCATGTGGTGTTAAAATAAGTAAATAAAAACAAACTCATTATGCACCATTGGTGATTAGAGATGTCTTTAAGAATGAAAAATAAGTCATAGTCAACACATAACACCAACACACAACACCAATACACAACACCAACACACCGCACCATAGAACATAACCTAGATGAGCTAATCTGCAAGAGTAGAGTAAAATAATGAGGTAATGCTGTTGAGGGGATTATATTCAAAATATGGCAAGACATCAATAGCAACCAAGAGGAGGAGGGAAAGCTTCTCAGCTGTTAGCAATAAGGCAGCTGCCAATTTGCAAGATGTATTAACTGCTTCAGTAACTGGTAGTTCAAGAAGCTTAATCCCCAAGACTTCATGTGGCCATCTGTGATAGGGCTTCCCAGGCTGTACATCTTTTTCTTGGCCGTGTTTACTGGAATTCTTCCTCCTTTCTTTCTTCTCTCGAAGGTCAGTTCAGGAAGAAAGAGGAGGAATGGATGGAGAACTGACTTGTCTTTCCCCATTCGGCAAAGACTGTCCAAAGGAACGTGTAATGTTGTTCAGAGGGGCGGAGGCACTAACACCACGTTTTCTATATCGCCCAATGTGCTGAAGGGTGCAAATCATTTGTAAAAGCATTAAGTTGGTTACATTGGCTAAGCAATTGAAATTGTAAGCTGTTAAATGTCAAGCGCTGACCCCGTGGGGTGGGGGAAGGTTGAAGTGGGATGGTGTGGTGGAGGGCAGGCTTTAGGTCATGTTTTATACTGGAAGTTTAATTGTCCTGGCGAGGATGTTAAAGTGAGTCATTGAGCTGAAGTGCTTTCTATCTTCCAGCACAGATTTGAAATTGGGGAGGATAGTGCAGCAATAGTATCTTTAAAAGAACTGGCTTAGCTCTCTTCAGCCTCTAACTGCTTCCATCCAGATTCATTTGTTTTGGACACCAATTTTGAAAGCAAGCCAATGATAGCAAAAATAGTGTCTATGTCGCCCCTTTTGAACCCACACAAACCTTTTCACTGTGTTTAAGCCAGGAATATATTTTTTTGCCAAAGAAAATTGCATGTTCTTTGGTCCTTTCCGATCTTTTATTGAAGAACGTTAAATAGTTTATAGCTAGAAAGAATTATAAAGTCATCATGACACTGAGTTTGTGGGATGGTGTTTTTCAAATGTGTTTTGATCATTCTCACAGAAACTCTCATCCCACTCAGAGATGAGTGTTTCTAGTTTGGCATTCTAAGGTTAGTCATGGTGTCTGTTTATCCCTAGAATATAGGTGCTGGATTTACCCTGCTTAAAGGAATGCCATCTGAATAGGTCTTATAATTCTTTGCTAGTCAGTGGCCAACCCCCTGAGATGCCCCTTGTGTTACTGAAAATAGTGAACTTGAAGGTCAGGTATAGAGCAACTCTTTACCATCAGCTGGGGACATTTTCTGATAGAAGAATGTTACAAATGCTGTGGAAAGGCTATCTCTTAATCCCCACTCCTAAGAGCATAGTTAGAGTTATTCCAAAGGCAAGTAGGACCAAATAGTCTCCATCCAGAGGGCATCACAGAAAACCTGTGAATACTATTGCAGGGCTGTGAAGGGAAAATGGGGGGGGGGATGTGAAAAACAGGGACATTTTTTCCAAGAAAACGTTTATAAGAGACTCTTAAGATGAAGCTAGCAGTCACTAGATGATAGATAGGTTTGAACAGTGTGGAAGCTTAGGGGGGCATTTAAATCACCGAGATTCAAAGCAGACCAACAAGAGTAGAAAGGGTCAATCTCATAGAAATTTCAGAAGCAGAATTAACCAACTCCAGGAATGATATAAAATGAGCAATAATGAAGCAGCTAAGTGACAGAATTTCTTTCGCTCTACAATGTGGGAAGTGTAGTCGTGAATTCTGTAGGTCTGAGTGAACTTGAGTCACTCACATGAGAGACAAAGGAAACATCAACTTGCAGACCCTGGTAGGAACATTGGTAGAAGAGTCAGAAACCATCACTGTGGATGTGGCCATTGAAGACTGGGGAAAGTATGCTCTCGAAACCAGGAGAGAGTGGAAAGATAAAGCTAGAATTAGTGTTTCTAGTCAGGCAGGGTGAACTGAAAAGGCACAACCCTTCTGTTTTATGGAAAGACCACCAAAAAGAAGCAAGGTGTCATAGAAGAAACCCCCAGGAAAAATAGAATAGTTGAAAAGAAAAGGAAGTATAACAAGAATTCTTTGTTTAGCTCTATACCCTATTTTTAATAGGGTTATTTGGTTGTGTGAAGTATAATTTCTTGAGTTCTTTGTATATATTGGATATTAGCCCTCTATCGGATGTAGGATTGGTAAAAATCTTTTCCCAGTCTGTTGGTTGCCATTTTGTCTTATTGACAATGTCATTTGCCTTACAGAAGCTTTGCAATTTTATGAGGTCCCATTTATCAATTCTTGATCTTAGAGCATATGCCATTGTTCTGTTCAGGAACTTTTCCCCTGTCCTAGGTATTTGAGGGTCTACCCCACCTTCTCTTCTATTAGTTTCAGTGTATCTGGTTTTATGTGAAGGTCCTTTATCCACTTGGACTTGAGCTTTGTACAAGGAGATAAGAATGGATTGATTTGCATCCTTCTACATGCTGACCTCCAGTTGAACCAGCACCATTTGCTGAAAATGCTCTCCTTTTTACACTGGATAGTTTTAGCTCCTTTGTCAAAGATCAAGTGATCATAGGTGTGTGGGTTCATTTCTGGATCTTCAATTCTATTCCATTGATCTTCCTGCCTGTCTCTGTACCAATACCATGAAGTTGTTTGTTTGTTTGTTTGTTTGTTTGTTTTTTTTTTTTTTATCACTATTGCTCTATAGTACAGTTTGAGATCAGGGATGGTGATTCCCCCAGAAGTTCTTTTATTGTTGAGAATAGTTCTCGCTATCTTGGTTTTTTTGTTATTCAAAATTGCTCTTTCTATCTCTATGAAGAATTGATTTGGAATTTTGATGGGGATTGCATTGAACCTGTAGATTGCTTTTGGCAAGATGGCCATTTTTACTAAATTAATGTGCCAATCCAGGAGCATGGGAGATCTTTCCAACTTCTGAGATCTTCTTCTATTTCTTTCTTCAGAGACTTGAAGTTCTTGTCAAACAGATCTTTCACTTGCTTGGTTAGGTTCACTTCAAGTTATTTTATTTTATTTGTGGCTATTGTGAAGGGTGTCATTTCCCTAATTTCTTTCTCAGCCTGTTCATTCTTTGAGTAGAGAAAGGCTACTGATTTGTTAGAGTTGATTTTATATCCAGACACTTTGCTGAAGTTGTTTATCAGGTTTAGGAGTTCTCTGGTGGAAGTTTTAGGGTCACTTAAGTATACTATTATATAATCTGCAAATAGTGAAATTTTGACTTCTTCCTTTACTATTTGTATCCCTTTGTCTTCCTTTTGGTGTCTAATTGCTCTGGTTAGGACTTCCGTGGGATTACAAGCTGGTACAACCACTCTGGAAATCAGTCTGGCAGTTCCTCAGAAAATTGGACATAGCATTACCTGAGGATCCAGCTATACCACTCCTGGGCATATACCCAGAAGATGCTCCAACATATAACAAGGACATATGCTCCACTATGTTCATAGCAGCCTTATTTATAATAGCCAGAAGCTGGAAGGAACCCAGATGTCCTTCAACAGAGGAATGGATACAAGAAATGTGATACATTTTCACAATGGAGTATTACTTAGCTATTAAAAATAATGAATTTGAGAAATTCTTAGGTAAATGGATGGAACCAGAAATTATCACCCTGAGTGAGTTAACCCAATCACAAAAGAACACACAGGGTATTTAATCACTGATAAGTGGATATTAGCCCAAAAGCTTGGAATAGCCAAGACTCAACTCACAGACCACATGAAGCTCATGAAAAAGGAAGACCAAGTGTGAATGCCTTGGTCCTACTTAGAAGGAGTAACAAAATACTCAAGGGAGCAAATATGGAGACAAAGTGTGGGACAGAAACTGAAGGAGGGGCCATCTGGAGACCATTCCACCTGGGTATCCGTCCCATGTACAGTCACCTAAGGTAGACACTGATGTGGATGTCAGGAGGTGCATGCTGATAAGAGCCTGATATAGCTGTCTCATTAGAGGTCTGCCAGAGTCTGACACATTCAGAGACAGATGCTCACAGCTAAACACTGATCTGATCAAGGGTTTCCCAATGGAGAAGTTAGAGAGAAGACTGAAGGAGCAGAAAGGGTTTGTGGCCCCATGAGGAGAGCAACAATACCAACCAACCAGAGCTCCCCAGGGTTTAAACTACCAGCTTGAGAGCACATAGGGAGGGACCCATGACTCCATCTGTACATGTAGGGGAGGATGGTCTTGTTGGGCATAGGTGGGAGAGGCGATCCTCAGTCTCATGAAGGCTGAGCACTTAGTGGGGGGGGGGGGGGAATTTGAGGGTGGGGAAGTGGGAGTGGGGGCGGGTAGTTGGGGCCACATCTTCATAGAATCATGAGGAGGGGAGATGGGATAGGAGGTTCCTGGGTGGTGGGGGGAAGGAGGGTAAGGGGATAAAATCTGAAATGTAAATATAATATCCAATTTTTAAAAAGGAAGTATAACAAGAGCATCTTACAGGCTAGAAAAATAGGGAAATGTGCGGTAAGTGATGGAACATTACAACAAAAGGGAAGGATGTACTGATGAAGCCTAAGTGCAGCCAAACTCATGTGCAGTATTATCCTGCAGAAATAGAGGCAGATGTAGAGATGGGAGCTATTCCGTATTAGAGGTAACTTATCTTCAGAGACTTAAACAGGTTTAGACGTTAAAAAAAAAAAAAAAACAAATAAAGCACCGCATTTTTTTTTATGCCTTCCTCAGTTTCACACAGCCAAGAGGCATGAGTCCTTTACAGTGAGGTGGGGCATTATGTAGCTGACTAGCCAAGGTGAGGAAGCTCGAGAATTTGGGGCTTGAGATTCCCCCAAAGAGCAATGAGCATGGAGTAACTCCCCAAATAAGAGGTTATATGGAAGCATCCTTAAGAGTGACAAGCAGCCTGTTCCTCTCCTTTTCAGCTCTGGGAACAGGTAATGCTTACTCCTGCTGAGGTTGGATGCTTCCTTAGGCAGCGGGATTGGGGGATATTGCCCAGAAGAATAGACTCATGGTTAGCAATGTTTAGAATCCTCTCAATTGATAATGCTATCCTCAACAATATTAACAATATTAATGCTCAATTATTCTATCATAGTGAAACATACCCTTAACAAAATACCTTGCTTATCTGAGATGTGATTCATAAACACACAGATCGTCAATACTGAGGTAATGACAAAATAAAAACATACTGCAATTGTCACTCTTGTTAATAAGTGTAAAGCAGTAAAAAAAATCCATGTCTTTCCAATTATTTTAGCCTATTCCTTTCAGATGGGCTTGCCATCTTTACCTCACTAAATGGATTCATGGATTCCCAGTGCTGAAAGGAGAGCTAGTGTTCAGTGGTACACTGAATGTTGGGGGAGGTGGGGCCCATGCAAGTTGTTGCCACAGGGCAAATGAACAGGTTTTCCGGTTGGAGTGGAATTTGAAACAAATACAAGACTACAAGATACAACCTTTTCCTTTGGTTACCATCTGACTCTGCTCCAATAGGTTTTTTAGAGGCTTAGTGGATAGTAAGTATCCTGTGTGTATCATGGTAGAGAATCAGATGCCTCCCCTGCCTGCCTATTTTAGCTCTTGGACTTTTCTTCAGTCACTGGCACAACAGATTCCACTGCAGCTTCAGCACCACTGTGGGTTGAGGTTGCCCTGGGGCCAGCTTTCATGGCAGCTGGAATCTTTAATCAGATCCCTCAGGTCAGAGACTAACTAGATCCTCCAGGACCCACCCTACTGAATGACCTCCAGGTCCCATGGGCAGAGTAGGGAACCTGCTCATGCCCTCTTCAGAACTGGACCTGCCCCATGATCATTTTTCAATGAGGTGGTACTTTAAGCTTCCTAATTCTGCCATGCTCCACAAGCTTTGTGCCTCTGGACTTAAGGAAGATTACTGGCTATGAATACCCCCCAAGCCCCTTTCTTCTTTAGTTCCTGTTTGATTACACTATTAGCCCCCTTCTATTCAGAGCAGAAAAATCTGCATAGGATGAGCTCCTCATCCCATTTCTTCCATTTTTTTCATCCACCAATCTCTCAAGAGCTAAATCTTTGGCCTTAGAATGACCAGAGAATGGGCCTACCCATTCCCAGAAGGAACCTGACATCGTAACCCTGAAGAGTCCTCCTTTCCCATCTTCTCTATTTCCAGAAAACAACTTTGGCTGTATAGTCAGTCACTCTGACTCCCTGAAGCCCCACCTCCCATATGCCGTCTGCCCCCTCCACACCCCACCAATGACTCCACAAACAAACAGCTACTGATGAGTGTTTCGTCTCCAGCACTGAGCTTTTCTCCTAGCAATCTTCCCTTTCCAGTCCAGAGTCTGGGGAAGGATGCAAGCCTGGGCTCAAGCAGCAGCATTGTAACAGACAGTCCCTGGGTGTGCTAGACTTTGTACGAGTGTGCACTGTTTATACTCTGGAGCTCAGCCAACAGACCCATCAGCTTTGCATACAGAAACTTTAGAAGAAGCAGCAGACTTACCAAGAAGAGGACAGGTAAGCAAGGCATCTGGGAGTCTTGTCTTGAGGCCCCAACCCCCTGAATTGAAATGTCTAATGTGAACTATTTGCACATTAGAGATGATTGTACTCTGGCTGACACATACTGTATTTTGAAAATGTCCAGAAGTCTTCAAAAGGGGCTCTACAAACACTGCCTTTGTGCCTAGTTTTTCTTGAACCCAGGCTTTGAGGTCAAGAGTAAAAGTTCTACACTTGACCAAAACTTCAACTGTATAGAATCTGAAGGTGGAACCTTCTAGATCGAGTTCTAGAAGATGGGTATGTTGTTCTACGATATAAAGCATCTCCCTCTTAGCAAACTGATTTACCAAGGAATAAGCAAGAATAACCATTGCATAAACCCCAGAGCCTGGAGAGACATGGACCCTTGACCTAGGGATGGGATTGCTTGTGGAACTATGAATGACTATAACTTCTAGGGAAATGAAAAAGTCAAGAAATTGGCCCAATAATAGAGAGAGGGCCAAAGAGAAGGGTGGACAAACTTTGAAAGTTCTGCTTTGGTCTGGAAAAGTTGGAGAGGTGAGATGACGATGTCACCAATCTCAGAAATACTGTCACACTCAAGCTACTACCAGGATACTATTGCATCTCTACCAAATAAGGGTAAAAGTCTGGGGACAGTGAGATGAAATAACCGTAAGATGAATTTGGATGCCAGAACAATGAATAACATGTGTGGCCCGAGGGAAAGTCTGGATTCTTAAGGACCTAGCTTCCCAAAGAAAATGATAGTAAAACGCATTCATCTGGGGAGAAACAACAACAAAAAGCAGTCTCCAAATGAGTCAGAAAGATCAATAGCAACAGAGAAAAAAAGTTCAAAGAAAATCTCTGAAATTGAAATTTGAAGAGTTGAAAATTCCTAAAGCTTACTAGATTCTCAAACAAGGAAGGGCAGAAGGTCTATACTGTACTGTGAAGTTTACAGACATGATGCACAAAGACACTTTCTAAACCTTTCAGAAAGTAAGTGTGACACTCCCACAAAGGACTCAAAGGTTGCAATGAGACTTAAGTTCTTAACAGAAACAACAGGAACTTCATAAAAAAGTGAAGCATGTGTGAAAACGGAAGAAAAATGTTACCAACCTGCAACTCTCTAGCCATTTAACTCTATCCATTGGGAGGAAAAATGAAGACTGTAAGGATTAGAATGTGAAAGACCCCCTACAGGCTCATGGGTCTGAACACTTGGTGTAGTACCTAGTTGTTAAATTAGGCTGCTAGGGGACAGATTTGCAGGTTGCACCCTGGCCCTGTTACTGGTCCTGTGCTTTCTACTTCCTAATTCATCCAGATGTGAACAGTCTTTGACACAAGTTCCCACATGTACAAATCAAGTCTCTTCACTGCCATCCTTTCCCACTAGTTGGACTGTACTTTCTAAACTTCGAGCCGAAGTAAACCTTTCATGCCTTAAGTTACTTCTGCCTGGAATGTTGTTATATCTACTAGGAAAATCACTGATATGATAGATTAAAATGTCTCTTGTCACCTGTTGTCCTAGTTTTAGGAAATTGTTGGAAGACAAATTCATAATATAGACAGTAGCCACTCCTTAGGCGCTCCCATTTTTCCATGTATGTTTCAAAGTGCTTCACATACTCCATATATTCAGCTTTTTATGATGAAAATGCTATCCCAGTTTATGGTCACAGAAATTCAGTAATATAACCGTAGTCAAAGAGGCTATTAGGTAGTCAGACCTCAGAACTCCACCTCTAGAATTTGTGGTCTTTAACAACCAGCAGGAGACTGTCATGAGAATCTGAGAACTTAAGTAGAGAACAGTAGAGATGACATGCTTGTCATGAACTCCTTCAGCGGACCCGAGAATGTAATGACTGTGTAGCAGGGTGTGATCAGAGACCCAGATGGCCAACTAGACTCACTGGAGACAGGAGCATTAGTAATGATTGTCATAGAACATAGGAAAAGAGCCAAAGCTTTTATCTTGTTAATATCTGAGGATCCAGGAGAGACAGCTGCTTATTTGTACTTACACATTGCCAAGACTAAATCTAGGTGATAGAAGCTAATATTGGAAGCTGCTAACAGTTTTGGGATCTCTCAGTTTATAAATCTTATTTTCCTGTCATAACCACATCTTGACTATACGTCTATTTTTCCTTTGTCAATGCAGCTATAGCCTGTAAATATCTAAATTACAGATTCACTTGCCATGAAATCTCTAGGTGCAACCTTTTAAAAGTATTTGTAAGTTGATAATATTTATTGAATTTCCTGAACAGTGAACAGTAGAGGTACAGGAAGAAGAAATACCATGGCAGTTTGCCAGGTAGGGAATAGCATCGAGGCACCAACTAATGGAAGAGCAAGGACTGTCTTAGTTAGGGTTCCAGTGCTATGAAGACAAACCATGACCAAGGCAATTCTTTTTTTATATATATTTTTTATTTCTTTAAAATACTTTTTAGATTTTATCCCCTCACCCCATTCCCCCCACCACCCAGGAACCCCCTATCCCATCCCCCCTCCTGCCTCCACAAGGGTGTGCCCCACCTACCCCCTCCCCACCCTCAAATTCCTCCCCGCTTGGTGTTTAGCCTTCATGGGACCAGGGATCTCCTCTCCCACCCATGCCCGACAAGGCCATTCTCCCCTAAGTATACAGCTGAAGCCATGGGTGCCTCCCTTTGTGCTCCCAGACTGGTGATTTAAACACTGAGGAGCTCTGGTTGGCTGACACTGTTGCTCTCCTCTTGGGGCCACCAACCCTTTCAGCTCCTTCAGTCTTCTCTCTAACTTCTTCATTGGAAACCCTTGATCAGATCAATGGGTTGCTGAGAGCATCCACCTCTGATATGTCAGACTCCGGCAGACATTCGAGGAGACAGCTGCATCAGGCTCCTGTCAGTATGCACTTCCTGACATCCATATCGACAAGTATCTTTGGTGACTGCACACGGGACATGGGACAGATATCAAGGTAGAGTAGTCTCCCGATGGCCCCTCCTTGACTTTCTGTCCCACACTTTGTCACCTTATTTGCTCTCTTGAGCATTCTGTCACTCCTTCCAAGAAGGACCAAGGCATGCACACTTGGTCTTCCTTCTTCATGAGCTTCATGTGGTCAGTTAGTTGAATCTTGGCTATTTCAAGCTTTGACCAAGGCAATTCTTAAGTATGCAGGCAGACATGGTGCTGGAGGAGCCGAGAGTTCTACATCTTGATCCAAAGGCTGCCAAAGAGAAGACTCTCTTCTACACTGGGTGGAGCTTGAGCATAGGAGGCCTCAAAGCCACCTGACACACTTCCTACAACAAGGCCACACTTCTTCCAATAAGGCTACACCTCCTAATAGTGCCACTCCCTATGGCCAAGCATTCACACACATGAACTGATGGGAAGCAAACCTATTCAAACCTCCACAGAAACCAAAACACGAAATACAAGCAACAGCATGCAAATAAGCAAGGGCTTTGTGTGACACATGGTATAGGGGACACACTGAGGGGACAGAGGACAAGGCTGGAGAGGTGGCTAGCATCTGGTAATAATGAGCCATGTTAGAACCTGGCTCAGTCAATATCGATAGCGAACATAGATACAGTATGGGCACTGCATGTCCTCTTGTTTTCTGGTTACCTCTAGAAAGACTGGTGTGCAAAAAAAAAAAAAAAAAAAAAAAAAAAAAAAAAAAAAAAAAAAGGTGCAGAAAACAATAGCAGAGAGACAGAAATTGTTAAGGTGGAGAAGTAGGGGAAGAAGTAGGATACTGACCACTAAATATTTTATAGAGAAGAGATGGTTAGTAATATAGTGTCTCTTTTTTGTTGACAGAACCTCAGATTTCTTTCCTCCTTCATTCTCATTCTGTGAATCTGCCTCAGGCCAATGTAACACACACACACACACACACACACACGCACGCACACACACACAGATACCATGTACACACCAACCACACACAACATGCACAAATAAACATACACAAACTATACTATACACTACATACATACCACACATATACCCAGACACATCACAACACACATACACACGCACACACACACACACTCATATACCAATACACACATCTACCACACACATACCACATACTACACACATACCCAGAGTCATCATACCACACACACACACATTCTCATACCCCACACATCTACCACATACCACACATACACATATCACATACTACATACATACATATCCAGGCACATCATACCATACACACACATGTACACTACATCAATACTCCATATACCACACACAGATGCTTGAATACATCACACACACATACACACACATTCACACACACACACACACACACACACACACACACACACACACACACCACAACTCATACTTGACTTTTGGTAAGTGTGGAAGAACTATGTGCCCCGCCGCCACCCTCAACCTCTATTTTACTTTTATCCCCTCACATAGTCCGGGGCTCCAGGAATGGCATCTTTGTCCTTGGACCCATGACTTCTGAAGTAAAGAGCTTGCCTTTATTTTCTTGCATTATGATACTGGACATAAACCCACTGTAGTTTTTTTTCCTTGCACATGCTAGCACCTGAAGGTGATGGGAGGGGTAGAAGTAGGAGTCTTTAGAAAAACTCCCTGCCAAGAACACTCTTGTTCCCTTCCACACACACACAAAACAGTGACAGCTAAGAGTTAAGTGCAACCCAATCTTTATAAAACTCCTCCATGTGACTGGCAGTATCTGCCAGAGACCTTACAAAGATGAATAAGGCATGAAACCCACTTGCAAGAGCTCCTGGGTCTCCTGGGAAGAATGGGACCATAAAAGGAAAACACAATGAATCATGATAAGTACTGCGGCTTGAAGAGCACATGTGGGTCTATAGAAACTCAAGGCCCGGGGCAGAAAGAACGCTTTGTCTAGTTGCCGTGTGTGTGTGTGTGTGTGTGTGTACATATGGGCGCATGTATGTGTGATCTTGGGAATAAGAGACCACAAAGCATGATGGGAAAAGTTGGGGTTTGGGTTTGAATCCACTCTGCTGTAATCTGAGTAACTAGGGGAAAGTTACATCAATGTCTCAAGTTTCCAATTGCTTTCCTGTGAGACAGGGATGGTAACATTCTCTATATACCTTATGATTTTGAAGATTAATGTAGAAGATGAGGATAAACATGCAAAACAATTTCTCAGACAGAGTTGGAGGCTTGTAAATATTTGCTTAATTCATGGGAACTTTGAAAAATTGCTGCTTAAAATAAATCTGTTGATAGAAATATTAATGATATTTGTGCTTAGCCAGAAAGAACAACAACAGGGGAATTATTGTCTATTATTTGTGACTTAAGTAGAGCTATTGAGTGGATACACGGATGCATTTACAACTACTCTTAGGGCTTAATGTGTTTACTATGTGACTGTTTCCCAGTTAACTATTTTGAAACAAATTTTTATTTTAAAAGATACATAAGTTTTATAGAAAGCATAAAGGGATTCCTTAAAACTAAACATGTTGCCCAGTGGTATAGCACTTGCCTAGTACAAACCCTCAGTTTAATCTTCAATACATGAAAGTCTGTGACACTGTTTCCAAATATGCTATTATATACTTAAAGTTTGGATGACAAAACAAAAATTCCATGTGCCTTCTCTCTGAACACAAATAACTCAATTATGAATGGGATTAATAAGTTGTCACCTCTTAGAAAGTAAAGGAATCAATAAATAAATACTCAGGCAGGTGTATTTTTATCTCCTATTGATTATAGAATATTTGCTTGAAACCTACACAATTTTGAGAACTATATTTTCCATGTTATATGTCAATGTTATAAACAGGATAAATAATTATGTGGGCAAGGTATGGTGTCAGGGGTCTAAAACAAGGAGTTTTCTTCCTTCCATTCACAGGGCATTGATAAAAAAAAAAAGTCTAAAACATAGAGTTAAATACAAACACCATTGATTAAGCTTTTCAACTTATTTAAGAAATTGAAGTTAATCTTTCAGAAAATTAGTAAATGAGGTGGGTAGGTTTGAATATAGATCTTTGATATGCATCCCATGTTGTTCTGTGACTATCATTTATCCATTTACCTACCTATCATCTACCTATCTCTGTGTATCATCTATCCATATTTTATCATGTACCTGTCACCTATTAATCTACTTGTCATCTACTTAGTCTGTCATATATCTACATATCATCTATTATCTACCTACCTATCATATATCATTTATCTGTCATCTATCTGTTTACTTGTTATCAATTGATCATCTACCTGCAATCCATCTATCTGTCTATCTGTCTATTATATATCTGTCTGTCTTTCTGTCTGTTCATCCATCCATCCATCTATCATTATCTATCTACCTATTACCTATCTGTCTGTCCAACCATCCATCCATGTATCCATCAATCCATTCATCTATCTTTTATCTACTATTTTTCTATCATCTACATATCTTTCTGTCATTACATCTTCTCCCCATATATCTGCCTAGGGTGATATCTATTAGATGTAAATAGTAACTGCTTTGGCAAGGGAGCATTTAGGCAATTGTATTTTCCTTCTATACTCTACACTTCTTCATGTGTCATGCATGTGCATGTTGTATGTGAGTCAGTTTTGCAGAATTGGGATTATTTTGAAAGATGATGTTAAGCTGACCAATAAGCAGACTAGATAGTCTAACCACTACAGCAAGTGATAAGTATGTGGGCTGAACTATGTGCTGTGAAACTAGAGGCTGAAGTAGAACCTATAAATATGGATGTATATGGAAGCCAGACCTTGAAAGAGGTAACTAAAGATAAGAGCAGAGCCCTCTTCCTCCAGGTGCCAGGGTGTGTGCAGCACCAAAGGTCAGTGTAGACTCTGCAGAGACACTATCCACAGTCTCTGCATGCCTGAGCTGCTCCTGAACTCAGTCTGTAATCCAGTATCTCAGTGATCTTGCCAATTTCCTGCCTCAGCCTCCTGAGTAGCAGAGCAGACAGGTCTGTGCTATTTAGCCTATCTTTTGTCATGATTCTACCACTATCTATCACCACTTTATTAGACTCTTAAAATAATCCTATGGGGTCCAGTGAGGTGAATCTGTGGTTAAGGGACTTTCTACCAAACCTGATGACATGAATTCAATCTCCAAAGTACATATTGGTGCAAGGACAGAACTTCTGAAACAAGGACAGAACAAGGACAACTTCTGAAAGGTGTCCGTCCCACAACTTCCACGTGCAAGCCATTGTGTGTGTGTGTGTGTGTGTGTGTGTGTGTGTGTGCATACACACAAATAAAAAGGTAATAAAAACTACAGAACTGTTCCTTTGCTTGTGGATGCAAGTAACATGAAGTTCTTCCTGAGTTCTTGGCACTAATCCTCTCCTCACCTCATTTCTGTGTTCTCCAGGAGTTTTCTACATTAGCCACCATAAGCTATGGGCGTTTAGGTATATAGTTGCATGCACGAAGTCACATAGTTCACTGCATAGATTAAACGGGTGGGTCATAGATTTATTTTGTTGCTGTCATATGTTAACTCAGAGTTGGGAATGGAACAACCACAAGAAAATAAAATATCTAGAGTTTCCCCTGTTTGGGAATTGTCAGAGGGTCTGTTTTGTGTTATATTCGCTTCATTGCCTAATTGTGAGTAGCAATTGCATTAAACTCCCATAAAATCATTTAAAATGAGAAGGGGAAGTGGTAAAATATTACTGACGTGTACTTTTCTTCTATGCAGTTCAAAATTCGCAGTCGGGGGAACTGGAGACTTACCTATAACCAGGTTGATGAAATAGGTCAGGAAACTCGCAGGCCCGAATCCCAGCCTGTGGAAGGCGAGATGGAATTTATCAAGTCAAACAGGAGCAGAAGGTCAAAGGGCCAAGAATGAAATGCAAATGCAGATCTACAAACAGTTATTTTAAGCCAAAGAAAAGCAGGTTACACAAGCCACTTCCATTTTTAAATGTCACTCTTTGGTGGTGTGGGGGTGACAGGGGAGACCTTTGCCCACTTGTCCTTTTTGCTAGAGATGCTGTTTTTCTACAGAGGCAAAGAGTAATATTTGAGAAAGAGGTTTTACAGATGCAATTACGGCAGGACACCCGGGCTCGGGTTTGCACGTGGGTAAACACGTGCTTTCAAACTCAGGGAAAAGTTTGGCTTGGCAGCCTTCGCTGCAGAGTGTGGCTCTGATCCTAGAGAAAGCTAAAGCTGCAGAAACTGAAGCCATCTCCAAAGACAACAGTTCAGTTAGGGTCTCAGAAGGCTTCACGCTTGTCATGCTGGGAACGACGCTTCGCGGGACCGCAGAGCTACCAGTCCTCAGCGTCCCTGTGTGTTGGTTGTCTTTGGGACCTCAGCCTGTAGGAAAAGCTATGGTCAGGACTTCAGTTTCGGGGGTCAGGTATTCAAATACAGATACTTTCTAAGATACTTTTCTAAGATACTTTTAGAAGCGTCTAGAAAAAAATAAATATGACAGTAATATTTTTTAGATTTTTATTTCAAAATTTTTACAGAGCAAATAATAAAGTAAGCTTTGTCAAAATATGAAGAATTTTGTGCTTTTAAGCAATACCTTGAAGGGACAGGGGAGGTGTATCTGTCAGTAAAATGCTTGCCATGCAGTCAGTCATGAGGCCTGAGGACAAACCCTAGCACTATCACAAAAAAAAAAAAAGAAAGAAAGAAAGAAAGAAAGAGAAGAGAAGAGAAGAGAAGAGAAGAGAAGAGAAGAGAAGAGAAGAGAAGAGAAGAGAAGAGAAGAGAAGAGAAGAGAAGAGAAGAGAAGAAAAGAAAAGCATAGCAGCGAAGTCTACAACCCCAGCACTGGGGTAGCAGAGATAGGTCAGTCTCCAGAGCTTACTGGCCAAACATCTCAGCCAAATTTACCAGTACCAGCTTCAGTGAGAGCCAGGAATTCAGAATGAAAGGTGGGGATGCAGGAAGAAAACACTTTATGATTATCTTTATGATGGCCTCAACACATACATGTACACACATATTATACAGACAAGTGCTTACAGCGTGCACACAGACCTAGACACACATGTGCACACATATACAAAAACAGGTGCTTATAGTGCACACACATGTGCACACATGTACATACATATAAACAGACAAATGCTTACAACACATGCACACATACACACACACACATGCACACATGCATAGACACTACCCTTAATAAGATAGAAATGTTGGCCGCAAGATGAAAGAAGGCATTTGTAATGCATGTACCTGAATTATTGCTTATAGATATAAAACATAAACTATTAAAAAATTTTGAGTTGTTAGAAAAAAACCAATTTTTAACATAATAGGTACAATGCATGATAAAATTGCTCAGGATAATTAGGGGATTGGGAAGCAAAACACCAGGAAGACATTACTAAGCTTAGGTTGGCATTCCGTATTAAAACTCATGCCTAGCGTGAGGAAAACCAAGGGTTTGATTCTCAGCACTGTTAAGAAAGGAAAAAAAGAGCCTGTGTTGCAGTGATGTTCGGGGAGTAAGAGTGAATATGGGAATCTGAGTTCAGTTCCCAGCATCTATGTCAAAAGGCTCACAACTTCCTGTTATTCCAGGTACTGGGGATCTGACTGCTTTACTAGAGTCCATAGGCATCTGCCCCTCATTTGCATAGAGTCCCTCACACATGTATACATATAATTGAAAATACATAAATTTTTAAAACACAGTGTCACTTGGCAGCTACAAAGACAGCAAATGAACAGATAGATCAAATCTTGGGTAGTGTGTGAGCAGAGAGAGCTCTGGTTGGGTAGTGTGTGAGCAGAGAGAGCTCTGGTTGGGTAGTGTGTGAGCAGAGAGAGCTCTGGTTGGGTAGTGTGTGAGCAGAGAGAGCTCTGGTTGGGTAGCGTGTGAGCAGAGAGAGCTCTGGTTGGGTAGTGTGTGAGCAGAGAGAGCTCTGGTTGGGTAGTGTGTGAGCAGAGAGAGCTCTGGTTGGATAGTGTGTGAGCAGAGAGAGCTCTGGTTGGGTAGTGTGTGAGCAGAGAGAGCTCTGGTTGGGTAGTGTGTGAGCAGAGAGAGCTCTGGTTGGGTAGTGTGTGAGCAGAGAGAGCTCTGGTTGGGTAGTGTGTGAGCAGAGAGAGCTCTGGTTGGGTAGTGTGTGAGCAGAGAGAGCTCTGGTTGGGTAGTGTGTGAGCAGAGAGAGCTCTGGTTGGGTAGTGTGTGAGCAGAGAGAGCTCTGGTTGGGTAGTGTGTGAGCAGAGAGAGCTCTGGTTGGGTAGTGTGTGAGCAGAGAGAGCTCTGGTTGGGTAGTGTGTGAGCAGAGAGAGCTCTGGTCATTGCTGGCAGCTTTTACTAAGTTGAACAGCACAAGTACTCTGGCCAATAATTTTACCTACAGAAATTCAAATGAAGGTTTGCATGCTAGTGTTTATATTTATAAAAAGCTTTCTTCATAATGATAAAAACAACAGCAACAACAAAAAATAAACAGACCAACACAGCCATCAACAACAAAATAAGTAACAAATCCCAGACTTACTGTGTAGTAAATAATAAAATAAATACAGTAATAAATCTCAAAACACTGCAGGGCAAAGGTGGACAGGTGTAAAAGAGCACATGGTATATAATCATGTTTCTACAAAGTTGGAGAATAGGCAGATTGTTAACGATGTCGAGCACTGGTTATTTACAGAGGGGTTGGAGTCAGCTGGAATGAGGTGTGGAGTATTCTGGAAGTTTGAAATGTTCTGTACCTTGACTTGGATATTTTGTCCATACATCTATAATTATCATAACCATATAGTCATCTGATTTTATATTACAATTTTGCCTCAATTTGAATTATTGACTACTTTACTCTACAATTTAATTATTTTATAGAAAAAAATCTCAATTTGCATTCAGAGCACAGAGGTAGAAAAAATTAAAGGCAATGTGGGCACCAGTTTCTTTTAAGAACATTATTCTATTTTCCACAAAAATCAAGAGTTTTCCAACAGTTTTAAAGAAACATAAATAAAAATATCCTTAAATAAAACAAGTTTCTTTCCTAGACAGACATAAGACAGCAGGCTGCCCGGTAATTACTACTTAACATTAACTGTTGGTCCAGACACTACAGGAGCTACCTAAATATATAATATATAATAATATAATATATATTATATATAATATTATACATATTATATATAGTATTAATATAATATTTATCTATATATATATATAAAGCAGCCACTTCTCAGGAGTACAGCCTGGGCACACCTAGGAGACTCCACCTGCATGCCAGCTTTCATAAATATCCTGAAATTGGTATGAGTATGTCTCACTCAGTGTCAATCTTCCTTGTCCAGTGGCCCATTTCATCAAGCTATGTGACCTATTTTTGTAATATATTTATTTATCTTTCAAATTTTCATACAAGTAAACATGTAAATCTTGCTTGTACTTTGACTCCCTCCACCTCCCTTGCACCTCCAGGATATCTTCCTCCCAACTTTGTCGTAGTTAGGGTTCCTATATGGTAATAAAATTCCATGATCAGAAGCAAGTTAAAGAAGACATGGTTTATTTCAGCCTATAACTCTCAGGTCACATCCTATCACTGAGGGAATGAGGAAGAACTAAAGACAGTAACTCGGAGGCAAGAATTGAAGCAGAGACCTTGGAGAAGTCTATGTACTGACTTGCTCCTCCTGGTCAGTTTCTTTTCTTTGACAACCCAGGACCACCGTAGCATCACTCACAATTACTGACATGTGTCCACAGCATCTGTAATCAAGAAAATGCACCGCAGCTTGCCTGTCCATGCCCAATATTATTCAGGCATTTTGCTCAGTCTGAGGCTCTTTCCTCTCAGACAACACTCGCTTATGTCAAGATGACAAAAACCAAGTCAGGACCTCATATCCTCATTTTAAATCGTCCAATTCATTAGGTCTATATACACATGGATATGGGACTATACACAGGAGCATGGGGAACCTCCTAGTCACTACACCTCAACAAAAAGTGACTCTACCATAGGAGCTAACAACTATTAATAGCTCCTCAGCTAGGGGTGGGGCCTTGGAAGCCCCTCTCCTACCGTGCTGGAATTTTGACTAGCTCGATCTTGCACCAGTTTTGTGCAGTCTTGTGCAGATGACCAAAGAGGCTGTGAGTTCCTAAGTACAAGAGCTCATCATGTCCAGAAGACAACGCCTCACAGCCCAGGCCTCTCACTTTCCATTTTCACGCACTTTCTGCCCTGTCTTCCACAGTTGGAAAGGGGAAAGATTCTGCAAACTATTAATGAAGCATTGACAATAATTCAGTTATGGTAGAAATTATTTTATTACTCCAATGACTAAGGAGTCTGACTTCCTGGGGCTAGCTTCTTCCCTTCCTAACTAAATTCCGACAGTCTGATGTTGGGAGAAGGCCCTGAGCTGCAGCTTTGACAAGCATATCAGTGGGTGGAACTTGCTCAGGTGTACAGTAGAGTTGGTACCTGGCATTTGTGGGACTAATCAGTACACTACCCTACTTTCTGGTCCTAATTGAGCCCCATGCACTCCTTTGCACACAACTGCTCAGTCATTTCTGCCAGTCACATATTTAAAGAAAGATTGCAGAGTAGAAGCCTGTGCATTTCTCAAGAAAAAACTTTTACCTAACCCTTGGATTACAGAAGCTTTTCTGTTTCCACAAATAGAAACCTTTGGCAGGCCCTGGGGAGCCAAGATTCAAATCCACAAGCACATTCATCATGGAATTAAAAACAAAATTGGAATGATGGGGATTGCATATGATAGACTCATGGCAGAGCAGCAATTTCAGGCAATACTGGAGAGTACTGCCTTGGGAACCCATAGGATTGAATGGGCTGAATAGAGACCCCGGAATGGCTTTGGAAATTCCACTCAATGCCTTGTGATGAGTGATATGTCTTTCATCTTGCCACAAAACCAACACTTCAGGAAAGTCTGCCACACATATGAATTCACCTCTGTGAACTCCCCCAATGCTAACACTCAATTTCCAGAATACAAGGAAGATGTTTGCAATGCTAATGATAACTCAAAGACCCTGTTTCTACTTTGTAAATATCTTGAGACGATGAGAACAAAGATTGAGAAAGTCTGTTCAGTCACAAAGGTGGTCAGCCCTGAGGGAGGGAAGAAAGTAGGTCCTGGAATTCATGGGGACATGGGCTGTCCTTCCTCTCAGGGGAACCAGAGTGTATTTTACGGTTCCCTAGAGAACAGAACCTGTAGAATGGACATAGATCAAAAGATGTGTTAGCTTGACTTACATACTACACCTTTGACCAATAATAGCTGTTTTGTGCTGTGGAGAGCCTGGGGACTTAGCAGCTTAAAACTGTAAGCAAGCCCCCAATTAAATGCTTTCTTCTATAAGGTGCCTGGGTCACTGTGTCTCTCCACAGCAATAGAACAGTGACTGAGACACCTTTTTTTCTTGTATTGCCTTTTATTTTGTGGGGTGGGGCACTTCCCTTTTTTAAGCTGGGCCAGCCCACTTCAAACAACCTGAAAAAGACAGTCTCACAGGTTCATCCTAGAGCTTCTCTCCTGGTTAATCCCAGATCCAGTCAAGTTGACAAGATTTAATATCACAGGGACCACACCTAGTTTCTGTAACAAAGTAATGCCCAATCCTGAGTTCTTGAGGGTTGAACTGTGCTTAGCCAGCACTTAGGTGGGGCCCTTTAACTAGAAAGTATTCCATCTTTGCCTTAAGCCATCGATAGTAACAGTTGCTGTGTTCACACACATCTCTTCATGAGACTTTTATAGACAAACAATTTGCTGAAGCAGAAAGAACTGTGTGCAGTTACCAAGGATAATTATGGCTATGATGCTGGGCATGTTGACACAAAGACATGGCAATATAAAGATGACAAGATTGTCATAATACAACCTTGAGTTACAGCCATCCTCACCCCTTCACTCCTCCACATACATACGAAAAATGTTTCAGTGTTGGTGGCACTGAAGGCAGAGAACTGGAGTTAACAGAGGAAGAAAACTTCTGCTAACACCAGCAATGAAGTGGCCATTGATTCTACAACTAGTGGGCTATGGGAATGGCTCAGTGGATTAGAGCAGCTGCTGAGCAAGAAGCTGAGTTCTCTGGCATCCACGGAAACCAATGGGATGCCTAGAACCCCAAGGCTATAGAGGGTGGAGGAAAGAGGGTCACTGGAACTTATGGGTTGTCATCCATCCTAGCTCCTGGTTCAATGAGAGACCCTGTCTCAAGGGAATAAGGCAGGAACTAATAGAACAGGAAAATTAGCATCCTCTTCTGGACTCTGTAAATGTACATGTGCATGTATGTATACAAAACACACACACACACACACACACACACACACACACACACACACTGAAAGTGACTAGAAATGAGATCAAATACCAGGAAACCAGCCTGGAGAAGACAAATGCAGAGGGAATTTCTGTTTTTGCCAAATGAAATGAAAAATTGAAAATGAAAAGTTGAATTTCCAGAGTTACTAATCAGCAAGGGTCTGGTACTATCTCGGTGTGATGCTCCTCGTTATTTAAAACTTTTCTCATAGGTGTATGCAGTGTTTGAAAGCAGTCTCTCCTTCAAGAGCATGCCCACTGTCCTGTGGGTTGTTTTGATCCACTGGTGCCAGTGGCAACCATGATGATAGTTTGTTTCCATGGCACTGACTTAGTACGGATAGTTTCAGGGAATCTTCTAGCAATCCCAGAAGACTAGAAACGTTTTGTTTTATGCAAATTTCTTTACTTCCCAACTCATGAGAATTATATAAGCAAGTATAAGGCACCAACCCTCTTGTATACCAGTGTAAAAAGTAAAATGAAAACAACTTTTCAGTATGCTATAATTTGTTCTTCAAATGTTGAAGACTTAGTCCTAGCTTGGTGCAACTGGGAAATGCTGTCATGTTTGCAGCTGTGACCTCATGGGAGGTCCTAGAGTATTTGTATGCTGTGGCTTAGATGGGGACTGCCTGTCTCTCCTTTGCCTTGTGGCTGCCAGTCTGTGAGCATCTTCTGAATCAGCAATTGTCCTGTGATACAGTCCTGCCATAGGCCCCAAAGCACAAGACCACAGACTAGGCCTGGAATCTCCAAACTGTGAGCCAAAAAAAAATTTTTTCTTCCTCCTAAGTTGCTTATCTTACGTATCCTTTTGCTGCAACAGAGAACTAACTAATTGCTGTAAAATATGTCTTACATTAACTTGGCATGTTTCCTAACGTCCTCACAGTAACTACTAAATAAAACAAGCGTATTGTCCTCACTTTTCAAACAAGGTACTGGTACCTGTGCAGTGATTTAAACCTAAATGATGTTACAAGGAAAAGCCAAAACTAGAGGCAATATCTTTGGCCTAAAGCTATTATCATCTTCCCTCCGAATCCCTAGGCTTTTTGCAAAACATTTCATCAGAATTAAATACAGCTTGCCAAAATTTTCATATGCTACTTTTTATTACTAGGCATTATGGAAAAGGGGTGTTTAGGCACGTGTGTGCAAGCATATGTGAGTACTTGCATGAGTGTGTGTGTGTGTGTGTGTGTGTGTGTGTGTAGGTGGGCATACAAGAATAACCTTGTACAGATGAAACTGGTTCTCTTTCCACCTTTCCACCTCGGTTCTGGGGGTTGAACTAAGCCTGTCAGACCTGTGTGTCTGTGTCATTGTGTGGCAAGTACCTGTATTCACTGTGCCCATCTTACTGGGCCCACTCATCTTGTTTTTAGAGACAGGCTCTCTATTGGACATGGAGATTGCTGACTCAGCTAAACCAACTTGCTATCAAACTCCAGAAATCCTTTTGACTACAACTCCTCAGAATCAACCACACGTGTCTTTTTACATACACTCTGGGGATCTAAACTCATGCCCTCGTGCTTGCCTGGCAGGCACTTTACCAACTGAGCAATACCCCCAGCCCTATATTATTAAGTTCTGTGTTAAAGATGCTTCTCACAGCACATGTAAATGAATGGATCAAAGGGTCCAGGCACCCCACCAGGTTTGCTATCCATTCAGTATCAGGGTTGTTCCTTTATGCCCAGTGCATTCATGAACTTCCTGGTACTGTAACAATATTCCTGAGAGGGCCATCTTACGAAGAGTAATGGTTTATTTGAGTTCACAGTGTTGGAGGTTCCAGTCCATGGTTGACCCTGCCACCTTTGTGCCTGTGGCAAGAGGACACGTCATGGTAGAAATAAGCAGTGGAACTGTTTCCTTTACATCAGGAAATTTTACTTCATGCCTGAGATGTGGAAAAGAAGAGATTGACATCATCCCGTCCTCTTCACGAACATGCCCCTAAAATCCTAAAATCCCCACTAATTCCTCAAAGTTTGTTTGTTTGTTTGTTTGTTTTGTTTTGTTTTTTGTTTTTTTTTGTTTGTTTGTTTTTGTTTTTGTTATTTTCCAATGACAAAATGGCAAGCTGAAGAACCAGCCTGCAACACATGAGCCTTGAAAGACGTTTAGGATCAAAGTTATTGGTCCAAGGGTTCCCAGAACCAATTGTTGGTAGGTCAGTGTGACTGGGGGAAGCACTCCACCAGTTCCCAGGCTGTAGGGTCACACAGCCAGGGAGAATTCAAGCCCCTTCTTGGTGCAACTTCAGTGAAGGTATGCAGCCTCTGAGGTCCCGGGTACTTGCTTGCTGAGTGTTGACAGTGCTTCTATCTCAGGAACACTGAGGTTAGTTGAATCTAGGATCTACCTCACTCCCAAAGTCCTTCCAAATTTTTATGGCCTAATGCCTCAGGAAGATGCCATATGTGCTCCAGAGTATTCTGTTACAACTTCCATTCTTGGTAAGCCAGTAAGGTTCTCCCCACTGACAGCAAAAATATCCATCATTCCTTGACATTTGTAAAAGGGAAATGTGGAGAGATGACACTGGACAGAAATACCTATGGTTATCAACACCCACACTGAACACCACACACCACACCCTGCATATTGCACACTACACACTGCAAACCACACGCTGCACACCACACTGCACACCATGCAATGCAACTACACAAAGCACACCATGCAATTCACACTGCACACCACACACTGCATACCACACAATGCACACCACGCACTGCACACCACACTGCACACCACACACTGCACACTATGCACTACACACTGCACACCCACACTGCACACTATGCAATGCACACTGCACACCACACACTGCATACCACACACTGCACACCACACACTGCATACCACACACTGCACACCACACACTGCACACCATGCACTACACACTGCACACCCACACTGCACACCATGCAATGCACACTGCACACCACACACCATGCACTACACACTGCATACCACACACTGCATATCACACACTGCACACCATGCATTACACACTGCATACCACACACTGCACACCATGCACTACACACTGCATACAACACACTGCACACCATGCACTACACAGTGCATACCACACACTGCATATCACACACTGCACACCATGCATTACACACTGCATACAACACACTGCACACCATGCACTACACAGTGCATACCACACACTGCATACCACACACTGCACACCATGCACTACACAGTGCATACCATACACTGCATACCACACACTGCACACCATGCACTACACACTGCATACAACACACTGCACACCATGCACTACACAGTGCATACCACACACTGCATACCACACACTGCACACCATGTACCACACACCACACATACACTCACACATGTAGCATCTATCTATTTACTCTGTAAATGGAAAGACCTTCATTTTTAAAATAGTAAAGAGACAGTTCAGACTAAAAGCTTACTTGTGAAGTATCTATGGTGGGTATAGAATTTCCTGCTCCTTAGGAGTCGGGCGTTTGATCTAGTTACTGCTCCCCCAACCCCAACCCTTGATGTTCAGATTCCAGTTTCAAATTGTTAGTCTCACTCCTGCTTCTCAGGGAAAAATCCCGATAAGTAGAGCCAGAGTCGCTTGGCAAATGTGGCCTGAATCGTCTCACAGCACTGTCTTTTATACAGTTAGCTCTTTAATTGACTTTGCGTGCATCCACTCTACCCTCCAGGAAACAGACATGGTTCCCAGGAATTGTCAAAAGACGCCTGTCTCCAGAGCAGATCTAATCCACTTGGTGCCATTGCAAACCCTTAAATGGCAGTTTTCATCTCATTTGTAAGAACTCTGAGTTCAAGTTACATTTAAATCCCAGTTGCTGTATCAGCTCTGCTGCAGCAAGCTGTGGTTGTGGGGGCGGCGGCAGGGTTGGGCTCATCTCTAGTTTTCCCTTACACACATTATTAATAGAAGCATCGCTCTCTCATGGAAAGCTGTATCTACCCAGGTCTAGGAGGCAGGCTGTCTTTGGATCCAAACTCCTCCACGGCTGTTCCTAAAAACAGATATGCATTCTTTCTTTCTTTTCTGAATAGCCTGTGTTAGTAAATTTTATTAGTGGGTTCTGTTTCAATATTATTAAGAAAAATTTGATCCTGAAGACACAAACCCTTGTTTCTCCGTGAACTAAAACAACACTGCACCGAGAGCGGTGATGTGACGGTCTTAGCGACCCTCTAACATAAACAACAGAGCACTGCCGCTTTTTCCTTTATTTTGTTTGCCTTCGGATCCACACATTACATTCTGATATTTTAGCCTTTGGACTTCCCACTCTGTTATCTCTCCTGTGTATCTGTCTGTTTGGATTAGACCCTGAGACCAATTGCTTCGTATTAGCTTCCCGGTCATTTTCCACGTAGACTATGGCCAGTCCACTTACACATTAAAGGGTAATGAAAGAAAATTGAGAGAGAAAATTGATTGACACCAGTTAGAACTTTAACAAAATTAAATCAATTTTCCTCAGCCTTTGCTCCTCCAAAGTATGAGCCTGAGACTACGTATTTATTATTAGATGCCTAGGCCACAAGCTTTGACTTATCCCCGCCTAGTTTGTAACTTATTTGACCCATTTAAACTATTCTGTCTACCACTTGATTAGTTACCTCTCCTCAGTTCTGGCCTGCTTCTCCCCACACGTAGTCTCCCCCAGTATCTCACTCAAATCTGTCCCAGAATCTCTCCCTAAGTGTATCCTTTCAGTCGCTCACTATTTCCCAGAATCCTCTCTCTTCCTGCCAGTGTCCCACCTCCTATTTCCTGCCTCACCTCATCGGCCATTGGCTTTTTTTATTGACAGATGATGCTTAAAAGAGATTCTCTCTACAGGAACTTGTACCAGGTTCTAAAAACTGCACCACCATAAAGCCTCCCCACAGCCTGTGTCAACCCAAAGGAGGCTTTCATTACCTTATAGATGAGTCAACCTGAGGCTTAGGACCGTAAAGACAAAGATGCTGTGAGGAGAACTCCGCTAAAGAATGACCATTCTAAGATTTAGTCACAGGTTTTCTTCTCCCTCGAGCCACACTGCTTTAGAAAGTCTGACACCTACAGACAAGAAGACCATGGCTTCTCCTCAGTTGCCTCCCCCACCGCTCTCTGCTTATGTTTGTGTACCTCACACATACAAAACAGTCTCTGAAGTGTTCAAAAATCTATTCTCGTGCCTAAACTAGACTGTACCCTCACCTAAACCCATCATCTCTTGACATGTAGTATCATCTAAGAATTACCCCCCCCCCACCCTGCATCATATCAGTCAGACTCACTGGGTAGCATTAGGCATATTTCCCTCCACAGGGACTCTTGACTCTTACAATATGTGGACTAATAAAATGGTCAGGTCCAAGAGCTCTTTTTGCAGGATTGATGTGCCCTCTCAGAGGTCAGAGGTTAGCTTTCCTCACTGAGAAGTACAAGTGCCAATACCTCCCCTTGCTAATCTTCACATAAAATTAAATAATGTGGCAAGTTCCTGGCATATGGAGGTATTCCATAAATGTCACCTCTACTCTCTTCTACCTGGTGATCTAGAGATCATCCAGGCTGGACAAACTGAATGACTCATTGTATGAGTTACCAAGGGTGACCAAGAACACATGGGATCCTCAGGGAGCCTCCTGACCCTAGGTCTATAGAGTTCTAACACAACACAGAGAGACATACAAACACATGGGAGACATGGGAACGCTAAGCTGCTATATAGCAATTCTGAGCAGTGGGTTAGACCTTTGTGGGTTTAGGCACTTCCTCCAGCAAGAGGAAGTTGGAAGAGGATGATCTGATTCAAGCAACGTTGTCCCGAAACAGGAAAGCCATTAAAAGATACACGGAAAGATGGCAGGCCAGACCTTTTGACACTGCCCCTTGGCCACCCTGTACGGTGCTAAGATACCTTTTCATGGCCCAATTTATGGACAAATCTTCCATTTTGAAAAGAATAAATCCAATCTCCTTAAATTAACCATAGGATTAGTTTTTTTCTCAGTGTTACACGTGAGATGAGATTCATGGGAGTCAAGTAATTTACCTGAGCCTACAGAGGTAGTGACAGAGGAAACCAAGATTCAAACAAATTCTGCTTGATCCCCAAAAACATATAGTTTTTCCACTCAAGAAAGTGAATGCCATTCTGAAATCTAAGCCACGTGACTTTAGGTGCTCTGGTTGGGAACCATCAGCCTCTTATTAGGCTACATACATGACAAAGTTAATAATAAAATTGTCCTTTAAATTGTTTTAACCCACCAATGGGGCCTTACTTACTACTACCCTAGAGTTACCCAGCCACCCTAAAGTGACCACAAGTAGAGCTGGTTCAAACCACCTTCTCCGCATTCCCCCACCACTCCCCAGAAGCAATTCCCCAGTCTGTTTCCAACTAATGAAGCATACAGGAAATTTATCTGGAGAAACTCCCAGGCTAGTGGACAGGCCCTCGACAGCACTCTGCCTGGATCAGATCCACACTTTTGCTTCAGTTTAGATAAAGCAGGTTTTGAGTTGGCTTCTCAAAAACCTTGCCCACACTCAAGAGAATCTGTGAAGGGATTTTTCTCTTCTTGATTCAGAATAGTTGACACCTGTGGAGACTAATGGCTGAGAGACAGGGAAGTACAAGAAGACTCTTGGAATAGGGGTGAGGTCCAGGAAGATCGTGTGGCACTTGGGAAACACAACAGGATAATACAGGACAGAGCAGGACACAAATGGAAGGCATCATAAAAAACTGTTAGTGGCTGATGTAGGAGAGTGTTGATACTTTCACAGGGCCCCTGGATGTACTAGTGTGGAACTCCTGCACTTTCCCCATCTTACCTACTCTTAGAAATGTTCATGTTGCAGGGATCACCGTGGAAGTTTCAGGATAGCAATCTCTAGGTTCCGCTTCACAATGCTAATAAAGGTGGAACTCTGTCTTGTACATTAAGATGGTACTGGCTTTAGTTAATTCCATACAACCTCCTACACCACCACCACCACAAAAGCCAAGAATCCTAAGCAACAAAGACTTAAAATGAATAAATAAATTCATAAATAAGTAAATAATAAAATAAAACAGTATAGTTTTCTGAGAAAAATCTTTGATGTACAAAGCTCTCTAAAGCATTTTTTGCTCAACATCTTCCTACATGGAAAGGAACTGGACTTCATCAGCCTCATATCTTATCAGGGCGCCTGCCTACAGAAACAGAAAGACAAATGTAAGACGTGTCCTCCGATGGACGGCACCCATGGAGTTCGGTGAGAAATGGGGTATTTTCTAACAGGCTGACAGAAATTAACCTGGTTGTATAACCATAAAAAAAAAATAGGAGAACCACTAGGTTGACTAGAAAAGACAGCCTCCAGATAGCAGGCTTAAGAAGTCAGGGATGTCCCCCACTCCCTGAGCACAAGCCTTTCAATCAATTGTAGGCTAAGTGGAGTTACCGGAGTGATCTGTTTGTATAACAAGGTGACCTCTCATTGCCACCACCTTTAATTGTATGGGGTCTGGAAAAGTTAGGAAGAGCCTGAAGTTTCCATGAAATCAACAGTCTTATCACTCTAGTTGGCCTATCAGCCTGCATTTAGCTCTTGGTTAATCTCAGTGCAGCTGAACTTCTCTCCAGCAGGGAGGAGAAGGTTACTGGAGGAAGGGAATGTGCTCACTGTTGTGAAGCAAGATGTGCAGGTAAGAGGAACAGAAGCATAATAACCCCCAGTGTCCCAAATGTGCCTACTAACAAAATTCAACTGGATTCCATATCTTATATAGTACCTGGAAGGAATAAAATCTTAAAACTTTACAAGTGCCTAAGGAACTAGCGAATTCTATAGAGGATCTTCTGGAACGCTCCACCTCTTCAGCAATTCATGAGATAAAGAGCATTCTAATGACTTCTTATAGAGAGCTCTCAGTTTACTCCAGCATCACCCGGTGGGGGATGGCAGGCAATCACATGGGCATTGATGTTGAGTGTCCATCAATCAGAACAATTGCATTTGACATTCATGTGACTTTAAGACAAGACCTTAATCCTCTGGGTATATCAACTTCATCATGAGGAAATTAAAAATTCCTTTTGCATTGCCTCACGATATTGTTGTGAACTGAAGTGAAGTCCCATGGTATATGAACCCTTGCCTAGGGAATGGTACTATTCACAGTGGGCTAGAACTCCCTCCATTAGTCAACCTAAGTAAACCAACTCCCTAATAGACATATCCACAGGTCACCTCCATGTAGGCAGTCCCTCATTAAGACTCTTTACATGAGAGTAATTCTAGGTTGTGTCAGGTTGACGAAGCTATCTACCACAAGCACCGTTTTCAAAGCAGCACTAAAAATAACTTTTGTTGAATCATAAACACTCCATTAAAAACAAAACCCAGTACTCATCATTTACTAAGATTTCACAGACTTCTACTGACTGAAACCATTCTTAAGCTCTGGGAAAGGAAGCCTGATTGAACTTAACACCATGTTTTTAAAAGGGACACTCTTTCTTATGTGCTTTCCTAGTACAGTGAGAAAACACCATAACCAAAAGCAACTTGAGGAAGAAAGGATTTGTTTCAGCTTACAGCTTCTATTTCATAATTCAAGGAAGTCGGGGCAAGACCTCAAAGCAGGAATCTGGAGGCAGGAACTAAAGAAGAGGTCATGGAAGAATGTTGCCTATTGGCTTGCTCCTTATGGTTTGCTCAGCCTGGTTTCTTATTATGTAGGACTACCCACCTAGGACCACAACACTGTGCCAGCTTTTGCATGGGTACAAACTATTTAGGGGTGATGTGAAATGCCTTGAATTAACAACATATAAAATCTAATAGTCTATGGGTAATTGTCAGGTCTGGTTTCTTATGTGACCTGCAGTGGGTCATATCCATATACCTACACAAGTAGATATAAACAGTAAGAACTTGGGTCCTGCAGGGTGCTAGACTAGTAACAGAACAGGTAAAAGGATTGTCTGTCACTGTGAGTAGCAAAACTGTTGAACCCTGTACTAATCCCTGCTAAGTTCAGGTTCAGCTTTCTTATAACCATTTGGGTCTACCTATATCAATCTTTAATCAAGAAAATGACCCACAGGCTTGTCTACAGGCCAATGTGGTGGGAGCATTTTCTCAACTTAAGATCCCTCTTCCCAAATGACATAAAATCTAGCCAGCATGCATTATTAACAGAAAGCACTGTCAAACTATTTGGATGTCACAGGCTCATTATCTTAGTGTTTGCTAGTGGCTCTTCTTAATGTACTGCCATAAGACCCTCCACAGGATACTCCATTACCAGTTAGAACTTTTTCTTAGCTGAGAAAGTTTTAGTATAAGAAAACAGTCTGTTTCTCTCCAGTCCTTTCCTGATACCCACACAATGCAAGATAAAACATCCCCCATCATACCGAAAGAAAGCACACCCCATTCTAAAATTCCCACTTCCTAATTTCAGACAGTTGCAACTGCACTTTGTCTCATGGACCAAGTAATTCAATGTAGTTCAGGTTGTAGATCTTGAATATACAGATTATCATAGCTCATCTGCATGAGCTTAAAGAATCATGTGGTTCTCTATAAGTTGAGAACTTCCTCCTGCTGGATTCAGAGCCATACGTCAGGAGAAATAGAAGCAATAAAACTAGAGAGGAGAGGTGACAGAGATTCATTTATAAATTGTAAGTTCTCTATCCTCTGTTGCTAGATATGAGAACCCACTAAAGAGCCCAAAGTCCATAAGTAACTAGACACCTTCAGGACAATCATTGTTGAAGTAGAGTCCTTGGTCTTTCAGCCCTGTGAAACTGACCTTCACAAACTCAGTTGTCTGGCAAGCAAACTTTCCTCAACAACTCTAAGTCAAAGCTCAATAAGCCACCTTGACTGTAATCATGAGAGCTCGTGAGCAAATCTGGTCAAGGTTACCCACATTTTAGGAGACAGTGATTTTGGAATGTCTTAACATGTTGGACTTGTGTTAGTTTCTCAGGGCACCAACAAAATATCATTTGCACTGACCACACTTTTATTTTCATAGAATAATTCAAGTTTAGCCAATGGCCCCCATACTTGAGAAACTCAAGTCTTATTTGGAACTGAAAACAAATGAATAAGCCTGCATTTGGGAATGGGAGGTATGAAGAGATGGACAAAATACCTCCCCATATCTAATTTGAATCTCTGACAAAAATTGCCCATTAACTAGATCAAAGTTGATTTAATATATAAGAAAATAGATAATAACTAAAAATCTGCTTTGGAAATGTTAAATAACTCCTCTCTCCACAATGTCAAATAGTGTTAGTCCTTTAAATGAAATGAAAAATGGCTATTTTTAAAGACTGAAGTGTAAGCTAAGGTCTAAAACATGGAAGCATATGGCAATATTATCTGGACATACATTCCAGTTAATCCTCTGTCTTGTTCATTCAGTAGGGAAAATTCTGCCAGAACACATTTCCAGTGTTTTCTTTGCATTTACTATCTAAGTGTTCTAAAAAAAAAAAAAAAAAAAAAAAAAAGAAGAAGAAGAAGGTTTTCATAGTATAGTAACTCAATAGAAAAATTGTTTGGGGGCTGAAGATGGCTCTGTGATTAAGACCACTTGTTACATTTGTAGAGGATCTGTGTTCTGTTCCCATGGTGGCTAACTTCATCTGTAACTCCAAATCCAGGGGATTCAATACCCTCTTCTGGCCTCTTTGGGTAGTAGGCATATATTTGGTACATAAACATAACAAACATTCATACATATAAAATAAATAAATACATATTTTTATAGAAAACATAAAATGCAGCTGTGATACAAAAGTAGAATGTGCATCCAGAGTAGATAGACGCAGTCCTACCTGAAAGCACAGCCCCTGACTTTTCTAAGAATTACGACCAATGAGAGAGTTAAATATCCTACAAACCCCCACAGGGATGTGGTTTTCATTATTACTTTTTTGGTGATTCAGGCAGTGGAGAACATGACACACCATTTATGAGGTGCAGAGGTTGGTGAGCTAAGAGTTTCTGAGCTAAAGAAAAAAGGTATGGGCAGCAATAAAGTAGTTACTGTGTGTTTCCTGCAAACAACCACTCAAAGCACAATGAAATCTTGGTTGGAGGAATCCCATTGGGAATCACACTGACTGTCCAGACTGTAGGCTCCCTGGTAGTCTCTTGAGAAACCCAGAGGAAAAGATCCAAGACTTCAGTTGGGTAGAGATGGTGACGCCTATGACCTCTGTCACCAGCATTATCTTTCTAACACTGACAAGCACAAGCACAGGCATAAACTTTCAAGGAGATATAGCTGAGGGTCCCTTAAGTTTTTTATAGGTCTGTTTCTCACTGCAACATCAACATATGTTACATATTTTTAGGCCTTGTGCAGCCACAAGAAACAGATGCTTCATGGAATTATGGGCATGTAGATTTATTTTGTTCAAGTCAATATGGGGAAATAAAGGAGCAGAGCATTATGGGTGAAGCCTTTAACGTTTCCATCACACCACCTGCATTCCCACTCAGTTCAGAGATTCCTGGGGAAGGCGGCCTGACCTCTCTTTCAGGCCAAAGTTACTCAAACCCCATTCCTGGAATACTGCCCCAGTGGGATGGTCTGAACTTGTAAAACCATGTATGTCCTTTGTTCTCATCATTTCCTTTCTTCCTTTTTCACATATAAGCAGCTGAAGCATTTCAAGATTTTAGAAAAGTACAGAGAATAATTTATTGAACTTCCTCATAATCACAACATAGCTCATTAAAATTTACTTTTTGCAGATTAATCATCAAGTTATAAGAACGGCTGAAAGTATGTTATTGGTCCCAGACAGTGAGTAGACACCTTTAATGTCTATTTTCAAGCATAGTTGGTGTTTATTAGGAAAATATTAATAGAGATTTAAGAAGAACATTTAGAGATAATGAGAACCAGTGTAAGAGAAGGACACTGGTGTGTGCCCTGGAGCAGCCACAAGCTTTCCAAGGCAGATTCATGTAAGTTTTTAAAATATAGAAGAATTTAAGCTGGATATAAAGGCTATGTCTATAATGGGATATCATAGTAGCACTTAGCTTGGGTAAGAAGCATATATCTAGCTCAAGCTTCATGATGAACACTAGGCTAGCTTCTGCTATAGTGAGATCCCAAAAGGCAATCAAGTAATCAAGGAAAGAAACAATATAGAATTCACATTTGGGTTGAGCAATGCCTTAGACCCCTCTGTCATAACCTTTTCTACATAACTTATTGCATGCTTGCTCAGTGTTCCATTGAGAAGGCAAAGAAAGATGTGCTGTGGTTCTCATCTTAAAATTGAATTCTTTGAGAAAGATACTAGTATTCCATCTCCATCTCCCTGATCCTGCCTACAGTGAGCACTGTCTTCTTTGACTAAAAGTGAATCACTCATCTTCAGCTTAATAAAGTCATTACTATTAAGACTACTAGAGTGTTGTTATACATTCCTGCCCATCTTGACACCAACCAGAGAACACAGCCTCAGCCTCCCCAGCTTAGTAAGTACTCAGTTATCCTCTCCTCCCGTAGTGACCCATGGACCACTTGGTTAGTGAGACCACCCTTTCCTGAAGACTGTCTCTCTTCCACTTCTTGGCTCCATGTTCTTTCTTTCCATCATTTCTGAGCACACTCTCAATTCTTCGTTGCCAAAGCATCAAGAAAAGAAATAGGAAAGAGCAGCCAAGAGAGTCAAGGTCTTTCTTGAATTAAGCTCGAGTTTTCTTATAAAAATACGCACTAACTGTTTGGGAATGAGTTCTTATTTCCATTGATGTCTGGCACACTTAGTCCACCAGAATGCAGCAGAACATAGCTAACACACACTGGCTGACTGTATGTGAAAGCAATTTATAAAGAAGTGAAGACGCTCCTGTCTCACTCTTACAAAGAGAAAGAATTGGTTCAGAAGTTAGTTTGTCTAGATTCAAACACACCTGGCTAGAAACCAACCTCTGAGCTTGAAGCCAGCAGGTATGCTTTCTGCTATGACAGCTTGCTTTCCTTGTGACTGGCCATCCCTTGGGTCTTATCTCAATGAAAGCATTGCATGAACAAATTCCCTTGAAAGGGTGTGTAGCCTGTAATATATTCCAAAGCCACTGAAAGAACCTAGAATCTAGGCCAGTTGCCTTATAGCTCGGTGTATTGCCAACAGACTATTTCAACAGGAATGATGAAAATGAATTAATGACTTACTATTCAAAGACCTTAAGAGAAAACCGTGCAGAGTTTTACTGATGCACTTGACAGTGATGTATACAAACCCTGCTCAAGTTTACATACAGCCAATTCCAAGGACAGGAAGAACTGTCTTAGAGGAAAAAATGTCAAGGAGTGTGTGTAGATATTTTGAAACTTTGATTTGGAACTCAGAATTAAGACAAAGCATTGGGCTGATAGTATACTTCAGTTGTGGAGTCTCTGTTCATGATGAGTAAGACCTTGGCATTGAAAAAAGAAACTGCCACAGAAATTCATTACCCAAATGCATTCTTATGGCCAAATACAGACTCCATGGCCTCAGAGATGGACTAAAACATTTGCTTGACTCTATTGGTGACCAATGCTAGTGAACATGGACTCCAACCTCTCCATCTTAATTCAAATTTCCTACTTCTAACCACAAATACAAGATGGTGGTGGATAATACAAAAGTAGAAGATATTTTTAAGGAAGAAAGTTTCTACTCTTCCATATTTTGAACTTTAACAAAAGTTTAAGTTTGGAGTCATTTTTGTCAGGTGAAAGTTTGGGTCACATCTTGCCTTCCCCCAAAGAGTTCATCCATCTCTGCCTCTGAAAATGCACAAATTGAATCCTGAAGCATGTTTTATTACTGTTTCTTTAGGATAGTGAAGGAGTCTTGGAATTTAACATCCCTCAAAGCTGAAGACATTAAAGGCCCACTGTGTCCCACAAAATCGAAAGCATCTGTCCACGGTGCACTGGGACTTCCTGTGGGAAGCATAAGCCTTAAAACTGTCCATTTCTACTGCTCATCTGAAAGATGTAGGGCTTAATATTCCATGGTTCACACAAGTAGGAAAGGCTGTTGGAAGGTAGGTTGTCCCTGTAGCTTTGTGTGTGTCAGTCTGAACGTAGAGGGGAAGGTGGTGCACATCCAGATGTGCGTAGAAACAGATGTGCCTGCCTCTTGTGGATCCTGGGACTTGGAAGCAAAAAGAGTGGAGTTTGATTTCACACTCCACTTCCCTTGATTTGTTTTAAATGCCATTGTTAAATGGCTGCAGTTTCTGTAAAGGTCTTTGCCTATTTCAGTTTATGGATGTTGTTTCTCTACTTTTTGGATGACATCTCACAGTGAGACAGAGTTGTACATAAGTTAACATTTTCTCTTTCGAAGTCGTAGAAACTCTATTTCCATACTGTTGCTTGTTGTATTTTTCCTTTTTATTTTTTGGGTTTTTTTAAGGTTGATTCCTATTTTTGTTTTTCTTTTTTTCTTTTATTTATTTTTTTCTTCTTTTTTTTTTCTATTTTTGTTTTTCATTTCTGTGTGTACTTGTGGATCTGTGTGTGTATTCTACATTCTGGGTGCAGGTGCCAGAAGTAAACAGAAGATGGCGCTGTATGCTCTGGAGCTGGAATCACAGGCTCTGATGTGGGTACTAGGAATTAATTGAACCCTAGTCATCAAGGGCTTTAACCACCATCTCTCCTGCCCCAAATGAGGTTGTTTTAATCACTTGTGGAAATATGGGGTAAAGAACAAAAATCATAGTTTCCCCAAATCAAAGAATGTCAAACATATCACACACATATCAATGACTACAGATGTTTCGAGAAGGCTTGCTTCTGCCACTCTTGTACTTCACAGCAAACAGCATCCCTGTCAGACACCATCAACCAGCAGCTGCAAACTACTTCTGGCCATTTCCAGAAAAACCCTTCTTCCAGCAAAACCCTTCTTCCAGCAAAACCCTTCATGGGGGCTGAGTTCGAGCCAATTCCTTAGGCCATATCTTAACTCCTTGACTGCCTTTGACTAAAAACAGTTCCCTCAGGGAGCAACTAAAGAAAGTATCAATTTGGGATCGAATCTCCATCTTATCAATCATTTTTATTACACTCTACTAGGACAAAGAAAGCTGAAATATTGAATAATAAGCAGAATCTAACAATGAAGACAGAGACGGAAGTAGGTTTGCTCTGCAGAACTGTCCCCTGAGAGATGTGTCAACTACCACTTACACTTCTTTTTGAAATTTGGTTAACTTTCAATATTATGCAAAATAATGTTAAAATAATTTTCACTAAACTGAATAAATACCAAACTCATCACTCTGAAATAACAGCCATTTTCTCCTTTGTACACTGTCTCATTTATAACTACAGTTCTAAAATGTCACCAATTATGATTTATGTACAACAACATCACTGAACTTCTCTCTGGGCTTATGGTAATTTTTTTGTTTCTTGAGGTTTTATAATGATCATTACTCTAAATATTGCCATTGAGTTAGAGTAACATAATTTATTCATCTATGGTTGAGCATGTACCTGCGGTTTATTCTTAGATGTCCTAACATTAATTTTCTAAAAGAAATTTTAACATTAATTTGTTCTAATAAAAAATAATTCTATTCACAGCATAGACTAAATTAGCAGCTATTGAAAGTGTTTAAATGTCCAGTGTACGGAATACTCCACCAAACACATTACACTGTCATGGTTGGGCTGCTGAGTTGGGGAGTGTAGGGGTAAGACCATTTACTCTGCAAAAATGAGGGTCTGAGTTTGAATGGCCAGCACCTGTATAAAAAGCCTGTCAGTGGCTGTTCATGCTTTTTACTGCAGCTGTGGGGGAACAGAGACAGGTGAAGCCCAGTAACTAGCCAGCCAACTGGCTAAGCACAATGTTCAGCTTCTAGTTAAGTGAGAAACTCTTGTCTCATGGTAACATGGTCAAGAATGATAGAGGAAGACCTCTTGATCCCTCATGAATTCACATACTCATATAAATGCATCGTACACACACACACACACACACACACACACACACACACACACACGAGAAAGATAAGAAACTGACCTGGTCCTCAGCCGTGACATTCACTCCAAAACAACATACTAGAAGACACAGAAGAGTCCTGCCAGGTCAACTCTGAACAGGAATGAGCCAAGAGAGTGTAATGTGAAACCACATGTGTTGTGTTGGGCCTTGAACTCACTCTTGTCCAGGTATTTAGAACTGTAACTCAAAGACAAAGTTATGAAAAACTGTAAGTGAGCAACCAGCTCTAAAGACCAAACATGAGGAAGGACAAGTGATTCAGAAAGATCAAGGTGAGTTCAACTGAGAAGGTGAAGATTAGTCCTCACGGCCTGACCTCAAAGTAGGGACGAGAGAAAGCCAATGAGTTGGTCAAGAACCACTTGGCCAGGCAACTGCTTGGAGACTTAAAAATATGAAAAGAGATAGAATAGTAATAAAAGCAAAAGCAGGCACAGTCCGTCAGTGTTCTCTAGTAAAGCAAGCACACGGCTCCTGCACATGGGGCCTCCTTGCCTCTCTCTGTGCTTAAGCTAATATTGGTTTTCTTACCCTGGAATCCCTTTCTCCTGGGCATGTTCTCCTGTTCCAAACCCTTCTTCAGCTTACTTCCTTCACCAAGCTTTCTCAGATCAGCTCAGGATGAACAACTTTGAGTTGATAGTTCATTGCACATGCGTGATGGTACAAGAGAGACACCATGTAATCCAATGAAAATAGAGGAATTGAAAGCTTTTAAGAGGAGGATCTTAGAAGATGTTGGCATGTTGGACATGGAGCAACTCAGAATAGGGCGCCACTTGAGGCAATTTAATGAGGTGGGGCAATTCTAAGGATGGCTTTTAAAGCCGGAACGAGATGAAGTCAGACCCAGGAGAGATCCCTCCTATATGTATTGTTATCTCCAGGGGGCAGATCCACTGTGGTTTAGATCCACAGTGTCTGAGCGTCCATACAATGGCAGATGTAGATCACACCATAGCCGCAGCGAGCCTACGAAAATCCCCTTCATCTTCTGCAGCCATAAAGGCCACCTCCATGTTGTTAGTTGCTTCTACCACAAGTACCCAAGTCTAAAAGCAATGGGCTCATTCTTTTAGAGTTTAGAGAATTAAAAAACCTTCCCAGCATAACTTAAAGGCTCATGGCAGGAATACTCTCTGTGCCTTGAGAAGTTTCCATTGTGGGCAATTCCATAAGAAAATGGGCCTTTGTGTCTTCCGTGGGTGACCATTCCTTTATACAATGGACTGTCTAAGTTTCTTCCTGTTTTCCAATTGGTTAAATTTAGAACGATTGTTTCCATCTCTTGTGAGATATGATGTCTAGGAAAAGTTAAGGCCTTCATGTGATAATGGGATCCAGCAAGTCTATGCTCCACACTTGTAGCCAGGGATATCGCCCAAATCCTGGCTTTTTCCCTAGGGTTTCCCACAAGCACAAAGACTATTTTCCCTGCTGCTTGCTAGTTTGAGATTTCATAATATAAACTAAGTTTTCTGTCATCTTAACACAAAAGAACTCATTTTTAAAAATAAAAAACAAAATCATTTATTTTTAGAGACAGTCTCTGTATTTATACCATATATAACTTTAAAAATCAAAACAGTCTATGACAATTGTATTAAGAATAGAAAAAACACATTTAAACAAGGATGAAAAAACTTTTCCTCCAATGCCTACAGATAACCACTAACAATTGTGGTAAGCATTGTGGTCTTTCTAGATTCCATATGAGATTTAGAAAAAAAATGTCCACTTATATCTCCAATTAAGTGCATAAATCACGAAGGTTTGTTTTTTGTGTAGCAATAGATGTTGACTGTTGTATGACTCTGCAATGTGCTTTTATCTTCCCATAACAACAAAAACACTTCTATTTTAGGGACACACAACCTACTTTGTTTGTATGTATATTCAGGTATGTGCAAGTACACATGTGTGGGTATGGGTGTGTGCATATGCATGTGTGGAACACAGAAAGTCAACCTCAGGTGAAGTCCACCTTATATTTTGAGACACAGTCTCTCACTGAGACCTAAGGCTCACAGATTTGGCTATTGTGGCAGGCCAGTGAGCCCCAGGAGCCTTGTGCCTCTGTTTCCCCAGGTGTGGGATGCAAGCCAGTACTCCTGGCTGTCTATATGGTGGGTGGGATGCAAGCCAGTACTCCTGGATGTCTATATGGTGGCTGGATGTGGAGCTCAGGTCCTCCAGCTTGTGCATGAGTCACTCACAGGCCAGCTACAGTCTTTGCAATTATATGGATGAAGAATGGCCCAGTGATGTGGCTCTTGCCTGTAGTTACAACTCTAGGAGGACTGATGGGACAGAGTGTCTGAGAGTTCAAAGCTAGTGTGAGCTACAGAGTGACTTCCAGGATAGACTGGACCCTGGTTCAAAAGAATCCAAACAGAAACAAATAAAATATGGCCTGTACCAAAGAAAGGGATTTTTTCATTATGATTTGTAACATTCTTTTCTTTACAATTGCAGGATGTGCAAAATAATCTCCCAAACTTGTTTAAACCTTAAACACTCCACAAGTTGAGATTGGACACCTGAAGTTGGCCTCCAGACTCTGAATTGTTTTAAGAGATGCACCCAAGGGGTTGAGAAGAACCAGTCCAGTAAAATGCTTACCATGTAAGCATAGAACCTGAGTTTGGATGGCTAGAATCCATTTGAAAGCAGCCAAGTGTGGTAGTGTATACCTGGAATCCCAGCCCCACAGAAGTAGAAACAGGAGGATTCCTGACTGTTCTCTCACATTCTACACAAATTATCACTCTCAAGTTCTGTGTGAGATGCTGCCTAAAAATAAAACAGATTACAGAGGACATCAATTATTGACCCCACTGATCTACACACACAATCACACACAATCACACACACACACACACGAACAAACCCAAGATGGTCTGAAGCAGAAGTTAAAATGCAAAGGCTGACACTCTGTACTGTCAATGCCTGGGAATTGCTTAAAGCTTCCTGGCTGTTTCTGGCAGAACACCTGCCGGCATCCCCTACTCCATCTCTACTGTCTAAGAAAGAGAAAGCAAACTGCTGTAGAAGCACATCACTTCCCAAATCTGCTTGCTTTCAGCAGCATCAGCCCCCAAAGGTTCTAGTCTATTATACTTTTCTGCAATCAGAGCACATCTCAGCACAAAACGGTTCTAGAGGTAACAATCTAAGGGTCTTACAAAGGCATTTTGTAGACGCATTTAATATCTTGGTTCACTGGAAGTGTTTTTGCTTTCCATTTATTGAGATCAACTAGTTTCATTGATGACATAATAGCCAAATGTTACTGTTTCTGAAGTTTTTGTCACTCTGTTAGAAGGTTCTGAAGATAAGAAGGACTTTACTGGTTCTCCGGGTTACTGGCTTTTCATCCAGTGAAAGACTGAGTCCTTTTTCTGAGAGAGTCTGACATTGCAGAGACTGGAGGGATCCATTTTACTCTCTTCTTCCAGGAACAGGTTTCAAGAATACCAGAAGGTTCTCTAACATTGTCGGGTCTGTTTCAGCTGCAGGGATGTTATTATGATCTATGAACTCCCTTTCCTGGTGGTTCCCAGGTTTCTCTTACAAGCAGGGCCTTATCAACTATCCTAAAGTATACCCTCCAACCATCCTCCTACAATCTTAACTCAGTTCTTTTTATAGCCATCAAATTTTATTTACATTTATGTTGATTTTGAGAATTTCATACATGAATATTTTGCTTATAGCATTTCCACCCCACCTTCTCCCTTTCTAGTGTTTTCTGTGGCCCCTAGTTCTTCCTTCTTAAATTCATAACCTCTTCTTCATTATTATGTGTGTGTGTGTATGTGTGTGTGTGTGTGTGTGTGTGTGTGTGTGTGTGTGATATCTACTGAATCCATTTGTTATTTCTCATAGGTACATGTGTTTAAGACTATCAGGGGACTCATCCCTAAAAATGTCTGGGTGTCTCTCCTGCAGCAGCTATAAACTACTTGTAGATTTTCACCTAGGGGTAGAGCCTTGAAAGATTTCCCCCATCCACTTTGGAATATCAACTGGTGTTGCCACTGTGGGAGTCTTTAGGTGGCCACATCTTCAAATTTTCATGGGTACATCTCCTTGTCATATATAGACGACAATATCTCACTGCAGATGCTCTGGTTGTCTGACTCCTATAGTCTTTTCACTCTCATATCAATGTCTGCTGTATCCAGAGTAGTAAGAATTCCAGGCATTATTACAACTTTATATTCTGTCCTTCATACTAGAAAATGAGAAGAAATTTAGGTAATATGTTCTATAAAAGTTTTTTAAAAGATTTTGTAACTTTTTAGATTATGTTAGAGTCCTCTGTCCCCAGCAGTAGGTTAACATTCCATATTAGATATTTCTGAGGTTAATATTAATATATTAGTCAAGTTTTACTACACATTCACCAACTGATAGGAGGAATATCCAGCTCTAAGCTGTAGATGTTTAATAAATATCTGACATCCTCATGACTTAATCTTCTTTGAAATAATAGATGTTTGCTGTGAATTAAAATATACAGCATAAAATGAGTTCCTGGTGTTTTTACTAGAAAACTAACTATATGTTTTCCCAAATTCTAAGAACAGATTCTTATCCATTCATTGACTTTTCTCCCATGTAGTTTTCTATTTTCATTCATTAATTTTTCTCCAACATAGTTTTCTTCTTTCAGAAAAAAAAATAGTATTATTTTCCATGTCCTCCCTGTCTTACCACCTCTGTGAAGTGCAAAGCTCTTTGTCAGCCTTTTGGAAGAAGCAAAGTAGACTTTGAAGTAAATACTGGACTACCGGACCAGGGGACTCATAGTGTATACAGATTAATTGTGCAGTTCTCATCAGGGAGCTCATAGTGCATACAGATCAATTGAGCAATTCCTCATCACAGAAGCTATTTGTCTCAATACTGATAACATTTGGTTAAGGTTAGACTTGGGAAGAAAGGAAATTTCCAATTGTGTTTACTTTTTCATTCTGACTGGGTGTACAAGCATAAACACGTCTAACTAAATCACTCTATTTGTTAGAGCTCTCATGTTTAGAGAAATGGACTTACTAATTTTGCCTGTGTATTCATCCAATTGATTTTTAGATAGTTACCCTTCTCTTCCATCAAACTTTCCCCTTTCAGCCTCTCTGGGTCTGCCCCCTCCTGCCTCATTCCCACATGGGTGGAAGCTGAGTCTGATCTGATTCTTGAGCTGAGCACAGTGTAGTATTTCTTGGAAAGATCCAAATGAAATGGATGGGATAGTGAGGACAGGAATATTACAGTTCTCTATATCATGTGTGTTTCTTTTATGCAATAAAAAGAAAACTGCCATCCAGACTTCTTTTGTGCAGTGGAATAGACTATTCCAGACAGGAACACCCCCTTCTATCCTTCCTTCATCTTCCCCAGTCTTTAGTCTTCCCACAGTGTTTTCCATTTGAGTGACTGGCAAAGAGAGTGGAACAAGAAGTCACCACCTACAGTGTTTTGAACAGAATCAATGTCTGGCACTTTACAAGTAAGACAGAATGTTTTATTAGCTCTTAACACTTTTCACACACTTCCTCGGGAGAAAAGGCAGACCCAGGGAGGTGGATGGCAGAGAGGGTCAGGAACCTGACTAGCTTCTCAAACATACTAAGGATTTCAGTGACTTTGTAGCACTTCCCTGTTGATGACTTTGGTTAGATTTCTCTACACTGTCTGAACAGATTTCACCTTTCTGCTAGTAAGTGCAATCCAGAATTGCAAACTCCCTTCCCTGAAAACAGAAACCAAAGGGTTTGGTCATCTGGATCCAAACAGATTCTAAAGGAGGTATATAGCTCTTGGAGTCAATCTAATCCTAGATCTAAGGGATTTGGTGAGCCCTGTAGGCCCACTCCTGGATCTGTACCGAGTTTGAAGGTGAACTCTAGAGCCAAATGCTTCCACCTGTGCTGAGGTTTCAGGCTGTGCCTCACCAAATCTGGCTCCCAAGGAGGGTTTTTCTTTTCTTTTCTTTTTTTTCTTTTTTTTAATCTTTAATTTTTTTTTTACAGTCCCGTTGTTATCCCCCTGCCAGTCTGCCCCTTCACAGTTCCTCATCCCATTCCTCTTCCCCCATCTCCAAGAGGATGTCCCTACTCCCCATGGCCTCAGCCCTCCCCACTATCTGGGGCCTCAAGTCTCTTGAGCGTTAGGTGCATCTTCTCTCACTAAAGCCAGACCAAGCAGTCCTCTGCTGTATATGTGTCGAATAAATAAAACCACACACTTATGGACACTTGATCTTTGACAAAGAAGCCAAAAATATTCAATGGGAAAAAAAAGCATCTTCAATAAATGGTGCTGGTCTAACTGGCAGTCGGTATGTAGAAAGATGAAAATAGATTCATATTTGTCACCTTACACAAAGCTCAAGTCCAAGTGGATCAAGGACATCAACATAAAACCAGATACTCTGCATCTAATAGAAGAGAAAGTGGGAAGGAGCCTAGCATTCATGGGCACAGGGGGAAATTTCCTAAACAGAACTCTAATGGCTCAGGTGCTAAGATCAAGAACTGATAAATGGGACCACATGAAAGTGAAAGAAAAGCTTCTGTAAGGCTCCGAAGGATTTTAAAATGCAAACTAATGGCACCCATTTAAGCGCGTCTTTGGACTCTCCTGCCTAGGATTTTCCTGTAGATCCCTCTGAGTGAATGTTAAAGCTCCACCCACACTCCAGGAACTGGCAAGGCTCAGTCTATTGAGCTAATGAGATCTTGGTATATTTTTATCTGGAGGATCTTCCAAGGAGTTCTTATTTATTTCCTGAATTCATTCATACAACACACTGATATCTAAGACTATGGTAGAGGCCTAGCCATGCCCTTGCTTGCCCCGATGAAGACCTTGTAAGACACCCTGGATGAACTTGATCTGCTCTACGTCCAGAAGATTCACCTGGGAGATAAAAAGTCTAAATACTCAACTTGTAGAATATGAATCAGAACCTCTGGAACATGGAGTACAGAGTCATATCCCTCACCTATCCACCAGACACCTGCAAATGGGTCCACGCATATTTATTTATGAGTCACAAAATAAGTGGTATTCTCACATATACACAACTCATACACAAAGGCCACACAGTCTCTGAGAGGTTTATATGTAGATGTCTTCTTCCTTAAAGAGAACGTACACAGGAGACCTGGGAGTTGCCCTCCCTGGGGATTCTCTCTGATACGACTCAAGCTTCATTGAGGAAGTTTTATATTATTGTGATATTATAAAAAAATGTTCATGTGGATAAACTGAGCTTATTCAAAAGATGAATCTTGTATGGACATCTCAATTTCCAAGCAGCTCACAGCCCATAGGCCCTGCTTCCCACACTCGCCGTCTTGAAATACAGCAACAACACTAACACTAAAATTAGAGGCATTGTACAAGAAAACTGATCTCGTATTCTTAAAAACTCAGTGTGTTGAAACATGCCCATCTGTGAGAACATTGTATCCTCTGAGCTTAACAGTAACCAGAGGCTTCACAGTCCTGCTGTGGTTAGCATTCAAAAGTGAATATCCCTATTCAATTTATTTTTCAACCTAACATTATCATAAACATTCCAAGAAAAAAAAGTGACCAACATTAAAATAAACTTCCTTCTCCTGATTTACTTACAGACCCACTTCCTACAGAGAGACTCCAGGTGGTATCTTCCAGAATATCTCTCAGGTTATAAAACTATCCCTTGAGTAGCTTTCCTGAAGGTGGTGCTACTGGGTCATGCACTGACAAGACTCTTTGAGACTCAGCGTTTCTGTCGATGAAATGGTGTTCATGTTGGCTGTCCTGCTCAGTTCACATGGCGGCTGCTGACCAAGTGAGTGAGACCCAGGAGAGAGGGCGACCTGGAATCTGCCAACTCAGACTTAACGATTATTTGATCAGGTGTCTCATTCAGAAGAAGCTGCTTCTCATTTTTCATGGCCACATTTGCAACACCGCATTCATCCTATAAAACTTTGTCTTAAATGTTTCCCAGAATTTAAAACATATCCCTTTGTAACTTTCTTTTTTTCTTTACTGCATATTTTCTGTATTTACATTTCAAATGTTATCCCCTTTCCAGGTCTCCCCTCTAGAAACCCTCTATCCCACACCCTTTTCCTTTGCTTCCATGAAGGTGCTCCCCACCTACCCACCCACCCCCACCTTTCCACCCTGGGATTTCTCTAAACTGGGGCATTAAACCCCCATAGGATCAAGGGCCGCTCCTCCCACTTATGTCCCACAAGGCCATCCTCTACCACATATGTGGCCAGACCCATGTGTAGTCTTTGATTGGTGCTCCAGTCCCTGAGAGCTCTAGAAGCGGGGGAGGGGGGTGTCTGGTTGGTTGACAGTGTTGCTCTCCCCACAGGGCTGCAAACCCCCTCAGCTCCTTCAGTCCCTTCTCCAACTCCTCCATCAGGAACTCGAGCTCAGTCCAATGGTTGGCTGCAGGCATCCACCTCTGTATTTGTCAGGCTCTGGTAGAGCCTCTCAGGAGACAGCTATATCAGGCTCCAGTCAGCAAGCACTTCTCAAAAACTGCAATAGTGTCCAGGTTTGGTGTCTGTTTATGGGATGAGTCCCCAGGTGGGAGAGTCTCTGGATGGCCTTTCCTTCAGTCTCTGCTCCACACTTTGTCTCCATATTTCCTCCTTTGAGCATTTTGTTCCCCCTTCTAGGAAGAACCAAAGCATCCACACTTTGGTCTTTCTTCTTGCACTTCATGTGGTCTGTGAATTGTATCTTGGGTATTCTGAGCTTTTGAGCTAATATCCACTTATCAGTGAGTGCATACCATGTGTGTTCTTTTGTGACTAGATTACCTCACTCAGGATGATATTTTCAAGTTTCATCCATTTGCCTGTGAATTTCAAGAAGTCATTGTTTTTAACAGATGAGTAGTATTCCATTGTGTAAATATACCACATTTTCTGTATCCATTCCTCTGTTGAGGGACATCTGGGTTGTTTCCAGCTTCTGGCTATTATAAATATGGCTACTATGAACATAATAGAGCTTGTGTCCTTATTAAATGTTGGAACATCTTCTGGATATATGCCCATGAGTGGTATAGCTGGATTCTCAGGTTGTGCTATGTCCAATTTTCTGAGGAACCACCAGACTGACTTCCAGAGTGGTTGTACCAGCTTGCAATCCCACCAGCAATGGAGGAGTGTTCCCCTTCCTCCAAATCCTCACCAGCATCTGCTGTCAACTGAGTTTTTGAACTTAGCCATTCTGACTGGTGTGAGGTAGAATCTCAGGTAGTTTTGATTTGCATTTCCCTGATGACTAAGGATGCTGAACATTTCTTTAGGTGCTTCTTGGTCATTCGAGTTTCCTCAGTTGAGAATTCTTTGTTTAGTTCTGTTCCCCATTTTTAAATAGGGTTATTTGGTTCTCTGGAGTTCTTTAAACTTCTTGATTTCTTTATATATATTGGATATTAGCCCTCTATCAGATGCAGGATTGGTAAAGAGCTTTTCCCAATCTGTTGGTTGCCATTTTGTCCTATTGACCGTGTCCTTTGCCTTACAGAAGCTTTGCAAATTTATGAGATCCTGTTTGTCTATTCTTGATCTTAGAGCATAAGCCATTGGTGTTCTATTCAGGAAAATTTCCCCTGTGCCCATGTGTTTGAGGCTTTCCTCCACTTTCTCTTCTATTAGATTTAGTGTATCTGGTTTTATCTGGAGGTCCTTGATCCACTTGGACTTGAGCTTTGCACAAGGAGATTAGAATGGATCAATTTTCATTCTTCTACATGCTGACCTCCAGTGAAACCAGCACCATTTGTTGAAAATGCTGTCTTTTTTCCACTGGATGATTTTAGCTGCTTTGTCACAGATCAAGTAACCATAGGTGTGTGGTTCCATTTCTGGGTCTTCAATTCTATTCCATTGAGCTATCTGCCTGTCACTGTACCAATACCATGTAGATTTTTATCACTATTGCTCTATAGTACAGCTTTAGTTCAGGGATGGTGATTCCCCCAGATGTTCTTTTATTGTTGAGAATAGTTTTTGTTATTCCAAATGAATTTGAGAATTGCTCTAACTCTATGAAGAACTGAGTTGGAATTTTGATGGGGATTGCATTGAGTGCATAGATTGCTTTGGGCAAGATGACCATTTCTGCTAACTTTTTAAACTTTGTCTTAAATGTTTCCCAGAATTTAAAACATATCCCTTTGTAACTTTCATAGACCTTCTTTTTCTTCCTTTGTCCTCATGTCCTAACCCTGCCATTCACCCAGAGTGGCCTCATAAAATCCTTCCCAAGGAAAAAAGTCATTTATTTATTTATTTGTTTTCTTATTTATTTATTTATTTATTTATTGTCATGTGATGTTGTTGTTGTTTACTTAAAGAGCAGAAAAGGTCTCATGACCCTCCCAACATCCCAGAAGCCTGTAGTGGCAAAGCTGGCGTTACTAACTCTGAGGTCCCTCTTTCTTCTAGAGGCTGTACTGACTGTGTGGGATATAGCTGCATGCATCAGCAAGCTGATTGTTTTAACTTTTCAAGGATCATTGTGACTTCCTTGGGACTAGGGTCGGGGTGTAGTGTAGGGTTCCTTTAAAAGACTTCAAGGTCTCAGGGTCTACTGACAGAGCACCATTTCTGGTTGTGTGGCCTCTGACTAGCCCACACTCAGATACTAGCTGAAAAGGTGAGGAAAGGTGTGGAGAGAGGGGATGAGGGTGGATGTAGGCTCAGAGAATGTGAGACAACCAAGCCTAGTGACCCCATTCCATAGCACAGAAAAGAATCTTTATGAACCTTCTTTAACATGAGTTATAGTAGCATACTGTTTGAAAATAGATATTTCATTGATGGCACTGTGGGTTTAATCTTAGTTTAAATGATTCAGTATTCTTCTCTTCCCAGATTCCAAACAGATTTATCTCGAAACGTGTATGTTTACCATTTTACAAAGTGTTTAGGAAACGCAGCTTCTGGTTTACCTGAGTATCAGTGGAGTTTTCTTATAGTATAGCTGATAAGCATTTCATTTGGTGGTGATTTGATGATGATGATGATGATGATGATGATGATGATGATGACGGCCATGATGGTAATGATGATGGTGGTGATGTTGATGGTGACAGTCATGATGATGGTGATGAAGGCTGAAGTGATGATGAGTTTTGTAAACTAAACTCTTCCTCAATGTATTTACAATAAAATTTTCCATTCAGTATGACTGCTGTGGCAGACGTCTAAGCCCCATATTGTTTCCATCAATGAATAGACTTGTGCTTGAATTACCAGCACATGCATATGATCTTTTTTAGGAAATATGTCTGTGGATCAGAATTTATAAAGAGGCCTTTCATCTTTACAAATGTTTTCCCCTTATTCCTTTATTATCAGAATAATTTCTGATTGACATTATTTTCTCATCTTCTCTTAAATCAAAGAAGCCATCATTGAAATGTAACTTAATCTTCAGAGATGGAAAAGTCATTCTCTTGAATGTGTACACATTTTATAAAGAGTATCTCTGATTCCACCCAGCTTCCTGTCTCCATCTCATTTCCAGTTGTTGTGATAAAATACCTGACAAGACAACTTAAGGGAGAGAGAAGTTGATTTGGCTCATGGTTCCAGGTCACAGTCTATGATTGTAGGGAAATTGAGTGGCAAACAGACCCTTATGTTTCTTATTCACAGTTAAATATCTCCTGACCAATACATGCAAAAAAAGAAAATTCTTTATATTCTCATTATTGGGGGTATAAAATGTTTTTTAAAAGTTTATCCTAAAGTTCAGATAGTTGGACAAGAAAACCTAAAATGACACTCAAAAAGACTAGTAATTTTACTGGCTATAGTTAAATAATGTGGACATTGGGAATGTAAAGGGGATTATCTGAGAAGCCCCATTATGCAGTGTGCATGGCAGGCATCAATCCTTAAGGCTGGCTTAGCAGTTACTGTAGCTCACAGGATCTGTGCCTAACTCAAGGGAGGAAGTGAAAGCACAGTACACCTTGGATGGTTGATCCTATGCCACTGGAATCCCAAGCAAAAGAAAATTCATCCTTTGCTCTGAGAATACATGAGCAAGCAATTGTCTGGGGCTTGGTAACAAAGTGAGTGGAAATGTCCAACATTTGCCCCAAGTTCCTATTTCTCCACAAGGGTCAACAGCTTTGGGTGGCTTTCCTTGCCTTCTATAAGACTTTCTTCCTGCCGTGTCCTCCACTGATGTCATTTCAGCCTACAGGTGGCAGTCAATAAAGTTCAAGCTCCTTAACCAGGCTTTTCAGGCCTCCTGCCATCTGAAAGGAGAATGCTTTTCTGGGCTTTTCCTCTAATAACTTCTTACCCTTCACCCCTCTGTCTTAATGCCTTATGTGCTGTCCTCTTGCTATGTGTCATGGTTTGTTTTTTCTTTTAACTTTAATCCCTTTATTTGTCCTCTCGATCATAGCTGGAAAGCTTTTTATGTATTTGTTTTCAGTGTCCATCATTATAAGTTTAAATCCAGTCCTATCTGGTCCACAAAAGTTTCTTAGGCTATCACACACTACAGTGCCCCTTGACACCACTCTGTTTCTCATTTACTTATTGTGGTGTGTATGCGAAATATTCCCTGTAAGCTCTTGTGTTTAAAGTACATCACTGGCCATGCCTCCTGCCAACTCTCTGCTTTATGAACACTCTACTTTCTGTCTGTTCTGTTTCCTGTCTACTCTCTTCTTCCTGACTGCTCTCTGCTTTCTGAAAGATCTCTGCTTCCTGACTTCCCTCTGCTACCTATCAGCTCTCTGCTTCTTGTCTACTCTCTACTTCCTGACTGCTCCCTGTTTGCTATCAGCTCTCTGCTTCCTGTCTCCTCTCTGCTTCCTGTCAGCTCTCTGCTTCCTGTCAGCTCTCTACTTCCTGTCTGCTCTCTGCTTCCTGTCTGCTCTCTGCTTCCTGTCAGCTCTCTACTTCCTGTCTGCTCTCTGCTTCCTGTCAGCTCTCTGCTTCCTGTCTGCTCTCTGCTTCCTGTCAGCTCTCTGCTTCCTATTTGCTGCTTCCTGTCAGCTCTCTGTTTCCAGTTTGTTCTCTGCTTCCTGTCATAAGACATGAACAAGTAACCTTCATATGTTCCCTCTATGTTAGCATCCACTATGCCTTTCACACCTCGTAACTGACCCGTGAGCCAAAATAGACCTTTTATCCGTATGCTTCATGTCAGATGTTTGGTCACAGAAATTATAACAGTGACCAATACACTATCTGTGTAGTAGTTTGAATCTTAAATGCCCCACCCCACCCACAGGCTATTTATGCTGGAGGCTCCTAGCTCAGGAGCAAGGTAGGTGGACTTTCTAAGATGTAGGGCCTAATGGGGAGTCACAAGGTCACTGGAGGGAAATAGAAAGCACCAGCTTATTCCTCTGTTCTTTGCTCCCAGGGTATGATTGGAACATTTTGCTACACACTAAAACCTCCACATGGCTGTGCTTTGACAGGCCAATTGATCACAGACTGAAAACTTGGGCTCAAGTAAACATTTGCTCTTTATAAACTGACTGCTTTAGGTGAGATTAACAGGGAGATGACTAGTTTAATTTATTGTATCTCATGCAGAAGGGAAATTGTCTCCATAAACTGCTGCCAATGGAGAGGCCTCAGGCATTGCTAGCATGAGAGCCTATTTTCTGTTGTATTCTTTATATTCTTGGAAAAGTATGCCTAATGGCAATAGATGAATGGATACGGCCAGACAGTACTGTAATTGCACTTAGTACTCATCTACAGAGCCCTTGTTTCCTAGCCAGAACCACAAACAGCACATGCTTAGCTAGGGACTGTTACTTCCATGACCTTGCTGAGTTCTTTGTAGTAGGAAAACACTGTGTCAGAAAACAGGGTTGAGCTCACAATGGTATTCCTTAGTTTTACATTCACCTGCCTGAGATTCTTTTTCAGAGTTGTTGAGAGAATACCACTATTTATTTTCCACTATATTATTTTCCACTGTGTGTGTATGTGTGTGCACACGTGCGCGCGTGTGTGTTTGAGTTTGTCTGTGTACATGTGTATGTATAGAGAACACTAAGTGTGCATTGTGTATGGAGAAGAGAGGTAAACATTGAGTATCTTACTCTTTTTTTTCCACTTTGGTTTTTGAGGCAGGGTCTCACAGTGAAACTAGTGCTCAAATTCAACTAGAATACCTGTCATTAAGCTACAGGATCCACCTTTAACAACCCTCCCAGTGATAGGGTGACAAGTGTACACCCGGCTTATTTAATGTTGGTTCTCGGAATCTGAATTCAGATCTTCATGCTTGCAAGTTGCCACTATTCCAACTGAGGTATCTTCTTAGTCCCTTAGAGTATTTGAGTCCATTCTGTAAGACTTAGGAGAATGAGTCCAGTTTGAGCGCCTAGTGTCATATGCTCAGACCCTAGAATCTGGGTAAAACATCTCCCTAAAATGCCACTCAGTAGCAGGAAGAAGTCATTCTCCACCACCTATCTTGGGCACTTGGATTAGATTGAGAGAAGATGCTGGGCAGAACAGTCCGACAAATGATAGAGTTTGGAGGCATCTCCCAACAGAAAGAGTGATAAGTGATAAGTGATAAGTGATATATGTGTGTGTGTGTGTGTGTGTGTGTGTGTGTGTGTGTGTATACGTATACACATACATATGCATACTGTTTGCCTGTAATCTATATAAGATACCACCTCAAATAAGAAAATATTTAACTTGTTGAGTCTGTAACTTTGTTCTTCTGGGGAGAAGGTGTAAGACAATGATCAGCTCACCTCTTGAATTCCTTTTTTCTGACTCTATATCCGGGCTTTTTAAAGTCCTTCTGGCTCCCTCTGCTTGCATGTCACTCTTGCTCAACTTCTGGCCCTTGTTTCCTTTCTCTGGGTCAGACTGGATTCACCGGGGCCCCTTCCATTAACCTCTGGGTTTATCCTCTCATTGTGTCTGTCAGCAGCTGCAGGAGATGCTGATTATGTTGGGAGCCTCTGGAAGAGGAGATGAGACAGCGAAGCACCGGATGATAAGAAGACCAACGAGAAAAGATTGCTAAGCCCTCAGCGCAAAGTGCAGCCAGGGCAGCTGCTGCTGCAAACCTCTGCAGTTGCTGGCTTTAGACAGGGGAAGGATGAATCAGTTTAGATAACTCAGGAATGGGCTTGAACCTTTGCCCAGACCTCTGAATGAACCACCATCAAACCCTCTGCGTTTTCCCAAATTAAGACATTGAGAAAAATATTGAATGTGAGTTTCCCTTTCTTTCTCATCCTTGCTTCCCCAGGGAGTTACTGGGACCACAGAGCAATTTTTTAATAATAATGGATTAGATTTTCAGTGCATATTCCCCTCTGGCCATTTTGATGTGTCAGAAATGCTTTAAAAGTGCTAAGTACTGCGATTAATCTCCTGAAGGGAGGAGGGAGGAGAGGTTTGCCAGCTGGAGATTTTTAGTGATCTAGTGGAGTTGAGATTTTGATATTGTTTTCTGTTTTAGTGTGTTTTCCTGGAAAGTCAGTCAGCCAATCAAATATTGAAAACTTGCCTATGATTTGCAGAAAACAGTGTGCTTGGTGCTGGAGTGACAGAGCAAGGCAGACATACTAGAGTTCTGTTCTCCAGTCACCAAAGGGGAAACTCAAACACAGGCTGTTAATGTGTGGCCTTACCTTGATTCACTTACTTAAACATCTACCAGAATACAATCCAGATGTTTTTAAATATTTCATTTATTTTTAACTATACGTATATGGGTATGTCTGTGCTTCACACAGAGGCCTGAGGTGTTGGGATCCTGTGAGCTGGAGTTACAGACAGGCGATTGTGGGCTGCCAGTCATTGCATGTAGAGAACCAAATTCAGAGAGTTGAACCACTTCTCTAGCACTCACAATAGATATTTGTTTGGTCGTTTGGTTGTTGTGTTGTGTTATGGTGTGTTGAAACAGGAGAAATTTGTTATTCAGCCCTCACTAGCTTGAAACTCATAGCAATCCTCCTGCCTCAGTCTCCCAAGTACTGATTATCGTATGCACCCCTGTCCGGCTGTATCTTATTTTCTTTTTCATGTCTATGCTGCAGTAGACAGGGCCGTGAAGTGAAGCTATGATTTTGAATTGTTGATTATTTTGCTCATTTATGATCTAGTCCTGCTTTGTCCTCCGAGAAGCGTTTTTACCATTGTGAATTCTGCCATGGTAACAGATATGTGTTAACAGAATATCCCTTCAATGTTCTCTGCCCTTTGCTGATAGACCCAGGGCAGTGCGTGTGTCTGTCCATCCTGCTCCACCTTCATGGATCTGATTTGTTTTGAGCGATGTCAGAAGGCGTTTGGCAGAGTTTCACCTCAGATGACAGCTCTTGGCTGAGGCTGCTCGTGCATTGCATTGTCTAGTCCAAATGTTGGATTCAACAGCTCTATGTTGTCCATGTCAAATGCAGGGACTGTCAACCTTGCAGACTCTGCTCACACACTGTTCCTCTCATGACCCATTTTGTCTCACTTAAACTGAGAAATGTCACCAGGAGCAACCACTGCATTTGAGGCAGCTTAGATTCCTAACTGGATAGTCCATCTTCCCTGTGCTTTTTATGCTCTTTCAAGGATAACCTGTAAGTCATTACAAAAATGTTGGTTATGGCTTTTCTTGTTAGGGAACTTATATGTGTGTGTGTGTCTGTGTGTGTATGTGTGTGTGTGTGTGTGTGTGTGTGTGTGTGTGTGTGTGTGTTGTGGTATATGTGTACATACATGTGTACACTTATAGAAGTGTGAACATGTAGGCCTGCTTACCCATGCATGCCTGTGGGAGATCCAGAAGTGGATATCAGGTGTTGAGTGTCTTCATCTATTTTTCTCCTTCTTGTTTGTCAGTCAGAGACTCTCATTAAATCTGTAGATCACAGAATCAGGTCAGAGATCCAGCTAGGTTGGCTGTCCAGTGTTCTCTTGGGATCCTCCTGTCTCCTCTACACCCCAGATATTCTCAGTGTGTGCTTCTGTGCCTGGCTTTTTTTACATGGGTGCTGTGAACTCAGGTCTTCATGCATAGCAAGTACTTTATCTACTGAGTGATCCTCCAGCCTGGAGTCTACATACTTTTAAAACTGTACCACTCAAATATCACTTGTGGAACTGTCACAAAATACCAAACATAAGGCCAATATTGATCTGATTCAATTCCATAACTTTTATTGATAGATATTTACTAAATTTAAGATGAGTCACACATCATCCTGGGTAAGAGGACTAGGAAATGCCTGCAGTATAGAGCTTATTGGGAAATAAAGAAACATACTCAAAAATATCATATATCAACAAAAGTACAAAATGATAAGTGTATATAAAAGACAGGGTTTGTATATAGAAATGTATATAAACTGTATATAAAAAGATAGAGTGAAGGGTGACTAATTGTTTTCAGGGAGAAAAAAACAAAAGAACCTCTCCAAAGAAAGTACTGTAATTGTAGTTAATTAATTACACACACACACACACACACACACACACACATATATATATGTGTGTATATATATATATATATGCATATATGTATACATATATATATATATATACAGAGAGAGAGAGAGAGAGAGAGAGAGAGAGAGAGAGAGAGAGAGAGAGAGAGAGAGGTTCTCCCTTGTGTAATCCAGGTTGGCCTCCGACTTGTACCTCTGATCCTCTTGCCTTCACCTTCCAAGGCCTGTGGCTACAGGTGTGCACTACCACTCTGAGTACCAAGGACCCAGATACTCAGGAATTCAGGTATGCCAGGCAATCACTTTAGCATATGAACTACACCCCCAGCCCCAGAAGATGTAACCCTTAGTTGACATAATATGTGTTCTGCCACAGCATTATTCCTTGACACTAGCTTGGTTCTATAAACCAATATTCATGGTCGTGCACTCCACAGGAGGGAATTCATGCTTGATTTGTAAACACGGTCAGAAACATATGGCTGGGAAAGTCATAAATGCAACAGAAAAACCTATTGATATTGCTTTTTCTAAATGGTAATATTGTCAAACTGTCATCCAAGTCTTTGTGGTTTGGGGCATAGACTTGTGCCCCTCTCTATCTTGGTCAGAGAAGCTTCTTGTAGTGGGTACAGATGAATGCCAAGGCTTATGACCATTGAGGGTGCTGTGCGTAAGGGGCAGTGGATGCTCAGCAATAAATGGATTACCTAGACAAGTCTCTTCCTACCCAAGGCTCGGGGAGCATCATGGGAGAGTGTTTCAAAAGAGTCCAGGAAGCCCGGCGGTGGTGGCACACTCCTTTAATCCCAGCACTTGGGAGGCAGAGGCAGGCGGATTTCTGAGTTCAAGGCCAGCCTGGTCTACAGAGTGAGTTCCAGGACAGCCAGGGCTACACAGAGAAACCCTGTCTTGAAAAACAAAAAACAAAACAAACAAAAGATTCCAGGAGCCAAAGAGCAGGGAGGAAGGCCACGAAATGCCATCTTATGGATGTCACATGGTAAATGCTGAGAAGGTTGTCTACACGATGCCTATACAATAGCAAGCCAACCAAAATTCTCTCATCACACCTAGCTGAGGAGCTACTGAAAGTCGATGGCTGCTGAGAGGGGAAAGTCACTTTCCTTTGGGATTACAGGCGCTGGTAGATTGTCACACCTAATAGATGTCCTCACCTCATTTGCACATGGTCAACAGTAACTGGTATTATTAATAATAATTAATTAATAATAATTCTTTTAAAGAGACTTCAATACTTTTTAAAAAGTATTTTAAAATAATACTTTTTAAAAAGAATGTTGAGAGGAAGATGGGTTAGTAGGTGCAGGGGAGGAGGGACTTAGAGGCAAATAATGAAAGGTAAATATGATAAAAGTTAGTGTGTATATATATATAATTTTAAATCTATATATATGTATATGTATACACACATACATACATATATATGTATATATATATGTATACACACACACACACACACACACACATATATATATATATATAGAAGTAACATTGTTCATATCCATGTGCAGCAGGGTCTATCAATGTGTTGAGAAGACAAGATATGACTGGCAATAGAAGCCATGTCACACAATCACTGCCTTGGTTGACCCCTACTAGCAAGCAAGATGGGGGTATTGGAGGGCTTTCAGCAGCTAGGTTGCAGTGTCCAGCCCTAGTTCCAAATCCTTTAAGAGCTCATGGATGTGGTAGTCAGTGAGCAGCGCTCTGGAACACAGCCATTGTTCCCTGGCACTTGTGCCATGGGTGTGAGCACAGTAACTCTGACTACTGCATCCTAGGCTGAGTGAAGTAAACACAATTGATCTTTTCAGTGGCTGTCTGACTCCGCACTTGTCACAGGATGGAAGCTTTTCTGAGGCTTCAGTGCAGAGGGAGCATTCATTCTTTGAGACTCACACTGGAACCCATTCCTTGGTCTCTCTGAAGACTCAAAAGCCCAACCCCCTATATCAAATTATTCCCACTGGATGTACTTGAGGTTTTGTTTTTGTTTTTTCTCTTGTGCCCAGATTGAGACAATTATATCATTTTAGAGGTTAACTTGAGTGAAAAAAAAGAAGCCTGGCTAACTTGGATGAATGCTCCAAAGGCACTTGATCTCTAGAGGTTTCAATTCAATTATCCATTTATAGGCAGCTGATTTATATGGGGGAAAATCAGCCAAGGGCACCCTGATGTCATATCGGCTTCTTGGATTTCACATTTTTCTGCTGTGGAAAGGGAGCATATTTAGGTAGGCTATAAAGAGTAACACTGTATTAATAACTTACCAAAAGTTACACAAGCAGAGCCAAGCCGGACTATTAAAAACTGGAGACCATGTTTCTCTCTTCATGTGACCGTCTAGTCACCGTTAAATCTCAAATATTCAATTGCATCAATCTGAAAGCTGTAATTCAGCATCTTGGACATTTGTCACTGCTGCTCTCAAAATCAAGAAGACTCAGATTCTGGAGCTGGAGAAATAGTCCCACTGTTAAGATTCATACCTTAAAAGTATGAGGACCCAAGCTCAATCCCTAGAGCCCAACTGGAAAATGTCAGGTGCTGTGTGGCATGAAGAGGCAGAGACGGGTGGATCCCTTGGAGCCCACTGGCTAGCCAGCCTAGCGTAGTTCAGACCCCTTAGAGATCCTGTCTCAAAAACAAGATGAAGCCCAATGTTGTCCTTTCATCTCCATACACATTTGCCTACGTGTGCTTCACCCTCCACCACACAGAAATATGAAATCTCTCTCTCTCTCTCTCTCTCTCTCTCTCTCTCTCTCTGAGTGAACAGGCAGCAGATGATATTCAAATGCAACTGGATGTGACATCCTATAACACTGAATTCTTCCCCTTGGTGGTAAATTCAAAATTAGATCTTTTTTGGACTCTAGTAGAATTTAGTTTTTAGACATAATATTTATGTCAATGGGCTTTGTCACTGTGTTCATAGGTTTTTGACATTCAGAGTCACCAATCAGTCAATGTAACAGTTTCTTGAACTTAGCATTTGTGTCATGAAAACCTTTAGAACCAAAACAAACAGCATAATTGAGAGAAAACTTGAACATTCCAGAACTGTGATCTACGGCTCTGCGGTTTGGGACTTTACAGATGATGGGGTCAGTGGTTGACTCTCTGATGCTCTTCCTTCCTGCCCTGTGAAAATTCGAAAGGCAAGGGCATAATAAGAGTCTGAATATCGCCTTGAAAATTAATTAAACAATAAGATGTGCTCAAGAAAAATGTCCTATCACAGCAGCAGGCTGACAGAGCATACATCAGCCTCCATCTCCTAACTGAAAAGCTAGTGGTCATTATAGTCTGTGACACTTTTTAACAAAGCATTGTTTCCCCTCAGTAATACAAAAGCAAAGCTTGGTCATTCTTTTCTGCCCAATCGCATATAAGACAGATATTTTATACTTTGGAAGAAAGTATCCCAGAAAGAGCCAGATTCTATCAAAAGCACCAAAGGGGACAAAGCCCTAGATAGTGAACAAGTTCAGAACCTGCAGATGCTTTGAATTGAGGCTTAAAAAGTGCACTCCTTGGTTTCATGAAACTACGTAAAGATGTGTTGTCTTTCACCTGCTGAGATAGAGAATAAAATATAAAGTCAACAAGGAGGAAGCAAGGATGTGCAGTGCCTTGACACAGAATTTGGAAGATGGATTTCCCTTAACCACCTCACTGGATGCGCATGTGTGCACTCACCGCTCATGCTTGCTGACAGCTCTGGCTCCTGTTGCCAAGATCTCTGCAAATGGCCTGGATCTTTGGCTCAGGGATCAGTTCAAACCAGAGAGCCCCAAGCTGTTTTGAAAGACAAATGTGATTGGAGCTCTCTGATTCAGATCAGGCTGTGTGGGTTCAGCCTGAGGGTGAGGGGGTCTCCCCACTCCTCTGTGGGATGATTAAGTGGCTGCCCCTCCGTTATCAATGCTTCCTAGTCTGATCCATCCACACCTAGGAAGCTGCCTTCTGGTCTTGGAAGAGGTGAATCTGCCTGAGAAGGGATAATGACAAGCTGCACAGGATCTAAGAAAAAAGACGAAGCCCCAGATGGTGGGCAAGTTCAGAAGCTCCAGATATTTTGAACTGAGGTTAAAGAAGTGCACACTTTGGTTTTATGAAACTAAGTGAAGATATGTTGTCTTTCACCTGCTAAGATAAAGAAGAAAACATAAAGTCAACAAGGAAGCACACAGCCACATAACTGGCTTCCCATCCCATGGGTAAAGCACGCTCAACATCAGCCAGTGGTTGCCCATGCAGGAAGACTAGGGGGACCATCAGATCTCACTGTTAACTACCTTCCCTGGTTTGCTGCAGACAATAGAACACTTCTCTTCTCCTGTTCTTTGCCCTGTAGTTGGGAAACATCTCATAAATCTATCTTTGATAATAATTCCTCGATGAGTTGAAGGGCCTGAAACCCTGGCCCTGCTTTCCTGCAGGATTGCCAAACCATTATCTCTGTGATAGACTAAAGATCTGTCTGTTGGATATCCACCAGGCCCTTCAAGATAATCATAAGTGAATGAGGCATGATGGCTCGAGCATGTACATCCAGCACCCAAGAGGTAGATGTAAAAGGAGCAGAAGTTCAAGGTCGTGACTTGGCTACCTAGGAAACTCAAGGAAGAAAGAGGATTGCAAGTACTAGGCAATGGTTCTGCTGGGCGATGTTGTGGTTGGAAAACAACATAATGGATAAGCTGCCTCCTAATCCAGCCCAACCTAGGATGCGCAGCCGCCACCTAGTCTGAGCTGCTGTTCCTTCAGCCTCGGAATCCATTCATAGTTTCTGGGCTATCTCAAAGTTGTGGCATTATTTTCTCAGATCTGTCAATCTCATGTCTTTGAACTGGCATGATATTCCAGACTGGGTTGAAGGAAGGAAGAAAAGAATCTATACTATTTTCACATCATGTCAGGAGATAGAAGGCTCCTTACACTTTTAGACAGAAAGTTTCTTAGAAATACTGCTGGTTATAGGCATGAGAAGAGAGTGTGGAGTCATTATTTATGGAAAGTAAATTCTTTTGGGTGTTAAGGGACTGGAAGCCCTCAGAGTGCAAAGGATAAATGTTAGTTGACTGATTTAGTGAGCACATCCATATTTGTCCTTTTGCATCTGAATGTGTGGGCAGATGGATGTTATGAATGCTCAGGGTCTTCTACTTTCATATCTTTAGAGGCAGGTAACTGATCAATTCTATATATGACTATAAGGAACATTGAAAATATCCTTTTAAGTGTTGCTTTGAGAACACGGAGAAACTGCACTAAGAAGTCGTATGACATTCAACATTTTTCATGACCCCAGGATAACAAAAAGATGGTGTTGAACAAACAAATTTACCCTTCACTTTTTAAGAAACGTGTTTTAAGTCACCTGCTGATCTTACACTTTAGGACCAGAAATATGAATAAGAGACAGTGAACATATGGTCCAAGAGTAAGAAACAGTTAAACGTGACCTATGTCATTACAAAGATAGATACAGCAAGCTGTGTGAGCCAAGCTAAAGGATTCCTCAATTAAATGCTAATTGAGTCATTGTGTGGCTAAAAATATCTCCAGGAAGGGTCATGAACTCATGGAACAGTTCAAGGCATGGGGGGACAGTATGATGTGACCAGAACAGGACTGCACAGACACCAGGAGAATAGGGGCAGCAGCTACTCAGGAAGCCACAGTTATACCGAGACCCCGGAGGACAAAGAAAGTTGATTGTGGTCATAAGGAAATGGTGAGAAGCACTTGCCTAAGTTACAGGAAGCTTTGAACTGTTTGCTGATAACCTTTCGAGGGAACCTAAGGAGGTTCTCCTACTTAAGTTCCTTGAAAGGTGATGAACAGTTCAGAGACAGGACTCATTCAGGCAATCAGCATCCAGAAGCAGCTAGCACAGCCCGGGTTAGAAACTTGGTGGTATATAGTCAAATAGACCTGGGTTCTGAATCCCAGCTGATTCTTCTGCTCGGCAATTCCTTGCGGCTCTGGGCCTGTGGTTTAAATCCTGAGTCCTGGTGGCTTCCTCAGCAGCATAGTTTGGGCTTTTGTTTATTATATTTGTGTGTGAATATTGTCCCTTCATGTCTATTTGTGTACCATCTGTGTACCTGGTGTCTGTGGAGACCAGAAGAGGGCATAAGACTCCCCTGGATCACATGTGTGAAGTGGTTGGAGGTCTACAGCAAGTGTCTTCCACCTCACCTTTTGAGACAGGCAGGGTCTTTCACTGAACCTGGATCTCACTGACTAGCTGGGTGGCAGACTGTAGAGATCCTGCCGTCTCTCTCTGTATAGCCCAGAGATTTCAGGTATGTGACATCACCATACTTATCTTTGTTTTGAAAACTTCTTATACTTCGACAGTTTCATGCATGTATATAATGAGTTTCAGTTCTTTCAATTTCTAGTCCTCCATCTCATCCCCAGCAAGCCTTCTCTTCTTGTTTTCACACATGTTGTGTGGTTACCCTCCACGTTAATGCCTGAGTGAGTATGGGTGAGGGGTTATGTGCCAGAGGATGGCACTTCACGGGGAGCCAGACTACTGAAGCAGCTCATAGTGTGGATGCTAGGAACCTGCCCTCAGATACACCTGCATATTTGACAAGCATGTTACTGATGAAGCCATCTCCTCAGCTCTGTACCTTGATTTTCTAGCCAGGAAAATTATTTCTCTTCATTCTCTCGTGGAGGTATATTTTGTCACATGTGTTTTGACAAATGAGTTAGACACGCCATAGATACTCAGTTAATTCTTGCTAAATGAATAAAAACGCGCACACATATACTAGATATACATAATGATCCAGCAATGAAGGCTGTGTCGTGCTGGTTCCCTTAATCTCTGGGAAGCACACTACTTGGTGGGGAAATGCCTGCAGCTCTCACAGCAACTGGCTCTGTGTCAGGCCAAGAATTTCACAGCTCAAGACCAGATGTGATTGAATGTGTTGACAAAGAGTGGGTTTGCTGGTTCAAGTGCTGATTTTTCCAGATCAATTTCTAAACTGTCTCTGCCAATTAGGGCAATGGCACTATCCATAATGTCTCAGGGAAGGTATCGATCAGAAAACAGAGGCTAACCTAATTTATCCCAGCTTAGCAAAACCGTCCATGAGGCAGTTTGCCTGATTCATCCCTTCCACCCCTTTGTCTCACTCTGCAAAGTTGAAAACATTTTGGAGGAGAACTGTGGGAATCATCTTCCCTGGAACGCTGGCAGATAGTTCTTAATTCCATTAATGGAAGCTTGGTGCCAGTTCAACAGGCTTAGTTAAATATTGCCCTGGCTTAACAGGCGCCATTATTCTCAGCTTTTCTTTGGCAAAGAGTGTACAATCCCAGTTCCTTACAAACATGTGAAAAGCTACCGGGCATCATCTCTTTTATTATCTGGGTGTTATCTGGAATATTCTGAATGTAGAATGGCTGCAGAATGGTGCTGTCTCACAGAGAAGATTCAGGGATAAATTCCAGATATTTTTTTCCTTCGATTTGCAGTAAAGAGTTGTGGTTCTGGAGACGCTCTCATGATCATTCTTTTAGAAAATGAGGCAGCCTGAAATTCAGCATATAGTGTGCACAGAATCAAATCCCAGCTATCTTAGCAGAAAATCCACAGAGCGGGATATACTTTACATGGCTCCATAGACAATAAACAGTTGTTTAGCACACACTGTGAGCGCAGCCCCTGTGTACGTGCCACTGGTGCTCCTGCCTAGCTTTCATTTTTAATTTAAAGAAAATGATAGAAGCAAAAAAAAAAAGAGAGAGAGAGAGAGAGAGAGAAAAGAAAACAGGGCTTCACTAAACCCAGAGCTAATAAACCGGCTCACAGGAAGAAGAACCAAGTACATTCAGTGGCATTTCCTCTATTTCCTTTATAAAAATAAGTTTCAGAGGGAAAACATGATTCAGTGATCTACTGCCAGGCTAGTCTTGCTTCGCTGTTTCGATTTCTGGCCACCATCAGCTTTATCCATTTCAACAAAAAATGCAAAATAATTATTAAATTTGAATCATAAACAGATACACACACACACACACACACACACACACACACACACTTTAGTATCTTTTCAGCAATGTGTTTCTAGACAAGGCCTGAGAACATCCTCTCACGAGAGACCAACCTTCCCGAGGAAGCCTGGATGCACAGTGTGAGCAGTCGCTCTTACATGAGGTTGAGAGCTCTGTGCTGATGGCTCTAGCCAGATAGGAATGAACTTCTGATCAGGTGACAATCGCATGCCCCCGTAAAGGGAACTCATGCTCCCTCCTGTACCTGGTAAAACCCTCCTCCTAAGTAGCTCACACAGCTCCCTTTCGGGATGTACAAACAACAATATTTGGAAAGCAGTTTTAACACTTGAAACATAGACTTAGGAAATGTGGGATCTGAGTGGACAGAAGGAAATAGAGAACTCCACGGTGTTTCAATCTCTTACATCCTGATGTAGTCGACTGTGTATATAGACAGTTGAAATAGGAGGGAATCTACATTGCAGTGTCATGATGCACACAGATCCACAGAAAGAGCCTCGGTCTGAGTGTATCAAGACAGCTTAAGGCAGGGCGTGTGTTTTCAGCTAATTCCTGGATCACAGGAATTTCCCAGAAGAGGCTAAATGGAAGATCTGGTCAAGAGGATTTGAACATGACTCCTAAAACCTTGTTCTTTTATAGTTAGTTCCCTCTGTTGAGCAGAAGTCGTGTCGTGTCCAAGGATCTAGTGAGATGTCACTCTTAGGACCATATTATGTGTAGGGCAAAAGAGTATCATGTTGACTCTATCCAAACAGTCAAATCTCTAAAGTTATTAACTAGGCTTCTTCCGAAGTCAAGAGAGGATGAAAGAGTGAGAGGACTTTTGAGGGGGCCATGGGGTAGGGACCCATGTAGAAACTCTGAGAGGAAAGCCAATGTACAGACAGGAAAAAAGACCCTGGGTGCTTAGGTCCCATTGCTACAGGGGAATTGAGTCAGGGTGGAAGCAGAATCTCACATCACCGTGCTGCCTCTGGCATTTCTGTGAGGGTCGTGTCAGATGCTGAGAAGATAGCCCAACCAAATGAGTACAGGCTTCTCACTCACAAAAAGGCAGGTGTGTACTAAGCCAGAGTCATCATAGGAAATTACTAGAGACAAGTCCTATATCGAGACAGTAGCTGGGCTGCCATGCAGCTTCAAGTGTGAAATGGTAGCCAGTGTTCCTTCTGGCTAGTCCCATGTCTCTTGTGAAAAAAATCCCAAGGAGAGATGGAAAGTCAAGTCGTGTGGTTGTACTATGGAGCAAGGACCTGGCTAAGCACAGGGATTGGTGACTATAGCACATCTGGAGAAAGACATGGAAATAGGAATGGGGGGAAGCTAGAACTGTGAAAGTGAGAGGCGCCATTTTCATAGATGCTTCTGTGTCTAACCTGACTTGGGGGCCCATATGTTTTCACAGTTACTTCAAACTTTAAAACATTCTAGGTGAGACCTTAGGAATTATCTGATGACAGAGGGAATTTAGAAAAGTCCAAGTTGTTTAGATGAGAAGTGGTACCTACTGTATAGAACCAAGCCATCTTTGTTCCTTCGTTTAACTCCCCTCTGCATGGGAGTTTGATGGATTTGTGGAGTCATTGATTTTCTTCTCTTTTCACGGAGACAGCATCTCATGCTGGCCTTGAACTCTCTGTGTAGTTTAGGACTTTGAACTCCTGATCCTCCTACCAACTTTATTCAGTTCTAGAGATGAAACCTAGCCTTTGCGCATGTCAGGAAAGTATTCTATCACTGAAGGCACATCCCTATTCCTACAATACGGTGTTTGGCTGACAGATAGACATCAAAATGAGACATAGCACTCATCTTGTCTAGCCTCTGCGTCTAAACCAGCAAAATGTTACAATTCCCATGAAGCAACAGAGGTGAGGAACTGCAGCTAGCCTATCACAAGGTGCTTGGCAGAAGGTATTGGGTGACTAGGATTCCATTCTGCAAGCTCCTCTCTTTCCCATTCTATTACAAAGAGTAGGTCCAAGAAATGACGGCATCAGTGAGACTTGCAGATATAATCCCTCCAAAAACATAATCCCAGGAGGAATTGTCCAGATGGGAATTTCCAGCTGAGCCTGGAAATAATGCAAGCCACCATGGCATCTGAGTGTGTGAGTGTCAGGCGTGGGTTGGGGTGTGTGCTCATCTGTTTGGACATGTGTGCAGGCCAGAGGCTGATGCTTAGATGCCCTCCTCAATTGCTTCTTCACCTTACCATTCTCTCTGAGCTTGGCACTTGCTGCTTGCTATTTCAACCAGACAGACATGCCAGGCACCTCCTTTCCCCTCATGCCTCTCTTCAGCCCCCTGTGTTGAGGTTACAGATGCTAAATGCACTTCCACGCTTTATACAGAAGCTGACATCCCAGCTCTGCAACAAGCACTTTGCCCACTGAGCCATTATTTTACAAGCCCTAACATTTTTATTTTTCTTCTTTGTTGCACAGAGACGGACTGTAGAGTTAGCTGTGTTTTATCCAATAAGAAGGCTTCCCACCTTTTGGCATGTAATAGGCAGCTTTTGTACAATTCCAATAGTTTTGCAAAACAGATTCACATTCAAACTTAAAGAATGATTAATTCATCCTCTCTCTCTCTCTCTCTCTCTCTCTCTCTCTCTCTCTCTCTCTCTCTCTCGCTATCCCTGTCTCTCTCTCTCTCCCTCTCTCTCTCTTAACCCTGCATCAAGGCATATACCCGGCCAGATGCTGCATATTAATATCATGATAACCATTACTGTTATGACTTCTATGGCATTTTTCTTTCTTGTAACTAATCTTTTCAAAATCCGAGCCTCATTATTTTAAGGTCCCTACCTAAACAAAACATTTGCTTTTGCACTTAAGGCTGTCAGAAACACTGTGGGTGGAGCGGAGGAGACTGGCCTGTCTTCCAGGCTCCATGAAGTCACTGGGAACAGCCTACAGAGCGGGGACACCCTCCTTATGCAAGCGAGGGAAAAAGGCTGACATCCTTAAACCAGGGTGAAAATGTGCTCACTTCTGAAAATAATATGTCTTTGGTTTCAATTCATATTCAACCCTTTCAAGGATCTCGAAGAAACAGCGCAGGAGCTGGGCTCCAGTTCCCCGATGAATTGAGCGTTTGTTGCCTTGGAAAAAGATCCATCCTGTGGGGGTGTCCGTGGCAGCTGACTGACTCCCAGAAAGGATGAAGGATTACAAACCAGGCTCCAGTTGGATGTGATTTCAGCCGAGTGCGGTATTATTTTTCCTTTATGGTTAGCAGCCTTGTGCCTTTTTTCCCTGTGAGAATGGGAGGTAGAGCACGTGTGACCCAGGCTCCACGTGGAGCTCCCCCCCCCCCCCCCAGGAAGGGCACTGCGGGCTTGCGGTTCTAGATGTGTGGCAGTTCCCTGATGCTCCCTGAGAGCCGGCCAGCACTGCCTGTGGTTTTTCCAGGTGGTGCTTAAAACATGCCTCACTGAAGCCCACTTGAAACCTTAGGAAGGCTCTCTTCATGAATCGTGTTCTTTCTGGGGATGACTGTGGGATTTATAAGAGAATTCATCATTTTGGACCAGGCTCCAGTATGAAGAAACACAACCAGCTGTAATCTGGCCTAACCCTAATAGAGTATTACAGCATGATCAACTTGGGAATTTAGTGTTTACATGTTTAGGCTTAATCATATTTTAACCCCATCAAATTGGCCACACGCAGAAATAGTTTGCTGCTGTGCGCTTCCCTGCAAGTGCAGATCGCAAGGCACTGGGTGTTGCCTTTGGGCTCAAGTGCCTTGATGGTGGTTATGGCATCTTTCCCTAGCTCTGACCTTAGCACCAAGAGGATGGCTTTTGCCAAGATATTACAGGCCACATTCCCACAGGCCTGGTGCTCACATCCTACCGAGTCACACCATTGGCATGTTAACCATTCCTCTGCCAGTAGCCATCAACTGCCAGTAGTGACTTAATGACATTCTGCACGCTGGGATGTTGACTGGCTCTTTCTTACATAGGTCTTGTGCAGGCAAGCACAAGCTGCCATAGTTTACCATGACAGAGCTACAGAAAGGACCCTACTCCAAGTTTTTGCTTGTGGATCACTGTTCCAGTGTGCCAAAAGAGGAGGAGGCATAAAATCAAGAGCCAGTGAAGAACAACACCAAGATAGGAGTGGGAGATGCTCAGAGATGTTGCATATGACCCTGATCAAGACTCCTAGGGGCCAGGCTAAGAATCAACAACACAGACTCTGGGAGCCAGGCAAGCAGCAAAAGCAGACTTATTTATTGCAGGAACTGGGCAAACTTTTACACGCCTTCTCAGCATTTCACTGGCTCGCAAGTAACCAGATGTAGTGCTGTTTCTTTCTCATTGGCTCACTCCATTGTGTGATCCAGCATCAACGGTCTCTAGCCATCCTGTTAGATCTAGGTTGGCTCAGAGAGGAAGTATCTGTGGCACATGTGCCAGTATCGTGGCTGGGCCTGCTTGGCTAAGTTTCTTCTGCACAGAGCTTCCCTTCATTCCAAGTTCTTTTGGCTCCCTCACCCCTGCTCCATTTGCTGCTGTATAGTGTAGGAATCTCTGGGTCACCCATGTGTGTGATATTCTGCTGACACAACTTCCCCTCCATTTCAGTGCTTTAATGGTGGCAGTCACAGTAATTCATCCTAGGAAGTGACATTGTACTCTATTTCAAAGTCTTCACTTTTTACTTTTAGTTTACAGAGATACATAAGGTCATTTTCATATAAGAACATAATGTACTTTGAGCATATTTTTCATGTACCCCATTACCCTGTCTCCCTTCCCACTAGTCCTATCTGTCCCCAGATAGCTCTCTGTTACTTCCATGCCTCTGGAGTGTGTATCTGGTATCATGTATCTGTGACATCTAGGGTCCACAAATGACACAAAGCACTATAGCTTTCTCACTTAATTTGCTTAACATAATTAGACCCAGTTGCAGTCCCTTTTCAACAAATGACATAACTTTATTTATTCTTTATGACTGAGAAACTAGCATTGTGTGCAAGCCCCATTTTCTCTGTCCTTTGTTGGTTAAGCACCTTGATTGCATCAAGTTTGCAGGTCTTGGAATAAAGTAGATGCAATTTATACTCTAGTGGGACTCTATTCTATCAAGGGGAACAAACATGCACATGGTTTTTCATAATATATTTATGTTCCCAGGTTGTAACATGGTGCCCATCACACAGAATATAGGTTTATGGAGTACAGATACCTTTAAAGCCTAGATTAAGCATTTTTATTTGTTTCATAAATACTAGAGAAAGGTATTATCATCTTTATGCTTAATGGCTAACTATTGAATGACCTAATAAGCCATTCTAAGGGGGTGACACAGGGTTTAGAATAACCCTTGAAGATGGTGTAGCCCTTCTCCAACATTCTAGCCAGCAGGCACATCAGGGAGGGCACCATGTTCTCCTCACTAGGCTGGCCTGGGTAGCATGGGAATGACAACAGTCACAATAAAGCCTCAGACCCATTGCCACTCTGACTCCTTAGGAGACCCTGAGGACACAGTTCCCAGCAGCTGTGTGCATGCACCACTTCACCATAGGAAAGGATGCTCTGCTAGATCTTACTCATTTCCTCTCACCTGTGGAAAATCTCCCTCTGTCACCTAAGGTTACTTCCTGTCACAGGGGACATCTGTCTGTCTGATCCCTTTGTTGTGTTCTATAAAAAAGAAAAATGAAGCTAGGGATATCCTTCCCCCACACCACAGTATGGTGTGGGGGAAGGGGGTCAAGGCTTAGGCATCCCTTCCCCCTGACGTACCAGCCCCAGGATGGTATAGCATAGAATAGAGTTTATTTATGGCATGGGGAAGGAAGTTGAGGGGGTAGTAGGGACAGAGAAAGGAAGAGAGAGAGAGAGAGAGAGAGAGAGAGAGAGAGAGAGAGAGAGAGAGAGAAAGAGAGAGACCAATGGAGGAGGGAGGAGAATGGGGAGAGAAGGGACGGAGAGGATAGAGAAGAGAGCGAGAGAAGAGCAAGAGAATGAGGAGGGGGCCAGTAGTGAGTCAGACAGCCTAGACAAAATGCCAACACCCTTGCTTTCTCCAGGTGACCTAGCAGGGCTGTTATAACTGAATGGTTCTCTTGGCACAGATTTGCTGGGATGCAGCACTAGCTTGAGAAGGACCAAGAAGAGGTTTCTTGGGGATGGCATGGATCTGGAGAAACAGTTGCAGTATTATCCTGGAGCCCTCACCTATAGGAGAAGGCAAGCAGTTCCCAGAGAAAGCAGAATTCATGATATAATCAAACGAACTTTAAAAATTCTTCTCCACTACTCTTTCAAACTTTTATCTAACTTAGATAAAAATACTCGTATGCCATTTTTAGATCATGCTTAAGTCCTAGGGTCACTTTAAGACACAGTCTCAGACACACCCAGGATCACAGAAAATGCAGGGACAAAGAGTAGAGCAAAGACTGAAGGAAAGGCCATCCAGAGACTTCCCTACCTAGGGATCCATCCTATCTGTAGACACCAAACTCAGACACTATTAGTGATGCCAAGAAGTGCTTGTTGACAGGAGCCTGGTATAGCTGTCCCCTGAGAGGCTCTGTGAGAGCCTGACCAATACAGATACAGATGTTCGAAGCCAGCCATTGGACTGAATGGGGACCTCAATGGAGGAGTTAGAGAAAGGACTGAAGAAACTGAAGGGGTTCATAACCCCAAGGAAGAACAATATCAACCAACCAGATCCCCCAAAGCTCCCAGGGACTAAACCACCAACCAAAAAGCATACATGGAGGGACCCCATGGTTTCTGCTGGATATGTAGCAGAGGATTTCCTTTTTGGGCATCACTGGGAGGGGAGCCCCTCAGTCCTGTGAAGGCTCGATGACCCAGGGTGGGAGGAGAGGCAGGAGTTGGTAGACAGGTGGTGGAGTAGTGGAGGAGGAAGGGGGGTTGTGGAGGGGAAACTGGGAAGAGGATAACATTTGAAATGTAAATAAATAAAGTAAGCAATGGAAAAAATAAAAGTTGCATTTACATAAAAAAGACACAAAGTTTCAAGTAAGAAATTACACAATGCTGCATCCAAGACATTTAGGAAAAGTTAGCCCGTAACTAAAAGTACAATATCCTCAACCATATTGTCTGCAGCCTTGGAGCCAAGGAAAACATGGGGCTGCCTGTTCAGGTATATTGGCTCATGGTACATGCCTGTCTTATCTCTGCTAGCTCTCTTCAGCTTCCAATGTATGCAGTTGGAAAGGTCTTCAGTTCCCTCTTTTCTTTATGTGGCCTATAACCACAGTAGACTAGAGCTGCCATCTTACTACTGAAGTTATCTCAGTCTTCGCTCTGTGTGCTTCCTTGCTTCAGTGTTCCAGTTTCTGAAAATACTCTGCTTGTCACCTACCAGATCAGCACTGAGTCCTCAAGTAGAAGAGAGTAACTGGTGTGTGTGTGTGTGTGTGTGTCTGTGTGTGTCTGTGTCTGTGTCTGTGTCTGTGTCTGTGTCTGTGTCTGTGTGTGTGTCTATGTGTGTCCCCATATGCATACACACAGAGAGACAGAGAGAGAAAGAGAGAGAGAGAAAGAGAGAGAGAGAGAGAGAGAGAGAGAGAGAGATCGATTCTCACTGGAGGAGGTACTCAGTAAGTACAGTAGAAATGTCAAGCTTAATAGGCTGTTTCTGGTGTTTGAAGTTGAGAACCCCAGGCCTAGCCCAGGAGAAAAGTGTTAAGGTACAAGGAAATGTCTTTGCTTTGTGTTGAGAGTGCACTGGGAATTTAGGAGCCGGCTATTGAAAAGTAGAAAGTTATGTCTGAAAGAAGTTATTTCAAAAGGCAAGAGAGGGCCAGCCACAGTACCACGTGCCTTTGGTCCCAGGACTTGGAAGGTGGCGCTCCGAGTCTGAGGCAAAGCAGGCCTACCCCAGGAGACCCTGTCTGAAAAGCGAGGCAAGAGAAGAGAAGCTACAATAGGCCCTCTAGCTGTCCAACACACTCCTCCCACCTTCTCTGTAACAGATGGCAGCCGGTCTGTGAATGAGCCTGAGACTGGGCGACTGGGCGGGGACTGTATTTCTCACCCCTCTTTGAGCTTCTCTTGGTGTTACAATTGACCCTCTATGCCAGAATGCAAATAGAAGCAAGGGGGTCACGTTTCTGGGACACAGCCGCTTCTGGCATTCTTTTTCACTCCCTTCTCCCTTCTCATGGCTGTGAGCACCAGGTTACATCAGCTTTGGCCGTGTGAGCAGTAAAGATCAGGAGAACTGAAGAGGGGAAAAGCCACTAACTCTTGGGTACCTGAGTGACCATGTGAGAAAGGGCTGAAGACTAGCCCACAAACTTTCTTATTAATGAAAGATTCTTGGCTCTCTGGATCATAATATCTGAGGCGCTCATAATCACATCAGACTTGCCTCTCCTTAGCAGTGCTGTCAGATTACTAACGGAAAGAAGCATCCTCAAGTAGAATGGGCCAAGAGGATATTTTGCTGTGTCGGATGGGACTAAGGATATGGAAAGCAGGTACCTGATGCTGTGGTTGGACTCTAAAATGCCCCAGGGGTTTATGTTTGGATGCTTGATCCCGAGTTGGACGCACTGTTTTGGAAGTGCTGTGGATCCCGAGTGATGGTGGTGCTGCCTGGTGATCAGAGGTCATTGCTGGTGGGTGTTTGCTATTTGTGGTCCATCCCCTGCATCCTAGCCATATGGGTAGCCACTGAGTCAACTTCTGTCTCACTGGTCCATAGGGGATTACTCCACCATAGCCAAGATTCTCTGAAATCATAAGTCAGCATGACCCTTTCATTAGTTAAGCTGTGTTCATCACGGGTCCTTTTGATCACAGCAATGTAAAGGTAACTAATGCATTTGACGGTCAAAGTCAGGGGTTTAGCAGTGATTCGGCTCTCATCAATTAGGGGCATATGGAACAGTAAACATTTTTATTAGGACTGAGAAACAAAAGAAAGTTAAGGCGATAGAACGCAGAGAGGAAGATGAGAATTTAGTGGGGCAAGATATTGTAGAAAATGGTTACTGGGGGGGGGGGGGGGGGGGGAGGGGAAAGATGCCCAAAGAGAAGAAAATACATGAGAAGAATATTAGACTACAGAGTGGCAAAAGTGTGAATTCAAGAAGTGTCTTCAATAAGTGAAAAATAACTTTAGAACGTGCAAAGAAGAGACCAAGTGGGCAGCAGTTGCTTTACCTCCCTTCCTCATTCTTCAGATCCTCTGCCTTTCAGACCCCAATCATAGATTCATCTGCCTCACAAACACTGTAACATGTGTCATCTCTCCCCTGGGGTGGAGAGGACTCTAGGTGTTTCCTCCAAAGTTCCATAAATAAGACCTGAGTCCCTAATGGGCAGCCCTGCACGTTGAATACACTCAAGTTTGCACCATTTTAATCTAAACATACAGTTAATAGAGTACTCTGTTAGCAAACTACTTAGCTACATTACGGCCTGGAACAGAAAGCCCCAAAGTGAGAATAGGGTCACTTTGAGATCTTTATTTTCTAAAGGGAAACTGGAATTCTTCAAATGTCAGGCGAGCACAATGGTTGCCGCCCATCTGTGGGTGCCTCGCTTATATCAAAGTCTGGAATAGAACCCCAGATCATATAGCCCCTCCCAGAGGTGGCAAATCATAAATACAAAGTTGCTTTATTTTCTTTTCCTTTTAGGAAGGAACTCCCATCCACCTTCCTCCACGGTGGAATCAATGTGTCAAACAGGGACTGCTGATGTAAAATCAGCTTCCTGGCCCAGCACACAGCTTGTTTATGAAGGAAAATGTTCTTTGGTTTTTGAACTTTCAGATAGCTGGTAAATGCAAATAGACACATTTTGTTTTGTTTTGTTTTGTTTTGTTTTGTTTTGTTTTGTTTTGTTTTGTTTTGTTTTAATTAAAGAGGAAAAATATCACACCCTGGCATGGCTGGCAACCAAAGGCAAGGTTTCATTCCGAAGGGTAGCTATACAGACTGTGCCCAGAGGCTGGAAACAAGGGCTAGGCCCACTTAGTGCAATAGCAATATTCTTGGTATCTCTGTAAAAACCACTAGCAGCCGTGAGTCTTAAAGGGGGTGGTGAAGAGACATACACATGGTTCCTGGACTCTGTGTGCTTTGACCTTTCATCTTATTGACTATAAATCAGAAACATGTAAAAAAAATAATAACCACCACCTCCCTTTTCTTTCTGGGCCTGTAAAGCTGCTTCCTTTAATCCTGTGGAGAAATGCCTGTGGTTTTTGAGCCTTGGGATCGTTCAGTCTGTGTGACACGTATGTGTGGTTAGTCAGTGATCTGCGTGTCTACTGAGGCTTCTGACCAGGAGTTGTTACAAAGTTCTGCCTGACTTCATTCTCCTGGAGATGAGAATATCCTTAGCATATCAGTCCTGAAGAATCCTTCTTTCCTTCCTTTTCTTCTTTCTTCCTTTCTTTGTAATACACAGGAACTGTCCTTCCCCAGAGGCACACAGTTGGGCCAATGTTGGCCTTTTAGTTTCAGAGCAACTTCTCCATCTCTCCAGTTCACTAAGGTACAGTTTGCAACAGCTCTACTGTCATGGGAAGCTCTGCGCCATTCACATTGCGAACAGTGAGCAGAGTTCACTGGGGTCAGTAGCGTGGGCTGTATGGTAGTTATTCCTTATGCCCAGACTTTGCTCATGACTCACAAAAGAACACAGACACTGTGTTGTTCCAAACAAGTAAACAAACAAAAACCAAACATATTGTGGGGAGTGTGACTCATTCTATATTAAAGAGCTGAAATTAAAACAGCAACAATGTCAGAGGTGATATTCAATCCAGAGGGACTGGAAGCTGACCCTGGGCAATGGGAAGCTCGTCTACAAGAGCCAGGTTCCCAGTATTAATGAGATGGAAACCAGAATGACCCATCCTATAATTTTTATCCAACAACAATGAGCCCAGATTGGGGCAGACTGACAGCTCTCCACGACTGTGCCCCTTTTCTTCATTGTGAATTGTACTTGGTGCTTTCCAGTTGTATATATGGCATTAAACTTAGATTTCTCATCAGACAGACTGGTATATCAGTGTGAGAGTATATATATATATATATATATATATATATATATATATATATCTCACACATATGGAGGGTGGCTGGATAGATGGGGAAAGAGGGGGAGGGAAGAAGGAAGAAAGATATTGCTGGCTCTACTTTTTACATACCGCTCTACTTAATGTTATTACAACTATTTCATCAACAAACTAATAACAGTTAGCTCTATTATTTTTTCCTCGAATTAGGTATCATTGCAGGACAGTATGTAAGGTTGCTGATGAAATTCAACACATCACTTATAATTACATGACATCTTCCATCCCTCTGTAACAAAATAGCCAGGGCTCATACTAAACCATAACTAGGTTCATCTCTCTACTGTTAAAAACCATAATGATTTTCTCTCACACTCTCAGTGACCCCTATTTCTTTGGGTTGGTGTCATACTATCATTTACTGATGGTCCAACCTCCCTGGACTCTTTCTACACAGATGCTAAGCATGCTTACGCACAGCCAGGATCTTATACCCCAGCTCTTCCATTTCTTCTTCATAGCCCCTAGAACTATGGGGTAGACCGTCTACTGCCGTGCTTTAAGACTAGATGAGGGTACAGGCTTTTTTTTTTCAGTTTCCTTTACTGCTCTATTTCTAGTACAAACATAAATTCAGCAACCTGCTATTATGTATTAAACAATAATGGATAAATCAGCTTCTTTTATGTTAGAATCTGCCACATATGTCAATTATATCATCATCCTCATCCTTATTATCATCATTTGTGGTGCTATGGATCAAACCCAGGGTCTTGCACCCAGGAGGTGAGGACTGTCCCACTAAGATATACCCTCAGTTTGGGCATAATTACTGATATACAATAATTAGATAAAATAATCAATTTTAGACTGAATTTTAGCTTTCTAGCTGCCGCACCTTGCCACCTGCCCATGAGCAGGTGTTGTCTCCCAGAGTACTGATTTTTGAACAAAGTTTCTTTTTCTGATTGACCTTTTTTCCACAGTGATCTGCTGACCATCTTTTCTTTATTGGGAGTCTATCTCCTAACTTAGGAAATTCTGTGCAGTTTGTCTAGCAAGTCACCCCTGAGTTACCTTCCTAGTGCTTTTACTAGGTTGCAGTAACGGAAGTCATCCTGTGTTCCCTGAAATCCTCAAACAATGTTGCCTGCCTGCTCTCTTGTTGTGACAAACAGCTGTAGACTACCTCCTCAGAAAATGTATATCTAAGCACCAGTGAGTGGTGGGCTGAACTGTGACTTCCATGACACTCCATCATGAAAGATGTCCTAAAGGAATGCATAGATAGGTGCTCGCTAGGTCACTAAGTGTCTAAGTTAATGAAACAACTTAATCAAGGTGGTTAGTTGCATCTTCATTCTGTTTTGCTAGATTTTTTTTTATTTCTTTAAATGAGAGAGAGAGAGAGAGAGAGAGAAGAGAGAGAGAGAGAGAGAGAGAGAGGAAGGTAGGTCAGGAGGCTTCCATAAGCCTGGATGAATTCTGTGGAGTTATTTGTCTGATCATATAACCAATCTCTTTCTCCATTTCAATTGCAGGGCCTCAGGACAGGATCCTATTGGCTCATGCACCAGTGACATAAATAGAGTGTCCTTCCATTTTTAAGTGTTGGTCACATTAATTTTCCTTGTAAAAATTCAAAAGGGCTATAAAATGACTTTTAGACAGCACCTATGAGGAGACAGGTGTTGCCTGTGCTTACCGTAAACAACTTGAGCATACATGATGCCACTGTAGACATGAAAATAAAAACCTACCAACAGTGAGGTAAGATTTCAGTTTTCTTCTATGTAAAGGAAAAACCTAGAACATCAGTCAATATGGTTCCCCCATCAGGATAGCTTCTGCCCTTTCCGTTCCCTCCTTGGTGTTGGAACTCAAGTATCATCCCCTCAGGGCTGAGGCACACAAGCTACTGGGGAACAACTTACAGTTTATGAGGCAAATATGGTAACTTTTTCACTCGTGGTTTTCATATTGCTCCCTGTTATTTTCCAAATACTCGTGGACACAAAGTCGGTGGCTCTGTGGCGTGTTCACATTCAGTTCACATTCCGTGGGCTTTGGAATTACCTACCACAGCACACTGATTGCTGTCCTCTGAGGGGATCTCAGCAACCTCCCCCCACACACTACTGTTTATTAGTTGCTACATTTATTGTTTTTTTTTTAAACTCAGAAATGCTGGTGAAATTCAAAACAACTTAACTAAGCATCAGATGGGAGCTTCTGATAAGATGGGCATAGAGCCCCAGGCATTCCAAGATTCTCAAATATCATAATCTGATTGGGCGTTTTTTCTAGAATGCAGAGGTCATAAGCCCATGGTAATCTAAAACACTCTGGGTCCTGCCAGCTGCCGTCTCCTCATTTCCAGTTTCCTCGCGCTATAATTTCAGTCTCATTTGTGAGAAACTGTGGATTTCCCCATCCTGGTAGACAGTCTTAAGTTACACGCTACTCAGTTGAGCTATTATTTAATGAGCTAATTACATGTTAGTTAATAACAACATTTCTTCAATAGTCAGCCGTCAAATATCACCTTAAGCAAACTACCCGAATCTCGCAGAAGAATGTCTGGGACCGGGACAGTCTGAAACAATGATTACAGAGCACGTGCTGTCGTGGAAGGTGGCTGTTAGATGCCAGCCCTGTGAGCACCAATGACATCAGCGATGAAGGCAACCATTTTAGGGGTTTTGCCTGTCCAAACAACGTTTTACTTTAATTTGGAGTAAGCTTAATTTTATCTGTATGTGATAACTGGAAAAAGGGTGAGTCCTATCAGGTAGCCGCATTGCTAATCTCCAAACGTGAGTTCTTTCTATGAAGGTGGTACAGGCGATTGGCCTCTGTGTTTACCTGTGAACGTTGCTCTGAACACTTCTGTTTTTGATTGTAGCTCCAGCTCTAAGGAGCACACACCTGGGTGTGCTCAGAGTGTTGATGACTGCAGACCCCAGTGACAATCCCTGTAAGAAAGCATGTCATGCTAGGGTGAGTTGGGACCTATTTATCCTCAGACCATTCTTGAACCTTCCCAGCTGTTTGAATTGCTGCTGCTCATATCAGCATAGCACTGCATCCCCCACCCCCATATCAGTTGCACACATCTGGAAAAGAAACCTATCAAGAGGTTGTGAGTACGACACAGGATGGGGTAAATGAAATGTGCTTGTCTCTTCAACTCCCTTGTCCCTCCACACCTCTAACTTTCCACCCAGCGCAATAGCTGTTGTAGCTGAGGATGTAGCTCGGTTGGTAGAGTGAGTGCCCAGCCCAGCACTGCAGACACCACATGTGATGGCATAAGCTTGGTAGATCCAAGATGATCAGCAGTTAATGTCACTCTCTCTAATGGTGAGTAACCTCATACCCTTCTTCTCCAATTACTGTATCCCTTGGCAGATTAGAGCTGAGGTGCCAGACTCCTATGGCTACCTCCACTTTACAGTCACAATAGATGCTTCGCTCTGAACTTTTTTAAATTACATTTTTTTTGATGTGGAATTGCACACAATAATTGCTTTCTGTTTGTTTGTAGGAACACTAACAGTGTTGGAGGCTGGATAGAAGAAAGCATGCTGTTATAAGTTACTCAAATTTCTGCCTGGGTTTCTCTATCTTGGAATTCTACTTTTCTTACACAGCAGGGCACATATTTTCGGTGAGGTCACACACACCCAGGGATATGATGTCATCTTGCACATTGTGTTACAAACAGGTTTAATAATACATTGCTGAATCTTAAACCCTGAGTGGAGTGCTTCAGTCCAGCTGCCAGAGCCAGGGTCCATCTGGTAGACCTGTTAGGCAGCAGCCCCAGGAGCTCTGCACGTTTCCCCTCCTGAGACAGAGCAGAAATGACTCCTACAGATGCACAGCTCAGCTTTAAAACAGAGGTGATGTCATCACTGTGACTGGCTTTTATTCTCCCCTTTCCCTTTGTGCCTCTCCATTCTCTGAGCCCCTCACTCTTCACTCCTTCCTTTTCTTCTTCATTTCTACAATTCTCCTGTCTTCCTGGAGACCAAACAACTTAAAAGGGGTCAGTAATCGGTTGGCATTTATCACAGACGAATTAATCAGAATCTTTACCTACCTCTGTGCCTTTCAAGAAAAAGACTTAGTAAAGAATTCTACATCCCTTGATGCCAAATAAACATCCTGGAATACACGTGACTTTCTTTTTTCTCTTCTCTTTTCTTCCTCTTCTCCTCTTTTCTTCTCTCTCTCTCTCTCTCTCTCTCTCTCTCTCTCTCTCTCTCTCTCTCATCACAATGTAGCATGGGCTATCATGTTGCCCAGGCTCACCTCAATTACACCCTCCTTCTGTTTCGCTCCCTCAGCTTTCCAAGGTTCTGGGATTACAGATATTGTCCCCCTAATCAGTTTAACTATAACTTTCAATGTGGTGAGACTACACCCTCCATTGATCGTGTTTATTTCTCCACACTGACTTGTCCAATCCCAGCCTTTTGTTGCCTTCTCTCTTCCCCTCCTCATTCTCCCCTAGTCAATCATGCAGAGTACTTTTTTTTTGCTCTCAGTCTGGCCAAACACTTTTGTCAGGCTCCTTTCAGACACCCACTCTGTCAGGCATACTCATGAAATCCCAAGTACTCAATAAAGTTTCCTCATATTACCTTGTGCTGATCATCTCTGCTGCGTCCACAGAAAGGTATGACTCCCTCTTCGAAGTCCATCACAAATATCATTCTTTCTGAAAGCACCCAGATTCACCATAAAAAAAAGCTAGATTCAATAGTTGTGTAAAACAGACCCACCATCAACAGACTACATATATATGTAGTACATATATGTGTATATATATATATATATGTAGTACATATGTATATATGTATATATGCATATATGTATATATACACATATATGTACATGATATACATATATATGTATATGATATACATATATTTACATATGTATAACGTGCATGTATAATGTGTATGTATAAGGTATGTGTATAATGTGTATGTATATATGTTTATATAATATAATATATCCACTTCAAGGATAAGAAAAACAATGGATAAGAAACAAACTTGAATTCTCGAAAGGAGATAGATGGAAAATATTTGGCACTGGCCAAGGAACAGAGGATTAAGTTGGCTGTAAGCTGTAAGCAAAACTAAAACACTCAATCCAGAGTGACATCACATAATGCCCAATGGCTCAAGGTCAGTTGACCTCCTACGTCTGTTACAATTAGTTACAAGGGAGTAGATAAACCATGATGTGAAGCATCTCTCACGGACTAGGCAAATAGGCAGTTCCCAAGTTCGTGTGCCAGGCTGTCCTCCCTAGTTCACTGCTCAGAAAGGACAAAACTTGCCTACTGCAAGGTATAGATGTCTTGTTTAAAAAAATATATCAGCTCCTTGGCCCTAGTTTCGGTAATTGTAAGTGAGCTAGTCCCAAGGACATGAGAGCAGAAAAGCTGACCCAACCCCTTGTCTGTTGTAGCAAGCAGGAGAGAGAGCCCTGCACCTTGCCTGGGTAGCACAGCAGAACTAGCCCTGATAGCATGGGTACAGATGAGCCAGCCCCAAGGGCATGATAGTGAGAGAGCTGGTTCTGCCCTTTGCTGGCTGCAGTGTTAGATGAACAGCCTGGGCAGGACGTGAGAGTTCACCCCAGTGGTGGAGTGTGGGAGAGCTGGCAGGCTGGCCAGCTCAGATACCTCTCAGACCTAGATCCAGGGCTTTGAATTAGCCCAACCCAACATCTACATAACTGATGAGCTGCTGGAGTGTGTGGAAGGCCAGTCCTACAGATCCAAAACTACAGGATCTCCGTGACACAGGGCAACAACAGGATATCCGAGAGGAGTCCCAGTGAGGATGCAGTACTGATAGTGTAGCAGAAGCCAGACCAACAACTCGTTGCAATGAACATTTACAAGGAAAGTAATATATACACAAGGGTATACTGTGGGACACACTGTGACACACTACAGCTTCCACAACAAATATTTTTTTTCTCTTTTGGGAGGGACATTGCAAGGGTCAAGGGTGTGAACAAGGGGACAGGAAAATGAGTGGAAATGTGATGCATAGTGTGAAGTTCACAAAGAACTAGTACAAAGTTAAAAAAAAGAAAAATCTCAGCTCTTGGTGTTTGCTTAGGTCCTAGAGTAACAGGTACCAGGACATTTTCCCCTGGGAAATACATTCTCCCCTAAAGAAAAGCCATAAAGGTCTAGCTGGTGGGTTCTTCTGCTATGAAGACTCAGGTTGTATGCTGAAGCTAACAGTGGGCCTCATCGAAACTTTCAGAACTGGGTGTTTGAAAAAAGCTTCCAAAGTAGGAGATACAGATCAGAAAACAAACCCTTGGCCTTGCTTGTGTGCACCAGAAAAGGTGAATTGACTTACATAGAGAAGAAAATTCTATAACTCCAAGACTTTCTAATTAATGTCATCAGGGAGCTAAAAGATTATCACATCAATGTAATGAGAACCAGAGAATGTGTTTTAAAGAGAGAAAAGAATGAAGTTGTAATGAAAAAGAGGGGGTGCACAGTAGTACTTGCACAAACTACCTTAATCTAAATAGCCACAGGGTTCCAGAACTGAAACAAGAAAGCAAAAACAAGCAAACAAACAAATAAATAAATATTTCTAGAAAGACAAAATTGATACAGTCTTGAGTGCTCAAAAAAATTAACCAAAAATATAGCAATATTAAAGAAAATAATTGTGAGATTTCACCCAGAGCACTCAAAAAGAACAAATGGCCACATATCAAAAGAGGAATCAGAATGACTGCCAGTCAAACTGAAGGTAGAAGCCAAGAGTGAGATGTCCTCAGAGCTAGGAAGGAAGATGGTGACCAACAAAGACTGACAAGCTGTCAACAAAATATGAAAGGGAGGGAGGGGAGGAAAGAGGGGAGAAGGGAGTAACACAAAAGGGAACTTCTGGGTGTTTGTACAAGATCTCAAAATAGACATCGCTCTACCCTATGGATAGTAGTCACAGTCTAGTTTAAGCAGCTCAAAAGGCTTCCATGATCTGTCTTGGAAAATGAACCCAGATAGAAATCTAATGGCCCTGGATGGTTTAAGAGTCAGAATATGAAAATGCCACAGTGGAACATATGACTCTGCTAGAATTAGTTATTCGGTGCTGAGACCACCAGCCAGGTGTTGAATGAGGCTGAAGGAATTGCAAATACACGTGCAATGGCATGTGTAAGGATACTGTGTGGAACAGGGAGGGAAATGTAGCAAGGACAATGAACAATGTTCCACAACACCCAGCTGCAAATAGCTTGCACAACAGGCAGAGTAGCAGCCTTATAGTTAAATCCACACAATAGTTATAGTGAGAGAACAGAAGAGCCATGCGTATACATATGGCAGAAATAGAAACAGCATCTTCTCTGTCACAAGGAGAAGTTCCCAAAATCTAAAACTGGAAAACTATGAACACAGTTCTCTAATGGCACCATGGAAAGGTAAATTTTACAAAATGACAACAGCTTCCTCTATAAAAAGAGAAATGATGAGACAGGAGCTACTGTAGGCTGTCTTTAATTTGTTAGAAACCCAATTATCCTGTGACTTATATGAAACACCACATTGGTGAACAAACAAGACAATAAAAACAAAACACCAACAGGCAAGAATGTGTCGCTCCCTCCCATTGCAGTATGTCCCAGATTCCAAGGGCCCCAGCTGCCTGCCTGTCAATCTCCTAACAGGAAATGAGTTCCTTTAGGGCAGGAACCTGTATCATTGACACAGAGTTGACATCCAGTAAGTCCTTATGAAAAGATTAATATACATCTACTGCACACTAATTCTCTATATGATATCAAGAAAATGAAGTGTAATTACTCATGTAAATAGAAAATTCCTGATATTTGAATACATGACATTTTCCTCTTGAATCTTTTCTACAGTGGGCTGAACTTGCCCAATGCATCCATTACTCCTGGAATATTTTTAAAGACCACTCCACTGTCTTGCTCATAACTATAATGAATCTCCATCTTTCACAAATACTGAAAGTTACAACTCTGTGATGACCTTTGCAAACCAAAGGAAATGTCTGCCTCCTTCAATCTAGATTCCAAGTGACTATTGAAAGGTTGTGCCGGGCGGTGGTGGCGCACGCCTTTAATCCCAGCACTTGGGAGGCAGAGGCAGGCGGATTTCTGAGTTCGAGGCTAGCCTGGTCTACAGAGTGAGTTCCAGGACAGCCAGAGCTACACAGAGAAACCCTGTCTCGAAAAACCAAAAACCAAAAACCAAAAAAAAAAAAAAAAAAAGTTGTATTCTCTTTGTGTTCTCTATTGACTACCTCTCCGTCTGGAACACACAAAGTTAGCTAATAAAGTTCTTTGGGTCTTTTCTAATTTATCCATGGTAACTTCTTTGACATTTTCTAAGCATTCAAATGATTTTAAGGTTCAAACTCTAGATTTTATGGATTTCCTATTTATGTATGTTTATATTCTCATGATAGTACATTGATACTATAACATTAAAATCCAACGAATCAGTGTATAATCCTTCTTGGCAGTTTCCACTGATCTGTAATTTTTACTTGCACACATTTATAAATTAATCCAATTAGTTGAAGATAAAAATGGATGGCCTTGGCATAACCTGAGCTCACGATCCATGCTAGGGGACATGCCCCAACACAGGCTTTTGAGCCAATTACAAAGTCCCTTAGATTGTGATACTGTTCAGATGAGATGTATTTATTTTGGCTACGAAGAGAAGCTTTGCCAAATGCCTTTCTAAGCAACAGTAAAGGTAGCCAGTTCCTGGGCAGATGATGCCAACATGTGTGTTAAAGCCCCATGAATCTTTACAATTCTGTGGCTACTGGGTTTCTTCAATACACCAAACTAGTCTTTCTTTTCACCATCTGTAGTTATCAAGGGATGAGAGGTAAATATTATAGCTTTTATACCATCTGTGTTGGAGGTAGGCCAAGGGAGAAAAATAGTGGTCAAATTAAGAAATTTGTAGGTTTTCACCCAGATGTTCCCAAATCATTTTATGCAGTTCCGGTTATGAAGGATAGCACATTATTTGAAGGAGCATATTGGGGGAAAGTACTGTTAACACTTCTGGATCTTTCTCTGTCCTTTCTCTGACCTGTGGACTTCCCTCCCCTAGGCTTTGAATGCGATTGCCTGCCCTGTGTGACCACCTCCATTTCCTCTCACATCCATGACTGCAACTGAGAGACAGTGAGACAGAGGCTCAGAGCCTTCAAACTGTTCCTCCGCCTTCATGGATGGCCTGGGAGCTGGAACAAAGTACCTGAGAAAGAATAACTTAAGGACAGGAAGGGCTGGGTTTGCTTTGTGATTTCATGGATATGCGTAGTCACTTGACTCTATTGCTTCTATTGAGTGTGGTCAAGCATAATGTCATATAAGGCTTATGGTGGAGCAAAGTGGGTCCCTTCATGGTAAAAAGAGGAGGGGGCTCTGAAAATGGTACAGACTTCTCCCAGTGAGGTAAGCTTCTAATAGCGAATTCAGCCATCAGCTCCTCTGTGAGTCAATCCGAAGATGAAATTAGCACCACCATGACTCCATCACCTTTCAATAGCACCTCCAGCTCTAGGGGCCAAACCTTCAACACATCAGCCTTTCGGAGTGACTCTTCTTACCTGAAATCATAACAGCTCCAATCTGACGGTGCTCAAAAGCATGGCCCCTCAATCAGTTGGTGGAGATTGTCTTGGCTGTGAGAGTCACAGGCCTAGTCATACTCCTGAACTATTTTAATAATAAATTATTTCCTTGCATTTCCACTTGGAGTGGTTGGATTTGGCTTCACTGTAGACTTCACAAACATCTCGAGCTGGGTTTCAAATGCCTTTCATTCTCTATAACTGAAGTATGTTTAGCTAGGCACTACCACACTTATTTTATTTAAAGCTCTTAGATACTTTATAGGAAATGGTGCTCACATTGTTTTGATTCATTTACATGTGAAATCATCAAAATATTGTTTTGGAGTTTGGATATCCAAGAAGACTTTGCAAGCATTTTGTAAGCTTTTTTTTTTTTTCCCTTAAAAACAGGAAACTCCCCTGTGCCAAGAATAAACGAACTGGAAGCACAGGAGGCAAGAAGTTCTTGAAATCTCCCAAACACGAAAGGCTGAGAGAGTTTTAAGCTTGGCAAGCCATCTTTCCTCATCTTTTTGTTTAATATGGTCCCTGGTTTTCTCTCAGGCCAACTCTGTAATGCCGGGTGAAGATGCAGGGCTAAGGGGCAAAAAAGGAAGAGAAAATAAACAAGAAGCAGAGGTAACCTTTAAGCCTTTAAGCTTGGTTTCCCAGGATTCTTTCAGAGAAGCCCGTGACATCAGACACCAAGACAAGGAGGCACTGCTGTGTAATTATTCCCAAGATCAGTGTGTAAATCTGGCTCAAAGCCAAGCCTCTGCAAAGCCTGGAGTCCTCAGTCCTTACCTTTAGCCATTGCCTTGCTAGTCACCTGCAGGCTGCTCATTATTCCCATTCTGAGCTCAGCCATAAATCACTAAGCCTCGCTGCTTCCCAAAGCCAAGAAGCAACCTCATCATGTGCGTTTGACTCTGCCAAAGGGGCTCTGCCCAGTTTTGATTCTGTTCTGGTCCCATGGACTCTTGCAGGGGTGTGTGTGGCGATGGCAGTGTGGGTGGGCAGAGCTGAGTCGTCCCATACCACAGGCAAACGGTTTTTTTTGACTCTCCAAATCGTCTCCCCCTCATCTTGGCAGATTGCTAAACCTGGTGCTTTGGTTCCCAGAGGCCGGCATCTCTGAAATTTAGATCCATTTCCAAATCTTGTGAACAAAATGCAAAGCCTTCCCTGCCCTGCTTTGCGAGGCAGTTGGCACCAGAGAGCTATCTGCATTTTTTCCCTTTTACATCCTAATTCCGAATTTAGCTCTCTTTTTACATTTGGCCTTAGAATACAAGGAAAGGGGAAGGGTAGATTCCAAAAAGGAACATTATTTAGTCCAAGTTAACCCATATTTTAAAAAATACTGTAATAATCACACTGGTAAAGCTTTTACATGTGCATTGGCGGGAATTTCTAAGTAATCCAACTGGGAAACTGAAAAAAAAAAAAAAACATGGGGTATTTTTTCCCATCACAACCTGCACACAAAACCAATTTAACACTCAATTCTTTGTTTTATTATTATTATTTTTTTAATTAGAAGGCAAATCATTTATCTGTTCTTTTACATTGTCTCTGAGCCAGTGGAGAAAAAAAAATATACCACACTTAAAATGATCAAATATGTATGTGGAATTTTCACTAGAAATTGAAGGGCGTGGCTGGTTGTGTTCAGTCCATTTGTTCAGGGTGCACTCCACCTGTCGCCACTTACAACAAGCCCCACCCACCCTGGCCTTAAATGATTCTGTTATTTAAACCCCAACCTCCCTGAGAAGCTAAAGAAGCTGGATAATAGGATGCAATTATAATTTGTTCTTTGTGGGTTTTGCAAACAAAGAATGCATTTTCCTTTCTCTCGATGCTTGCAGTAAGCCAAGGCTAAGCTGGAGGTTGCACATATGTCAGGAAACCGGAGGCCCAAGGTGGTTTAAAATGCCTTGCAGAAGAGTTCCGTTCCTTTTATCTTACTTTGGCTCCTTCACTTTTAAGGAGGCATAACACTCTTAACAGGCCATTTCTATACTAGAAAAGCAATGACTACAGCATTCGTGCAGAGACAAGAGAGGAAAGGGAGAAAGAAGAGAGGGAAGGAGGGAGTCTGGGGAAAGAGAAGATGAAGAAATGGAGATAGGAAGAAAGAAAGGGCAGAAAGAAGGGAGGGAGGCAAGAGAGGAGAGATGAAAGAGCAGGAAGAGAAATGAAAGAAGAAAGAAAGGGGGGAGGAAGACAGAACAAGGGGGAGGGAGGGAGAGAAGGAGAGAGAAGAAAGAGAGAATGTCTGCAGTTAATAGAATAGGAAGACTTTACACATGGGGTGGAAAGCACAATGAGGTGTAAGCTGTGATTGGTTGATCTGAGATCTGCATAGGAGACAAACTAGTTTTAGCCTAAACTAACACCAGCCAAAGGAACCAACAAGGATATAAAGACAACCTTGCAGGTAGGTGCTGACAGGTATGTGATCTTCACTCCCTTTAACTCCCACGTGCTTGTTCCTGGGCTCCCTTTCCGGTGACTTTGAATTTGATCAGATGTGAACATGGAAGCCTAGTCTCTACTGAACAGAGGCAGAATGGCATGACAGGGTGGGAGAGGGGACAGACAGGTGGGGGGAGGCAGGGAGGCAGGTCATTCACATCACAGCCACATCACAGCATCAAAGCAGAATTTCTGCCAAGAGGAATGGTGGTCTGCTATCCGTATGACTGGCTAGATTAAAACGTATGATTATATAATCATACACGTAAGTAATAATACAAACCAGAACCATAACATTTGAACAAACTGATTCCCACAGCACACATGCTTTATTACCCCCTCTTACTTTATAACTATCCATTTCTAATACAGAGAGGAGGGACCTTTTCCTCCCCTTTCCAGGGATCTGCTGCAGCAGACAGCTGCCCAGAGTCCTCTCTCCTGTCTTCAAATCTCCCTACTTCTGTTCAAACATCACCAGTGGAGCACATCAAAATGACCTGTGCCGGTCCCTCCTCCCATCCCACCACATCCATCAGCCATAGGTGCTGTCAGTTTGGGCTTGTTAGGGTCTCCAACTGCTATTCTTTCCTTCCTAATTGCCACTGCTGGCCCTCTTCTCCTGGCCCTAATCACAGCAAGTCTCCTGCCTCTCACACGTGCTTCCGGCCCATTCTTTATTTCCATTTTTTTCCCATCCAATCAAATAGAAATATAGCCAAATTAAACTTTTCTTATGCCTCATTGCTTGATTAATGCAGAGTTTTAAACTACCTAACGACGTGTGTTGTACAGAGCTGGCAGCCCTTCAATCAATAGCTTTAAAAGACAACCGTGTCAGAGAACCGCCAGATCGCCCCTATCATCAGATGCCTTCAGTCTGCTGGGCCTGTGTGGTGTCTAAACCCCATAACCCACGATTCCCCAAACACATCATCTACAGTCAAATTAGCGTATTCTTTTATGGTTTTATCATTACTTTTTCAAGAATATTTTATTTAATTTTTTGAGAATTGCATACAATGTATTTTCTTCATATTCATCCCACACTCCTCCCAGTAACTCTTTCCAGATCAACCCTTACCTCCCTGTGCCTCCGCAGCTTCCTGTCTTCTGTTTGTAAGTAACTTATTGACTCAAATTTGTACTACCCACTTGCTCTGCCCCGTGTATGTATGAGTGTATGTGTGTTTGTGTTTGTTTGTGTGTATGTGTGGTATACATGTGGGAATGTGTGCATTATGTGTGTGTGTATGTATATGAGAGCCTGTTTGTGAATGTGTGTGTGTATATATAAGTATGTATGTGTGTGTGTGTATTGTGTGTGTATGTGTATATATATATGTGTGTGTGTGTGTGTGTGTGTGTGTGCATATGTGTGTGTGTGTTACCAGAAGACATTTCTTTTATAAAGTACAAGTAAATTTATCCCTTATTTTTCTCAAAGTTATTTGGAAAGTGCAGAATTGTACCAAAAGGAAATAGATCGGCTTGATGGCTCTTAGAAACCCTAACAAACCACTCTGGTGATGGGGGTGTTGAAGACCCAGGATTTTAGATCCAGAACTTTGCTACATAAATGCTACAAGCTGCCATGTCTAGTTTCCTATCTCTTCTACCCGAACATTCTTTAAATAATTTTGCTGACGTAGTTTATCACAACTAGTTAAGAATGTATTCTGACATTGCCACCCTGCAAATGTACCAGAAATCTAAAATGGGTCACTCTGATAGAATTAGGTCATTTGTGAATATTTTCCATAATTCAATTCATTCATTCACAGCATCCTGAATTTCTATAAAGACTCCAGAAATATAGTACTCATAATTCTACCCCAGACAAAACTGCCGGCAGCTTTAACCAACAACTCCATCAACTTCTGTGTTTTTGTCTGAGAGAAGGAGAGCCAAGTGAGAACCAGCTTGAAAGATAGAGACAATCTTTCCCTTTTTGTGGATTCTAGCCTTGACCTCAGTCACAACTCATTACGGGCGTCAAGCATGGCTTTGGTGAGACCTTTTCTTCTAGGCTTCTCCATGCGCTAGTTTTACCTTTAGACCAACCTTTTTCATGTGTAACCAAATTGCCACTATGGTTTCAAGTATTGCAGATGTCCAGAACCTTAGTTGTTACGTTACATAGCCTTGGGCTATGATTACCCTGAGCTGATCGCTGTGGAGCCCAAGGGTATTAAGACAGCATTGATAAGGTTACCCTAAGTGGAGTTTACTCCTGGGAGGAGAAAGGGATGGATCAAGCCCACAGAAATGGCACAGAGATGTATACTGGTGGGTGCTACTGGGGAATGGCTACAGTTCATACCTTGGTTATTTATCATCCACTTACATCATCAATCTAAACACATGCTCTCAAAATGTCTGTTCCAGCAATGGGAAGCCTCTCCAACAGATGCTCCAAATTCTCACAGAGTTAGCGAATCTACCTGAGTCTAGAATTACCGAATGCTACGTGACCAGCAATGCCCTCTCATCTTACAGACTATTTCTAAAGAAAGGTTTCTCAGACTTTTGGTACCTTGCCTTAGAAGGTCCTCCCCCCTATCTCCTCTTTCCCGTAGTGTTGCCACCAACCTATGTGTAAAGTACTGTTTAGCCAACCTCAACTATGTGCAACCTTGTACCACCTCTGGCCACCCCTGCTTTTGGCTTCCCTGTGGCTTCCAAGATTCTGGATTCCATGAAGCCCTTCCTTGGAGCCATTGTTTTCCCACTCGGGTAATGAATAATCTTAGCTATCACCTTAATTAGATCTGGGATCAACCAAGAGACATGCCTCTGGGTGGGTCTGTGAGGGTATTTCCTGGAAGGATTAACTAAGAGGCAAAGTAGGGAGAAGCTTCTTTTGGCAGCTGTAACAGAGAAAGCTGAGGGAGAAGCATTTCTGTCTGCTATCTGCCTGCCCCTGGCAGCTGAATCCATTAACCCGCTGTTGCTGAAGCAGCCACTGTTACCAATGCTGTTCTTGCAACTGCTGACATCCTTTGCAAATAGTAAAACCCAGTTTCTTGGGCTTTTTAATGTGGACTGAAAAGCAGAGACTCTGCAGGGATCCTCCAGTCCATCTGCACTGGATTGGGACTGTTGAGACATTTAGCCTCGTATCCTGAACAGCCGCTGGGCTCCCAGCCTCTCCAGTGTGCACACAGACATTGTGAGACTATGTGGCCTGTACTGTGTAAGACAAAGGTTCTCCACCTTCCTAATGCTACAACTGTTTAATACAGTTCCTCAGCTTGTAGTGACCCCACCCATAAAATTATTTGGCTGCTGCTTCATAACTGTAATTTTTCTACTGTTATCCATCGCAATGCAAATACCTGATATGTGGGCTATCTGAGAGTGACCCCTGTGGGGGTTGCAACCCACAAGTTGAGAACCGCTGGCATAAGCCAGTAGAACAGAAACTCTTTGCTCATTTGTATGTATTCTATCAGGGTTTCTCCCTTTAGAAAATCCTGACTCAAACAGTCCAGAAAGGCAAAAGGGCAAACCTCTGAGAGCCGACTTCAGACTATTTGGAGATTGAAGCTATGAATTGTACCTTCTCTCCCCCATGCCTTTCTTCTTACCTATGTACTATCCTTGGGCACGTTTTATAATGGCTCCTCAATAGTCCTCTGAATTAGTGCTTTACACAATGCAGCCCCAAGAGGCCAGCTCAGCCACGTTTGCAGGCTTGCTATCCTTCCTTGGGGGAACTCCTTCTGTCTTTTAATCTGGTTCCTGTGCCCAACACGTTTTAATAGAGGCTGAACATAACAGCAGGCTTGCCATTATTTCAATTTCTCTTTTTCTGAGGAACACAGGCCAAGATAATATGTAACAGATACCTGACAATCCCATTAACAAAAGTCATCCAAGAACTGTACAAATGAAATAGCTCCCAGGTTGGGGACATGGCATTGATTGGTCAGCTGCTCAGAAGGCCACTAGTTCTACGTGGGAATGGGATTTCCCTTGTCTGATGTCTTCTCTGGAGTAGCCCTTGGCAGAGACATCACTTCTAAGGTCTGACCATCTGAGAGCCCACTTTCTAAGAATGTGATTCCTGCATCCTTGGGAATATCTTAGAGTTTGAAATGCAGTAGGCTCTTTCTGGCCCCTTGAGTTATTTTGGCAGCAGAGATCACTTACAAATTTAGTATGCCACTGGCCTATTTTCTTTGGGTCCATGTGCTTATGGTCAGTTCCATAGTCTGGTACTGAAGCCAACTCTGTCAATTCATAGCTTCATGATTCTAGCCAACAGTGTATTGTAGAAGCATCTCTGTGTGCTGTGCTTACAGCGTAGCCCCTTGTTTACAAGCTACGCCCATGGTGTCAGCCCTGCGTCCTGAAAAAACTTGAGAAAAACGTCTTTATGAATGTGTACCCTGGTAGAGCGTTCCTCGGCTCTGTAGCTGGGTCTTCACACTGACGCTAGTGTCTTTGTCACCCACATATAAATATGTGCACACACACATACACACACACACACACACACACACACACACACACAGAGAGAGAGAGAGAGAGAGAGAGAGAGAGAGAGAGAGAGAGAGAGAGGTGCTAAATTTCTCTAATGGCCCATCACTACAATTTAAACTGACTCTAAGACATGCAGCTTCATTTTAAATTTCCCAGGGTATTCTGTCCCTTCTCTTCTGCTCATACACCTTGACCTCACTGTATTTCTGCCATGCTGTCCACCTAGCCTGTTTTGCTTTCATATAGCAGCTGAGTCCCTGCCTCAACTAATTTACACCTGCTGAAATCACTACCCAGGACGTTCCCACAGATAGCTTGCTGTCTCCTGTAAAGGGATGCATCATCTTCTCTACTCTTAGCCCACTCTGTTTTTAATGACTGGCTACAGACTAACTTTTTGAAGTGATTTATTTTCTAGTACCATCAGAAAATGGGTTATCACACAAATGGATTATCCATGTGGGCAGGACTCAGTCTGGTTTGTTTCCCTAGATGAAGACTACAACTCAGCAGAGCAGGCAGTAGATAGACACTCTGGCAGGCATTTCTCCACTAACCCTGGCTCTCTGTTCATCTTACACTTGATGGAAGACACACCCTCCTTGGCCCTCAGTGCCACAGCTTCAAATTCTAACAAGGCATCAAAGGAAGAGCCTCAATGCATGTACATCTTGCTTGCACAAAACAACCGCTGACAGACAGCTTCTTTCTTTGGAATGAGACCGGGTCTAGGCCCATCTCCAAACATCTCTTCCATTCAGCAAATCTCCCACTGAAATGTGAATTAATAGGAAGTACCACTGCCAAACACTGGTACCAAACTCAGAGCTGTTGCTATACTTCAGGATGCAAGCAACAGAAAGCCAGACGAGCCTGAAGACTGAACAGAATTTATTTACTGATTCTTTACTTAAAAGCCAAACAAGATAAAGGGCTGGAGAGATCTATTATCATTTAAGAGAACTAACTGCTGTCCCAGAAGACTACCGGGACTCATAACTGGTGGTATATGACCATTAGCAAAGGTGTGTACGCAAATACAAAACCAAATGAAAAAAAAAAAAACCCATCCCAATATCTAAATTAAAGACTGTAAAGTGAGGATTCAGATTTGGGTGGAACTTTCTTTAAACCACCACCTCCACCCACACTGAGGAGGAAGGGACATAGCAGAAGAGGAGGCAGGAAGAATTTGATGGGACAGGTGCTGTGAAATATCCTCTGGACATGCTGTGGTTCTTACCTGAACTCCCAGCTGCTGTGGTTGCCAGACCTGCACAAAATCAAGAGTTAAAAATACTGGTATGGACAGGATACTGCCAATGTCCCATCCCTAGCTGAGGAGGGAGTGGAGGCTGATGGTTGTTATGGAAGAGAGGGTTACCCTTCTTTTGGAGTAGGTATCTGTAAGTTATTCGTGCAGAGATGACCTTAAACACATGCTTATGGGCAGCACTAATAGGAACTGATGGGCTGGAGACGGCAGATACGCTATGGGGTGACTTGGTCAGAGCTGTAGGAAAGGAATAGGAAGTGTAGAAAATGCATATGACCAGCAAGTATTATGTACATGTATGAACCTTCAAACAATAGTAAAATCGAATAATAAGTACAACTCCGAAAATACAGCAAGTCCCACAAGGAACAACAACAAAAAAGTAGCACCCATGGATTTTAGGTTTCTCCTTAAGACAGGGTAAGGAAACGAGGAAGAGCCACAGCTTGCTTTCTTAGAGTATTTGAGCTCCATCCCTTCCCTTACCTTTCAGAGAGTATCTGGAATTTACTTGAATTTCTCTGTCAGCAGCAGTGTTAACAGTTGTGAGGAAAAGCCTTCTAGCTGTACAACAAAGCCTTGAGTTCCAAGTTCAAGGAATGCTGTTTTTTAAACAGGACACCCATGCCTTGAACTTTGGGATTTTTCCAGAAGGGTTTGTACCATAGGCTTGAATCAACTGATGAGCTCTCTGTGGCCCACTGATTCTCCAAATCTATCCCCAAGTCATGTTCAAGAACAACCACAGTCAAGTAAGTGATTTTTTTTTTTTTATCTAAGAAGCAACAGCCATCTGGAAAGAACTGTTCTATCCAGCTGTTTGTGCCCATCCTCTGAATTTATAGCAGTCTGTCACTGACGAAGGTCAAGGAAAAAGAATGGGCCTCTGACCAAGTCTCTGTCTGTGTCCACTCTAGCCCAAGTTGTTTGAATAAAACAATATCAAGGACAAACAATTATCTTGTGTGAGATCAATCAAATTAGCATTCATTTTCCATGAATAATTAATGAAATAATTCTGCAGTTTATTCCAAATGATGTAATCAGAGAAGCAATATTTGATCAAGTAAATGTAAAAATAACAGCTACCGGTGCAAGTTAGTGTGGTCATCAAAGAGGAAGTTGCTCTTCTGTGGTATTCAGAGGAAAAAAATAAACAGGAGGAGTCACTGGAGAGCACAAAGACACACAGACACAAGCTCCTACAAGACAGTCCAGCTAGGAACTTTCCCAAGAGCAGGAGAGTGCCACAAAATAGTTACCTTAAGAAAATCACAGAAATGTGGGCTAGCTCAGACAAAGTAGCACGTGTTGTCCTAGCCTAGACAAAGTACAATGTGTTGTCTGCTGCTTCTCGGGTTGATCGAAGTGATACTGCTGGTCACTTGAGGCCTGTCTCTTTAAGGCCAACTTCACTTAGCCCACTCTTCAACTTCATAAAACGAGGAAAGGTTTATCATTTAGATCCTCATTTAGATCCTCATCTTAACACATTTGTCAATCCATGTTCACCTGGCGATGAGCTGAGCATGTGGTGTTTGAATGCACCAGACATTAGTATCTGTCTTACACACAAACAGTGAACTCAGTACACAGATAAGGCTCTTGCGTCTTCCATGTGGGTTCTACCAGAGTGGTGTGTGTGTGTGTAGGTGTTGATATGTGTGCAGGTATATGTGGAAAGCAGAGGGTAGCTTTGGGTGTCTGTCTCCAGGAACTATGCTCTGTTGTTGTTGTTGTTCTTGTTCTTGTTGTTGTGCTTGTTCTTGTTCTTGTTCTTGTTCTTGTTCTTGTTCTTGTTCTTGTTCTTGTTCTTGTTCTTGTTCTTGTTCTTGTTCTTGTTCTTGTTCTTGTTCTTGTTCTTGTTCTTGTTCTTGTTGTTCTTGTTCTTGTTCTTGTTCTTGTTCTTGTTCTTGTTCTTGTTCTTGTTCTTGTTCTTGTTCTTGTTCTTGTTCTTGTTCTTGTTCTTGTTCTTGTTTTGTTGTTGTTGTTGTTGTTGTTGTTCTTCTTCTTCTTCTTCTTCTTGTTCTTCTTCTTCTTCTTGTTCTTCTTCTTGTTCTTGTTCTTGTTCTTGTTCTTGTTCTTGTTCTTGTTCTTGTTCTTGTTCTTGTTCTTCTTGTTCTTATTGTTCTTGTTGAAATAGGGTCTCTCACTAGCCTAGTGATCAATGATAAGTCTGAAATGACTGGCTTAGTCCCAGAGATCCTCCTGTCTCTCAGTTCCCAGGCCTAGGATTACAAACTTAAATCATCATGCCTGGCTTTAAAGGGGAGGCGGGTCCTGAGGATTACAGTCAGGCCCTTGTGCTTCCAAAGCAAAACTGCACAGAGTGAGCTATCTCCACTGCAGATGAGTGGATCTTTCTTTTGTGTGTTCTTTGAGGGTTGGGAGTTTTTAGAAGAATTCTACAAAGAAGTGGTCACTAAAATGAAACCACTGGTGCAGCAAGACAGCTCAGTAGAGAATAGTGCTTCCTACTGAGATTGGTGAGTTCTATCCCTGGGACCTACATGGTAGGAAAGACCTGTTTCCAGGTGTTGTCCTCCGACTCTACAAATATACTATGGCCCATGTCTCTCTTCCTATATAAATAAATAACTGTAATCTTAAATTTAAAATAAAATGGTATATGAAAGTTTTTGATTGGTTTGTTTTATTTATATGAGTGATTGAATCAGTGGGAATTTAATAAACACTTATATGTGTGTGCTATTTTCCTACCATGTACACTATTAAAACATCTATGTCTCCCATGCAACGATACTCCAACACAGGATGGATCTTCTCCAGGGTTTTGTCAGTGAGCAGTGTGGGTTTGCAGCTGAAGATATTGATGTCAGTGTCCTGTGGCACAGATCAGAGAAACACTGCTGGGGCAGGCTGGCAGACGTGAGGGACCAGAGGTCATCTGCACCCTCTTCTCTACCTAACCAATCACTAAGTAGTATCTCTTCCCATCCATTGAAAGTGTCCCTTTAGGACTTAGTAGGAGAAGCTAGGAAAGGAAGAACAAAGTACAAATGGATTTACCAGAGCTACAGTGATGTCACCAGGATAGAGTAGCCACACATTCAGTGACATGTAAAGCAAGAATTCTCCTGCAGCTGGCTTGAGAGCAGACAAGTGGCCTCTCTACCCCATTCAGAAAAATCTTGAACCTCATTCTTTAGTCTTTGACCCTTACAATACCAACACAGTGACTACAACTAGGCCAGCCTGAAGTGATGCCCTGGACACAGTAGCCATGACTGGGCCAGCCTGAAGTGATGTCCTGAAAAAGTTTGAGGTTGATGGTAGAAAAACTCAAGACTAGGTCACTAAACACAGGATGGACAAGATGTCCAGGCCAGACCCAATGTGGCTGCTTCATAGTTCCCCTGCCTCAGATCATCCCACAATCCCTATCTCCTCCGTAGACAAAGCCCTTATGATATTTTAAAGAACAGATAACAAATTAAAAGCCTCTTTTAACAATACATTTAGAGCTCTCTGAAAATGTAGTTTAATGATAAAGGATCCTAACAGATCTTAGTAAAAAGAGAACTCAGTAAATAAGATAGATTGACTAAAATAACCTTTTCCTACTTTATAGCATAGATGAAGAGAGGATATAAATAAAGGGAGTTAGGTATTAGTATTTGCTATTCATAAAAAGAACAGCTAAGATATTTTCTGTTTGTCTGGATCACTTTAAATACTGCTAGCCTAAAATCAAGCTGTCATATAATGAACACGTTTGTTTGGGAGGAAACAGTCTTTGGATTCTTGGGAGTTATAGGAGTGATAATAAGAATAAAATCTGTTCTATTTATACTTTCTAATTGTGGCTGAACTTATAACCCCAGACATGTAATAAAAAAAAAAAATCAAACACATGTCCATACACACACACAAAAACATCTATGTCTCATGGTGTCATACATGCCTTAGCTAAGCATGTAAATCAGCCATTACTACTCACTGTAACTAGCCCAAGGCAATGACAGGAACAAATGTTGATGAGACCCAAGGTTAATGGAGGAAGAAGGGTGTGCAGCGTTGCCTAAAACTGATGGGAATTTGGGAGCTGCAACAGAAGTTCAAGTGACCTATGAAAGATACAGAGCGAGTAGATTAGACCAAGAGAGAGCACGGGGGCTGGGGGGCATGGAAGGGCGGGAGACACTGCTAAGAATGGAACAAGAGTGACTGAGGAAAGTGCTCCATCGAAATGGTGGAAGATGTGGGTGTACATGTAAAACCAATAAGAATTAAACACAAAGACACAGCTTCTAAGAAAAACAAAGCCAGAGACCATCTCAGCCCTTTTCTCCGGCTATGCTGCTGAATTCCTAAGGAAAAATAGAATGAGACAGAGCTGTGTGTGTGGTTCTCATATTCAGTTTAGAGATTAAAAAAAAAAATGAAGAGATTTTCAACTCTGTGAAATGTGGATTGCATTTAGTCCATACTATACAAGCATGACTTTCAACTTCTGGTTCTGTAAGCGTGCTGTATCTGGAGATCATACTATGGCCAGCTCAGTCCTCTCTAGCCTAATAAAATCTGAATTACCGATAGCATTTTATTTTGTAACATCAGCTTTAGAATAAAATTACTCGGCTTGAAAAGGTTGAACTCCCAAAGTCAAATGTTTCCAACATGTACTGCAAACACATGAGCCGGAGTTTTTTAATTGCTGAGGGCTTTGGGTTTTTCATCCCTGAAGCGATTGAAAGAATGCTATTCATGTTGACCACAAGAGGCTTAGAGAGCCTCACTCCTTGCTGCATCCGCATTCTTGGATCTGTCTGATAACTAGAGAGGCTGTCCAGATTCTCACTGGCTGCCTAGGTCTCAGGGCTTCTCCCACGGGTGTGCAGGCATCGAGGTGAGTCAGCACCACCCCCAGAGCTTCTGGAAACATCTACGATTTGAGGAATGAGGAACTTGGGCACACAGGGCATGAGATCAGCTACTTTTAGGGACACAATGGTTGCTGGGCTCAGTGAACTCCCAGGATGAGGACACATGGTTCCTATGTTGTCTTTGAAACGCTGGCCCCACAGGGATGATTGGAGACACATTTTCCCAAAGGTCCTCCAAGGGAAAGAAGAATCACTTGTTTTCCACAAGTGCAGAGAGTTTTAGAAAGCTGCCCATCTCAAACAGCTCCCCTCCTTCCAGAAGTCAAATGCATCCTAAGGTACCAGGTTTCATGTGATCTTCAGATTATAAAAAACCTCCCCTTTAAGAGAGACATCTGTTCTGGTCTGTTGCTCAGATATTGAGATGGAAATAATCTTGTAGCTAGTCGACTACATTTAAAGATTTTCAGATTTTTCTAAATCATTTCTTTGTCCTAGGTTTCTGTGCTTTGTCAAGCACATGTGAATAGCAAGGGGTCTGTCAAATCCTGAGATGTTCTCGTTAGGGATGAAGGATGATGAAGGAAAGGGAAAGGGAAAGGAAAGGCATAATCTGTCAGATTTTGTGGTTATGAGCACATGTGTGTTTGCATATGCATGTGTACTCATGTGCATGTTGGAATCCAGAGGACAACCTCCAGTGTGCGTGTCTTTGTGTGCTATTCCTGAGTACCAGGAGTCTGCCTGTCCCATCATCCTCCCTCAGGGCTGAGATTACAAATTCAGGTCATCATACCCAGTTTTGCCATCCTCCTTGGTGGTTTGCACTGGAAACCAAGTGCATAATACACGGGCTATGGAGAACATTTCTCATTCAATCCACCACACCTGAAAGATCCAGAGGCACCCCAAACAAACGACTGCCACTGCTCCTAATTGCCCGCCATTACTACATGATAAAGTCCTATTGCTGGAAAGACAAGCACACACTTTGACTACAGAAAAACAGAGAAATCCAGTGCTTCTGAGAGGAAGCACTCTCTCTTCTGGCCAGCTTTCAGCATGCTGGAAATCACTACCCGGGCTGCCGGTGGAAAAGAGACATCAGTGTTTGCATCCAGCACTGGATGCTGCATGCTACAATCCTTAACTGCTGGTGAGCTATGCCTGTTAACGAAATAGTGGTGGAACTGTTAATGGGAGTAAACAATAACTCTCTTGATCAGACTCAAGGCCTGCTCAACAGGAGGGAGTTCATGCCTGACACTGTCAACATGGTCTATGGGTTTGTGCTGCTCCCAACCTTGGTGCAAGAGACTTCGTTTTGCAGTGAGTGGTTGCTAATACAGCTGTGAAAAGTGCTGAGAATAAAAGCCTGTGGGCACTCAGCCTGAGAGCAAAATGGCTCCACAGGTTCAGAAAACATCACAGAGGAGCAGATATTAAAAAAATAAAAAGGTAGAGTCAGATGATGCGGAGGGGAACTCTGATATTCTGCCCTGTGCATGCATCATGGCTGGTGTACACATGAACCCAAGCATCTGTGGTTACATGCACAAAATATAGACAGTCAAATAAGTGCAGCACAGGAAGAGAGGGGGCTCTAAGGCCCTGTCTGAGGAGCTGTTAATAGTTGATAGCTGTTGGGGCAGGGAGAGTCACTTTTCTTTGAAAGTATGGCCACTAGTAAGTGGCCTCTGCCCCTGTGGGTGGCCCCATATCCATCTGTGTGGCTTCTCACTAACTGAAGTCAGTAGCTAAATAAACAAACAAAAAAGGGCATAAAGTTAGGGCAGAGATGTGATAAAAGGGCTTCTGGGGATTGCTGCAGCAGGGACATGGGGTGGATTTGATCAAGATGCGGTTATACGTGTATGAGATTTTCTTTTTTTTTAATTTAATTTATTTTTTTATTTTTTATTTTTTTATCTTTTCCATTTTTTATTAGATATTTTATTTACACTTCAGATGCCATCCCCTTGCCCCATTCTCCCCCTTAGAAAATCCCTATCCCATGCCCCCTTTTCCTTTTTGCAAATATACATTTTTTAAAAAAAAAATGTTAATCATAGGCTTTATAAGTTTGGTATTGTTCAATCAGAGGTGTAACCCACTACCCAACCTATATATATCAACTATCTTTGACTGGTGGAGATACATGAACATCTGCCTCCATGTCTCCCCCCTCTTTCTCTCTTTCATCACCTAGCTTCTCCTCTCCTTCTTCTCCTCCTCTTCTTACTCCTTCTCTTCCTCTCAGTACTCCTCCCACCTTAGCTCCTCCTACATATCACCCTTCCTGTTAAAATGAAACTTTTCTCTCAAAATACAAGTAATCAGCCCTTAATAATTCTGCAGCACTAAGGTCTGTCAGATGATCCTGGGCCAGAAGGCAGAAGAACAGATGCTCCAACGTTTTGAAGTAGAGGGAGTGTCCAGGTGTTCAGAGGTCTCTATAAATTGGCTAAGTTTTAGAAGCTATGCTTTGTGCTTCCCACAATTATAGTTAACTCAGTCATTCTGGATTTCTAACAGGGTTGAAAACTTATAGCCGAATAGCCAATCCTGGCTAGTTACCTTGAGAGAAAAGATTTGAGTGGATGGTTGTCAGCTGACATTCATCCTAAAGCCAGGTTCAGAACTAAATGATTTAGTTAGGATAGATGACAGAGGTGCTGGTTAGTCAACAAAATGATGGACTGGGTATTAGGACTATCTTGTACCTCACTGGTACAAATTGGCATAACTATGTATGAGATTTTCAAAGAACAAATAAAAATACTATATAAAAAGAAACTAATATTTTTCAGTGAAACCAGTTTCAAGCATTATGTTAGTTTTCAGTCTTCTGGTTTTATGAGCTTTAGCCTTTTGTCAGCCAAATGCTCCTCCTATTTGTATGATTCCATGTTTGTTGATACGTTTAAATGACTCTTGAGGTGTGTAGCTGCCCTGGTCATTTTGGGGCTTCTCTAATGAGATAGCAAGAAATAGATGATTGCAAACAGAAGAAATGCCTTCCCCCCGAGTTGTGAAGGGTTGGAAGTCTAAGATCAGGGTGATGGTACATTCCTCTCTGAGGAGAGTCTGCCTCTCAGTTCACTGGTGGCCATCTTCTCTGTCCTCGTAGAGAGATTCCTGGGTTTTCTTCTACATGGGCACTGAGCCCACTTGTGAGGACTGGTGTCACCCGGTCAATGCCCAAGTCCTCCCTCCAAGTACCATGACACTGGGATCAGTTGGAGGGAGGCTCAGCATTCAGTCCTTAGCAGTGACTCCGTTTATTATCCAACTGTTCTCCCTGCAAACACACAATCAGGAAGATCAAGCTTTGAGTCAAACCTGTACAGACAAATGCTTTGCCCAGAGCCAAGGTGGTAGCAAAGAAAGAAAAAAGCTGGCAGAATTCTTAGCACAGAAATGGTCTGAAGTAAGTAGTGATCACTTGCCCTGTGCTGTCTGGTGGGGATGGCCGGAGCTGTGGGTTTTTCTAAATGTAAGTTGGGCTAGATTACTTAGCATCAAAAGAGCAAGACCATGGAGAAAAGCAAGGGAAGAAAGAAAAGAGGAGAGGGAAAGAAAGGGAGGGAAAGGGATGGCAAGGGAGGAGAGGGGAAGGGAACAGGGGGGAGGAGAGGGGAAGGAAGGGGAGGAGAGGGGAAGGAAGAGACGGAGAGGGAAGTGGAGGGAGGGAAAAGGAGGGCAGGGGAGAAGATGGGAAGGGAACAGGGGGGAGGAGAGGGGAAGGGAGGGGAGGAGAGGAGAAGGGAAGGGAGAAAAGGAAAGGGGAGGGAAGGAGAGGAGAGGAGAGGAAATGGGGAATAGGAGAGGGAAGGAGAAAAAGGAAAGGAAGGAGGGAGGAAAAGAGGGAGGAAGAGAGGGAGAGGGCAAGAAAGAGGGAAGAAGGGACAGAGAGAGGAAGAGACAGAGGGAGGATCATACCTTATACTCTAAAGGTATAGAATAAACAAACAGCTCAATCAGATCAGGGGCAGGAGGTGCCAAGTCTGGAGACAGGGCTTTCCTAGGCACCAACTGGTAGGCAGCCCTGTGGCAGTGCCTAGTGCTGATCTGGCCTTGGCTGAGACAGTGTCTGCTGAATAACTAGGCTGACCCCAGAGCCAAGAGCAGCAGCCCAGCTGCTGAAGACGCCCCAGGGATCGCTTCTGCTGACTCCAACCTTTCCTCTGGGATTTAGAAAACAAATGAAGCTCTGAGAAGTGGGGCCACTGGGCATCTATTAGGAGAACGATGGATACAACCCATCTCTCTGTTGTTTTCTTCTTATATGTAATGAATTCAGTCCAATCTGGGGGCCCAGCTGCAGGATCAACACAGAATGAACTCCCTTTGGAAGGAATTTCCCTGGGTCGGGATAGGGGGTTGTCCAGCAGGCCCAGGGGGGAAAAAAAAAAAAAAAAAAACTGAGAAAAAGGATAATAAGGAAGAAAAATGCATTTACGCATATATTTCTAAATGAAATACAGATGCGAACAAATTTCCATGCCAGCTAGTCCACTGTGGAAGAACAGGAGGAGCTCAAGGTAAACGACCAAGAAAATGACTCATCTGGGCAGGAATAAGGAAAGAGATCAAGTGTTCCTGAGTTATTAGTAACTCAAAATTCCAGCCGCATGCAGCGGCTTCAAAGCGGCGCTCTGCAAGTTCTGACCTCTGGTGAATGCCTGACCCAGCGATGACTTTGGGTAACCAGAGCCAGGATATTCTGGAGAATGTTTAACATGTCTAGCCCGCATATATTTGTTCATTTTTTTTTAAGATCTAGAAATATGTTAACTATTTCAGAAACTAAAGTAGATGTTTGAAGACAAGTTTTCACTGTTTGTCACTTCATTGCTACCTGAACAAGATATTTATTGGATGCTTATAGTAAGAGAGGCAAAGAGCCATGTCCTCAGCACATTACAAATAGATAAGAAGCGGCTGCCTCTTCTCCACGCCGACAGGGTAAAAAGCATAGAGGTGACCCAAGCATGAAAGGGAGGAAAAAGAGAGAGAAAAAAAAAAATATATATATATATATATATATGCCTTCTGAATTCTACTACACACCTCCACCCCTCGTCACAATGTGATTGGATACAATTTAAAGATTATTTTTATTTTTAGTTATGTGTATTTGTGTCTTCATGTAGGTCTGCACACATTTGAGCAGCTGCCCGCAGTGCCCTGAGGCAGTGCCCTGAGGAGTATGAGGAGTCAACTGGAGCCGGGGTTGGGGATCTGTGAATTCTGGGAACTGAACTAAGGTCTCTTTGGAGAGCAGGAAGCACTCAACTGCTGAGCCCTTTCTCTACGTTTTAACAGGCACCATTCAAACTTGCCTAAAGTCACCGTGGAAGCCAAAGTGAAGTTGGATAACATAAAGCAATGGTGACTTTGCAATTGAAAGTGTTGGCTTTGTATTTTGACATATATTTTCGTATTTCCATGGGTGATTCCTTTTAGACATGCCACTGGCGGACAGAGATTTGCTATTACGGGTAATTGATACTTCCAAGATGTGATTACTTCAGGAATTTCTGCCTTGGATCTTTATTAGCCTAGGGTTTCTGTTCTCTAAGAGTAACACTGGCAAAAGTACACATGGCTGTCTGTGCAGCTGCTTTCTCAGCCAATTTCTCAAGTCACCTGGGATGAAAGCCATGAACGTCACATAGGGAAAAGGAGGCGTGGAAGACATGGCGAGAATGACAGCTTTCAATCTTGAACCCAAACGGAGATTCACAGTGCAGAGTCGCTCTTGGTATGTCTCACTAAGAAATAGCACAGTTTACAGTTCAATCAGATAGATTCAGGGTCTCTACTTCAAGTCACATCCTGTTCTAGGGGATGCCATTGCCTGAAATCACGTGTTGTCTTCATTGAATGGAGGAATGATGACACTGAAAAGAGACCGTGAAACTCAGTTCCTCCCTTGTCATAAAACAGTTATGGGGTATTTACAAGGACTAAGGGAACTGATGTAGGTCATACCCAGGAGCAAACCCAGGGCCTGAGGATGCCATTGGCCAGCCCTTTCTGCAGCATGCCCTTTATTGTACATAGTTTTTAGCTAACTTGTGAATTAAAGAGTTTCTTAAGATGAAATGCCACCATTGTAAGCATTATATATATATACATATGTATATATGTATATACGTATATATCCCAGTGCCTATCTATAATAAATGTCCAAGCAAACATGCTATTAGAAATCCTACTGGTAAAGTGGCAAGGGACAGAGTATTCAAACACTCAAAGGCTCTGTGGCAGCATCACAGGAGTCCAGTTCCACAAATATCCAGAAAACCAGATTCACTGAGACATAAACTAAATGACTGCTTCATTTATGTTACAATAGCATTAAAGGAAAGCTCTGTCTCTCACTCAAAGAACACAGGCCACCTCCCAGTAGAGACAAGCCTTTGTCTCCACACTTAAGGAGTTAATTCTGATGGGTCAGCCAATCATCTGACCAAGAGACCAGCCCACCCAAAGGTGGATTCACCTTACACCCTGCCAAAGAGGAAGAGCAAGAATTATTCCTTTAGTGAGACAATGTACTTTTCCTTCCCAGAATTCCTGCTCCATGGTGCAGTCCTTATAGTCCATTATGAGGCTCATGAGATGAGATTGTTCTTATCTCTCTTTTTATTTCTGATGCTGACCAGAGTCTAAGTGTGTTTTCTTGGGTACCCTGTACTTTCCCATCTTTCTCTAAGGCGTCCCTGTCCTGTGCTCACCATGTGGTGACCTCTTTGCCATGTGTCCACCATAAGGCTGACCTTCACATGTTGGGATCTGCCACTTGCCTGGCCTACTGTTCTTCTTTATACTCTAATAAAACTATCCTGGAGCTTCTGTTTGAATCTGTTTTATATTAATGAGACTAAGAACCCCAAGAGAGGACATTCCCCCCACCCCCCACTTAGTCCGATGTAGTGACTAAGTGACCTATTGTTCCTGGGAACATCAGGAAAACAGCCACCATGAGCAAATTGCTCATGGGGGAGGGGGTGCGGTGAGTAAGAAGTAGGGTAAATTTCAAACCGTTTACTACACAGACATGGGGAAACAGACTAGAAGTGATATTGGTTAATGTGTTTACCTACATGTAAATTTGGATCCCTAAAGACAGAAGAAAGAAAAGTCAAGGTTTGTAGCGTTAAAGACAGGAGGCTAAAACTTTGACAGACTTGGAAAAATAATACTTTTACAGAATTAAAAGCAAAATCTTAAACTTTAAACCCCAAAACAAAAGTAAATCTTTTTTATCTTCATTTAAATGAGAATCATTTCTACGAGTCTGACTCTCTCCATCCCTAGTATCCGGCATCCTCTGGCCTGAGAAAAAGAGGCAGCTATTCTGCCGGCAGGCCAGTCTTCACATTACCACAAACTAGCAAAATCTCCTTAAATCGGTGAAAATATCAGCTTGCTCTGGGGATGAATTTAGTGTGGAAAATTCTCCCTAAGCCTCAGAAGTGGCAGTGAGCCTCTTCAGCTTCAGATTTATACTTTATTTCTGGGCAAATGCACGCATTTCCCAGCAGAAAGATCCAGGTAATTCTTTCATCTGTTCCTTATACATCACCTACCCTCACAGGTTCTTTGGATGGTCACTTAACTTCAGAAACCCAAGAGCCTAACTCAGGCACCAACAGCATTCGGTTCAAAAGAGGGGTAGCATTCAAAACTGACCTAGAATGAATGAGTAATGAAGAGATTTTCATAGGTAGGCATGTTTCTCTCAACCTTGACAGGGTTCTAGACCAAACCACAGACAATAGAGTTTACATTCTAAATCAGTTTCTCAGTCTCTACACCATTGACATTTTAAACCAGATACGTCTTTGTTATAACGGCCAGTCTTTACGTAATAGAACATTTAACAACATTGTGGTGGCCTCTATGTTTTAGATGATAAGTATACTCACCATCACATCTGAAATGTAAACAAAATATCCAATAAAAAATTAATTAAAAAAAATGTATTCCAACGAGACTCGCTTCTGGAAATTGCCAAATGTCTTCTGGTGGACCAAAAGATGACCCTTGTTGAGAACTACTGGTCCAAACAGAGTGAGTGAGAATGTTATCTAGGAATAAGAATATACTGGGACACTGTCCTTATCAAAGTGAAAGTAGTGTGTGTGTGTGTGTGTGTGTGTGTGTGTGTGTGTGTGTGTGTGTGTATGTGAGTGTGTGTGTGAGAGAGTGTGTGTATATGTGTGTGTGTGAGAGTGTGTGTGTGAGTGTGTGTGTGTATGTGAGAGAGAGAGTGTGTGTGTATGTGTGTGTGTATGTGTGTGAGTGTGTGTGTGAGAGAGAGAGAGAGTGTGTGTGTATGTGTGAGAGTGTGTGTGTGTATGTGTATGTGAGTGTGTGTATGTGTGTGTGAGTGTGTGTGTGAGAGAGAGAGAGTGTGTGTGTATGTGTGAGAGTGTGTATGTGTGTGTGTGAGAGAGAGAGTGTGTGTATGTGTGAGAGTGTGTGTGTATGTGTGTGTGTGAGAGTGTGTGTGTGTGTGTGTGTGGTGTAGCAGCAGTAATAGAAATCTGTGCAATGCATTTTAATCATATTCACACTCCCTCCTCCCAACTTCTAGAGCTACACCCCCTTCCTTTCCAAACTAACTTTGTGTCTTTTTTAGTCTTCTAAAGGCCATTGTATACAGCCTAAATATTTTTGGATGGGTGGTCTTCCACTGGAACACGGTCAGTTTTTTCAGGGGCTATACTCTTTGAGAAAACTGGCCCCTCTTCTGTCAGCTAACAATTGCTAGGAGCTCCTCAGGGAGCAGGTGGAATATTTTCCTCACCCCTTCTGACCTCTATATTGAGATTTGGTCATCTATTTTAATAACATCATTTTATTGTAATGAACCCCACAAGTTAAATATCACACAACTAGATTAAGATAATCATTCAGGCAAAAACTTGCCCAGTCCCAAACTCTATGCATCTCAGTGAACGTCTGAACAGTTATAACAGCCATTCGGAAGCCATGGTGCTTTACTCGGGGTTTCACACTTTCCATGATTAGTTGTATTTTAAAGCATTTACCACCAAAACAGACAAACAAAAACAATGACAACAAAAGCTGTAGCAGTTAGAAATCAGTAAAACAATCAGGTTTTTATTCTCATCCATGACTGATGTCCCCTGCCTACATCCTATTCTTTATCAGCCAATATTCTTGGTATTCTTTCTAAATGTCATTCCATACCCATACTTACAGCTGTTTGGATATACTCACAAACATGTTATAAGCTAAGATCCGTATATGAAGGAGAACATGCAGTTGTTACTGTTGGCTTTTCTAAATTTGGTTCACCTCATCGAATGCATCTTTACAAGTAGGATTATGTAATCTCCCTGTGATGGGTAGCTTTCATTGTCAACTTGTCACAACTTAGGATCATCTGGGAAGTAAGCCTCAGTGAGGAACTGTCTACATCAGTTTGGCCTATGAGTATATCTGTGGCAGCCTGTCTTAAGTTAATCAAGAAAGAAAAACTCATCCCACTGTGGATAGCACTACTCCCTAGCAGAAGGATCCTGAATTGTATAAGGAGAAAGAATTCAAGCTAAGAACATGCAAGAAGATGGGCATGCATACATTTATCTCTCTCTGCTCTTGACTGTGGGTATGATAGCTGTTTCAAGTCTCTGAAGCCTATACTTTCTTCCTATGATGTACTATAACCTGGGACTCTAAGCTAAAATGAACTTTTTTTCCCCAAGCTGCTTTTTCTCAGGCTGCATCATCACAATCACTGAAGTGAAACTCGAACAGCACTTAAGCTATTTGGTTCAGTAGATTGTAAGCCCATGGTTACAGCCTTTCTCATTAAAATAAGCCCAACACTGCCAAGTACATCAAATGCATTCTTAAATTTCCTTTGCACAACAATCTGATAGAACCAATGTGCAGGTGACATAATGTTAGAAAATAAAGTCAACCAAAGATCATCAAAGCATCAAATCACTTTAGTCCAATTTTTCCTCCCCAAAGGCATGCTTTTAATCACTTAATTATGTTTTTTTAAGTTAACTGGACTCAGAGAGTCACCGACCATCAATCACCCTCAGATACAACTCACTGCTTCTGAGAACATCTGACCAGAGAACAGATGACTCAGTGCCAACACATTCCCACTGTAGGAAGAGACTTTGAGCCTAATTTGACTGGAGGTGAGTCACTAGGAATAGACTCAAGCAGGGAGAAGAAAATCTATGTCTTACAAGGGCATGCAATGTTTTCTTTGATTATTCTATTGGATTGCATTCCCAGTCAAAGGCTGTATTTTACAGAGACATGGGATGTATTTCTACAACCATTCCATGTATGAACATATCCACAGATTACAAAACCCATCAGAAGAATGGCATTGGGAGAGAACGGATCTATAACACAGAGACATTTTTCTGGGAAAAGGTGAAGCAGAGTTGTAAGGGGAAGGGAGTGGCATCATGTTCGTGTTTGACACTCAGAGGCTGCACTAAAGAAAACATTTCTGGCATATTTTTAGACATATTATGGCAAGTGGACCCTGCTTGGTCACATGGAGAAGCTTGCAATCTAATAAGAGTCAGAAATGCAGACGAAAAAATACCCTGGGAAAGTTCCTGTACTCATGGTAGAAGAGGGAGCTGAGTGTTGCCCTGTCCAGCCTATAATTAAGATGAAAGGCATGTTTCCCTCCAATTTGCCATCCAGTGGCATGGTGAACATTCCATCCTGGCTGCCGTGGTCCAATTCCTCTAATACAACTCATTTTTTTTTAAGGGAAGAAAAGTGGCGGCGGGGGAGGGGGGGCTAAATACACATTTTTTACTCCTGTGTTTCATAGAATGAGCTATTTCAGTTTCAACTATTTTTAACTTAGTTAAAAGAAAATATTTTTGAATTGCTCATTTTTTTTTACAGGAACTAGAACATAAGGCTTCCTGTCTTCAAAGTCTTGTTTGCTCCAGGTGCCCAGTGGTTTTATTGGTACCGATGCCTGTGATGGATCAGCCTCAGAAAGGTTGGACGGTAAGGTGGGTGCCCAGAAGCTCACATGTTTCCTTCACTATCTTGGGATATCATGTTCTGCCCACAGATCCTTTGAGAAGACCATAAAATTTCAGACAGCCCTGGATTTCATGTGAAATAATGAGAACTGTCCTTTCCCATAAAGGTACCTCCCTTTATATCTCTCCTGAAACCAGAAAGCTGGTCTGGACTGAGATCTTGACCTTCGTGCATGCGTGTTTCCAAAAACACATCTTACACATGTGTATGTCTGAACACATAATTTGGAGAAGTATATACATAAAATTTCTCGGATTTTTACATACACACACACACACACACACACACACACACACACACACAATATTACCTGTCTATGTTTACATAGATGTCATGAGTCAGGTACTCATGGAGAGCACAAGAGGGCGTCAGATCTGCCCCCCCACCCCCAGCTGGAGTTACAAGTAGCTGTGGCCTGCCTGACTTGGGTGCTGGGAACCAAACTTAAGTTATCTGAGAGCCCGGCAAGGACCCCTAATTGTTGACCCATCTCACCAGCCTAGGTAGCTTATTTAATTAAAATATTTTATTTATGTAGGTGTTTGAATACATATGTGTACGTCAAATGTACTTGCAGAGGTCAGAAGACGGCATTGGATCTCCTGGAACTGAAGTTACAGTCATGTAATTTTCATGGAGTAGCAGTCATGTGGGCACTGGGAATAGAATTTATGCCCTAAGGAAGAGTAGTAACTAGTTCTCTTAAGCACTAAGCCATGTCTCCAGCCCAGGAAAACATTATTCAAAGGAAATTATTTCACTCATAGACCAGCATGATAAGAGATACAAATTTGCTATCATTGTCCCTCTACAATGGTGTATAGTATGAAAAGCCCACAAAACAATCTACTCTACCCCCAAAAGAAAGCATATGTTAGAGGGCTTCAAAATTATGGCTCTGAACAAAATAGGTTGTTTCTACAGTAGCCACAGTCCATCTCCTCAAGGAGAACTGACATTCTATGAATAATTAGCTAGTTTCAAATTTGCACATGAAAAACTGAACCATGCATGTTGAAGTCTGGACTTTGGTGGGAGGTTTGATGCAGGGGACGAATCCATTGCACGGATGTTAATGCCACCTTTACTGAGTACAGACCCACTAATACTTCTTCCTGGCACATCCAGAGCTACATGTCAATAGAATGCTTAGAGCCTTCTACTCAACAAGCTCTGTTCTATTATTACGTGTCTGAAGGTAACAGGCTACGTCTTTTCAGTCCCTGGAGCTCTACATGTCATCTGATTGCCTGCTGCACACAGGCAGGGAAGAACAAAAACAACCCTCCCACCTGCTTTGGATCACCCCTGAATGAGTCAGTAGTCTCCTATTCACACCCACCCATCGTCTGGGGCTTTGTAACAAGTGTGGTTCTGTGGTCCAGCTTGGAGACCACCAGTCACTGAACCATGAGCTGTCGGGAATTCCCAGACGATCCTTCTGAGAAGGAGTTATTCCTGTGTACTTACTTAGAGTGTTGGTCTTTATAATTTTGACCAGTAATATATAGGAGAGAGGAGTTGGAGGGGGGGAGGGAGGGAGAGAGAGAGGAGAGAGAGAGAGAGAGAGAGAGAGAGAGAGAGAGAGAGAGGAGAGAGAGACATATTAAGATGCATTTTATGATAGGTATTGTTCACCAAGTGACTTGAGTGGGGTTAACCTTTAATAAGTTAATTATATAAGAAACAAGCAGCCCTGACAGCACCAGCAGGCCTGTAATCCTAGCTACTTAGGAGGAGGAGGAGACAAGAGGATTACAAGTTCAAAGCTAGCCCAGGCTAGAAATTAAGCTCAAAGCCAATAGGGGCAACTCAGTAAGACTCTGTTGAGAGAGAGAGAGAGAGAGAGAGAGAGAGAGAGAGAGAGAGAGAGAAGAGATTAGTATAATTCAGTGGCAAAATGTTTGTCTAGCCTATGTGGGGCCCTGAGTTCAATCTCTAGCCCAGACAGTAAAGGGTTTTGAGAAAGTTATCTAATTTTTTCAGTTACTGATTGTCACAGGGGGGCAATGACCACAAAACTATTGTTATTGTGTGAAATGTCAGTTATGAACCACTGAAGAAGGAAAGAAAGAGGTTAGAGCTAGCCTGGTGGCTGCACTGGCTTAGGGCTAGTCCTGGGACTAACAGAGGGGCTGAGGCTAGCTCACTAAGCAGAAAGAATATCACCAGACTTGTGCTAAAATTCAGTAAATCCCTCTGCCCAGATATGAGGGTACGAGCTCGGGCTCCTATTGGCTGCCCCACAAACCACTTATGAAAACTCCTCCTTGCTTAGGCTCATGCTCCTGAAGTATGCAGAGCTGCTCACTTACAACCCAAGGACACATGAGCCTCTCCCTGGCTCACTTTGTTGAAAGTCAAATCAAGGGGTTCTCAATAGAGGAGTGAGAGAGCAGATTGAAGGAGCTGAAAGGGTTTGCAGCCCCATGAGGAGAGCAACAATACCAACCAACCAGAGCTCCCAGGGTCTAAACCACCAGCCTGGGAGTACATAGGGACAGACCCATGGCTCCAGCTGTATATGTAGGGGAGGATGGCCTTGTCAGGCACAGGTGAGAGAGGAATTTCTTGGTCCCATGAAGGCAGGACACCGAATGTGGAGAAATTCGAGGGTGAGGGCGTGGGAGTGGGGGGGGTAGGTGGGGGCACATCCTCAGAAGCAGGAAGAGGGGGGATGAAATAGGGGGTTCCTGGGCAGGGAGGAGGAAAATGGGTAAGGGGATTAAAAAAAAAGTCAAATTGATAGTCATTTCTGTGAACAGTGTCTAGGCTGGCTGCAGCCCAGCAGTGGCAACCTTTAATGCGACTGGACTTAGCTGGCCTATGCTGCAATCCCTACCTCCCCCGCCCCCCCAGAAGCCTTCAGCCACCCAACTGCAATAAAGTTAACTTGCTCCAGGGAGGAAGAGAGAGATAAAGAAAGCAGAGACCTCCTAATGCTTCTGAGAGCAAACCCTCTCCAGCAGACAGACCACCCTCTCAGCAGGAATTCTAGTGAGGCGTCCAGGACAATTGATTGTGGTCGTATGGAGTAAACTGTGAAGATTTCTTCCAGTCCTGCAAGGTTATGAGCTGGCTTCGATCCAAGTGCTTGTTCAACAGTAGGAGAAAGTTGTGACCTTTGAGTGAATTTGAAACAGGATTCAAATCAGTGTCTGAATCAGATGGAGATTAAAACTCTAAAGGATGGGATCTGCCTCAAAACTCCATGTTTCAAATCACCATCATCATCACCACCATCATCACCACCACCATCGTCATCATCATCACCATCATCACAGTCATCATCACCAGAGGGGAAAAAAAAATCGAAGACAGGTTTTCTCTCCTTAGTGTGGTACCATAGATTTCAGTTTTATATAAGCAACCTACCTAATTATGTTTTTTTTAAATATTACTTCTCACAATCATTTAGAAGAAAGAAAAAAAAAAACCACTGGGCTAACAATGCCATAGCACTTTGAGATGTTGCGTCTCAAAAGAGTAAGTCTAGAGCAAGAAAGTCGGCAATTAAAAGGTCCCTGTCCTCAGAAGAAAATAAATTCTGACAAAGGTATATACAGAGAAAACTTTTCAAGCTTGGAACATTATTGCTTGAAGAGAGAAAGCTGTGGAGGGGAGCTACAGATGTTTTTTATGGAAGCAGAAGGAGAACCATCCTCCCAAAAGTGACTGCATCCGAAACAGAAGCTATCATCACTGTGTGTGCAGTTCTCACTCGGTTTTTTTTTTTTTTCTTTGTTCGTGCATCTAGTAGGAACACGAGCTTTCTGTGTCTCAAACAAAATACCTGAGATAAGTAACTCAGAAGAAAAGAAGGTATTTTGGCTCATTATCTCCAAGGTAAGTGCAAGGTCTACTGAGCCACACAGTTGGGGTCTAATGGATAAAACAGGCATTACGCCAGAGCGCTTGAGGGTCGAGCAAAGATGCTCACCTCGCGCCAAGTCCCCATATATCTTTCGAGTGGACATTCCCAACAACCTACTTCTACAAGGCCACCCAGCTCCTAAAAGTTTCATCTGTTCCCGATAGCCCCACAAGCTGGCCTTAGCACACAGGGCTTTAGTAGACACGTGAAGGCCAAACTGCAGTCGGTGCACAGGAGAAGTAAAGATAGAAATGACCGTGATGACTGTAGCTGACACCTAGTGGTATATACAACCCTTGGCATGAACAGCCGTGATACGGGCAAGATTTGGTTGAATTTTCAAAGAGGGAGAAAGTCATAAGCATCCTCGGGATAACTTGATACATATTTAAAAGCGGCAAGATGGTTGCTGAAAAGCAACTAGATTTGGAGTTGTTAGAACCAGGATGGACTTGGCATTTGGGAAAGCGGAGTATTCCAGCCTAAAGTAAGCCCCGTCGGGGCTGGCAGTGGTGAGCACGGGAGAAAGGAGAGACGTGAGTGAGGGCAGAGGAGAACAGGGGGTGAGATTTCCCCCGCCAGTGCCAAGATGGGGCTTTTACCAGGTATCTGTCCACAGAAGCCCGGTGCCAAGCTGGGAGAATGCCTGTCAGAGTCTGGGAACTGAGAAGAAAGGCGGGAGCCTGGAAAGTAGGTCAACACAGTGACTCACTATGGAGGGGCTGAGCAGACCAGCCACAGCATGACCAAAGGTGGAAGGCCAGGGAGTCAGAGTGGAAACATGGTGTTGATGGGTTGGCATGAGAATGTACTGGAAACCACCCCTTCCCTGATGCAAGCCCTCTGTGCTGCTGCTTCCCAGACACCCATAGCCCAAGAGGCAGTTAGCCAGGGCAGTTGGATGCTATATGTAAATGTGCCTCTGTGTCCTCTCTGTCTGTCTGCCTTTCTGTCTGTCTCTCTGTCTCGTTTTCTCTCCCTTCTTCTCTCTCTTTCTCTCTCCATCTCTCTATCTCTGTCTCTCTGTTTTTCACTTCCTTTCTCTCTCCATCTCTGTCTGTCTCCATCTCTCTCTCTTCCTCTCTCCCTTCCTCTCTCTTTCTCCCTCCATCTTTCTGTCTCTGTCTCTGTCTCTGTCTCTCTGTCTCTCTATCTGTGTGTGTATGTGTGTTTATCTGTGTGTATCTCTGGTTGTAAATCTGTGTGTGTTTTTGTCTGTGTGTGTGTGTGTGTGTGTGTGTGTGTGTGTGTGTGCCTCTCTCTTTGTGTGTGTGTGTATGAGTCTGTGTGTGTATGAGTGTGAGTGGTGGGGTGTGTACATATGTGTACGTGAACATGTAAGGTCCAGTTAACAATGTAGATTGTAACTTATCTGTTGCTTTCTACTTGGTGTTCTTAAGACAGAGTCTCACACTGGTCTTGACCTCACCCATTAGGCTGGCTGGTCATCTAGCCCTGTCTCCATCTCCCCAGTACTGGGATTACATTCACAAGACACAACACCCAGGCTTTCTACATAGGTTCTGGGGCATTGAACTCAGTTCTTCTTGCTTGCACCACAAGCACTTTGCTACTGAGCTCTCTCGCCAGCCCATGTTGAATGCACTTTATATGATTTTACCAAATGAGATCCATGACAAATTTGCTCGAATTGAACAAATAGGTATTGAGTTGGTACTGTGTCAGGCAGGCGGGGGGGGGGGGCTATTAAGACCACAGACAAGAGGAAAGCCTGGCTTAGATGTGCCTAGCCGTGACAAAGCATAGGAGTGAGTCACCCAACACCAAGCTCTGGAGAAAACTGCTGTACATACTTTTACAGGTTCCTTTTTCTTTTTATTGCTGAAGAATACCATAAAATAAGAGGCAGTCTATTGTTGATGAACCTGGTAGCTTAAAAGTATTAGAATTCACTGAATACAAAGCACTGTGTGGTCTGCAGAAGTGAGGGAGTACGGAGAAGAAGAAGGAAAATCAGTTCACTTACTCTGAGGGGTAAACATGGGCCTCAGTCATAACTCACTTACCAACAGGGGCCTGGAATTCTGATGAGGCTTCACCCTTAGAACTATGAGCCTCCTGATAGGTTAGCCAGTCCCTACAGGTCTGCCCTAAACACAGACACACTCAGGCTACAATAAATGACTGGGCAGATTGTACTGACAAATACATAGTAAGACATATTTGTAGCAATTATACTTAAAGAATAAGGGGCTGTGAATTTGAGAAGTAAGGACACAGGAGGAATAGAAAAGAGGAAACTGGAGGGTGTGGGGATGTGGTAAGTATGGTTGTCATATATAAAGTTTTTGAAAAGTAGATAATTTAAAAAGTTAAGCTAAGTTAGAAAATGGCAGCTTCTCCACACCATCATTTTACACAGAGCTGTATAACTGTATAGATATGAAGAGAGAGAGAGACGGGGGTGGGGGGAAGCACCAATAGCCTTTTAGCTTTTTCTCTTATTCATAAAGACATACTTGATTCAAATGACAAAAACTGGAGGTCACTGAGAACTCAGGGGAGGACTAAGTGACAGCAGCACTTTGCTTCCTTTATTACCTACAAGGCCGACTAATAGGATAGTGGAGAGCCCAGACCCAGGAGAGGGACTTGTCCTTGCTTCACCTCTTCACTGGATTTGGAAATTGAGAGGAATGCCTTTGATGATTTGTAAGTCCTTGTCTTAGTCAAGCTTTGTATTCCTGCACAAAACATCATGACCAAGAAGCAAGTTAGGGAGGAAAGGGTTTATTCAGCTTTCACTTCCACATTGCTGTTCATCACCAAAGGAAGTCAGGACTGGAACGCACACAGGGCAGGAACGGGGAGGCAGGAGCTATTGCAGAGACCATGGAGGAATGCTGCTTACCAGTTTGCTTCCCCTGGCTTGCTCAGCTTGCTTTCTTATAGAACCCAGGACTGCCAGCCCAGGAATGGCACCACCCACAATGGTCTAGGCCCTCCCCCGCCCCTGATCACTAATTGAGAAAATGCTTTACAGCTGGATCTCCTGGAGGTATTTCCTCACATGGGAATCCTTTCCCTTCAGTTTGTGTCAAGTTGACACACAAAACCGGCCAGTATAGTCCTTTACTTATAAAAAGTGAATTATAGCAGACTCAGCTTCAACCTCATTGGGCAGTTGTGGAGATTCAATGTCTTAACAAGAACTCAGGATAGGATCCAGCATGCATTTGGTATGCCAGAGTACTAGATACTGTTTGTTGAGGACTGGGACTAGAACCATAAACTCTTGGCGTGTAATTTTGAACAAGGAAGCTGTCAAAGAATTCACTTTCTAATGACAGGAAAAGGCAGCTGAACAGATGGATAGAAATATGGTATGATAACCCACAGGACGAAGAAGAGAAGGGAGGGAGGGTGGTGAGAGAGCCATGGTGATAAACGACCTTGAGATTCGAAGCAGTGAGAGTAGCAAGTGGATTATTTAGTGAGCAAGATGGAGAGCTCTGGGACAAGGCAGAATGTCTAGTGACAGTCACACCAAAGTGAGAAGACAGGACTGTACTATCACTGTCCTACCAGAGCCAACACATGTTTGGGGACTTTGAAGTTCAATGTGTTACAATGAAAGATGGACTCTTAGTACAGCTGCGTGTCTGATCATGCTGCAAGTCTAGCTGCCACTGCCTGAGTCAGTATTATCTCCTGCCTAAAAGTCTTAGAGATCAGTTCCTTACCCAGGCTCTCCTTCTTCTCCAAGGACATACGTTTCCACACAACAGCAAGAGGCAGAGTGTACATCACCAGACTTAAAGGCCTGCAGAGGTCTCCGATTGCGCTCAGTATGAAAACACCCCTCAGGGGTTGCTCTGGCCTCATGGGATCTGGCCAGTGATCTCCTTACCTAATCCATTCCTAGAAGATTCTCCCCACTTGCTCCCAGCCACACTTTGTCCCCTGCAAAGTGCAAACTCAAGGTTTAAATATAAAATGCCTCCACAGGCTCACATGTTGGGGACCTGATACCCAGGCGATGATGCTACTTTGGGAAACCATGCAAACTTTAGGAGGAAGATCTTAGCTAGAAGAAGAAGAAGACCACAGGGGCTGCCTCCCTCACCTGCCCTGACTCTTATTTGCTTGGAGGTGATATTTCTCTGCTACAAACCTTCCCCACAAGGGTACTCTTTCCAAACACATGGGACTAGTCAACTAGGGACTAAATAATCTCACACTGTGAACCAAGCTAGTTCAAGATGTCTCTAGAAGATTCACTGTCACACACATGCAAGGTCTGACATCTAGTCTCTTGTACCTTATCCCATCCGCTGATGGCAACACCATTCCACCGATACTTTGCCAGTCTCTCTTCCTCGCCCATACCTATACTTGAGAGCCATCATGTGAACAGCCGGCCTCGAGTGGCCTTATATTCCAACCTAGGATATTTTCTGCACTGATACTGTACTCATTTTTTTCTCCAAACTTAACAACTTGTGGAGACCACTTTAATTATTTTTTAATAAGCATAATAATCTTGGATGCTATGGGAAATATCTACCTCTGCAGCCGAGAGCACTTTTGTTCAGAATAAGAAAACTCACTCCTTTCTTCTTTAGAGAGAGACTTAAGGAGATTTGATAGCAGCTGGAACAACCACTTTTGAAGGTTTGGTATTTCTAATCTGGGCATTCCTCAGTTGTAATATAAACCCGCTGGGAACAAGAAGAACTGATGAGAACATAAAGTCCAGTCTGCTAGCTGAGTCATGGCTGAGGATGCTGTCCTCTGACCCAGGTGTCTCAGATCCTATCACCCCATGACAGGTGACTCAACAGCTTGAAACAGAGTAATCATCAAGATTATTCACAGTGAGGAGGAGGGTCAAACTTTCCTCTTATTTTCTGGAGGTCTAGTAATTAACTGAAAAACACAACTACCTGTTTTTCAGCTGATTGGCCGTTTAAGAGCCCTTCCAGTTCTTTGTTCAAAGTAAATATCACTAACACTTTAAATTTTTGTTTTTCCGTGACAGGGTTGTATTAAATGAATGAACACCAACCCCCTCCCCACTATACAAACCATAAAAATAATAGTCAAAGGATAACATGCCCAATTTAATGAAGCAGAGAATAAACTATGAAGCATTTATTCATTTCAGCATTTAGGTTAGAATGGAAGAGCCACACAGGTGCACTCTGCCTTGCACATTGAAACCATGTGCTCAGTCAAAAACAGGAGAAGCATTCTGGACAGCTCAGGTGATTCTGCAACGATCCTCTCAAGCTTAGCAAGGCTGGGCTGGGAGACGTTTGCTGCCAGCTCTTCCTTTTATTGTAAAGACCAGCTTCTTCTTCAAGGGGGATTCTTGTAATTTGAGAAACAATATTTTTTTTTAACTTGTCAATGAGTGCTAGAAACTCAAAGAAAGATGGAGACCCAAGAATCATGGGTAAAACACTTAAAAGTTATAAGCCCTGCTAACAAGCAGTTACATTTTTTTTTAAAATCCATAGTCTCTTGAGACAGGAGAGATGGCTTGGCAGTTATGAATGTTTTACCAGTCTTGCAGAGGAACTGACTTTGGTTCCCAGCACCTTGAGGTTCGTTAACTGCCTGTAACTCTAGTTCCAGAGGAACTGATGCCACCTTCTGGCCATTGTGATATCCTGCATGCAGGCAGGTCACATTAACTCACATGTGCACACATACACATTTAAAAAATTAATTTTATCTTCTCAGATTTGAACATTCTTAACCATTTCTAATAACAACCTTTAGAATAAATGTGAGTAAAGCTAGTATATTTTACATTACTGAAAACTGGCAAAATATCAGAGACAACTGAACATGATCATTACTGGGCATAGAACAGTGTCAAGTCTGTGGCCTGAGTAATGAGTTATTGTGTATCCATCCATTAAAGCATATTGTGCTTTTCTTTGCTCCAGAAAACTTGTTCACTAATTGTACTCTTTTAAATGACATTTGCACAAAATTTTCACTTTGGTTTTCAAGCTCAGAGTCAAACACAAATGCTTATAGTTTATAAAAATGTAAAAAAGGAAATTTTATGTTCCTCTTTATATGTGTTGATTTGTTGATCTGCCAAATGTCCCCAACATTTCCTGAAAAGAAATAAATAATAATAACAATAAAGTGTCACCAGTGGAAAAAATGCCTAAATAAGAAATGGCTGGGTACTAAAGTCACAAGGCTCCACGGGCAATTATTGAGTCCTGGGAGTTAAATCCAGCTCCACTCACTCTATAGAAGGATTTCCGACACTTTTGTGGCTGGCACAGCTTCAGCGAAATTGTAAATAATGGGATGTATTGTTTCTGATGCTTTAAAAAGTAAGCCGCTGTTCTGACGCCGACTTCTCTATCAATAAAGGTTTAAACAGACCATGCCTCCACTTCTTTCTTGAAATCACATTCTGACTTTCCTCCTGTGTTTCACCTACCTTGACTGGCAATGAGAGCCATTTTAAACCAAGACTCTCAGGATCCCAGGGGAGCCTATGAAAGAAGCCAGCTTTGTCCCGACGGCCTTCTGATCCAAATCCCTGCAGCATAGACAGAATTTTGGATTTCTAAAGACACCAGGTCCTCCAGGGACACCAGGCTTCACCGACTCCCATCATCCTCTACTCGCACTGCCAGAGAGGAGCCGGGTACTTTTCCACATTAAGGTCAGAGACAATGCGCTCAACACTGTCCTGCGTCAGCCATTGCCGTAAAGAAACTTGATTTCTTCACATATTCCCATCAGATAAATAACAGAAGGCACCTGGCTGCTTGGTCATTTGAGCTCCAACTTTTCACAAGCTCTTGAGGGACATGAGAGAAAATGATGGATGATAGCCCGGGAGAATGTCAGCTAGGTTCATGTACTCTGCGGGGCACGTTAAATGGAGTGTTTTGTTTGCATGGATTTTAAAAGCATATCCATCTGTTGGGGTTGAGACGTGGGTGCACGCACCCCTTAGCACCGTGCTGCGCTTTTGAGGTCAGGCTGATGAAACTGGATGGAGCTACAGATTTAGTGCTAAGGGCCTTGAGGGCCAAACTTACACTCTTTAAATCTGTCATGTTTAGCAACTATCAGCAGAAAAATGAACTTTGAGTTGTCTCATGGAGACAATTTGTATTCAAGGCTGCATTATGCCTCCCTCTCTCCCACTCGCAGTATCAATATACCTTTCAGTCTCTGTGCCTCAAACCTCCCCAGCACAAGCAGCCAATAGCAACCTTCCTCTCTTCTGCAAGCCTTTTGCTTCCTACAACGTTTAATAGAAACTGATCTTCAGTCCTTGTTTTAGTTATGATATTATTGTTCTTATTGTTATCATTGTTGTTGTTGTTATTATTATTTATTATTATTATTAGAATGGGTGTTTTGCCTATGTATGTGACTGGGCATCACATGTGTGCCTGGTGCCATGGAGGCCAAAAGAGTGTGTCAGATCCTGTCTTAATTAAGGTTTCATTGCTATGAACAGACACCATGACCAAGGCAACTCTTATAAAAAGCAACATTTAATCCTGGCTGGCTTACAAATTCAGAGGTTCAGGCCATTAACATCAAGTCAGGAATGTGGCAGCATCCAGGCAGGCATGGTGCAGGAGAACCTGAGAGTTCTACATCTTTATCTGAAGGTTGCTAGTGGGAGACGGGTTTCCAGGCAGCTAGGACAGGGTCTTAACCCCATGCCCACAGTGACACACCTACTCCAACAAGGCCACACTGCCTACTAGTGCCACTCCCTGGGCTAAGCATATTCAAACCATCACAGATACCCTGGAACTGGGGTTACAGAGAGTTATGTGTGTGTGCTGGGAATCAAACCCAAGTTCTCTTCCAGAGCAGCCAGTGCTCTGAATGACTGTGTCATCTTTCTAGACCTGTGTTCTTCTATTATTAAAGTTAAGTTGCTCAAAACTGTTTAGCTTTTTGTATACTAATGATTTATTTTCTCAATCAAATTACTTGTTTATGGGAATGACCAGCTCTGTCTTGGTACTACACTTGCCTTATCATCATATGCCACATTAATCTATATTTATTCCTTCTTCCCTGGAATGTAATCTCTAATATGGCAATGATTTGGTTTAATATATGCATATTGTAGATATATGTATATATATATATATATACATATATACATATATACATATATGTATGTATATATGTATATATATTATATATATGCACATTATATAGATAATGTGTATATAATATATATTATTATATATACAATTTATATATAATATATAACAATATTATATATAATATATGGTGTTGGGAATCAAACCCAGGGTCCCATGTATAACAGGTAAATATCCTACCACTGGGCTATCCTTTCATCATTCCATCATCTGAGATATAAAAAAAAAAAAATGAAACCTAAGGGATAGAAATGACGCTTGGTCGGTAGAGCATTTCATTAACATACATGAAGCCCTGAGTTCAGTTTCCTAAAGAGCATAAAGCTAGGAGCCTTGGCACTCACCTGTAATACTTAGATCAGGGAGCTCATAACAGGAGGGTCAGGAGTTCAAGGCCAGCCTAAGCTAAGTGAGACCTTGTGTCAAAAGAAGAAACCTCACCAAAAGTCCCCAGTAGATGAATGGGTGAAAAATGAATGAATGAATGAATGAATATGTTTTTCCACTTAGTTTAAGTACCAACATTTTTTCGTCATTTGCTTTAACAGATCCCACATCAATCAGAACTTGTATTGAGGCTGAGGAGTCAGGCTTTCTGTCTTGAATGTGTGAGGAGAGACACACACTCAATTCCACTTCCTCCTCTGCTCACTTTTGCTGGCCAGCCGACATGGTGAAGCCAGTTCTCGCCTCTGAGGCCAGGCTCACGTTGAAGGAGGGCAGCAGGTTCTCTCCACAGGAGCAAGAGCACTAACTTCTGAGTGTCACAGCTGCCATTTGCCCCCCACCCAGACCTGTGCTGCTTTTTTTTTCACACACACACACACAAAAACTGAATTGAGGCCGATTCCAACACAGACAATATAAAATGGGATTTAAAAAGAATATTAAAAACTTTGTGGAGAACAAGTAGATTTATTACTGCTAATATATTTTCAGTTGTTCTTATTATCTTTTCTGGGCTTTAGATCTGAAGAAATTGCTGCTCCAGAATCAGATCAGTAGGAATCAGTGCCCAGGCCCTGAGCTTTGCAATGTGTTTTGGCAATGTGTGTCTCCGTTTCTTCTGTCATTTTTACATAAATATGATATATTATTACATAAATACATTCAAGAAAAAACATAGTCAGAACCTACCATGTGTAAATCTTCTTTCTTTCTTTCTTTCTTTCTTTCTTTCTTTCTTTCTTTCTTTCTTTTGCATGTGTATGTATGTGCTGGTTCATGCATGTGTGCATGTGTGTGCATGTGTGCATGTGCATGTGTGTGCATGCTCATGTGTGTGTTGTGCACATGTGTGTTGTGCCTGTGTGGTTAAGGTGTAGGGGCACTAGATAGATAACCCTGGGTATCTTTCCTCAGGCATTGCCCACTTTTCTCTTTTTGAGACAGGTTCTTTTACAGGCTTGGAACTCACCAAGTAGGCTAAGCTGGCAGGCCAGTGAGCTCCAGGAATCTGCCTGTTTCTGCTTCCCAGTGCTGGGGTTATAAACACATGCCAGCACACAGGCTTTTAAATGTGGGTTCTGGGGGTCAAACTCAGGCTGCAGTGAGGGTAAAGCAGGCACTCGTTATGAAGTGAGCTTTCTCCCCCACACCCATGTACAGGCATTACTAATCAACTTCCACAGCAATTCCACACTCACTGAGCTTCCCAGCTAATCCTTTGTGCTGCTCAGTTTTCTTCTTTACCCGTTGAAGAGAATTCACATTATTAACAATGTGAGACTAAAATTTACATTAAGTCCGATGCACTACTTTTTCATTCATAGAAATTTACAAAATAAAGGCATTTTAACCCCTGTCTGTTTCCTGGCTTTCCTCAATAGCTCAGTTTCTTTTTTCTTTCTTTTGTTGTTGTTGTTGTTGTTGTTGTTTTGTTGTTGTTGTTGTTTCAGAAATCTAGCAGGACACCAAAATGAGAAACATGGCAGCAAGGCCAATGAGGGAATTTCAGAGTTTTCCAAATCCACACGCATTCATGCACTCACTGTGCATATGTGTACATGCACGTGTCTGCATTGTGCACACATGTTTAGTCTCTGTGTTCCATTTAACCCTCAAGATAAAAATTGCTTTGTCCCCAAAGAGTCCCTACATGAATTCTTTACAGCCACCTCTGTTTTCTGCACCCTTCCTCAGCCGGATCGACCCCAATCTCTTCCCTGTCTCTACCTCTCTAATTCCATTACTTTGAGAATGTTGAATGAATGAGGTCATACAATGTAGCATTTCGGAGTCTTTTTAACTCAGTATAATTCCCTTCAAATGGATCCAAGTTTTTGCCTGTATCAATCGTTTTTACTCTTGCATAACATTCCTGGTGTGGACTGTCCCAGCTTGTTTAAACATTCACCTGTTGAAGGACATCTGGGTTGTCTCCAGTTCTGGGCTATTGTGACTAAAGCTTCCATGAACGTTCATGCATGGGTTTGGTGTGAACATAAGTTTTCATTGCTCTGGGACAAATGCCCAAGACTGCAGTAGTTAAACTGTATGTAAGTGCATGCTGAAACTTTTAAGACTTTGCCAAACTGTGCTGCAGAGAGGCCGTACCGTTCTGGCTTCCACCAGAAATGTGTCCTCAGCTGCTTTCTCTCGGCATCTCCACCAGCATCTGGTGCTGCCACCATTTTGGGTCTTAATCACTCAAAGGCTGTGAATTATTTTAAGTTGCATTCTCTTAACATCTAATGGCCTTAGTGTCTTTGCATGTGGAGTTTACATAATCATTATGTCATAATCTGTAAAGGGATGGCTAGCTAATTACTCAAACTAGTCAGAGTTGATGTGCTGAGAGTAGGTCCGCCATTTTAGCTTCCACATTTGCATTGCCTGGTCATGTGACATTTTCTGTGTCACGTGTATGTCATCTCTAGGTTTGCCTGAGAGACCAGGCACTTAGGATGTGTGGTGAAGCAAAGAACTAGTTATAGCCACAGTCTGGATTAACAATCTTATTCAGATACTTAGTTCCAGGTAAATGCCAGGCCTTTTCAACAAGCTTCAAGTAAGTGCAGATGCCAGAACTTCCTCTTTCATGGCTGAATTTGCATGCTATGTATTTGCACTGCTTTCCCCTCCTCTATGCATTGTCTGAATGAATCCTGTTGGGAACATGGAATTGGAGCTGCATCTTCCACACATGTAGCTCATTACCTAGAAAAATAATTATCACTGGGTCTCTTGTGGTGACACTACTTTTGACTTTTTAAAAAAATTGTCATGTTATTTTCTATAATGGCTATACTAATTTATATCCCTCTAAGTAGAGTAGAGTAGAACCTGAGGAGGTGAAGGAACTTTGTAGAATGAATGGATAGAGAGAAATTGATTGCTGTGCACAGTTGTAACTAGATAAAAGGACCATGTCCTGGTGTTCTAGAGCACAGTCAGAGGGTGTGGTTAAGAATAATGTGTCATCAATACAAAATGTCTGATCAGGGCTTTAAATGCCTCAGTGCTAAGAAATAATCAATGTTTGAAGTAATGGCTATTCCAACTCCTCAGTTGATACTGAAAGCAGCGTGCAAGTGTGTGTAATGTCATGTTTTACCTTTGAGATTTACAAGGATTGTCATTTTATAAAAGAACACTATAAGTAGTTTTGAACATAAAACTTTATGTTTAAAGAAGAGGAAATAAGGAGAGGAAAGAAAAGAAGAAAGAAGAGGACGAAAAGAAGGAAAGGGAGGAGGAGAAGTAGGAGAAAGATGAGCAGAAGCTTAAGGAAAGGAGGGGAGGAGGGGAAGGGGAAAGGGAGGGAGAAGAGAAGGGAGGAAGGGGACTGGAAAAGGAGGGAAGGGGAGGAGGGGAGGGAAGAAAGAGAGGAGTGGGGAAGGGAAAGGTAGAGAGAGAGCGAGGATTTAATGGCAAAAGAGAAAAAACAAAGCAAAAGAAAGTCTCTTTAGTCTATTTTTTAAATCTGTGTAATCTTTAGTTATGTTTTGAAATGTATAAGCCTGTGTCTCAAGTATGTGAATCATAGATAGAATTGCTCAATCCCATTACCAAAAGATGTCTATTAAGCAATTAAATCCAACCTAAAGAAAACTACCTGGATACATTACCAGACTGGGTTCTGAGTCAAATAAAGGATAAGAGAAACAATGCCAAACCCCTAGGGGTGTTTGGGAGACTCATTCTCTTTTCTGTTTTAATGGAGCCAATCTCCAATGTTGTAGGATGTTTTGTTTTGATTTGTTCTGTTCTGTTCTGTTCTGTTTTGTTTTGTTTCTGACCAGTAGCCTTGAACTTGGAGGGAGAATACTACTGTACACATGATTATAGTCACCTATAGACAAATGTTTCCACACCTCTTAAAATTTACAACACCCAAATGTGTTGGCCAGAAAGCCCAGGCATTTGTGATGACAAATGTGATAAACAGAGCATAGGTGTCTTTCCTGGAGAGTAGATGCAACTGACCAGAATGGAGTCCTGAGGAGGCAGGACTTTCAGAGGCAGCATAAGGGGCAGCTGAAGAAGCTTTTGGTTTGTCAGAAATCCATTCTTGTAGACTTCGGGACACACTATCTTAACAGTTGTTGTTTGTCTTAAGCACCATCCTTTTGGCCCAATCAAAAAAGATTAATTTTATGGATATATATTTATAGTAAAAATAATTCATTTAAAAGTTACAATTTTTTTAGTAGAATTAGTGACCAATTGAAGAAAAGTAAACAACTTGTGTTTAGCTTAATAATTAGTGTGGCTTTTCTCATCAATATTCAAATTATTATAATCAAAAGAATCAATATAACTCGCAACCTTATTTTTTTTACCTTTTTATTGATTCTTTGAGAGTTTCATCTCATGCACCCCAATCCCATTCATCTCTCCATCCTTTCATATCTTTGCCTTCTGCCCTTACAACCTTCCCCCCCCAAAAAAAAAGAAAACAAAAGTTAAAAAAATAAACAAAACAGCATTTTAAAAAATCTTGTCATGGAAGCTGTAGTGTGTTTCACAGTATATCCCTCTGTCTACACAGCTTTACTTGCAAATGGTCATTGCAATGAGTCGTTGATCTAGTTTGAGGCCTCTGGCTTCTGCTACACCATCAACACTGGATCCTCACCGGGACTCCTCTCAGATATCCTGTTGCTGCCCTGTGTCATTCGGATCCTGAAGCTTTGAATCTCTGGGACTGGCTATTTCATGTGCTCTAGCAGTTCACAGATGGGGTAGATAATGGGGTTGGCCAACTCAAAGCCTTGGATTCGAGCCTGGGTCGTTGCTGAGTTGGTCAGCCTGCCAGCTCTCCTCCACCCCACCACACAACCAGGGAGAGCCTTCCAGCACGGCCCTGGCAGTGAGGTCAGCTCTTCTGCTCTCATGCACTTGGGCCAGCTCACTTTTGCCTTTGCCGTCAAGGTCAGCTCTACTGTGCTGCCAGACAAGGTGCAGGGCCCACTCTCTCTACTGCTTCAGCTAGTGAGAGGTGGGCCAGCTCTCCATAATGCCACAACCAGTGAGGGGCAGGGGCAGCTTGGCACAGCCCTTGGACACAAATGTGGTCCCAGGCAACAACCCAGACCAGGAACATTCTCTTGGTCCTTACTGGTAATATGAGTCACGAACACCAACACAGACCTGTTACTGGATATTTGATCACTCTGTGAACCCCAAGGTTGTGTTATTTACTGAAGAAAATAAGAAAATACTTTTAGTTGTGGTGTGGCTCAGCCCTTAATACACACCTTTAATCCCAAACAATGAAAGTAAAGAAGGAAGCACCTGTGTTTGAAAGTGATGTCTAATTGAGTGGCAGACTCAGAAAAAGATTTGACAGAATAGGATATGTCCTGCTTTCACTAAAAGACAGAGGAAAGGGAAGCTACTTCAGAGGCAGCACAGAGAGAAAGAGAGGGGGAGACAGTTTGACTGGAACAGGTTTACAAAGACAGGTTGCAGAGAACCAACAAGCTAGTCACAGGTAAAGACAGAATGAGTCAGAGAATTGAGAAGGAGCTAGAAGATTAGAACAGATTGCCAGAGTTAGTTTGAGGCCAAGCAAAGCCAACAGTCAGAGACTGAGAAAGAGAGGCAAGGTTGAGTCATTCAGCTTGGAGAGGAGTTTGAGGCAGAACAGCTGAGTTGAACCAGCCAGCCAGAGTTAAGAAAGAACTAGAAAGGGTGAGCTTATTTAGCAGTAGTCTCAGAAGCTGAAAACATTCTAGGCCTAAGTTAGATTGTACAGAGGCTAGAAGCTTTTGTAGGGCTACGGCTATGCCTAGGTTAGCAGATGGAAGCAGTGAGCCTTGGAGATGACAACTACATCAGGTGACTAAACATTACACCCCTGCTTCATGGCCATGAACCCAGACAACTCAGTGGCAACATGGGCTGGGATTTCACCATGGCATCAGTGGTGGGGCAGGTTGCTCACATCAGGTTGTTCCTCGTCACTCTTGCATCTCTAGTCCCACCTCTATAGTGCTCAAGCTATTCCATTCTCTTTCTTTCCCATTTGTCCACCACATACTTGCACATGTTAGCCACTCCCACTGAGAGCAAGCCATGCAATGGTGAACCTCTGGGTGTCTTCTGCCTGCCCACATCATAAGATATGGCATTGAGACGGCCTCTGGGTGTCTTCCTCCTACAACTTTCCTTGATTATGTAAGTTTATTGAAGGCATCAGTAGAAGGTCAGAAGGCTTGGTCTGACCTTAGGTGGACCGTGTTTATTCACAGCAAGGGGCATCTTGACATCTACATGCAGATAGAAGAAGACCACACCTCCTACAATAAAGCCACACCTCCTAATAATGCTTCTCCCTAATGCCAAGCATATTCAGACACATGAGTCTATTGGGGCCATTCCTACTCACACCAGCACAGAGAGTCCATGGATATGCTCAGGACATTTACTTCAAGCTCAGGACAGCAGCAAGCTGCCTCTGAAGAGCCCTGCTTTCCTGATCCAAGCCTCCCTCCCACCCAGGATCTTTTCTTGGGAACCAGGATGCAGCCTGACTTGGAAAAATGACCCCAGCTCCCAGGTGGAAAGCAAAAGTCAGCAGCTTGGAGACTGGATCGCCCTCTAGGCCAAGGCTTAGTCACCCGTGTCAACAATCCTGATGCCAAAAGCAAAGTCCTGTGAGAGAGGGAAACCGGAAATAAGCAGTAAAAGCTCTAGGCCCCAGCTTGATTCTCTCCCACTGCAATCCACGTGACATTTAATTAGAGTGGGTTTTGTGGCTATTTATAAACTCTGTGTTCAAGAATTGTGTGTGTTTGTTTACATGCACATTTATAAATAAATGTAATTAAAACATCTTGAAATAAATACAACCTCAAAACAAGATGCAGAGGGCCAGGGCTTCTGTGTGGTATCATAGTTTTCCATGAGCTGCAGAGCTGGCAGAGATGTTGACAGGCGGTTGCATGACCAGCAATACTATAAATCATACAAATGACCTTTCACCTTGCAGTGAACTTAACAAGTATTAGCTTACAATCATGTTGGAGTCTACGCAGGGAAGACCTCTGAGAGGTATCAAAGGTCAAATGAAAGGCAAGTCATTGATGTATTAATCAATGTCTCACAAACCTAATAGGTATATGCACCAAATCCAACATGGTGGCCCAGAATTTCCAAATACGTGGAAGTAGAAGGATTGTTAGATCACAAAGTTGTATCTAAGTGGTTTATTGCTCATCTTACAGAAAAGGACTTTGTGGATCACTGAGTCCAGACACATTAAAAAAATCAAATGTAATTGAATCCAATTGAGACTTATTAAAGATGACACTGACAAATTTTTAAAAAAAAAAATATACACTTTAACTTTCCAGCAAAAAGTAACTACAGGTTTCAATATCAATATGACAAATTAATCAAAATTATCTGAAAATTAATATTTACAGCATAAGAGGAATTGCCTAACAGGAATATTGTCTGCCATCATCAAAATACCATTCATCCTACCATTAGTGTGTAAATTGAAATTTAGTTGTCCAAGCTTAATTTAGACTCTGCAATGTAGAAGGAATATACTCATTGTTCTTCTTGACTATGGAGGCTAGCTATCTGATTCACATCACTATCACTGAGGGGAGAAATATACCACACACACAAACACACACACAGCATGTATACGCACATTCACACATGATGTGCCACCCACAAACTCAAACACACATACACACCTACTGGTAAACATAATTTGGGTTGTAGCTCAGTCGCACTGGCCAAGCCTGGGTACTGATTCTGTTTCTTTTTTCTGAGAGATAGAAAGTCCTCCATGGAAGCCCTAAATGACTGAGTTCTCCTCACATTTTGTTTGAATAACTCCAGCAAGAAAAACTGTTAATTTTCATCTCATTCCTGTGTTGATTCCAGGAAAGGACTTTGGGTTCAGAGAACTGAGGCACAAACCTCGAGCTCCTCTCTGATTCCAAGAAGATGAAGCACTCAAAGTTGGTCCAAGTAATTCAAATGTCCAGGACTGGCACTGAGAAGTGAAAACAGTTTCCAAAGATGGAATTGTGATGAAAGTGAGACACACAGAGAGATGAAGATAGACAGAAAGACACAGAGATAGAGACAGACAGAGAAACATAGGGACAGAGAGACAGAATCTCTCTCTCTCTCTCTCTCTCTCTCTCTCTCTCTCTCTCTCTCTCTCTCTTACACACACACATATACACACACACCCCTCCATATACATGCATGAAGACACACACACCTACACAGACACACACAGGCACACACCCACATACACAGACACACACATACATAGACACACATGTACCCACAGGCACACACCCATATACACAGACACATATGCACACACAGCCACATGCTACATAGACACACACACAGGCACACACCCACATATACGAACACACATGCACACACACCTACACAGACACACACACACAGGCACACACCCATATACACAGACACTCATGCACACACAGGCACACCTACACAGATACACACAAGCACAGACACATATGCAGTTTTTTTTTATCTCCTACAACACCCCTGACACTCTGCCCTCTGACAATTTAGAAGCATCTCTTTAGGATTTCTAGTTCAAAAGTAGGTATTTAATTTGAATCTTTGGTCTGAATGGCCTCACCAAACTCTCTCACTTTGGAGAGATACTAGCCGATGTAACAACTTGAAGAAGTAATAGAGCAGACAAATGAAAGTCCAGGAGTGGTGGGTAGAGAAGCCAGATGACCATGGTGCTAGCATCGTCTATTCTGCCTCTTGCAGTTTTGCTCTTAGGTAGAACTTTGCCTTTCAACTATGAGGAAAGAATCCAAAGAAGCAATTTTAGTAGTATAAACAATACATTGCAAAGTCTTCCAACACCAAAATAAACACAAAAGTGTTGGGAGGTGTATATTAAGAACACACACACACCACCCAAACTGACATACTCAAGGGCTATCGATCCAGAAGTATCTTTTAACCTGTTCCCTGAAGGTCCCCTGAAAGTCACATCTATAGCTTCAGGGCACTGCTTCTCCCCCAGTGAATGTAGCACACTGCACTGACTCTTGTCAACTGGGCTCTTAAACCATTTTCCCTTAGCACGCAGCTCACCAAAGAATGATCATTAAATTTACTAGGAGTTTCTGGAGTCAAGTTCAAAGACCAGCTTCTAAAGAGGCCTAGATTGGTATCACCAAATTAACTTTGGTTTGAAAAGTAAATCTCTACAGCCTCTTCTAGGTACATACCCTGAGATTCAAATTAAGAAATTACAGGGAAAAAAATAATAACTAATAAATACTGAATACCATCTGGATGATTGGAGTGGTGTGGATGGACGCAAGACTGAATTTAAGCCTCACACACAAAATATTAATTGTGTGATTTTGTTTTGTTTTTGTTTGATGGATTGACTGATTTGAAACAGCAGTGCATGCAGCCCCAGGTTAGTCTTGATCTTACTAGGTGGTTGCGAGTGGTCTTGAACTCTTGATCCCAAGAGCTATAATTGTAAAGCTAAGTCACTAGAGCTAGCTCTTGTCTGTACAATTGTGAGCAGGATGAATTCTCTTTTCAGCCCCAGTTAACAAAGGAGATTAAAGCCTTCACCATAGGCGTTGGTCAGATATAGCATTAGATTTGGTAAGAAATAAAGCCTCCCGTGGCGATCTGATGTGATAGGCGGCAGATGATCATGAAATGGTGCTATAACAGTATGAGCAGTTTGGAGAGCTGTCTCCAGACATTGCCTTGGTATTCCAGTGGGTTTTATGGGGATTTCAAAAACAATGGTAAATCGTATGTAATCTAACCTGTGGGGCCTCAAAAACAGGTGTATAGCTCTTCTCAGTAAGTCTCATTTCTAGATGGGAGCATGCTTCCATTTGAATTGTAAGCCAGTTTGATCCGGGAGTAGGTCATACACTGAGGATCGAATCCAGGTCCTCATGCATGTTAAGCAGAGAGACCTTTGTTTGCTTGTGAATTTTACTCCTTGTCTCCTCAGAAGCTGCCCTCTATTGCTTTAGGGAAAATCATGATTCAGTTTATGCGTGGAACCTTAAGAAGACTCACCACCTTAAAAGCAATAGCTCTACACTGTAAAGGTCAGGCCATTCCTAGGGTATTTGAATAAGCATCTAGCAAAGCCAGAACACAAAGTGTATCGGGCATGAAGGAAGGTGGACAACTGTGAGCTTTGGTAGCTGACACTTCTGATTTGCTTTCATCTTGGTATAAAGTTTAATTCCTTTCATCTTCGATTGCAACCATCCTTCTAAGAACATGAAGCTAATGATGGGTCCTAATACTCGGGACAACTTAGGCCTGTATTTCTATATGTCCTCTGAATTGCTGTCCTGTGGCTTGGTCAATGTTTCATTCCCTGTTGTAAAGGCCCACCACACGCTAGCCTAGTATTTTTCAGAACAATGAAAACACAGCAGCAGATGCCTCCAGTTAAATAACCATTGTATTTAATTGTGCCAGCTCTGGGATTCATATACATACATGTATGTCTCTTCCCTCCCCTTGTTCTCTGAAAGCTTTCTTCAAAAGTCTTTATTTGATTTAATATGTGGCACTTCCAAGGGCCCCTAGCACACTCGGTAGTGATGGTGTGATGACGTGAGATCGAGATTTTTAACTAGAGCAGTTGAGAAGTCATGTTGGTGGTTTCACCTCCGCAGTATATTTTAGAATTTGAGAAAATGATGCTTAGGCAATTAGGCTGCTCTGTACACCCAGCCCCCAAGCTCAAGGTCAGTCTGACACTCTGAATGGTTAAATCATCCTTGGCAAAGAGTCTAAACTTGGCAGAAGCTCCATAATGAGAAATCCAGATGACTGGTATCATTTGTAATCCGAGTGCCCTGCACTTAGGGAAGGGCTGGTTTGTTTTTAGAAGAAATAGCAACGACTTAAAAGCAGTCATTAGGGATGTTTAAGATTTTAACTGCTTTGACACTACATGTGGTCTTCCCCCCTTAATGGCACCTTTTAGCATTAAACCGTACACATAAATAAGCAGTGTAGGCTGTCAGCAGTCAGCTCACTGCTTCTCTGTATGACCAAAAGGATCCCATCAGCTGCTTCTTCTGCTGCTTATGAAGAATGAGGGCTAGCTCTAAAATGTACGTTAGATTTCATTTTAAAAAAAAATGCAGAAGACCAAGCACCAATACTTTGGATACCTGGTTTCTTTTGAACGTTCAGTGGTCACATCAAAGAAGCATCAGAAATGAAGTGGCTTCTGCAGGGACTAAGAGAGCTCCAGTTCATCAAGCAACTTATCTTCTGTCCATTTAGTAAATCCAGACTAAAGCAACAGTGTAAGAGGTAATGGCCAATGATCCATTGGATTTACCCAAGTCTGAATCTCTAAGCCATGAGCTTCCACATAGCGCATTCAACCTCCAACTTATCACTGAATGGGGGAAAATAAATGGTAAAATAGCCATTAATCAATACATAAAATTCTCCAGCCAATTGATATAAAATAGTACCTTCAATAACTCCATGCTGACCCAATCCTAGTTAAACTCATCCATTCCCAATGAGAATCAATAAAATTAACAAACAAACAAAGAATGACACATAGTGACACCTTTCGTGCTATAGTATTAACAGACTCCTCAAATAGAAAATAACTTTAGGGGATTGTTGTTTTTGTTGTTGTTTTATTTAAGGAACTAAAAGATCAGTTGCCTTAGACTCAATCTTATATAATTTAGAAGAAATATTAAGCCAGAAATCTCTTAGTTCTCTGAATGGAGCCTATGGATGAAATTGATAAGAGATAAATTAATAACGCTTGCTGAGTGATGTTAATCGCTGTAGACACGTGGAACATCTCGGGAAAGGAGTGCAAAGCCAGGAAATGTGAAACATGGAAGCCTATGGACCACTGTGAGGGCAACAGATTGTAAAGGAATGGCTGACTAGATAGAACAAAGAGGGCTCTGCTCCTGGAGTGGTTAAGTTGTAGAAAATTAACCACCAGGGGAATTGAACTAACAGAAGAGCTGGTGTTTTTAACGCTGGTTTATGAAGACTCCGTCAGGGTGACTTTCCGTTTTCATGGCTGTAAAGCTGCCCTTAGAGAGAAGGCCAGTCTCACTTCTTAGTAAGACCTTTCTACTTTTAGTCAACCAGGAACTGCTCCAAGAAGGCACCTTTCCCATTTGTTTCTTTCCTTCAGCTCAAAATGAAATGTTGAGTCACTGTGACATGTGCGGGGTCAGCATCCTTTGATCCTTTTTCGTGACTAACTTTCCATGGACTATTCTTCCCAGGATCAAACTTTATTAACTTTTTTTTTTTTAGCTAGCCTAAGAAATAATGGGATCTTTCTAACACCTTGTCATTTGTGTTTGTCTCCTTTGCTCCCCCACATTCTCTCTCATTCCTCCAATCCCTTCCTGTTCATTGCTTTCTTCTTCCCCAGTTTCCACTTTCTATGTGTTGCTATCTGAGATCCAGTTCCCTCTGCAGTAAAGGAAGAAAGTGGAATGGATTTCTAAAGTGTTTCTATGCTGATCTTTCTTGTTCCTCTGTATGTCTCTCGTGGATTTTGCTTGCAGTCATAGTATACAGCTGTGTGTGTGTGTGTGTGTGTGTGTGTGTGTGTGTATGTGTATGTTTTTATGTATGTATGTATGTATGTATGTATGTATGTATGTATGTATGTATGTCTATGATATCAAATGTGCTGGTTAGTTTTACATCAAGTTGACACATCTAGGGTCATCTGAAAAGAAGAAACCTTGATTGAGAAAGCATCTATTAGACTGTAGGAGAGTCTGTTGGATTTTTTTTTTTGATTAACCATTGACAGGGGTCGAGATGCTCACCACAGTAAGCAGCTGCACCCCTGGTAAAGTAGTCCTGTGTTGTTTTAAAAACAGGCTGAGCAAGCTTTATGACAAGTTAGTAAGGAACATTCCTCCATAGTCTCTGCTTCCATTCCTGCCTCCGGGTTCCTGCCTGGAGTTGTCAACCTGCAGTCCCTTATCTTTGCATTATATCCCAGGAGCTATAAGCTCAAATAAACTCTTGTGTCCCATAGTTGGTTTGGGTTGGTATTTTATTAAAGACATAAAAATCGAATTAAGATACCAAACATAGTATTCAGAGACCTTTTCTAAACATAGCTGTACATTCAATAACATATTTATATACAATTTTCACAGGGTGGAAGGTAGATATGAAGAACTCACTCCATGTGGGCAGTGGGATGACCTAACACTATTTATTGAGGAGCTCCACCTGGAGTAGAGATAGCGCATTGTCTGAAAGCCAATCAAATGACTAGACTGTTTCCCACCATCCCTTGCATGTCACCATGCCATGCTGCTTTTCTGTAGTTTACACTGGTATTTCTGTACAAGAGGGTAAATCAATAGGAGCCAAGCTTCCATCTGTGCCTAAGGATTGCCACCTATGGCTCAGTGCAAGCCTGTCACTCATCCAATTTTGCATGTAAGCAATTCACACCAAGTGAGAACCCCTAACCCAAATTCCAGAATCTGAAACACTGCAAAAATTAACTAAAGTAATGATAAAATGCTAACATGATATGATATGTGGAAAATTCCACACTTGACCTCAATTGTTAGGTCACAGTCAAAGTACTGGCAAACAAAACTATTCTTAAGTAATTGTCCTCAGGCTATGTATATCAGGTGACCATGAAACTTCATTTCTGTCCCCAATATAAACACACACACACACACACACACACACACACACACACAAATAGGTAATTTAAAATTGAAACACACATCCTGTCCTAAACATTTCTCTAAAAGGAACCTGCACTGTAGCTACAAATGGAACCATACGAGTTTTTGCTTTAGAAGAATGTGTCTGTCTGGGGTGCAGAGGCTCATGGCTGTCTTCCCAGCACTCAGGAGGTCGAGACAGATTACCATGGATTTGAAAACAGCCTAGGCTAGTTGGTGAGGCCTGTCTCTACAACGGGGGGGTGGGGGGGGTAGTGTGGGCGGTATTCCTCTTTATGTCTACGGTGATGCTCTAGTTTTTGCAGACAAAATGATGAAGAAAGGAAATTTCCGGGCTTAGTTTCAGAAGAGAAATGCAGATCTAAAAGGCAGCAGAAGTGGACATTTGGCAGATGGCACTGTCTCCATCAGGAGCAGCAGGGTTGTAAAAAGACAACCAATAGAATTCTTCAACAAAAATATTCACTAAGTCAAGGATACTCTTCCAAGCAAGAAGGAGGAAACTTATTTCCAAAGTACTGGCAACCTATCACAGAGGGAAAATTAACTGTAATGCCCTGTTACACAGGCATTCCCTGCTCTATTCATAATCCACAATGACAGCAAAGGCATCTGGACTGTGTTGGAAGGGCACCAGAGGACTTAATTCTCTGAATCCCCTCTCCAGTGCTTGAAGAAGGGTGTGTCCTTTCATGACTATGCCCTGAACGCCAACCAAGACCTGGTCAGCAGGCAGCAGGTCACCTCAGAGAGCCAACAGGAAGCTTCTCAACTTGTGCCAGCTGGACTGGACAAGGATGAAGCTTACCTCAGCCAAAGTCATTTGGACATTTCCTCAGACTAATAGGGATAGGTGGCTTATTCTAATAAACAAGGTGATACTGCTGGTCTAGGTGCCACAGCCCAGCTGCTGCAGTGGTTTAGGGAAATACCTGGAGTTGTCTGGCTTGCTTCAGTGGAGAACAGGATCGGGGGGAAAAGGTCGGTTCTCAGAGCAGGGAGCTGAGAGCTGAGGTGTGGTGCCTCTTCCAAAGGTCACTGGTGCTTTCCCAAATTCCAGAAGGAGATCGGGGTAAGAATGAGACATGAAGGGCTCCCTACCTCTGAAACTCTCCTCTGGGTTACCCAGTCAAACAGGCTTTGACAAGTGTGTGTCTACCCAGCAAGTAAGTTTAGAGGAAGAAAACTAATCACATCATCACACAGCTGGTTATTGTGGTTATTGCGAATGCAGCAGTAAATATGCAATTAGGGACATATTTCACAAATATCTTGTGTGGAGATTGTTCTCTCCCTTCCTCTCTCTGTCTCTGTCTCTGTCTCTATTTCTCTGTCTCTTTGTTTATCTCCGTGTCTCAGTCTCTGTCTGTCTCCCCTCTCTCTCTCTCTCTCTCTCTCTCTCTCTCTCTCTCTCTCTCTGTGTGTGTGTGTGTGTGTGTATTCTCAGTATACTCCCACAGGGGGAGGAAGACAGAGTTGACCATCGAGATGAGATCAGCATCCCTGAAGGTCCACAAGACTGAGAAACGTAAGATCAAACACAACAGCCTAACTGAGCAAAGAGCATGGCAATCTCATGCTTCTATAAACTCTTGAAAAGTATTCAAGAAACTCTACACTTCGTGATATTGGCTGAATAAAGTGATTTTTATTATTTTATATTTTTTAACTCAAAGTTATCAACACTATTTTAGAAAAAATATACTTGCCATATATATATATATATATATATATATATATATATATATATGTGTGTGTGTGTGTGTGTGTGTGTGTGTGTATATGTGTATATATACACACACACAAATATATATATATATATATACATATATATATATATATGATATGTGCCAAGCAAGCATGAAGACCCAAGCTAGAGCTTCTGAACACAGGCTTATTAAAAAATAAAAATAAAAAGGCCAGCATAGCAACATACACCTGTGATCCCAGCACTGTGGATGCTCAAACGGGAGGATCCAGAATGTTCCACACCCTCTGCGAATTTCATGTACTAGTCCTTTATCTGCTTTACTATTGCAAATACCCCTCTTCGTTGAGTGAGGTGTGTTCTTCACTCTACCGTGTTGGATGGGATATCATGTGTTTGAACTCTCTCTTGAGAGTTTGAACTCTCAAGAGCCATGTCCAAAAATCTTGTTTCCCACACCTATATCCTGGGTTGTCTCCTCATGTTTTCCCCCCTAGCTTTACAGTTTCAGATCTTACATTCATAGATTTACTCCACTTAGCTTGAGTTTTGTATACAATGTCAAATAAGGATGCAGTCTCATTTTTCTGCACATGAATGTCAAGTTTTTCCTGAAATTTTTCCTATTGATAAATGCACTGTTTCTATACTTATAAATATGAAGCGCACAACCATTCTGGTCTGCTGCTGTTTTGTTTGGAGAAAAATATTCCCATAGCAAAGACCTTTGGGATGTAACACTTACCCGCATCCCATTGTCTACTGCCTGCCCTGGAGACGCAATGCTGCTTTTCTACTTCATAAACACCTGTGTTCCATCAACCTTCGAAGAGTTTCAGTCCATGGACACTCAACCAAATACTTCCTGAATAGACTTTAGTAGACCTAACATTTCAGGTGTCTCAGTGGCTACTTTAGAACAATCACATGGTTCAGTATGCCAGTTACCACACGACGGTAAATCACATACTGTGACTGCTACCATCAGAGGCAGAGTGGCCCAAACAAGAGAGCTGAATGAACATCCAGTACTTAAGACCAACTCGTGGGTCACTGGATGAGTGACTGTCCTCAGCACTGCTTTCCTTATTGTTCAAAGGGGAATCCTGAGAATACTATCTGCCTCATCTTTTGTAGTTCTTTTGAAAATCAAATAAAATGTCATACAGAAGCCTCCAATGCTAGTGCCTGCCTAAAACATCAGCACTTAGGAGGGAGAGAAAGAGGAAAGTGAGTTAAAGACCAAATGTAGATACATGCAGGAGTGGGGAAAGGGAGGAGGCAGTGTCCAGGCCAGCCTGCACAACAAAATGAGACAGGTGGTTTCATACATAAAGAATCATATGGTTTTCAAAGATGTAAAGGTTTGTCTGAGTAAATTCTGAAATCACCCGGCAACAGAGAAGCAAGAGCTAACAGACAATCAGATCACATTCTAGTTTCTACAAAAGTTCTTTCTGTTTCTCATAATAGGTTTGAAAACACTGTTCTAATTTATCGTGAGCCTTTTAGTAGTAATAGTATGTTCTGACCTGGATCATTTGATCTCATGGGATTGAGCAAGCAAGTGTCCATCCATGACTTTGATTACAGTAAGATCAGTAGGGTGTTGGTTGTGGGGTACAGATAGGCAGAGTTGAAATGTGAATAAAAGGTTGAAGAAAAGTTAAGAAAAGATGGTTGGTGTAAAGAAAGGAAACACAAGGAAGGTGTTTCAGGAGAAATGGGGTTTAATGGATGAGTTGGCTCAGATGGCATGCATTTTGAGCTACAGAAGATTATAAAACACTAGATGAAGGAAAAAGCTTACAAAAGAATGAAAGGTGTAGATACACATGACTGAACATATCAACAGACAGACAGATGGGAAGGGAGGAGGAACCCTCAGGATAATGGTGGTCCTTAGAGACCATAGGAAGACAAGAGAGTGCACAATCTCCTACTGTCTTCTCCAAGGTCTTCTGAAAGGTGACCTGGGAAATGCCAGCACAGTGGCTCTGCATAGCATGAGACCCACTTTCTGCTAGGAGGTCCAAAGATCAATTTTATAAGCTTTTTTAAAAAGATAAGGGCTTTCAAGTCTAAGGTAAAAGTTCAGGAGTTGTCGAGAGTGCCTATGCATGCCTAAGGCAATATCCAGATGCAACTCTGCACTGATAAAACATAATTTTAAAAAAATGTTTAATGATTCATTTGAAGATAATACAGAGTAGGAAAGGCCTGCATATGTCTTCCTGTCAACTGTTTTATACGAACGTTATTGTGATCACAAAGGATTTGATTTCATTTTGAAACAGTGACTTTTCCTAAAGGGAAAAGAAAAATGGCTGAGAAAATTTTATCCTGAGTACAAGACATTTAATAAATTATTCCTTCAATAGCAATACTATAGTAGTTTCCTATTTCTGCTGTAATTATCACACCCACTGGTATTAAACAACAATATGTCGTTATCCACAAGTTCTGGAGGCCAGAACTTCTCAGTGGGCTAAAAATCAAAGTGCTGGCAGGTCATGTTCTTTCTGGAGGTTCTAAGGGAAAATCCCAGTGATGGTGGTGGTGTTGAATAGGTATAGATGAAAAATTAACCAAAAATAAGGGTTATGAAAAAGCCATATAGAAATCGACTATTTTTGTAAGCTTATTAAAAATTTGTTTTTAAAAAAAAAGAGTTAGAGTGGAGGCACTCTGTGGATGTTCCTACCAAAAGCCACATGTAATTAAATAGAAATTGCAGGGACTAGTGTGGGATACCGAGTTCCCCATGAGTTGTTGGTCAGGGAGGTGCCTCGAGTCCTTCCTAAACAACCCAGGCTATTCGCCCATCAGAAATTGGTTGTTTTCTGGGCCACGCTGAGACTTCAATTTCATGCACTCCAATCTTCAATTCAATTTTTTTAGACAAGTTCTCACTATGTAGTCCTCAGCTGGTCCCAAACTCATAGACATTCATCTGCCTCTGCCTCTGCCTCTCAAATGCTGGGATCAAATGTATGCACCACCATGTCTGACTCCATTTCTCAATTCCTGGTATTGTTTCGTGGATTATTGCGTTCTCAGAAAGTCTTTTCTAAGCCTGTATCTCAAGTATCTCCAGGTTGTAATACATTTTGTTTTTGTACATGGTGAGAGATGGGGAACTAGTTTCTTTCTTTAATGTGGACATGTCCAATTTTCCCAACACCATTTATAGAAGGGGCTACAATTTTTACAATGTATATTTTAGATATCTTTGTTTTAAAAAGTCACTGGTTTTAGCTGCATTGTTTATTGATAGGTTTTCTGTTCTAATCTATATGTTTTGGGTACTGTGGCTCTGTAATACAATTGAAATCTGATAGTGTGTACATTGTTCTTTTTGCTCAGGATTTCTTTGGTTATCTGGAGTCTGTCTTGCTTCCATAAGACTTTTAAGATTATTTTCTATATTTCTGTGATGACTACTATTCAAATTGTGACAAGAGATTGCACTGAATCTGTGTATTACATCCAATGTAGGCACTTAATCAGGGCTGTTGTATTAAAAGGCAGAAGACAACTCCTGCTGGGGTCTCGACTGTCAGCTGCTGTTATTGGCAGAAAGGAAAAATATCTCTGTGTGTAAGCAAGGGAGGAGCTTGCTGAATAATGGGCTTCTCCTTCCATCTTGACAAATGTGCTGATGGAGATTGGTGTCTCCAGAGGCATCCTCTTAACACAAAGGACTGTCCCTTACCTAAGCTCCCTCCACATGGCCACATGGTCCATCCTGCCAGACGGGGTAAAATTTTCACATTATACACTTGGCAGGAAAAGAAAATCTATTTTAAGCTGGCTGTTCATTTTTCATGATGTACATTACAAAGTCTCTGTATAGCCTAATTTATTTGTAAGTGGAGTAAACTTCAAAATACAGTGAAGCCATTTGGCTAAATGCTGGCTCCTGGGAGTCAGGTTTCTGTATGGCAGAATGAGATCTCGTCTCTTTACACTGATCTTAAAATGTATAAAACAGGCAGAATTCAGGTTGAAAGACCACACAACAGAAGGATTGGAACTCATTAGCAGACTGTATGAACCACCCTGTGGTTTTGCTTGAAGTGCCTGGGATTGCTTCTTGAATGTTTTAAATTTGAATATATATATATATATATATATATATATATATATATTGAAAAAGCGAATGTTTCTGCCAAAATTCTTCCATTCTCCCCATTCTCTTGCTCGTATGGATTTTGCATGCTTGTAATCCATATGCCCTCCATGTTTTCTCACAGAACGCTCTGGGCTGGCTTATAAAAGATCACCCTCAAAGGAAATGTCTACACTAAGCTTGTCTCTAAAAGGTGCCACATTTTCATAAGATTCTAACTCTTTGCCCTACATTTCTCTGAGAAATATGGGATGAACAAAAGGTATGAGCATTGAAATCAGGCCTGAGTCTCCAACTAATTCTCCATTTTAAGTGTAGGGGCTCCGATAAGACCTTAGGTTCCCTTTGCCTCATCCAGGAATGGAGGGATCACTTGTGACCCTTTCCAAGGCTAGGTCTAGTAAGAAGATGTCTCACTCGGCTAACATTCCCACGCTTCACTTCTGTTAACTAGTTCCCTAACTTAATGCCACTTCCAACCTCCCTTTGCATGAACATACAAGATAACCAAAAGAACACAAATGAGAGAGAAGCTTTGGGTTCCCACCAAAGGCAAAACTGGGAGGGACAAAGAACGCTCGATGCTCAAACCCATGACATACTCCAACTCTCTGCTTGACAGATATTAAAAGCACCAGGAAGGAAGAGTCAGGTGATCACATAGGAAATGAACTGGAATCCAGTAGCATCATTTACCTGGCTAGTTAAACAGAATTAAATATGCCCTCATTTTCTTTCCTTCCCTCCCTCCTTCCCTTTTCCCTCCCTCCTTTCCTTCTTCCCTCCCTCCCTCCCCTCCTTCCTCCCTTCCTTCTTTCCTCCAATTATCTTATAATGTTCCCTCCTCCAAGAACTTTCCAGCAAACAAGGAAAGACACTATCTCACAGGAAGTTACAGGAAATAAAAGGGAAGGAGGAAGGGAGGAAGAAAGAGAGGGAGGGAAGAAGAGGGGGAGGGAGGGAGGGAGGGAGGGAGGGAGGGAGGGAGGGAGGAAGGTAGGGAAGGAGAGAGGGAGATAACCTACCACTCAGCCTAGGACAGGTACCTGGCCCTGGGCTCTGTCAGGCCCAGTGATACAGCAATTGCTGTATCCACTGCTGTGAGGTATTGCTAAGTGCCTAGAAGCAGAGTTTGAAACTGTGTCTCATGGTGCTTTCTATCTGATCCTCAATGGAGCTCTGGGGAAAAGGATAAACCAGGCTGATGACCAGGATGACAGTTCTCAGGGGTTCTTTTTGCTTAATCCAAAGGAGATGCTTTTTTTTTTTTTTTAATCTATTTGGACATTTAAAAATCATCCTGTGTGCTTATGTGTGTGTCTGTGTGCATGTGTTGGGGAGGGTATATGTGCACATGTAAGTGTGTTCACTCGTGTATGGAGCCAAGAGGTCAATATCAGGAGTGTTTCTCAGCCCCTCTTTACCTTTTTTTCTGAGTCAGAATCTCTCGCTTGCCTGGAACCCACTGGCTTGGCTAGCCTAACTGACCAACAAACCTTAGGGATTCTTCAGTCTCAGACTTCCTGTCTTGGTATTACAGGAGCATGCCTATGCATATGACTATTTTACACAGGGATTGGGGATTGGACTTGTGTCCTTGTTTTTGCACAGAAAACTTTTTTTTTTTTTTTTTGACGGAGCTAACCCTCCCAGCCCTCTAAACTTGCCTACTGAGAAAGAAGGCAACTGATGATGATGATGATGATGATGATGACGACGACAACGACGATGACGATGATGCAGATGCTGACACCAATGCCGATGATGCTTTAAGAATATGCCCTGGGTCCCATGTGGTCCCATGTGGGCTGACTGCAGTGAAGCAGTCCGTAGCAGGGGCAGATTGGGAGACTGACTGCTTCACAGGAAGGCTCCCATAGGGTAGAAGATTGTTGTGGGAACAGCCAACCCAGCCTGGAGAGGCAGCAGAAGATAGAGGATTTGTGAGTCAAGAGAGCAGAGGTGACAGAGCTCCACCACAGTCCTTAGCTATCCAAGCCTATGAATAGAGCTACAGTTGTCACCTACTAGGAGAAGGTTCTTGTCTGTCTACAAAAGGTACTGCAGAGAGTCTCCCAGAATTCAAGAACAAGCTTTCAATTACCAGCCCCGCCCCCCACAGTCCTTCAGCCTCTCTGATGGATCTCCACATTCATTTCTGATATTTAAATCGATCATAAAGTAACCAGAGATCCCAAGGGAGCTTTCAGCATCTGCTGCAGTAGTCATTTCTTTTTTGGGGGGGTGGGGTGTGGGGGGGAGTCAGAACTGCGGATTTTGTGGCTGAAATGTATAGCAAATGACCTGAGTCTGGCTGACTCTGTGACGCATAACAGCGTATATCACATGACTCATAGGAGTCAGGGTGGGAAAGACCCATGAAGTCACTTTTTCCGTCTTGCAGCCATCGGAGTTTTACTCTCTGCCAAGGTAGGATTATATTCAAATATTTGGTCTGATCGGGTTTGAACTTTTTCAAGTAGAAGGGGCTCCCACAGGTTCCCCCGGGATCTTAATTCCACAGAATCACTGATCGCAATCTTTGGAAAATGTTCCCAGTGTTCACTTTAAATTTTCCTTTGCTCAATTTCATCCCATTAATCCTACTTATTACCCCTCAGGCCACCCTAAATAATCCCCGTCTTCTTTCATGTTGACATTCCTCCAATGCTGGTAGAGAGGGGACAGGGGAATTCAAAAATGTCTTCTTGGCACCGATCACAGTCCTAAGTATAAAATGAAGACGAGAAATGATCTGAATAATAGCTTAAAGTGTAGGGGAGACTGTATGTATTAAATGAGAAAGCCTTTTCCAGATTGCCTAGGAAGGACTCGGCCAATCAATGGCAGGTGTTTCTAAGTTTCACTTTACATTCTTAATAGTCTGAGTCAGAGAGTAGCAAAGACGAAATGTCACATAATCGGCCATACTGCCACCTAAGGTGGATATGGACTATGTCTTCACAGCCTTTGGGGGAGATAATTCTATATAATCCTCTGATTATTTTTCCCTAGAGGGTGAGAATTACCTCAAATAGCACAAAACCACATAAACGAAACTCACAGTGAGCGTTGTGCCTCGGGCACAACAGAGCTGAGCCAATGACGTCATCGAGTACCAGGGAATGCAGCTACAGGGCACAGTCTAAAGCCCCAGATACTCCACAGAATAGCTTTTGGTTGCTAAGATCCTTGATAAAAGTATAAAGTTTTCATTTTAGACCACTTGTGACTCAAAATCTAGAAGACCTCCTTTTAAACAAATCATTTAACACATTAACAGCCTGGCCCATGGAGTGACCCTAATCCAATATCATCTGAGAGTGTCTTGGATTAACACGGATTAACCAAACCAGCTCCGTGGGAACACAAATCATAAGAACCAAACAAACTGAAGTCTGAGATCAGAGCAGGGCGGAAGGCAAGTCTGAAGTGTGGTGGTGAATATTCACTATCAACTTGATAAGATCTGGACTTGCCTAGGGCAGGCAGGGGTGGGGCAGGATGGAAAGAAAAGGGGGAGGAAGGTCTAGGATCGGTATCCGTCTCTCCCTGCTTCCTGACCATGGACACTATACAACCACCTACCTCAGATTCCCACACTCATGCCTTCACACTCATTCATGCCTTCACATCCTTGCTTTCACACTCAGGCCTTCACACTTACTCAGGCCTTCACATTCGTGCCTTCACACCAAAGCATTCAGACTCAGGCCTTCATACTCAGACTTTCACACTCAGGCCTTCACACTCAGGCCTTCACACTCAGGCCTTTACACTCATGCCTTTACACTCAGGCCTTCATATTTGCACCTTCACACTCAGGCTTTTACACACACTCATGCCTTCACACTCAGGCCTTTATACTCATATCTTCACACTCAGGCCTTCACACTAAGGCCTTCACACTCAGGCCTTCATATTTACTCAGGCCTTCACACTAGTGCCTTCACACCAAGGCATTCAAACTCAGGTCTTCATACTCAGACATTCACACTCAGGCTTTTACACTCACTCATGCTTTCACACACCTTCACACTCAGACTTTCACACTCAGGCCTTCACACTCATGCCTTCACACTCACACCTTCACACTCAGGCCTTCACACTCAGGGCTTCAACTCATGCACTTCCCATCATGATGGACTGTATGTCTTAAAACTATGAGCCAAAACAAACTCATCATTAAATTTCTTTGGTCAGTTATGCTATCGCAACATTGCTAAAATTAATAATACAGAAACAAATATGCATTGGGTGTGAACGCATTTGCTGGCTATTGGAAGCAAGATGCCTGTGTATGGGATTAAACTGACATGGTAAAATGTCTGCTAGACAGATCTCTTTATACGAGGTCTTAGCCCTCCTGTCAGAGGACCTTCTGTTCTTCCTACACTGCTGCTATGGATAGAAAAATTGTCACACATGTATACACATGAACACAAAAATAACATACACACACACCAGATGCATCAGCCTAGTGCTTCAGCCAGTAATTAGGTAAGAGGTTAGAGCCCTTGTGGATGGATTAGTTTTCTTACAAGAAGACAAGGAAGCCAGATCTAATGACACAAGTTTACAATCCCAGCCCTTAGCAAGCAACAGAATGGTAAGTTCGAGGCCAGCCTGGACTACATAGAAAGACTCTTTTCCAAAACATATAAAAAGACACAACTAATTCTTTCTGTTCTTTGTGAATTCCCTGTGTCTTGTGAGAATGAATGGTTCATTGGCACACCAGGAAATAGCCCTGAGAAGACTCCTGGGGCCTCTTTAATCTAGTCTTTCTTGTCCTCTGGAGCTGGGCATCCGATGTGAGTCAAAGCCACCAAGTCTATGAAATACTGATTATAACCACCTGTTCTAGTTTGGTTTCTGTTGTTGTGATGAACACCAATGGCCTCTTCATGAGGTTCTCATGACTCAAAACCAGTATCACATGGCAAAGTCTTACATATTATCGAGGTTCACTATTCGCTTCAGATGCAACCTTGGCTGTTCTAGACAACAGCTTCTGTGTGCTAGCCCTGAGGAAGGACTTCCCAGAAGATTATGCCTCAATGTTGCAGGTCTCTTATTGGTCACAGGTGATTTATTTTTCTTTTAGTTCTAGCACGCACTGTCCCTGTGAAGCAAAGGTTTCACTTTTACGAAGTCAACCCGCCCTGATAAACTTGTTGAGAAACTCCATTTTCCCTCTAAGGCAGACCTTGTCTGTGTTGCTCTCAGCATTGTCTTCCAGGTTCCCGCCATGACACAGTTAACTCTGAGCACTCAGTCGCTACTCCAGCTCAATGCTCCAAAATCCTTCACCTTCTCTCACAAAACAGTTCAAGCAAACAGCACATGGCCAGGCCCATTGCGCCAACCTGTCATGTTCCTAGAGGCAAGTTCAGTTCTAGTTTGCTTTTGCATTCTGTGGTAAACACTTTGACTACAATCAACTGGGAGGAATAAGCCATTTGCTTGACTCACAGGTTTCAGCCCATCATTGCTGGGAAACCAGAGCAAGAACTCAAGGCAGGAACCTAGAAGCAGGAACTGAGGTGGTACCTATGGGGAAGTACTGCTTACTGACTTGCTTTCCCTGCTTTGCTCAGCTCCCTTTCTGTTAGAGCACAGGTCCACTTGCCTCTTGATACCATGGCCATGGCCGACAGTGGGCTATGTCCTCCCACATCAATCCACAATCAAGGAAACGCCTACACAGACATGTCCAAAGCCTAATCTGATGGTAACAGTTCCTCAGTTGAGGTTCCTTCTCCTCAAGTGTGTTAAGTTGACCACTAAGAGCAACCCTCGTACAACCCAAAGAGGAACTGTACTGAGATAAACATATAAAGTAACACCCAAACAAATCAGGTTTTCTTTAAAAAAAAAAGTTTTTTGAAAAAAAATTACATCATTTTCTCCCCTTCTTTCCCCAGCCCATCCCATGTATCCCCCTTTCTTCTTTCAAACTCATGGCCCCTTTTTTTCCTTTTATTGTTGTGCCATGCATAGAATTTTTTATTTTCCAAAGAAAATAATCCCTTCCTAATGTATAAGTCCTGTTTTATTTGGTTTTCTTTGTGATCCAGAGTTGTAAAATTTGGGGAGAATGTATTACTTAAAGTACATGGTAAGTAATCCCATTTAAATGCTTCCTAGAGTAGTTAGATGTCTTACTGAAAATTGTTCTTGATAGTGGATTCAGAGAGTTCTGAATCAGTGTAATAAAGCACTGGGTACAATAAAAAAACAGTTCTTAATTTGTATTCTAATTCATTGTATTTGTAAAGACAAGCTTGTCTTGTAGATTGGACTAACCTAAGGTAAGATGGCGGACTGGTGCCAAATAGAAAATGACCTGAAAGTTCCTCACATGACAATTCTAACTAACAATTCAGAGACAGAAATATGTGCAAGAGCCGAGCTAACCATTCATCCTCATCAGACAGGGAAAGGTACAACTACTGAACACACACATATCTTAAGCCTTGCCAATGTTTTGCGCTTAGAAAATTCTGGAAGGTGGATTTTCGTTCAAGACTGGGTAAAGAAGAAAAAGTCAAGCCAACCATCTTGCCTCTGGTTTGGAAGCGTGGCTTCAGGAATTCCAACAAGAGCCACCCATGGATTCCAAGTACAGTACTCAGCACCCAGGGTGGTTCAACTCTGAGGCAGCCAGCTTGAGTGGATGTTTTCTCGAGCAAGTTTATTTTCTGAATTATTTAGAAAGTTGAGATTAGCCCTTCCGCCGCTCGCCCCTCCTGCAGTCTGAGGCCTGCGGGTAAGTGCACCCAGGAGCCCCCCAGACACATTCTGGGGGATCCATAGAACCCATAGCCAGCGCTAGCACGCCCCTTCCGCCGCTCGCCCCTCCTGCAGTCTGAGGCCTGCGAGTGAGTGCACCTAGGAGCCCCCCAGACACATTCTGGGGGATCCATAGAACCCATAGCCAGCGCTAGCACGCCCCTTCCGCCGCTCGCCCCTCCTGCAGTCTAAGGCCTGCGGGTAAGTGCACCCAGGAGCCCCCCAGACACATTCTGGGGGATCCAAAGAACCCATAGCCAGCGCTAGCACGCTCCTTCTGCTGCTCGCCCCCCCTCCGGTCTGAGGCCTGCAGGGTCTGAGTCCCAGACCAGACCTCTACCAGGTCTGCAGTTGTGTGGACCACGGATTCCACCTGAGACATACTGGAAGGTCCGCTCAACCCAGAGCCACAGAGGAACAACTGAACTCAGAGTGTCAGACAGCATACCCTGAGATATCCAAGAGGAGACACTGCACCCAGAACAGCAGACATCTAGCTGGACTGCTACCTTGGAGGCACCATATCCTGAGGCATCCTAGAGATACCACTGTAATCAGGGCAGCTGGAAAAAAAATCACAAAGGCATCTGGACTCCTAGAAGACCAAACAAAAGCGAGACAACTGGAAAGACAGGCTTCAATCAGAGACAGAAGTACAGGTAGCACTAGAATTAACCAGATGGCAAAAGGCAGGCGCAAGAACGTAAGCAACAGAAACCAAAGTTACATGGCATCATCAGAACCCAGTTCCCCCATCATAGCAAGCCCTGAACACCCCAGCACACCAGAAAAGCAGGATTCAGAATTAAAATCACTTCTCATGATGATGATAGAGGACTTTAAGAAAGACATAAATAACACTCTCAAAGAACAGATAGAAACCCTTAGAGAGGAAACACAAAAATCCCTTAAGGAATTACAAGAAAATGCAACCAAACGGGAGAAGGAATTAAAAAAAACCATGCAGGATCTAAAAACGGAAGTAGAAACAATAAAGAAATCACAAAGGGAGAACACCCTGGAGATAGAAAACTTAAAAAAACGATCAGGAGTCATAGATACAAGTATTACCAACAGAATACAAGAGATGGAAGAGAGAATCTCATGTGCAGAAGATACCATGGAAAACATTGACACAACTGTCAAAGAAAGCGCAAAATACAAAAAGCTACTAACCCAAAATATACAAGAAATCCAAGACACAATGAGAAGGCCAAACCTAAGGATAATAGGAATAGATGAGGGGGAAGACTCCCAACTTAAAGGACCAGTAAATATTCTCAACAAAATTATAGAGGAAAACTTCCCTAACCTAAAGAAAGAGATGTCCATAAATATACAAGAAGCCTACAGAACTCCAAATAGTTTAGACCAGAAAAGAAATACTTCCCGCCACATAATAGTCAAAACATCAAATGTACAAAACAAAGAAAAAATACTAAAAGCAGTAAGGGAAAAAGGCAAAGTAACATATAAGGGCAGACCTATAAGAATTACACCAGACTTCTCACCAGAGACCATAAAAGCCAGAAGATCCTGGACTGATATCATACAGACCCTAAAAGAACATAAATGTCAGCCCAGACTACTATACCCAGCAAAACTGTCAATCATTATTGATGGAGAAACCAAAATATTCCATGACAAATCCAAATTTACACAGTATCTCAACACAAACCCAGCACTTCAAAGGATAATTGGTGGAAAACTCCATCACAAGGAGGGAAACTACAACCTGGAAAAAGCAGGAAAGTAATCTTCCAAAAACCGTAAAAGAAGGTAGCTACACAAACATATCTCCACTGCCAATAACAAAAACAACAGGAAACAACAGTCATTTTTCCTTAATATCTCTTAATATCAATGGACTCAATTCTCCAGTAAAAAGACATAGACTATCAGACTGGATACGTAAACAGGACCCAACATTTTGCTGCATTCAGGAAACACACCTCTGTGGAAAGGACAGACACTACCTCAGAGTAAAAGGTTGGAAAACAATCTACCAAGCAAATGGTCCCAAGAAACAAGCTGGAGTAGCGATTCTAATATCAAATAAAATCAGTTTTCAACCAGAAGTAATCAAAAAAGATAAAGAAGGATACTTCATATTCATGAAAGGAAAAATGTACCAAGAGGAACTTGCAATTCTCAACATCTATGCCCCAAATGTAAGGGCACCCACATACATAAAAGACACTTTACCAAAACTTAAAGCATACATTGCACCCTACACAATAATAGTGGGAGATTTCAACACCCCACTCTCAGCTATGGACAGATCATGGAAACAGAAACTAAATTGATACACAATGAAACTAACAGAAGTTATGAACCAATTGGACTTAACTGACATCTATAGAACATTTCATCCTAAAACAAAAGAATACACCTTCTTCTCAGCACCTCATGGTACCTTCTCGAAAATAGACCATATAATTGGTCACAAAACAGGCCTCAACAGATACAAAAAGATTGAAATAATCCCCAGCACCTTATCAGACCACCATGGATTAAGACTTGTCTTTGACATGGACAAAAACATCAGAAAACCGACATACACTTGGCAACTGAACAATGCTCTACTCAATGATAACTTGGTCAAGGAAGAAATTAAGAAAGAAATTAAAGACTTTTTAGATTTAAATGAAAATGAGGACACATCATATCAAAACATGTGGGACTCATTGAAAGCAGTACTAAGAGGAAAAATCATAGCTCTAAGTGCTCACAAAAAGAAAGTGGAAAGAGCATACATCAACAACTTGACAGCAAACCTGAAAGCATTAGAACAAAAAGAAGCTAATATACCCAAGAGGAGTAGACGGCAGGAAATAGTCAAACTCAGGGCTGAAATCAACCAAGTCGAAACAAAAAGAACTATACAAAATATCAACAAAACCAGGAGCTGGTTCTTTGAGAAAATCAACAAGATAGACAAACCCTTAGCCAGACTAACCAAAGGGCGCAGAGACAGCATTCAAATTAATAAAATCAGAACTGAAAAGGGAGACATAACAACAGAAACAGAGGAAATTAAAAAAATTATCAGATCCTACTACAAAGGCCTATACTCAACAAAATTGGAAAATCTGGAGGAAATGGACAATTTTCTAGATAGATACCAGGTACCAAAGTTAAACGAGGAGCAGATAAACCACCTAAACAGTCCCATAACGCCTAAAGAAATAGACACAGTCATTAAAAATCTTCCCACCAAAAAATGTCCGGGGCCAGATGGTTTCAGTGCAGAATTCTTTCAGACCTTCAAGGAAGACCTAATACCAATCCTCTTCAAGTTATTCCATGGAATAGAAACAGAAGGAACACTACCCAATTCATTCTATGAAGCTACCATTACACTCATACCTAAACCACAGAAAGACCCAACAAAGAAAGAGAACTACAGACCAATCTCTCTTATGAATATTGATGCAAAAATACTCAATAAAATTCTCGCAAACCGAATCCAACAACACATCAAAACAATTATCCATCAAGATCAAGTAGGCTTTATCCCAGGAATGCAGGGATGGTTCAATATTCGGAAATCCATCAATGTAATCCACTACATAAATAAACTCAAAGAGAAAAACCACATGGTCATATCACTAGATGCTGAGAAAGCATTTGACAAAATTCAACATCCCTTCATGTTAAAAGTCTTGGAAAGATCAGGAATTCAAGGCCCATATCTAAACATAATAAAAGCAATATACAGCAATCCAGTAGCCAACATCAAACTAAATGGAGAGAAACTTGAAGCAATCCCACTAAGATCAGGGACTAGGCAAGGCTGCCCACTCTCACCTTACCTATTCAATATAGTACTGGAAGTCTTAGCTAGAGCAATTAGACAACAAAAGGAAGTCAAAGGGATACAGATAGGAAAGGAAGAAGTCAAAATTTCACTATTTGCAGATGATATGATAGTATACTTAAGTGAACCTAAAACTTCCACCAGAGAACTCCTAAACCTGATAAACAACTTTAGCAATGTGGCTGGATATAAAATCAACTCAAACAAATCAGTAGCCTTCCTCTACTCAAAGGATAAACAGGCAGAGAAAGAAATCAGGGAAATGACACCCTTCACAATAGCCACGAATAAAATAAATTATCTTAGAGTGAATCTAACAAAGCAAGTGAAAGATCTGTATGACAAGAACTTCAAGTCTCTCAAGAAAGAAATTGAAGAACATCTCAGAAGATGGAAAGATCTCCCATGCTCCTGGATTGGCAGGATTAATTTAGTAAAAATGGCTATCCTGCCAAAAGCAATCTACAGATTCAATGCAATACCCATCAAAATTCCAAATCAATTCTTCATAGAGATAGAAAGAGCAATTTACAAATTCATTTGGAATAACAAAAAACCTAGGATAGCGAGAACTATTCTCAACAATAAAAGAACCTCTGGGGGAATCACCGGAAGGACCTCAAACTGTACTACAGAGCAGTAGTGATAAAAACTGCTTGGTATTGGTACAGAGACAGAAAGGACGATCAATGGAACAGAATTGAAGACCCAGAAATGAACCCGCATACCTATGGTCACTTGATATTTGACAAGGGAGCTAAATTCATCCAGTGGAAAAAGGACAGCATTTTCAACAAGTGGTGCTGGCTCAACTGGAGGTCAACATGTAGAAGAATGCAAATTAATCCATTCTTATCTCCTTGCACAAAGCTCAACTCCAAGTGGATAAAGGACCTTCACATAAAGCCAGGTACACTGAAAATATTAGAAGAGAAGTTGGGGAAGACCCTCGAATACCTAGGCACAGGGGAAAAGTTCCTGAACAGAACACCAATGGCTTATGCTCTAAGATCAAGAATCGACAAATGGGACCTCATCAAATTGCAAAGCTTCTGTAAGGCAAAGGACACTGTCAACAAGACAAAACGGCAACCAACAGATTGGGAAAAGATCATTACCAATCCTACATCTGATAGGGGGCTAATATCTAATATTTACAAAGAACTCAAGAAATTAGACGCCAAACAACAAAATAACCCCATTAAAAAATGGGGTACAGAGCTAAACAAAGAATTCTCAACTGAGGAAACTCGAATGGCCAAGAAGCACCTTAAGAAATGCTCAACATCCTTAGTCATCAGGGAAATGCAAATCAAAACAACACTGAGATACCATCTCACACCAGTCAGAATGGCTAAGATCAAAAACTCAGGTGATAGTAGATGCTGGCGAGGATGTGAAGAAAGAGGAACACTCCTGCATTGTTGGTGGGGTTGCAAGCTGGTACAACCACTTTGGAAGTCAGTCTGGCGGTTCCTCAGAAAATTGGACATAGCACTACCTGAGGACCCAGCTATACCACTTCTGGGTATATACCCAGAAAATGCCTCAACAAATAACAAAGACATATGCTCCACTATGTTCATAGCAGCCCTATTTATTATAGCCAGAAGCTGGAAAGAACCCAGATGCCCTTCAACAGAGGAATGGATACAAAAAATGTGGTACATTTACACAATGGAATATTACTCAGCTATTAAAAATAATGAATTCGAGAAATTCTTAGGTAAATGGATGGATCTAGAAAATATCATCCTGAGTGAGGTAACCCAATCACAAAAGAACACACATGGTATTTACTCACTGATAAACGGAGATTAGCCCAAAAGTTTGAAACAACAAAGATTCAACTACCAGACGACACAAAGCTCATGAAGAAGAAAGAACAAGTGAGGATGCCTAGGTCTTTCTTAGAAGGAGTAACTAAATAACCAAGGGAGCAAATATGGAGACAAAGTGTGGGTCAGAATCTGAAGGGGGGGTTGTAGGGAGACCATTGTGTCTGGGTATTCATTCCATAGGCAGTCACCAAAAATAGACTCTGATAGGGATGTCAGGATGGGAAAGCTGACAGCAGCCTGATAAGGCTGTCTCCTTAGAGGTCTCTCAGAGTCGGACATACCCAGAGACAGATACCCACAGCTATCCATCAATCTGATCAAAGTTCCCAATGGAGGAGTTAGAGAGTAAATTGAAGGAACCGTGAACCATACGGGCTGGTGGCCCTGTGAGGAGAGCAAGAATACCAACCAGCCAGAGCTCCCCAGGGTCTAAACCACCAGCCCAGGTGCACATAGGGAGAGACACATGACTCCAGCTGTATATGTAGGGGAGGATGGCCCTGTTGGGCATAGGTGGGAGACAAGATCATTGGTACCCTGAAGGCTGAGCACTGAGGGGGGAGGAATCTGAGGGTGGGGAGGGAGGCTGGGGGTAGGTGGGTAAACACCTTCATAGAGGCAGGAGGAGGGGGGATGGGATAAGGGGTTCCTGGGTGGTGGGGGAAATATGGTAAGGGGATAAAATTTGAAATGTAAATATTATATCCAATAAAAGAGGGGAAAAATAGAAAAGCGGTTAGAACCAACACTCTTAATAAAATGTCAGCCCTCTTTAAAAAAAAAAAAAACTATCTTGATACTAAAATTTGTTTTGAGAATTGTATATTGCAGAATGATCAGCCTTGGTGTATCTACTCAACAAGCAAGCTGGGCAGACCTGCTCAAACCTCTGAGGTCCGTGAATTCCATCTGGAGGCAGCGAAGACACAGCATCAGAGGATTGTCAACTTGCTCTCCCCCCGACTCCTCTTCTAATATCTCAACGCCCATAATCAGCTTGAAGAAGCTAATGATGAGTCAGCGCCCCTATTCCCTGGGCATGGGGACTAAGGTGGTAAATGTTGGGCTGTCTCCCTAGGGAAAAGTAGTGGTTTTGTCGGAATAGAGAGGATTAGCTAGAGTTTATTGCATAGCCATAACCTATTAGTAGAAATCTGTATAATTAATATCAAGATGAAGATATAAATTCTTAAATGGCACCAATTTACTTTGTTTACAAATTTTAAGGTTTTCATTGGCATGAGCTTCTTAGTGATATAAGAGTGAGATGAATATTGTTACGCTCATAGGCATTGTACCAGTATAACACACTTAGGAATACAAAGCTTAGACCCAGTCCTTCTTTAACTTTTTTAACTGATTTGAGATGGTCAGCCTGTGAGTTAAGGGACTATAGCAAATTCGTGACTTGGAGTTTATTATAAGGGTGTTCTCTATGTCTTATTTAGAAATAGCTGAGTGGAGTTAACAGGCAACAGTCCAGATTACCTTACATGGATAGCTGGTTTTCAAAACATCAGAAATCCTTAGAATTGACATGACAAACGTTTCAGTATTAATGTTCATTTTCATTAGAGACCTGTCTGCTCCGGACAGCTTCCTATGTTAAATTCTAAGAAGAAATTGAGCATCCTTGGAGTTACTCCAGTTGTGGTGAGACAGCCACTAGGCAAGAATTGCCACTTTCCTTCTACAGACAAATTACTGTCTAGAAAAGGACACACTTGCAGAATAGTCGACTGATTATATCTGCCTAGACAGAGTAATCAGCCCTTAATAATTCTGCAGCACTAAGGTCTGTCAGATGATCCTGGGCCAGAAGGCAGAAGAACAGATGCTCCAACGTTTTGAAGTAGAGCGAGTGTCCAGGTGTTCAGAGGTCTCTATAAATTGGCTAAGTTTTAGAAGCTATGCTTTGTGCTTCCCACAATTATAGTCAACTCAGTCATTCTGGATTTCTGATGGGGTTGAAAACTTATAGCTATTTACTTTGAGAGAAAAGATCTGAGTGTATGGTCATCAGCTGACATTCATCCTAAAGCCAAGGAAAAAGCCAGGTTCAGAACTAAGTGTTTTAGTTAGGATAGATGACAGAGGTGCTGGTTAGTCAACAAAAGGATGGACTGGGTATTAGGACTATCTTGTATCTCACTGGTACAAATAGGCATAATTATGCTCTAATTGTATTTTGAGAGAAAAGTTTCCTTTTAACAGGAAGGGTGATGTGTAGGAGGAGCTAAGGTGGGAGGAGTACTGAGAGGAAGAAAAGGAGTAAGAAGAGGAGAAGAAGAAGGAGAGGAGAAGCTAGGTGATGAAAGAGAGATAGAGGGGGGAGACAGGGAAGCAGATGTTCATGTATCTCCACCAGTCAAAGATAGTTGATATATCTAGGTTGGGTAGTGGGTTACACCTCTGATTTAACAATACCAAACTTATAAAGCCTATGATTAACATTTCTTAAAAAAATGTATAAATGCAAAAAGGAAAAGGGGGCATGGGATAGGGGTTTTCTAAGGGGGGAATGGGGAAACGGGATGGTATCTGAAGTGTAAATGAAAGATCTAATAAAAAAAAAAGAAAAAAAAGAAAGTTGAGATTAAAGATGATCTGATATTTGGGAAAAAAAAAAAGACTGAAAATGGCAAGAAAGCAATTCGAGACATTATATCCAAACTTCATCTCATTACAGCATCTGAAATGGACTAACAATATTGACATTTCTCTGCTTTTCCATTGAACAGGATTCCAGAATTTTCATTTTTGAGTAAGGTGTCCATTTTCCCCTTCCCCTAGACCTAGAGGGCATTTGTTGTTGTTGTTGTTGCTGTTGTTGTTCTGTTTCAGCTGCCTGCTGGTTACATCTCTCTGAAGCTTGGTGGTTTCACTCTGGGTAAACAGATAGGATATTTTGACATGGTCCACACAGTTTAACAGTGTCATCTTATGTTAAGATGCAAATAGCCTGGTGGGGTCTAGTATGTTCTACAGAACTTCCACTTCAGTCCCCTGGCCTGCACTGAAGACACCCAATCAAATGCATAACCGGCCTTGGTTCACATTTTCCTTTTCTCTGGAAAAAGCAGAGTTAGAGGCAGTGTTCCCCACTGGCCCAAAACCGGAAATTGTGACTGTCAATGGTGGAGGGAAATCACAGACAATGTCTGAACTGGGGTTAACACACTCCAAAACTTGTTGGGCGAGAGAATCCATACTGACTGGTTACAATTTATGAGAAGAAAATCTTTGGGGAAGGGAGACACTTAAGAGTCTAGGAATCTGGGTTATGCTTGAACTTTTCCCTTTCGGAAGAGTCTATGTCTCTAAAAGCCCAACTTCCTTAAATTGGCTGGAGCATTATCCCTGGGAGTTTTATTTCTTTGTGGGGAAAATTTCCAACACACAGCATGGCTTCTGCTCATCCCTAATTGTGATCAGTCCTTCTAATTGAAAGGCAGACCTTGTGGTTTGCAGGGCATTCATTTGTGATGGTAAAATGCTTACCATCATAAATTATTTTCATTGTTCAACAAAGATGTAAAATAATTAATTGGCTATTTGGCGGATAAGTTTAGCACTTTCAGGATCTGTTTTATAAGAAGTTTTATTGATGAAAATGTGCCTAAAGCCGAAGCAATGCACTTGGCTTTAGCATTTGGCAGCAAAGAGACAGAATCCTAAAGCCAAACGCATCCCTGGGGCATGAAGCAAAGTCGGATTCTGCATGTGTCATTAGGGGTCTCCTTCTACAGACAATTGGCAAAAGGTGTCGGTGGCTGTTTTATGATCCATCCTGATTTTGTGTATGAGCAAATCTCACATTTCAGCAGGGAGACAAACTCTCTTTAAACCACATTGCCCTTCAACGATTTTTCAAGAAGTTACATTAACTCTTAAAATTGAGAAGAATAAATAGAGGCACCATAAATTTTTACAGCTGAAGTCACAGGCATCACATGCTAACTTACTTATTGTTACACTGTTGGGAATGGGGGATGTTTGAGGTACTTCATTATCTTTAGAGAAATAATAATAAATGTTCAAATTCATTCATTCTCAGTGAAAATAAACTTGTCTGTCACTGGAGCTAAGAAGTTTAAAAATTAAACAGGGTCTGAATGACAGTCACACAACCAGCTAGATTCAGTAAGTCCCTGTTATAGACTGTCCAGTGATGACCAGGCCTGGTGGTTAGGCTGACATTGGGTAAGCGGTCACCTATGGGCTTCATTGCAAACCTATCTGTTCAGTGCAAGAGCTGGCCCACAGAGACACCACAGGGAAACTCACTACGCTTGTGCTTCTGTAAACACTCCATTCTAGCAGGAGGTCAAGAGCAACAAACAAAAACAGAAACAAAAGAAAGAGAGAGAGAAAACGGGGTGGGGAGGGAAAGAGAAAGGAGGGAAAGAGAAATCAGCCTATTGTCACCATTTGCTGTAGCAATGCGTGTTTGTAATAAATGCTTACAAACTAAAATGTCTGTTTCCACATTCAAGTGCACGTTCCAAAATTATCCTGAGTGGGGAAAATGCTATTGGAAAAGGATAAGCAGCTTCTGCAGTGTGAAGAAAGGGTGGACCCCTCTGTGAGGATAATTTCCACCATGCTATAACTAATGCCAGAACAGCTAAAAGAAATTAGCTAGCAGGCAAAGTGTGGGCCCTTCACAACGTAACAAGGTCCTGAACACCATTCCCACAATCACCTCCTCTCAAGAATTCATAGCTCGACTTTAAAGAGTTCCCTGAGATTCATGTGGGAGAAAGGAAGGAAGGTAGGAGGGGATGAGGAAAAGGGAGGGAGTGAGGGAGAAAGGAAAATCTACAATGACTTATATTAGTCAGAGAAAGTACCAATAGCACAGGTAGGAAGAGAAGTTGATGCTAGATATATGATTGGTAGATGATAGATAGATAGATAGATAGATAGATAGATAGATAGATTATAGATACATGATAGATGATAAATAGAAGCTAAATATATGATTGACATATCTATACAGATAGGAACTAAATAGATGTTAGTCTGATGATAAAGATATAATGATGGAGTTTGTTATTTTTGATCTAGGATATGTATATGTACGTATGTATACATATATGTATATGTGTATTATATATATAATACATGTATATATACATATATATGTATGTATGTGTGCATATTTATTTACGGAATTGGTTTGCACAGTTGTGGGGTCAGCTTTCTGAAGTCTGTAGTTTAGTTGGAAGCTTTTCAAGGTGACTTACATTTTATTTATCTTTTTAATTTTTATTTAGTGGATGTGTGAGTGCATGTGTAGTGGTGTAGGAAAAAATAAGGCTGGGGAACCCAGGGTTCCTCCCGCCATGCTGTGGGTAGTCGGCTGGGAATGCTCTGGGTTCCTCCAGCTGGAAGTTGGGCCAGGTTGTTCATTAACTAAAAGCCTCTCCATGGTTCCTCACACGGCGGTGCGGCCCCAAAACACACGAGGAAGTCCTTGGGTTTCCAAAACTGGTTTATTGACATGGCGGATGGTGGATGGGTCTGGATGCACACCCCACAAAACCCAGGGTGGACCTGAGTTAAATAGGGAGGGGAAGAGGGGGGAGGGGCTGGGGAGGAATGTTTAATTGGCTCCACCCTCTGACCTTCAGGTATCTTATTAGTATATAAATCTCTCTAGGGCCTGTTCATCACGCCCTCCTGTGTACATTGATTGAAGGGTGAAGGTGGAATGGAGATTAGACCTCGTGTTAGGCCCGACATAGTGGGGTGGGGTGGAGGTGAGTGGTGTGTGTGTGTGTGTGTGTGTAAGTCAGAGGACAGCTCTGTGGGTCTTGGGGCTGAAACTCAGGTTGCCAGGCTTAGCAGCAAGCACGTTTATGTTCTGAGCTATCGTGCTTGCTCCTCGTCAGGGTTTTATGGTTTTGAGACAGAATCTCTTTGGTGAGAATCCCACTCTTTGCTCTTAAGGCCATCATCTGACTGTATGATGGCTCACCCCGTTACCCAGGGTAACTAATCTCTTAAAGTCAACACATCCTAAATGCTAATCATAATGTTAATCATGTGTGTAGAGTGGCTTCACAGCAACATCTATGCCTTGCAACTGGGCCTGGCTAGCACAAAAAATCAACCATGCTTAGTGCTACAGGCTCTGTAAATGGGGCCGATAGAGATATGGCAAGAAGGGGGAGCAGGCAGTCCTCTGTTCTTCATCATCAAAAGCATGACAAGCACTGGAGAAGATGGCTGTCCATGAGGTCAGCTTTGCAGTCATCCTGGTATGGGCATGGAAGGGAAGCAGCTCTGAGTCCATGCTCAGGATTTGCTCCATACGTTTCTCATCCAGGAAAGATGAGTTTCGGCACTCGCTGTTCTGATTTTGATCAACCTCCAAGAAAGGTTCTCTTTCCTATAGCTGTGCTGTCAAGGGAAATTTCTGGAGTGTGGTTCCTCAAGCAAGAATTTCCTCAAGTGTCTGAGGGGAAGTTGACACTGCAGCCTCACACACATTTATCATTTGAATGAAGCAGACAACTGGCCTGGTCACACCAGCACCACCGACCGCAGGCAGCGGGACAAGGTGTTGGATGGCCAGTAAACACACTTGGCTTATTCACTTAGGAAAAAACTGTGTAATATGCTCGGGCTTAGTCATGGGTAGTTTGAGAGGGTTCCTTTAGACTATTCTTCATAGGGGACACACTATTTCCAAAAATGCAAGAGATGTGTGGGCCAAGTACCCCACCCCTGAATAAATTGCCCTCCTAATTATTCTATGAGTAAAATATTATAAATTCAAATAACCTCTTCAGATCATTAGGATGCAGGAAGTGAGTCATAAAAGGAAACTTAGGCCCCTAGATTTTTTGGGTGGGGGGGAGGGAAGCCTCATTAATTAGTGGGAAGGTAAACTTGAAAACCCCGACTTAATAGTATTTTTAAAAAGAAATGCTATTTATGACTTTCAAGTTCTTGCAAGTGTAATGACTTCAAAGTCTTGCTTAATCCAGTTCTTTTGTGCATGTATTATTTGTTTTGAGAAAGTACTTCAAAATAAAGTGAAATCATGTGTACAGAGAGGAAGGCTGCTCTGGCCAAGCGATGCGTTGTAAGTTAATTATTCTGCACTTTGTCAGTGCAACGTGTTACTTAGGAAAGAGACCATGAGGCAGTTTTCTACTAAAGCAAATACTAACATTTTAAATGGGTGACTGTTATATTATTTTCTCTCCTACGTGCATATTAGGTTATACTTCGTAATGTTAAATTAGGTTAAATTGGAATCAATATTCCTCAGAAGAGGTCAGCTCAGTAAGCACAAAATCTAGGATGACACAGTTCAGGAAGCACTTCGGAGACTGTGGAGATGGGAAGTTGGAGTTTCTAGTGTGAAACCCTTCCTATACACAGCTCTTTCCACACACGCACACACACACACAGATGCACACAGATGCTCACCCAAACACATATAACAAATATATACATGCATAAATATGTGGACATATATATGATATATATAAACATATAGGCACACATGCATAAATACAAACAACAATACACACTTGGCAACACACATGTTCACACACACAGTTATGCACACATACATACACACACACACACACACACACACAAATGAGCAGTCATATGGGAGACCTGGCGCAGAGGGGAAGTTGCAGGCTGTGCTGAGGCAGTGGTGGCCCTGCCCTTCAGGGACCTTTTCTAAGAGGTGATGACACACCAGAGAACAGGGAGAAGGGTGGAACACCGCACATTACATAATTTATAACCTCATTTGTACCCAAGGACCCAACCCTAGCAGAACTGCAGATGACAATGGCTTCATAAATCCCGTAGACTTGGAAATGGAGGATTTCTGCATCCAGGAGCTCCTATCCCAGCCTCAGATGCAAGCCTGACTGTAAGACCCCCAACCCCGGGGCCTCATCAAATCCAAGGAAGCAGCACACTGAAGTAGAAGGACCAATAGTCTGCCCATAGCTGGTGGACAACCTGGACCACACACACCATAGATTCTGGTAACATCCTAGGAAAAAGGAGAAAACTAGCAGTGTGTGTGTGGAGGGGGGGGTTGCTATTAGACTCTCAGCACACTAGCAAACATGTTAAGCAAACAGGCCTTGCTTTAACTTATGGGAAAAATTTGTGTATCTTATTCCATTCCATATCTTTTGCATTCACGAAGCGCTTTGATGTGTTTGCAAACAGTTGTTTTCTTCCACAACAACCCAGTTGCTAGGAGACCCCTTTTCCCTCTCAGATTAACCTCCTCGAAGGCGTTGTTTGCATTTTGCCAGGTTTCCCACTCATGCTGTGTTTCCTGAGCCAGGGCACAGTGCAAGGCCAGAACTTCATCAAGCTGTCCTCTTGCTTTGCTGTAGGCTTTGATGCTGTCTTGGCCCTTTTTCAGCTGCACACTTTCGAAATGTCAGCCACTCCGTGCATTGCCTCTCAGTTGTGCTTACTCTGATACCTCCTCATGATTAGACTCCAAGCTGTGTATCTCTCACAATCATGCCACACAGGTTGTGCTTGTGTCTGAGTGTCTTTGGACCAGTTGTTCAGGGTTGGATCTGGGTTTTGCCTCAGAAACCCATGTCTTGCTCTTGGTGCCCAGTTCAGGGTTACTGAAGGGCAGTAGAGATTTTAAGAGGTATGGGGGGAGGGCTGGGGTGATGCCTCAGTGTGTTGAGAGTCGCCTGAGGATCTGAGTTGAAATCCTCAAAACTCATATGGAAAGCTGTGTGTTTGTGCCTGTAACCTCAGCACTGGAAGTGTGAGGGCACAGAGGCAGGGGGATTACTGGAGCTTACAGGCTGCCATCCTAGCACCAGGTTCAAAAAGAGGCCCTATATTGATAGAATAAAGTACTGAGTGATACTTCTATCACATCTGATCTCTTCCTCTGTCCTTCATGAACATCAATACATACAGATGTATAAAACACACACACACACACAGACACAGACACAGACACACACATGTACAAGAGGAGGCAGTGATTAGTTTTAAGTCATTACAGACTTAAAACAAAAGTATGAAATAATAAATATAAAAGAAAAGAAAAATAAGAATTCAGTTCTTCCCTCTCTAATATCCTGAGCCTTTCTGCCATGATGTGCTTGCTGCCTTTTACAGCCCCAAAGCAAGGGCTCTGTGATGGACTGCAGTTACAGTAGAGACACCTTTCTCTGTCTAAGTGCACAGATTCTCGAGCATGTGCTACATGAACAGAAGGTGACTATCACGATTGTGACCACTGGATACCCGCCAACACTCAGCCGAGGTACCCAGGGTCCTTGGGAAGGTCACTGTTTCCCTCCACAACTAGTGAATATTTTGGGAAAATAGTTTGAAGATACCTAAATAACATCTCAAATATTTTTCTGCTAGTTTTCAAATCCATAGAAAATGTAGAGGGACAGTTTGTATGTAAGAAACTATTTCTTCAATTAATCTACATCTATATGAATTTGTAAACACACATCTTAGTCATGGGGCTATATAATTCAAAGCTATTGATTTTGCTACTCAAACTGTTCTAGTTTTAGCTCTTTGATCTCCATTGGTTGACCTCTGTGCCTTTACAACATGGAAAGTCTCTCAGTATAGATGCTTTTTTTCTAAGTTACGCTGTAGCATAGGCTGGAATTGAACTCATGATTCTTCTGACTCAGCCTCCTAAATAGGATTGCAGAGCCAGCACATACACTGTCTGAATGGGAGAAAGTGCTCAGAAGAGAATGGGTACACTTGTGTCTTCAGCCTCCATAATGTGACTATAACCAGCCACTTCTCCAAAGAGTCCCAATTTCTTGTATTAGAGAATAACTCTGAAGCTCATAGCTGGATGATGAAGGAGACTTTTCATTAGAGGACTCAGAGAATCACCCCCCTCAGCCGATAAATGTCTTCATCTGTATCATTTGGAACGCAGGCTATTTTGTAAGATGCCTCTCCTGCCCTCTCCTCCCAATGCAGCGATATATCCTTCTATTTAATTAAAAAGGAGGATTGGGTTTCTGCTTATCTGCCCTGCACGATGATGGGTACCAGGTGATAATAAACACTGAAGAAGACAAATTCAACCCTTCCCCTTGGGAGGCTCCCAAACTGCTAAAGGAGTAATCTCTTAAATGTATAAACAAAGAGTTAAAATGCAGTGTGGTCAGTGCTGAGGTCACCAGTGTGGTTCACATGGTCACATGGAGGCAGCACGTTGCTGAGATTTGAACGGGGTGGAGCAGGGGGGTAGTGAAGAGCTTTTAAAAGAGATCTCAACTGTGTCCAAATATCTACTTCTAACAGGGGCTTGTTTGAGAGAGCAGAAAGAGAAAATGTGTAGGCCTGTAGAGAAAGTCTGTAAAACAGACATACCAGGCTGGAGACATGCACCTAAGTATGCTCACTGCATTTGCAGAGGACCCACGTTCAGTTCCGAGTACCAACATCAGGAGGCTCACAACCACCTGTATACTGGTTTCACTTCCATGGGTACCTGAGTGTACATAGTGCACGTAAATTCATGCAGGCACATATGCATGCACAGATTAAACAATAAAGAAAATCAAGAAATCTTATTTAAAAATAAAAACAAAAACATGAAACGAAAAACAAAACTAAAACAACAAAACCAGAACATTCCTCAACTCAGAGACGGCAAAGTCAGCAAGTCACAAGAATATACACAAGTGACAGAAGTGGGGCAATACAGAAGGCAGGAGTTAACAGAAGGCAGGTCAGGGTGGGCTTTGTCTGACAGACTTGTGTCTACAGAGATACACTAACGCTGAACGCCTCGGAGACCCTTACCGCAGGAGAGCAGAGCGGCATGATCCGTTCCGCTTTATGTTGTAGACAGATCACTCAGGCTAACCTGTGAAGAAGCATGGGTTCAAGGGAACTCCGCCAGCAAGTGTTTTAGCAATTAGGTGAGATGATGTCACAGAGTCGGGAGCAGTGGATGGATTTTAGTAATATTTAAGAGGTGAAATCAGCAGAACCAGAAGATTTATTGAATGGGAAAGATGTGAAGGAAGTACAGTTCCTGGGAGAACACAGACTGATTGTACTGCGGAGTAGCCGCTACTACTGCTGCTGCTGCTGCTGCTGCTGCTGCTGCCGCCGCCGCTGCTGCCCCTCTTGCTGCCACTGCTGCCGCCCCTGCTGCTACCCTTCCTGCTGCCACTGCCCCTGCTGCCTCCGCCACCACTGCCCTTCCTGTCACTTCTGTCTGGCCGTTGCTCCCTGGTGGGTTTCAAGCAATGGGATACATCTGAAGCAGCTTCTGTCTTTCGTCAAAAGGCACAACAATTGAGCTGGTCTCATTTTAGGGATGCACACGTGAATCACTTAAGGTGCTGTTGGCCGAAGGTCTCTGGCTCGAGGTCCTTTTACAACTGTTAATACGCAGTTTGTGAGATGATGGGTTGAAGCTAAGTATCGGCTACCCAACAGATTTTGAAGGCGACAGTTTCCATCCGTGCGGTTGGTTTTGATGCCGGTGGCACGTGATGGCTTTTTCGGATCATGCGTCATTCTTTACTTCCCAGACTTCATCTGAAAGTTAACAGATATAAACAGATGGAGAGCAAAACAAACGAGGCTTTTCTACCTTTTTCTCCTGTTAGGGTCTCTCAGTCTCAGCAAAGACGTGGTCATCTGATTCACAGGACTTCCCGATTGTGTGAAGCTCACTGTGGATGTCCACGCTGGGCCTGCTTTTCCCTCGCTTTCGGTTACTCTCGGGAACTTTCCTATTTCCACATAGAAAAGATTCATTGTTTGATTTCTCTGCTTCAGGCCTGAGGCTGCTGCTCCCCCACTCAGTCCTGTTTTCTTACAGAAAAGAGCAACACTTGGAAGCACGGACCCTGTGGACAGATGTATTCTCTCACTGAGGGCCAGAAGATGCTACTTAGTCTCTTGGAAACTTTGTTTATGGGGAATCCATTGAAGCCTAGGGAAGAAGTACATGAAGAGAATTTGCAGTAGCATTTGTCAGAAGCCTGACCAGATTATTATTAAGAATGTTGGGGTGGCCGGGCGGTGGTGGCGCAGGCCTTTAATCCCAGCACTTGGGAGGCAGAGGCAAGCAGATTTCTGAGTTCGAGGCCAGCCTGGTCTACAGAGTGAGTTCCAGGACAGCCAGGGCTATACAGAGAAACCCTGTCTCAGGAAAAAAAAAAAAACAAAAAGAATATTGGAGTGAGAAGTGGGAGCTAGAGAGACAACTCAGTGGTTCACAACACTTACTGCTTTTTAAGAGGACCCAGTGTGTGTATGTGTGTTTATCAGTATGTATGTATGTATGTATGTATGTATGTATGTATGTATGTACATGCTCCAAGGCATGATTGTGAAGGTCAGAGAACAGCTAGAGTCAGTCATTCCTCCCCTGTTATATCAATTGTGTCCCAAAGACCAGTCCTCTGGCTTGGCAGCATTCACCTTTACCCATGAGACATCTCTCTAGCCCTGGTTTGGTTTATTTTGTTGTTGGTGGTGGTTTTTGTTTTGTTTTCTTATTGTTCTATAACTGATACTTTTCCAGTATAGTGCACGATTGTTGATCATACGTAAAACTATCAAAATTTATAACTACTATGTATCTCTGATGAGCTTTTATAAAATTAATAGGTTTTTGTGATTAATTCTCTTGGAATAGTGGAGTGTGAAGTCAGGTTGTCTCCCATGCTCTGTGTATCATCATCTGTAATGAGAAAACACCCAATTATTGTCTTATTGATCAGTGCTGGGAATAGCACTAGACTGTTCTGCAGATAATTAAGACCCACACTTACTTTAACTAGCCAAAGAACTGTCATGTGATTCCCCCATCTGATCTGTGTGGGTGATGTAATGCATATACTGCCCCCCCCCCCAAGAACACAGCTTCCTGAACAGACACAGGCCCAGCCACAGAGCAAGGCCTCCAAGGGCACTTCCTTCACACAAATGGACAGGGCAGCTGGAGGTCATTTTCACACAAATCTAATTCTTCAAGAGAAGAATTCCTTTGGTATTCTTTGTCTTGGTGCAGGCATTAAAAAAAAAAGAAGAAGAAGAACAATGAAGATTGTACTGGCTTTCTTAAGATTCTTCCTTTTAACTGAAATCCATTTGCATGTCTAGAACCAATTCATTATTTGCCCTAGTCAAATGTAATTAGAACAGACTAACTGGAAATAATGTCCACTGTCTCCAAGGACCAAGAATACCTACCTTAAACACCCAACGCTGTTGAGAAAAGAGTTATTTTCTCCTGAGGTTAGTGTAACACAGTAGTAATGGGCTTGGGACTCTCCAGATGGGAAAGCTGAGATGTTTCATTTAATATTAATGTGATTTTAGACAATATGCCTCTATTGTGAAGATTGAGTCCATGTCACACACTAGAAAACGTTATGGCTCTGTCATATAAATGGGTGCATTTAAGAAAATAGCATAAAAGCTTGGCTATATGGTGGTTTCAAGGGTAACTTTGCAGCCCTAAGGGCTGAGCCTCTTTCTCAAGATTCAACATGGTCTCTAGAGCCTTAGGATTCAAATCACTGTTTCTGGTGTCTTGAAGGGGGGGAAGATAAGAGTGTGGCTGGGCATAATTGAAAGTGAAGCGGAGCGCGAATGTTCTTTAGGTCAAGTTCCCTGAAACTGCCACCCAGTCCTTCCAGCTTCATCCATTGACCAAAGCCCAGCCCTACCACACTGTAATTGCTTGAACCTGAAATGTCTACTATAGACTCATGTTTTTAACACTTGATTCTTGGCTGGTGGTGGTATATGAGATGGTCAAGAAACTTTGGGATTCTGTGTTGAGTTGGAGGAAGTTAGTCAATGAAGGTGGGTTTCTGGGAGTGGCCACTTCCTGTTACTCACTCAGCTTCCTGGTCATCCATGATGTCGACCAAACAGCCCTGTTGTGGCTTCCCTGCCATGATGAACTGAATCCTCTGAAATTTGAGACAAAATTAATCTTCCCTTAAGTTGTTACTATTTGGGCATTCTATCACAGAAACCCAACTAATGTGTGTGTCTAAGTGCAGAGGACATTAGGAAGAAGAATCCTAGTTAGCTGAAAATCAGATTTTTATTTGACAAAATCTAAGTCATGGATATGGGTTTACTTCTAAAATGAGCATAATGATAATAACAATTTCAAAGCTTTTGTAAAGGTTAAGTTAATTGGTGTTATTAATATCTTACATGGTAGTTGTTTTCATTTCATTTCCAGATGGCATTGCTGAAATACTCTGACAAAACCAACTTTGAGAAAGAAAGGCTTGGTTGGGCTCAGTTTCAGGTTACAGTCCATCACTGGAGAGTATTGGAGGAATTGAAAGCAGCCAGTCGTATCAGTACATAGCTCGGTAGGCATAGCTAATCAAGAGCAGAGAGAATAAAAGTGGGCAAACCTGCACTAAGATTTCTTTCTCTACTCTTATACCACTGTCCACGGCTCACACCCAGGGAATCAAGTTCTTCAGGAGCATGGAGTAGCTTCTCCATGTTGTTCAAGCATTAAAAAAAAAATAAGGCTGCACATCTCTTCTTGGAACTCTTCTTCTTGCTCAAATTCTCATGCACAAGCTTAGTCTAGAACCCATGATAGGAAAACCTTCATGCCTCAATTAATATAACAAAGTTGAGTCCTCACATACATGGCCAGAGGAAACCTGAACTACAGTCTCTCATTGAGACCCTCTTCTCGGGTGCTTCTAGATTGCATCATATACTAATATGTTGATATGATATTGTCTCAACATACACTACGATCTAGATTACAGATAACAAGCACAATAGTTAGTTACTAATGTTTTAGTATAACTACCCCCCCCCCTAAATCACCCAAGTAAGGAACTTCTGCTGGTTTCTACTATAAATGTGAAGTTTCTTTACAAGTATAAAAATATCTGAGAAATCCCTATGAACAGCAGAACTCTGCAATAAGTGGTACTTGTATTTTCCCAAGCTCACAAATCCATATGGTAACCAAACTAAAATCTGAAAAGGCGTCCCTTCCTTGTGTTGGTCACTCAGACTTGCCAGGTAAGCGGCTCACTGGAATGGGAGCCCCGCTGTTCCTACTGCAAAGTCCAAAGCTTATTATCCTTGATCCGGCTCCCCTTCCTTCCATCATGACAGATATTTGAGTGTTGGCCAGAAAGCTGGAACATGCTGAAATATAAAAAGGTCCTACTTAAACTCTAAACTCATCAAGAGCGCCAGGATAGTCTGTTTAACCTCAGCCTATTAACAGAGATTTCTTTGCTGCTTTATCATGATCCAGGAAGATGTAATTGAATTGAACATGTTTAAAACTTTAACCTTGTCTTGCCACTAGGGGTTCACCATTCACTTTTTACACGCTAAAAAGAGAGAAAAAGGTCAGGTGTGATCAAGTGAAATGTATACATGTGCCGTGTGATCATTCTGTACAAAGAGGAAAATGTTAGTTTACTTATCCAAAAGAAAATTATTTTAAATAAAATAATTCAATCTAATCTAAAATGTGATGGTCAGGTCCTTGAAGTTTGCATTTCTGTAACAGACACAATTATTTTCCAGAATCACAGGGCAAAATTCTCCCCTTCAAGGAAACAAGCCTACGTTGATATTGAAGGTGATGTTTGAATAAGGCTTCAGTTCTGCCCCAATAATATCGACTAGCTGGCTAGATCTTCCAAACAGAAAAGACCAAGAAGTTCTCCAAGTGCCTGGAGATGCCCTAGGAAGGAAGAAGGTACATGTGGAAGAACTGTCACATCCCAGTGCCTGCACACCTAAGCATGTGCCCTGTGTCCTTCATCAGATGGAAGCTGAATGCTTAGCTTCACGTTTTTAACCCAACTCCGTCTTTTTCTCACAAGATTTCACTTGTAATTCACTTTTTATGATAAAATGTAATGAATAATAGCCATTGTAGCAGTAATAGTGTCAAGAGGAGGAGAGACAAGAAGTAGGAGGAAGAGAAGAAAGGGAAAGTTGTGGGTGGAGGAGGTACTGCCACTTACTGAATACCATTCTATGTTAACCTAGTCAGATGCTCTCTTTCTGTACATGTTAGCTTAGGTATCAACCATCTGTAGAGTTAAGTTACATCCATCTGTAACACAGGTTAGCAGCAGATTCAGCCTTTAAAGTTGGTCAACCACAGATACCCTACATCATCACTTCTTGTTTCTTAGAGCAGTTACTTTCTTCTTTGTTGTATTCATAATTAAAGGTACTTTCCTGGTTTTCTAGATTCATTTCTGTTGATGTGAAAAGAAGCAAAAACAAAACACAAATAAACCAAACCAAACCAAACCAACCAACCAACCAACCAAACAAACAAACAAAGAAAAACAAAAACCCTGACCAAATGCACCTTAGAAGAGGGTTGGAGTCATTGGGTTAATAATTCCAGGTTACACTGCACCATTTCAGGGAGATCAGTGCTGGGACTCAGGCAGCTGGGTATATCACATCGACAGTCTGTAGCAAAGAGAAGATACATGTGTCCTTGCTTGCTTGCTTGCTTGCTTGCTTGCTTGCTTGCTTGCTTGCTTGTTCACTTGCTTGCTCACTTGCTTGCTGGATAAAGTCATCTGGCTTTCTTCACTGTTCTACAGTTCAGGGTGGTCCATGAAATGGAACCTCCCACCCTGAGGATGGGCCTTCCCACCTCAATTAACAATCCAGACAGTCTCCCACAGACATCTCAAGGCCAACCTGATTGACCTACATCTTCTTTAAGACTCTCTCTCCAGGAGATTGTAGGTGGTGTTGGGGTGACAGTTAAACTCTCGAGCTCAGTAACCTTGTTTTCATTTATGGATAATTTGTCCTCATTTCCATGTATATCTTGTCTCCGATACTCATTAACTCACTGAGTACCACACATTGTTTTATATCTAGTAAATATACCAAGTATTTAGGTGAAGGACACACCAACATTTGAAATACAAGTATGGACAGACAATGAAATGTTCTACCTGTAAAGAAATAGGATGCCAGTCTCTCTCAAGATATGAGAATGTGCAGAAAGCTTTCTTAACTTTAACTACACTGTTTGGGACTTATGCTACTCAACCACTAAAGTGATACTTGTAATTAATATCTAGCGAACCCCTATGTACAAATGCCTTCATCAATGAAATTAACTATGTGTCCAGAAAATTCTATTCTTGGTTAATTGTCCATCTTTGCATGTCTGTCGCTTCCATTTACTGGAACATTTAATCGTATTTCCAACAGTAACCCACAGTGACCTCTTGGAGAAATGTTGATAGACAGGATATTCACAATTTATGTATATTGTAACACATGTATATATACAAAACCATGCACATGTGTTCATGCACTCTTAAACTTTTCTGAAAGAACATTTTATGGATAAATCATTTGTTGCTTATAGAATATTAAAGCTAGCCTTTAATGTGCATTTTGCCCTAAGTAAGCTAAAATATTTCACTGATGTTTATTATGTCTGAATGTTACCCCTAATTATTCATGGATAAAGTGTCCAGAATACAGCTCAATTATTCTCACCAGCTCAGGCGCAGAGGAAATAATATGACATGAAGCCAAGTGATCCTGAGCCAAACAGTGACTGCAGGCTGTGGACACTCAGAGGGATCCAAGTCAGGTACACAGTCTCCTGCCAGCCCCTCCCTGTGACCCTGTCCTGTCCTGTGCTCACGGGGCTCTCTGGTCTGTTCTGTTGATCAGGTTCCTCTCTCACAGAGCTTTGTGTATAACAGCAACACAATTCAGCATCAGAGACTGCAATCTACAAGCACCTCTGTGTATAGAGCAAGTTATCACCAAAGGAGGGAGTGGGCTTCAGTCCTCGGGACAGAAGTGCAGGCTACGGGAACTCTGATGCTGAATTTGTGGAGGGCACACTCCAAGAGATTGATCTACTGACTCCTTCCAGCCTCTTGGGTCCTGAGTGCTGGGCAATGAAGACTTGCAGAGATATCATAGCTAGAGTGTTCAAGAAGTGACACAGCAACACATCAGGACAGAAACACGGCAAAGCAAAACCGCTCACCTAGCCAAATGGAAAAAAGGAAGGAAGAGAGTGGAATCCTACAGGCTTCTTTGAGGACACGCCCACAATTATCTGGAGACATCTCACTAGGCTCCACCTTCTAAAGGATTCACCACCTCACCATAACTCCTTGCTGGGGACCTTTAGGAGATGTTCCAATCCAGGTTACTGAATGTATCTGTTTCCCTAAGTTAATTAGTTTAAATGAGCAGTCTACCTCAGAATTGCAACCGAGTAAGTCATAGGGTTCTCAGCAACCATTGCTAGAGTCTGAAAGCTGTACCAAGAGATGGAGCACTAGTACAGACGTTGGACCTATGCAGGAGATAAAAGCAGAAATCTTCAGGTAAAATCTTCAGATAAAAGTATGAAATCTTCAGAGTTCAGTAAGAAAACAGTCAGTCCATCATCACCATATTGTTAAATGACTTAGAGCAAATGTGAAATGACTGTAGTGACTAGCTTACTCCTGTGATGAAAAAGTACTCTTTAAATAAGTCTATTTTAAGTGAAAGTGGCAAGAATGAGCAACCGGCTGAGTGACTCATGGTATAGGAGAGTAAGTACATAGGGAAACAATGTGTGTGGAGAGCAGAATACCCCTGTGAAGGTGTCCACATGGTAAACGGTAGGACTTCTCAAGTGAGCCTGAATCCCATATATAAATCCAAACGGGGAGAGGAGGCAAAGAGGAGAAGAAAGGGGACATTGAGAATAGAGAGTAAATCAATAAGCTAACAACTTAGGTAGTTATGAGAAGTGGTAAAGAAGCCAACCAGGACTCAGCCATAGAGATGTGGGCACAGCCAGCTCTGGCTGGGGAGCCACCTTCAGCTTCTACGTAGTGACTAACGGTTGGTCAATGCTAACGCTGTACTTGTAAAGTGTTCTTGCACTCACTGACTGTGTTTATTTTAACTGTTCACAGATGGCTAATAGTTTTTGCCTTCTGTATGACTAAGTAATTTTTTAAAAATCTTTTTTATTTGCGGGCAATTAGTTTAATGTTAGTTTTAAATGTGTGTGTATATATATATATGTATATATATATGTATATATATATATATATATATATATATATATATATATATATACACATACACACATACACACACACATATGAAATTTCCAACTCAGAAATATCAAATGGGTAAAAATACAGAAAATTATTTTGAGAATTTTGCTTTGAATCGAGCAGAGGACTTTGGCTAATAGAGAAGAGGTTTTATTTTTTAAGACGGTCGAGAAGTATGCTACTGCTTAGCGGGGGGAGGTGATCCCGAAAGGGAGGCAGTGGTGGGAGGGATGGCCTTGCCAGAGCAAGCGGTCACCCCCGTTGCTTTTGAGCCTGTGTCAAGCCACACATCACACAGAAGTGGAAGACAGAGCAAACTGCTCACCTCACAGTGGTTGGAAACTGATGAGGCCTGGAATACAGATGATACTTCAAAGCCATGCCTCCAATGACCAGGAAAGCTCCTGCTAGGTTGGCTGTACCTCATCAAGGTTTACCAGCTCCCACTTGTGCCATAGGATTGGAATGAGGTCTTTAACATCTTGGCCCTTGAGGAACACTTACCTAAATTGTAGAAAAGGGTGAAGGAAGTAACCATTTACATTATGCAGATAATGATAGTCTGTCTGACTGTGCAGGTAGAAAGGAAAATCTGGGTGCTGGGGAGCAACCCTCTACTTCTACAATAGCAGTATAAAGAAAATAAGAGAAAGAAACAATTTAACAATTCAATATCTTACAATAGGGGGATGGATAAAGTTTATAAAGATTATAGGTATCTATAGTAAAGTTACATCAATGAATCAAGGTCATGAGTTTCCCTATTTCTAAAACTTGAACACTTAATGTAGAGTTTTAAAAATGCAGAATGGGTCAGATTCCTTAACAGACATACAGCTCAGTAACATTTACATAAGGACAGTGAGGAATAAGGGCAATGAACAATATCAGTCCAGCTTCCTTTCTGCGGCTGCAATAAAACACTGTGGCCAAAAGCAGCCTTGGGGAGGAGAGAGCTTATTCCATCCTGTGTGTGCAGGTCACAGCCCATCACATACATACATACATACATACATACATACATACATACATACATACTTGAGGTAGGAACTTGAAGCAAAAACTATGGAGAAATGCTATTTGCTGGCTCACTGGCAAACTCAGGCCTAGCTAGCTTTCTTATACAGCCCAGAACCACCTGCCTAAGGATGATGCCACCCAGAGTGGATTAGGCCCTTCTCCATCAATAAGCAATTCAGACAGTGGCAATAGCAATAAGACAGTCCCCTATAGACATACCCACAAGTTAACATGATCTGGGCAATTTCTCAGTTGAGGCTTCTCTTTTCAAATATCTCTAGTTTATGTCAAATAGACAGTGCTATATACAGTATGTATGTATGTATGTATGTATGTATGTATAGATGAATGGATAAAGAGATAGATAAATAAGATAGATAGATAGATAGATAGATAGATAGATAGATAGATAGAATATATACATACATATACATATATGTTTTCTTTTAAAAGGCCTAGCAATGCAGCCCACTCATTCCAAAAAAAAAAAAAAAAAAAAAAAAAAAAAAAAAAAAAAAAAAAAAAAAAAAACCTGATAATAAGAAACCAGGAGAAGAAGCACAGATGAAGAGCTAGCCTTATTTGTAGAGCTTATGTAAAAAACAAAAATAGATCTGAAGTAAATATACAGAGCATTCACATCTGTTCCGCTTTAGTGAACACACAGTGTCTGCTATAATTATCTGAAATGTTTTTCATTTTCAAATAATACTAAAATGATAGATAATGGAAGGAGGATTATAATTTACCACTGAGCCTTGGAAGGAGACACTAGGGATCTTTAAAGATAATATCAGCCATTCCCTCCGGCTGCCCCTTCTCTCCACAAGCTGGAGCCAAAAAAGCCTTTCTCCATCCCGCCGGGTTCTTCTATGCTTCCTTCTTCTCCAGAAAGGGGGTGAAGGGCAGGGTAAACGCATCAAGTTTTAAAGCAGAACAACTTAGCTTTGATCTTCTGCCCTCTCCTCCAAACCCTGCCTGGGACATATTTTTTCCCAACTAAATGGTATTTTAGTGTATAAAATGGTATTTTTGCCTTAACTAGATGATTTCTTCTTGAAAAACAAATTTGCGGACTTTTAAAGTATCAGGTAGTAGGGAAGAGAATGAATACACAGTACAAAAACCCAAATCTCTAACAATAGGTCTACAAACGCCCAGGGTCCCAGGCTTTGCAAGCCAATGCTAGCACAACCTTTCACTTTGGATAGGGTGTAAACTCGAAGCATCTTTGTTTTCTGATGGTGGAGTGAAGGCAGAACAGAGAATCCTTTTCTTACTTAGCTTACCACCTAACCTATTCCCTCAAGAGTGTCTTGAAGTTTGGTCAGCCTGCCCTGTTCCATTCTCTTCTATCTGCCCACCCTGCCCAGTTAAACCTTTCAACCCCTGGTGTTTCTTCTTCATCTCAGAGGATTTTTAAAAAGAACTAAGAACTGGCCATGGCTATGGGTTTGCTTTTCGTCTCAGTCTGGCATCAGAAGTGTGGCCTCTAAGGCAGAAACTAAAGGTCAAAGGGTGGGTCTGCCTCTGTGTGTGCATTAGCTGAATAGTGAATTTGGGCTAGACAGTGTATAAAGAGGTGCCAAACAGGCTCATCCCTTGGTCTTGCTAAATGAATCCTCCATTCAAGAGTCAATACAAGTGCAAATGCCAGCTAGTAAAATCAATCAGTGTGTGTGTGTGTGTGTGTGTGTGTGTGTGTGTGTGTGTGTGTGTGTCACCTTGCAAAGCCAATCACTTCAAGTAGAAGACACTTTCACTATCAAATTTCTTTGGTAAAACATACTTTTTTTTTTCTTTAAAACGAGGATATATCCAATGACAGCTAAGGTAAGCACAAATCACAACCCCGTTACCATGAGGTCCATGCCGAGGCAAACAGCCATCAAGTCGTAATACCCTAAGGAAAACTGTTAAACATGTTTTCAGAGTTTACACTCTGTATAGAACTTTAGACAATAGATGCTTCTACATCTATTGTCTGGGTTTCGTATAAAAAGTAGGTGGGAGAGGAGGGGATGAAGAGATATCTCAGAAGTTAGGAACACTAGCTGCTCTTCCAGAATCCTGGATTCAGTTCCCAGCATCCACATGGTGGCTCTCAACTATTTTAACTCCAACTTCAGAAGATGTGATGCCCCCTTCTGGGCTCTTTGGGCATCTATATAAGACATACATGCACAGGCACACACACACACACACACACACACACACACATATGTAATAAAAATAAATGAAGAGGAGTTTTACCTGCCAGCAACCAATGTTTGCCCTCTTGAACATTCTATTTTCTCTGTGAACAGTACATGATGAATAGCGCAGCCTGGCATTATAGTATGCTAATCTTGTATTTCCTTGCTATTTCTCATTCATCACTGAGGTTTGAGTTATTACCTTAAAAAGCCGGTGTCTTGAAGGTCCAGACACCCACAGAGCAACTTTCCTTTGATGCTTCCTTAGCCAGTCCTATGCTCCTCCAGTGTGACCAGAATAGCTGTACAGATCTGTTTGCACACCATTGTGTGTCAATTGTTAAGGGATGGCATGCTGATTCTAGAAATTTCTCGTTGTAATCTATCCCAGTCATGTCAGATCCTACTGGGGTCTGAATTCAGCTCTGGGTCCTAGCTTTAAGGGAGGGCTGACAAACTAAACTTTACATCACCATGGTCTTAAGAAGAAATGACCACATTAACTGGGTTCAGTTAGCTTGAGAAAAGCATACAGAACAGAAGCTAATAACAATCTTCAAATATTGGAGTTAATAGCAAGAAGGGTTATATACAAAAGAAAACCAAGAGAGAGCAAAAGTATGCTGCAAATTCCATTAGTCTGGGGGTCACTAAAACTGGAATTGGGGGCGGGGGCTGAAATCTATGAGAGCGACCCTAGTAAAGACGACTAATAATGGGGAGGACAGAGCCTGAACTGGACATCTTCTGTAACCAGTCAATACTTCTGCTTGAGAAGCTGGGATAGCAACCCAGCCACAAAATCTTTGACCTACAATTTGTGCTGCCTGCAAGATATGCTGGGGTAAAGGTGGCACAGAACTTGTAGGAGCAGCCAACCAATGACTGGTCCAACTTCAGACTCATGCCACGAGAGGGAGCCCATGCCTGATACTGCCTGGAGGGCCAGGAACCAGAGGCTGAATAACTAGTATAGAACCAAACATGACTGTTCAAAAAAGAAAGAGAAACAAAGGTAGGAAGGAAGGAAGGAAGGAAGGAAGGAAGGAAGGAAGGAAGGAAGGAAGGAAGGAAGGATAAAAGAGTAAATGAAGCGATTCCTAATGATATTATGCTATCCTCAACGTCTGGAGCATAATCTAATCATCATCAGAGAGGCTTCATCCAGCAATTGATAGGAAACGTTGCAGAGACTGACGGTTAGAAATTTGGCAGAACTTGAGTAATTCCACAGAAAAGGGGAGAAAGGAGCCAGAAGGGTCAGGGATACCACAAGAACAGAGCCCACAGGATCAACTAACTTGGGTTCATAGAGGCTCATGGAGACTGAAGCAACAATCAAGGAGGTCTAACCTAGGTCCTCTGCATATATACTAAGGTTTTGTACCTTGGTATTCTTGTGAGACTCCTAACAGTGGGAGAGAGGGCTGTCTCTGACTCTTTTGCCTGCTCTTAGGACCCTTTTCCTCCTACTGGATTGCCTCATCCAGCCTGATATGAGGTTTGTGCCTAATCTTATTGTAACTGTTGGGCTATGTTTGGTTGACACTCCTGGGAGTCCTACTCTTTTCTGAAATGGAAGAGAAGTAGACCTATGGGAGAGAGGAGGTAGGGTGGAAGGTACTGGGGAAGAGGAGTGAGGAGAAACCATGGTCAGGATGTAGTATACGAGAGAAGAACTCTATAAAACCAAGCAGGATGGATGCTCTTTGTGTTCTTTGTTTGCCTAATAGGAGATGGACTATTAAGGGGCCTTCCTTTTCTCTATATAAGAAAGGAAGAAGTTATCACAGACAGTGCTCACCTTTATCACCCCAACAATGGTACCACAGACTCTACCCATTATCTACCACTAGCTTCCCCTATGTGGTTACCTTCTCTCCCTGTCAACCCCAGAAACGCAAAATGCTTCTCCTATGCTTCATACTTTACTGAAATCTACTGATCTGTTAGATAATGTCTGAGTGCAAATTCCAAGCACCCTGAGTTCCTCAGCCCCGGGTGCTCATCTGTGTGTGCCTTGTGCTAATGACTTCACCTTGCTCTAAGAAGGCAACTGGTTTTTCTCTTTTCTATTAGTTATGAGCTTGAACACTGGAACAATACCATGGTTCAATTTTTTTGGCCTTAGGCATGGTGCAGAACTAATCTGTGTCTCAATTTCTTCATCTAAAAAAACTTTATGTATATTAATAGCAATATTTTATTGCATAGTTTCTGGGGAGTTACACACACACACACACACACACACACACACACACACACACACTCACTAGTGGGTTTGCAGCACCCCCAAGAAGTTGCAGTGATTCTAAGATACAAATCATTTCAGAGGTAACTCTTTCACAATGCAGGGAACCCCCTTTGCTGCAAGCCATCAGGCAACAACCAGCAGAGTATCCACTGAGGATACCACAGAGAGAACAGACCCTAGGCTAATGTCCTGGCCCAGATCATTTCTAAGACCTCAGCAAAGCCTAGAACTCCACGCATCCACAGAACCACCTCCCTAATTACCTCTGAGCTTCAGCAATTTTAATGTTTGGTCAGAGGGGAGTTGTTTGCAAAATTGACCAATAAACAAAATCCCACAGGGCTACTGCCTGGAAATCTTCCCTGTGTGGTGAGGGATGTCTTCATTCCATGCCCAACCACAGGAGCGAACACACTGGCTACCTGAAGCCTGGAGCACAGTCCCACCCTCCTTGGTCTTAGGACTGAAAATTCTTTGTTAGCTACCCAATGAGGGAGCTACTGCCAGTCCCTGCTGGAAACATGTCCCGACCTTAGATGGACTGTGTTTTTCTTGATGCTAACAATGACTAGCCTTCAGGCCTGAAACGGGGACTGTATATCTGAGATCTTCTGATGCACTACCTAGGGTCAACACTGCCTCAAAAAAAAAAAAAAAAAAAAAAAAAAAAAAAACCACAAACCCAAAAATTTTTGCTTAAAATACATACATAGCATCAAGTAACTAGGTTCAAGAACTCATCCCCACTTGGTTTCTTGGTTTTAAATTTTTTTGACTAATTATCAATGCTGCAGATTTTAAGAATACAGACAAGGATTTCATAAGTCCAGTTTGGAAATTGGTCACCTAATAGATTTTTTTTTTGCTTGGTTTTTTTTTTTTTCATTCATTTATTCACTGGTGTTTTGTGTGGGGTTTTTTTTTTTTTTTTTTTTTTTTTTTTTTTTGCCTTTTTGCTAGTTGATGAACTTTGTAGGATCCTCATGAAATCTTTCTGTTTCCCTCCACTTAGGGACATACACATCTTACATTCAGACACAAGCGTTCCGTCAATGCTATCATTTGCAGAGAGTCTCAAGCCTCTGTTCTTCCTTGGCATGGTTCTTCCCTTGTACCCATGGCCTTTCTTCCAGTGCTGGCACCATCACTGCAGTCATGTTGGGAAGAGTTTCTAAGGTGGGAGTCATGATTTGAATATGCTTGGCCTAAGGAGTGGCATTATTTGGAGGCTCAGCCTTCTTGGAACAGGTATGTCACTGTGGGTGTGGGCTTTAAGACCCTCATCCTAGCTGCCTGGAACTCAGTATTCTGCTAGCAGCCTTCAGATGAAGATGTAGAACTCTCAGCTCCTCCTGCGCCATGCCTGCCTGGATGCTGCCATGCTCCTGCCTTGATAGTAATGGACTGAACTTCTGAACCTGTAAGCCAGCCTCAATTAAATGCTGTCCTTGTAAGAGTTGCCTTGGTCATGGTGTCTGTTCACAGCAGTAAAACCCTAACTAAGACAGTGGGGATCATGATACAGGATTGAGAATGACTTCTATACATGTCCCCCCTGGTCTTGACCCCTCATCAACACAGTTCACGTTTGTCCTTGTTTGATCAGTCCACATTGCGTGCATTCTGGGCTTAAATGAAATACACCAGTTTCACAACAGAAGTGTGATTGCTGAATTGTGGTGAGACAGACATTTTTTTAAGTGGTTTTGCATCTGTGCCATCTGTATCACCCTTGAGAGCTGACATGTACAGTGGCACTAACTGATAAGTTGAGGCAGTTTTAGTTCTGATTGTGTCCTAATTACCGAGTAGAAGGCTCTAACTTCATGATGTCTCTATGCAAAGCCCCAACCCCCAAACCTATCTAAACAAATCCTATGCTGTCTCTTTCTCAGACCACCTAAATATCATTCTACAGATTCGAAAACCCAACCACATTTACCCTTTCCTCCTATAATCCTTAAGAGTTCCCCTACAATCTATGAACTGAAATGTACCACACACTTGTCCTAACACACCTTTCCCTTCATATTTGTACTTAAACCTTCCCACACTAAGGTCTAGATGACAACAAATGCTTGTCTGCCCATGAAGCCTCTGACCTCCTTACTCTGGGGTCAGCATATTTGACCAGTTAACCTTCCAAAAAAACAAAAAACAAGATTTCACTAAGTCATGAATTCTTCACCCAGGATCCTTTGAGTACCAACAAACCTGCCAAGTAGACACCCCAGAAGAGTACTCACATAGCACCCAACAAATGTTTGTGGAAGTTTGTGAGTCCCCTACTTTATAGAGTTAGTGAACATTCTCTGAGAAGCTAGACACTGTTTATTCTTTCTAGGGGCAATTAAATCAAATGATCTAGGTTGCAAAGTTTCTTAGTCTGACAGTGTAGTATACTAAAAATTGTTCCTTGGAAGCCACCGTAAGCCCTCACACAACTGTTATCAATGCTTCAATGTGCCTTTCCAGTTTTCTGGGGCACAAAGAACAAAGTCAAGGGATGTGAGGGGAATAAGGGCCTTCTTATCCTCACTGTTTATTTGCAGAGCCCACACGTCCATATGGGGTCAAGCTGACAAATGAAAGAACCATGGAGATGTTGTTTCTTAAAACTCATCAAAAAAGCCTTTGACCAAAAACATATCACCCCCAGGGCCACCTTTATAATGGAATTCTCAAGTTAGTCCGGGGATTAAAAGCGTCAAGACTCATACCCAAAAACACTACTAGGGAAATTGTATCAAATTATCACTGGCTTCTAATTTCTCACTCCCTGTCAGCCTGTGTTCGGTAACTCTCCCATTATTTGATAGCTGCTCACACATCACCTCTCCTTATTCTAAGGTCAGGCACCATGTGACTTAGCACGCAGGTTTGTGCAGCCTGAACACTGGTCATCTCTAGGATGCACCGTTGCTAGATATCTTTCCTTCCTTCTCTTATTCTTATTGTAGAAAGGAGTCAAGGAAGGGCAGCAGAGCAGAAAGAAAAGAAGTGGAGTGGAAAAGGAACAATGAAGAAGAAGGAGGGAGGGAATGATCGAGGAAAGAAGGGACAGAGGAAAGGATGGGAGGAAAAGACACATAAAGGAAAGAAAAATAATTCAATGCTATCAAAGTTTATATACTAGTTTAGCTAGTAATATATAATTACATATTTTATAATAATGTAATATTTTGTATACATATGATATACATATATTGTCTTTTTAAAGTTCTAGGTCTGGACTAGGAAGTGGGTTCAGCAGGGAAGAGTGTTGCTGCCCAAGCCTAGGGACCTGAGTTTTCCAATCATCCACGTAAAAGGCTAGCGCTGTTTTTTTGTGAATGTGCCTGTGACCTTAGCACTGTGGAAGGCAGATGCAGCTAGATCCCTCCAACCTAAGGCCTGCCAGTCTACCTGTAATAGTGAGTCCCAAGATCAGTACTGGACCCTGTCTGAGGGGGATAAGGCAAGGTGTGATAAATCAGGAACATTCAACATTCTGCTCTGGCTTCCACATGCATACACATGAATGCACATACACACATACACACATGCACCCATCACATATGTGCACATACATTATGCAGGCATAGTTACACACATGCACACACATGAGTGTACACATACCACATATATTCACAGAAACTACACAGGTGTACTCACGCCCTCCACAGCCTTCCACAGATACACAAAGCACCAGGATTTTTCATGCAAATAAAAATTTCTAGAATTCTGCCCTTCACCATAGCTCTATCTACTGTTTTTCTTATGGCCTCATTTTTAACCCAGGAATTGTGTAAATTACTTTCTGTTATATTACTGAAAGGAATATCTGAGACAATCAGACTATAAAGAAGAAAGCTTTATTTTGACCAACAATTCCAAAACTTCAAACCATTATCAATTAGCTGTTTGAGGCTTCAGGCAAGACAGCACAGAACGGTTCTGGTGGAACACAGCCATTCACCTCATGGAAGTTAGCACAAAAGCATACTGGATCCCTTAATCCACATTTGATGCCACTCCCTCATTGGTTTAAAACTGGTCACAATCACAATCACCAGATCCATCCCCTTAAAGTCCACACCACCTCCCAAGGGCACCAAGCTGGAGACCAAACCCTTAACATATGGTCCCCCAGGGACACTCAAGATCCAAACATTATCAATGACACTTGGTTAGTTTGTAATTCAAAGGTATTTGGTTTGTAGTACTAGGTATCAAATCCATGGCCTCACTTATAGCTAGGCATTGCAATGCTCAACCTTTAAGCTATATCCCTAGTCCCCAGCTCCAACATTCTTTCCATCTATTCTGACTCCCATCCACTCTGTCCATCCTAACCTAAATCCCAGCTCTCCTATGAAACCTTTCCAGATGTTCCAGCCCAGTGCTTTCTCTCCAAGCTCTTCTGTCAGTGTACAGGCTGCTCACTTGACCTATGTCCTTTGCAGAACTAGTTTGTTTGTTTTTTTTTTTTTTAATGTACATGCTTTCTTTTAAAGAGATTCTGAAGCTCTTGGTAAAGGAGACACATTCTACCATAGCTTTTTGTGTCTTTTGTTGAAAAAGTCAGACAATGTTGATTCTGAGAAAACTCCAAGGAAATTACATACTTATAAATACCGTTCTGTGTACCTGTGAGGATTTTATAATAAATTCACCAACAAAAAACAATGCATACAATTAATTCTAAGCCAGGAGAGAGGTGATTACTCAGCTGAGCCAGTAGAAAAAGGATGAAGTCATCAGACCCAGAGTTGGGAAAATTTCATGGAGGGGGGTGTCAGAGGCACAAAGTGACCAGAAACATTCTTGAATACAAGTTGTTGCTAATTCAGAAAAGTTGTACTTAACGGAAAGCATTTGTCACACCAATATTGGGAACTATCTTGGATACACATGGGTACTACTCTAAAGCCTGCAGAAGGTAGGTATGGGTCGCAAGCTACTGGAGCCTTAGGATGATACATGTTCAAGACTGTCATATGCTTTCACTTCGAGTTCCTCTTTGGATTCGGCCGAACATGCACTTGAACGTGCATTTGTGATTATTAGAGATTCTGAGCCATTTTCATAAACTTCTTAAGGGGTCAGCCTAGAAACTGCAATATAATGACACAGAGAACAAACAGTAACGACCGAATTGCTGTTCAGAACGTTTCTGACTCAAAGACATGGTCGGCCTCCAAGAATATTTGCAGCTGCCAAGCATGGAAAATCCTAGACTCTCATTTCACCTTCTCTCCAATCCAGACTGGCGGAGAGACCCTGGGAAGGCTTCTCACCACCCACCCACAAGCCACATATTCCTCTATAAACAAAGTAAGAAGAGGGACCCAGACCATCTCAAAGTCAAGTTGTTGTCAGGCTCTAGGAGGCCATAGTGAAGGAGGCTGGAACTCAGTCACCCTGCCCTGCCTTCAATCGCACCCCTCCCCATGTTCAGTTAAAGGGGACACAGAAATCACCATCGTCAAGTTGGAAGTCTGGGAAGTGGGTGTCCATCCACTGAGAGGAGCTGCCTGAGTCTGCTCCTTTAGTCAGCTTCATTCCAGCAGGTTTAACAGAGATGATGTTTGGTGATGGTAGCCATTGATGTAGTCTTCGTTCTATGTCTTCTAAATACCGTATGGAGGCCCCAAAGAGCTATCAACATCCATAGTTTTCTTTCCACAGAGTTTTGTTTGCCATGGAAGCAACCCTATGGTGGGGCATGGCTACAGTGGCCCTTGAGCTGGTTCCTGAGCTCTTACAAATGCCCATGGCCACAGATCTACAGGGAGACTTTAAACTAAAGGGAGGCACATGGCCCAACAAGACCATTGAGAATTGCCCCACATAATTTTCCTGTATTTGAAAAACAGCCATGCCCCAAAAAAAAAAAAAAAAAAAAAAAAAAAAAAAATTGAAAACTTCAGCTCATGAGTTGGCAGAGAATTGTGGGGAAAGTTTCGGATGGAAGGAAAGCCAGTGAATATTGGTCTTTTGGCCCTGCCTTTTTATAAAAGGCAAACATGACTCTTCCTTTAGTGAAGCATGGCTGGGCACTGTTTAGAGAACTCCCCGGCCTGCTGCTGCTCTAGTCGGCTTATCTAAACCAGGTTTGGACGACCTGAGGTTTTCTGCATTCTACAGTGGGTCTGGGAGACGTTAGACAGACAGACACGATTCCAAGGCTCCTATTTCTTGTCAGCAATGCGGCGCTCACACAAACCAGCTAATAGAAGCTTGTGATCCAGAATTAATTTGGAAAAAAAAGAATGACCTGCCAGAATTCTTTAACCTAAAAAACATGATGGCAGTTTAGGTTGGCTTTGCATTTTCAGCAAAGTTTCCTATCACCCCTTGCCTTGGGATTTGTGGACTTGAGGGAGTCTAATTTTAAGGAAGACATTTTCAGAGGTCTGGGTAGGTTGTGAAGGACCAGTGGACAGACTGATCCTAAAGGAACCAGAGGGTCCCGAGGATACCAAGGAGGGGTCAGATGAATCACTTCCTGTAACAGCAGGTTTCTGTCTAAAAATAGGCAATTCCTCCCAAGTTATACTTTTCTGTGGAAAAGGAAAAACTGAAAAGAACAGGCTAGAGTATTTTTAATATATTTTTTTGCTAATGTAGAAAAGGTTTAACTACAGAGAGCATGCCTGGCTCTAGCCATTTGCCTCTGCTCTGAACTACAGAGTCTGCCAAAACTTTGACTTTGAGGAGTGACAAATGTCACTCTTGGTGTTTTTTTATACTCACATAAAAGGAACCCGGGTGGAAACAAAGCCATTCAAATCTGCTTAGGGAGAGGAAGCTTCAGAGGTACACGGCTTCAACTTCATGCCTTGTTGATGAACAATGCTTGACCTTGTATTTGGTAACTGTGAAATTGGTTAACTTTTAAATTGTATTACAGCAACTTACTAATTCAGTAGCTATGGTTTTGAGAAGAAGCCTGAATTTATTTTTGTATTTTGAAATAACAGATTTAAAGCCAACGGTTACGTTAACTCCCAATTTAGTTCCTTACAAAATAGCTTAGCTCTAATAACAAATTAGGGCATAAAATTTGGATAAAATTGTGGTTGCTGATCCTCCCTAATTTAAATATAAGGTACAGTGACTTATATTATTTAACAGTAAAGGTTCAGTGTGGCTTAGGGCCTGGAGAGAGAACTCAGCTGGGAAACTGTTTGCCTTACAAGTAAGATGACCTAGATTAAAGGCCCAGAAGCCAGGTATTGTAGGCTGTATATGCAGGCACAGCCTTCTAAGGCCAGCAGTAGGGAGACCGAGACAGTAGATGATGATGCTCCTGCAGTAGCTAATTTAGCCGACTTGGCAATTTCCAGATCAGTGATAAACTCTGTCTCAAAAAACATAGAGCAGACAGTGTGTAAAGAACAACAGCCAAGGCACTCTTCTGGGCTCTACACACACATGCTCCCCTTCACAGCACACATGCGAACATACACACACACACACACAAATGCACACACGCAAAACAAAAATGCAATTTCTGCAGATGTGCAGATTAGCTGGTTCATTCTTTTTTTGTTTTTACTCTTTTAGATTATAATGTAATTACAACATGTCTCTATTCCCTTCCTTTATTCCAAGCCTTCCCATAAACTTTTTTCTGCTCCTTCAGATTCATGCCTCCTTTTTTTACTGACTGTTATTACATGCTTAAGTGTGTGTATGTATGTGTATATGTATATATGTATATATGTGTATATTTACACACACACACACACACATACACACACACACACACACACACACATATATATATATATTCCTAAATATAATCCACTCAGTCCATATAATGTTATTGTAGATAGGTTTTCAGGGCTGACCTTTTGGCATTGGATAACCAACTGGTGTGCTCTTCCCGAGGGTAGACTATCTCTCCTATTCCCAGCATTCCTTGGTTGTAGTGCTTTGTGTAGGGTTGAGGCCTCATAGACTTCTCTGTTTGCTTTGGCATGTTCATTGGTGTCATCCAGTTTTAGCTCACAGCTGAACAGTCCAGTCGGTGAGACTTTATGGGTATAGCTTCAGACATTACTAGAAAACAAAATCTCACAGCAAACTCCTCAATCCTCTGGTTCTCACAATCTTTCTTTTCCCCACTTCCAAGGTGTTTCCTGAACCTCTGGTGAAGTAGCTGCTTTGTACATGTGTCCCTTGGGATCGGGCTCCATGGCTCTCTGCTTTCCAATTGGTTGTGATGTTCTGTAAAGGTCTCCATCTGTTGCAACAAGAAGTTTTCTTGATCAGAGGGGAAGACTATAGTTACCTGTGAGTGTAAGGACATACGCTTAGATTGTACTTAGGGGTTATGCTGGTCTAGTAAGGTAATGGTGTGGGTTCGCCTATAAAATCCATGCTTTTGCTAGCCCTGAGTAGTTAGCTTGGTTTCCAGCAGCAGGCACAGTTTCCTTCTTGTTGGAGCAGGGCTAAAGTCCGATTAGAGCTATTGGTTACCACTAGGGTATGCATCCACTACTGTACCCTTGGGGTTAAGTGCTATGCTGGTCTCTGGTGTGGTTCATAGGCATATCTGGATAAGATTTTTGGTTACCTCTCTTTTAAAAGTTTACATGCTACCTCTGTTACTATGAAAGTTAGTCCTCATGAAAGAGACATTCAAGTCAGTGCTGAACTATTCTTACTCAGCTTAAAGTAGCATCTCCGGGGCTGGAAATATGGCTGAGTGGTTAAGAAGGCTTGTTGCTTCTTCAGAGGACCTGGTTTCAATTCCCAGCACCTATGTAGTAGTTCCAGGGTCTCAAATCCCCTCTTCTGACCTCTGAAGGCACCAGGCACATATGTGGTGGACATACATACATGCAAGCAAAACATTCATATATATTAAATAACACAAATAAGTCTTTTTTAAAGTTTCAAAGCATCATTTTCTTAGTATATATTAAAATTATTCTTAATATAACTGTGCTGATTTACCCAGGTGTATCTACATTTTAGCTACATATTAAGTTTAATCCAAGAAAATGTTTCATTTTACTTAAATGAAACAACAACTTTTTTATTTAATAGAGAATCTCATTCTATTGATAAATTCACACCTGTATGCTTAGAGCACATACTCTAATAAAAAAATTCAAGAGAATAAAATTCTACTTTCTCAGAGGTTTCTATTCAGCATCTCATAATCTAATCAGTCTGTGTTATAAAGCAATATTGCCCAGGTGATATTGTAAAATTAATAGAAAAACATGAATATATATAAAATTTTTGAAGCTGTATACAATATTGGAGTCTCAAAACTGCATAGTCAAAAGCCCAGCAGAGAAAATTTATATAATTCTTTTTATTCCTACTTTATACACATATTACTTATTTGACTATATTTTATGAGGCCTTAAACAGTTTGTTGGTCAGGTTTTTGTGGTAGTCATCTGATATATTTTATCAACTGCTACAGACATGAGAGTATCTATTTGACTCTTTGTTAAGTCTCTTGATCAGTTCCTTTTCTGGAAAGACTTGGTAGCTATTGTCTCGTGTCTCACTGTTTTAAGGATGAAGCCAGAAGACAGTGGTTTGGTATGTTCAGCTTGTTATTCCAAAACACATGTGCGTCACATGAAACAGATCTTTTAAGATTACAGTTCTTGAAGCTGGGAAGGTCAAGGTCAAGGCACAGAAAGATGAAGTGTCTGGTAAGGGTTCACCCTTAAAAGTGAAGACTCCCGTACATCCGCAATTCAATCTCTCCTAAGGGCCCTGCCAGCACTCGTGAGAGCTCTGCCTCTATTATCTAGTCAGCTCCAAAGATCTCAGTCCCGTACACCAACACACTGATTTATATATAAATACTCTGTGATTTATGACCTTCTCGCCCAATCATTTTGACATGTAAAATACTGTCACGGAAGTCCAAATGCTATCCACAGTGGATCTCATTCCCTCACCAATGCCAAAGCTGGATTCACTTTCAGGTGAACCTTGAATAAGTTGTGTGTAGTGCGGGTCAGGAAAAGACCATCGCCACCACTCACAAGGCCATCTGTCACACGTGGGACTCACAAGGCCATCTGTCACACGTGGGACTCACAAGGCCATCTGTTACATGTGGGACTCACAAGGCCATCTGTCACACGTGGGACTCACAAGGCCATCTGTCACACGTGGGACTCACAAGGCCATCTGTCACACGTGGGACTCACAAGGCCATCTGTTACACGTGGGACTCACAAGGCCATCTGTCACACGTGGGACTCACAAGGCCATCTGTCACACGTGGGACTCACAAGGCCATCTGTCACACGTGGGACTTGGCTTCGGATTTTTTTCTTCTTCTGGGTGTTTGGTGCTGATAAATTACTTTCACTGTTTGTTGACAGTTCTTTTGTGTTTTTACTATTATGCTAATTATTTTTCAGTTCTGAAGTCACTTTCAAGTTCATTGTCTAACTCATTCTTGAATGTTTTGTAGTATTAACGTCTGATTTTTAGAATGTTAAGATTTGTTTTACTCTCAAGGATTGCTTTTGTTATGAAAAAAAAAAAATCTTTTCTCGAACTGTTGTAGAATGTGATATCCTCATTCATCAGCAAGATGTTTCCTAAATAGTTTTTCCCTGTTTCATGAATGTAAGCAGAGTTCTTCTGAATAGTTTAGGATTGGCTGTTCCGTCTTGCTGCAAAAGGTTATCAGGGTGTCATGTTTATGTTTCTTGTCATTAGTTATTGAACAATGTAGTGAAAATCCTCTGAAATACTAGTAGCAACTCCATGTTTAATGTTCATATCACCTCAAGATAAAACCGATGGCGTCAAGTATTGTCAGTTTAAAGAAATATGCTCACCAAGAACTGTAGCGGGATGGCCTTCCCTGGGCTAATCCACAGGGCTCAGCCCAAGGGTTTGAAACAAAGACAAGTTCATCCACCACAGCAGATCTTTCTTTACCTGGTTAATTTGTTTCTTTTGCAATTTCATACTCAACCACAATGCATTCCTTTTACCCTCATCTTTCACCTTCTCCCATCTCCCAACCATCTTGTCACCCCTCCTCCTCTTCCTCCTCCTCCTCCTCATCATCATCCATAAAAGTTCTTTTTTGCACATGTTTGCCTTTTTTTGCCTCTTTGTGACTGACCCACTGGTTTTAGCCAAGACCGTTTGTTCAACCATGGTTTTTTAAGTATTCACTGGTAGATTTATCTTTTATTATATAGCTGACTATAGTAAGTGTCTCTCCTCCAGAATCCATTTGTAGTCAATAGCTCAACATGGACAGGAAAGGTGTACAATTCCCTTCCCAGTCCCTGATTGGCCATTGACCATCCCATTATTGTGCAGGTCCAGTGCAGGCTGTCAAGGCTGCTGTGAGATCACGCTTGCAAGGGTTGTGATGCGCCCTGAAGAAGGCATTCCATAACCCTTCTCCCTATGTGTGGCTCTTAACTCCTTCAGTCTCTTCTGTAATGTCCCCTGACCCTTAGAGGGAATCATAAATGTCCTATTTAAGGCTGATAGGACATGTTCTCACTCATTTTTATCTCATGAATCTATATTACCAACATTCACTGCAAAGAGAAGCTTCTTTGACTGTGGTTGAGAGTGGCATTTGTCTATGAGTATAAACATAAATATTTAGAATGCAGTTTGACCCCATTTCAATTTATCTAAACAACCGTAGTAAGTTCCCAGTGGGCTCAGCACTACTCAGCTGTTAGGTTCATCCTAGCAGGTATATACTCCCTCCTGTGAAAAATATCAAGGCTCAAATGCAAGCTGAGAGTGACAGTTCATCCCTCTGATAGTTATGTGACTATTGCACCAGTGAACACATCTTGCCTAACAGGTTGGCAGGTGCATGAGGAAGACCATTAGTATCTTTTCTCCCCAGTGGCTTGCGTAGCACCTCGCAGCACTTTAAAAAATATGCTCATCTTTTAAGCTAAGCAAATAAAATGTATTTAATAAATGTGTCTAGAAGCCTGAGAGTCCTAAGAGAAATGCAAGCACCATGAGTGGCGATCTATGCCTCTCAGTGGCCCCATACCTCACTACAGAGGTGACGTATCCAGGAGTCGTGAGGCTTGAACTTCTACCCACTTCAGCTGTGTAAGGCCCTTATAACATGCCTGAGACTCTAATAAAATGTTTTATGTGGTTGACTAGTCCTGGAAACTAGTGGAGCTCAGGTACTCTATGCAGTCTCTCTCCATCTGTATTAGTTTACTATGGTTAACTAATGATTATGGGAATCTTTGAGGTCCTGATGGGAAGACAGGTTTAACACCAATGCAGTTGCTATTAGCAGAATATGTTTGTGTCAAACAGATGTTTCCTGCTTTGGGTTAATGGGAGAAGAGGCATATGAACTTTATCTAAGTTTTGTAATAGCTTCATGTTGCCATAAATCTGACACAACTTATAGGGAGAAAAGTTTATTTTGGTTAATGCTGCAACGTCAAGGAAGGAGTCCTACTCTGGGCTTCTAATGATAGTGGTCCATCAGGGCAAGGGCAGGAAGGCATGGCAGAACAAGCTGTTTACTATGGAAACCAGGAGGCAGAGAAACAAAGACTTAGGGAAAACAATATTGGATTTCATTGACTTATGTAAACTGTTATGTATACAGTGGGAGATATATAATAGAATCTGTGATCATGGGTTAGGACAAATCTAATAAGTAGAAATCTGAATATAAACCTAGCCACAGCCCAGTAGATCTCAAATGGAGCCAACTCATAATTAGATCAAGGGTGGGGGATCATCTCTGGGCTGGGGAGTTGGTTCAGTGGGTAAAGTGCTTCCTGGTCAAGCAAAGATAGGCATTCAGATCTCCAACACCTGCATGAAAGCCAGGCTTAGCAGTGTACATTTGTGACCTAGCACTGGAAAGGTAGACACAGTTGGGTCTCAAGGGCTTGCTGACCAGCCAATTTACTGGTAGTGGTGAGCCCCAGGTTCAGTGAGAGGCACTGTCTCAAAATATAAGGAGAACGACTGTAGTACAATTCTTAATCTTGTCCTCTAGCCTCCCAGGCACGGTCATGATTGAACACATCCATGAATGAACACACACACACACACACACACACACACACACACACACACACACACAATTGTAGAAAGAAAGAATCTTGAAAAAACCCTGTGTAGACAGGATCACATCTGATCTGAAATTCAGTACCAGCTTGAGCACAGGGCATCTTCTCAGTCTGTCGCCCTTGAAGGCACTGGAGAAAAGCTCACTCCCCTGAAACTCAGATCTGTTTTCTTAGCATAGAAACTTGTATACCGTAAGAACTGAGTTCTTTCCTCTAACCTGAGGTCGACGATTTCTTCAAACTTTTGGAGATTTAAAGGCGGTTATGCTCATGTTCACTAGGGCTTCTTTCAGAATATTAACCATGTCTGTTTATTTTAAAGAAAATGGGCTCCATATGTCACGGGATCATTTATACTTACATTGCCACATGGGATACATAAATAAATATCATATTATAAACATGTATAAATAGGTTTAGATGTGGAAGAGCCCACTTTTTGAGTCATTCTCATCTTAATCTCTGCAGACGTTGGCTGGCTCCCAGGCGTAGCTGCTAGGTCTCCATGCAGTTTCAGCCCTGGGAAGGTGCTCTCCCATTTTACTTAACTCATTAGAACAACTTTGACAAGGTAGCATTTACCATTGCTCATATGCAGCCACCATGGCTCTGCCACTCGGGAGAGCAGAAGTGGCCCTTTGTGAGATCCCATTGATGTCCCACCTATCCCCTTCAGTTATTCTACTGCTTCATCATTAGAATGCAGACAATTGCTGTAACCCTTGGATCATTTTCTACCAAGGGATATAAGAAGACTGTGTTCTGGACTGGAAACCGTACTTCACATCTTTCTCAGAGATGCCCAAACTCAGTGCATCAAAACTGACTTTTGATCCTCTCCCAAATCCTCGCCTTCTCTCGGTGTTTCTATTCCACTACCTCCCAAAACAGTACCACCAGCTGGAAACCAACTATTTAAACACAAGAGCCTGAAAAGGACATTTTAAATCCAATCCACACCCTTTAGCAGTGATGTTGTTTAAAAGGCAGAGTCTCCATTTAAATGACCACTTCACCTTGGTATAACTCCTTCGAAACTTTTATGCTCACATATGATTGACTCTCTGCTTTAACATGTATGTGTGCCCTCTTTTCTTTTTAGAGAGCGGGGCTCATTTTTCACATGTCTGTTTTATAAACCATTTTTTCCAGTTAATGCCACATCATTAAATATTTTGTGATATCATTTTTCAATCCCACAGCAGACACTCTATAATTGATTTAACTGTCCCAAGATTGTGTGTAATTTTGTTATTTTGGATGTTGTTGCCACGCACATTCTTATAACTGAATATTTGTCCAAAACAATTAATTTCTTATGATAATTTCTGAATTGTGATTGCTGACATATATATTGCTAACTTGATTTCCAAACAATCCATATAGAGTTACCCCCCAGTCATGCATGAGGGTTGCTGTCTTGTTGCCCTTTGCCAGAATTCTTGGCTTCACTTTTTGTTAATCTTTGCTCGTTTCCAACTTTTGAATGATATTTCATGTTTTTCAGCTTACTTTTTTCGTTGACGGTAAGATCGAATTATGTCTTATATCAACTATTTGTATTTCTTCTGACAAAAAATCAGATTTAATAAATGTAAATATAAAGTTCTATATATGTTTTCCAAAAGCTGAATAACTGTGCAATGAAGAACTTGGCTTGATAGCAGAGTTTATAAAATTGAAAGTGGGAGGAGCCCTAGAAGGAGGTGGTGGCTGTCTGCGAATATTCAGACTCTTACCCGACACCAGAAGACTCATGCTCAGTTTCTGGTTTTTTGTTTTTTTTGTTTTGTTTTGTTTTGTTTTTTTGTTTTTTTGTTTTTGTTTTTTTTTTTTTCTTCTATGGAAGAAAGGGGACAAGCAGACAGAAAGTTGTAGGCTTTAGCTCATCTTTTTTCCCCTTGTTTCCTGTATATACATGTGTGGTATGCAAGTGCATATACACATATATACAGGCACATGTGTGCTGGGACATGCATGTGTGCATATGTGTGGAAGTCTAAGGCTATTGTTGGGAATCTCCCTCAATCATTCTTCACTGTATTCATTGAAGCAGGGTCTCTCAGTTGAACGGAGGCCTTACTAATACATCTCACCTGTCTCTCCCACTTACTCTGGGGATCCCTACCTCTGCTTTGCAAGCCTCCAAGCTTTGAAGATTACAAGGCAGGTGCCCTCCACCCCCTCCTCTAGAATGGTCTCAGTTACCCAATTTTTCCTAGAATGTTGGTGATATTCCCTGGTGTGCCTCCGCTAACGGGAAGCTGTGTCAACCATAGAGGTCTAGAAGGTTCAGAGATGATCACACAGCATAGCACTGGGCTAAGGAAAGACAGGAATTCAAAATTCAATTTCAGCTGAACAAATATGACTTTACCGCCATCAGAAAGCTGAAAAAAATCATTAACTCAAAACATTGCAAGTTGGAGACCATCTGTGCCTTTAAGGCTACCATTTTTATAGCACCTAATCAAGAGATCGTAGCAATTAAGGTGATTTATTTTCACTCTGATCTAAGCACAACAATTTAAACTCACTTACTAGATTTTCAAATCAGTCAACTTAAAATATGTTTATATTATATTATAAGCAAGATTGCTGGGACTGTTAAACTTTCAAGCAAATCATTTTTTAAAGCACAAAGTGGTTAAGAAAAAAAAAAATGAAAAGAATTGCTTACTTAGCAGGCCTGCTAGTATTTGAATGCACTTGGTGCTTGGCTTAAGTACTGTGTGCTTTTCACACACAACAATGTTATTTTACATTAAACAAATCTGTAAACATTCAGTAACTCAAATGTACCTCCCAAGGACAAGTTCTAACTTTTTAGTTATAAAAAAAAAATGTGTACGAGATAAGATCAAAATGACAATGTATTTTCACCTATCATTTAGCAACATTTCCTCCTTTGATTCACCCAATAAGTGTCGAATTTGTTCACTCTCTTTTAGATTAGAAACAGAACTATATTGAATGCGTCTTTCAGCAACCCAGGCCAGGGACAATTACTATTCAGGGCAACAAACTTTGGTTCAGTAAGCCATCAAAATGAGGCTTGAGTTTGGTTTATAAGGCTAAGCAGACACAGGGATTCTGAGTCAATTAGCCGGATCAAAAGCTTTGATCCTCCATACTACACTGTGGAGTGCATGGTCTCGGTGCACGTTAGTGGAGCACACATTAGTGCTCAAACTTTGCAATAGTCTGTGATGGTTTTCTTATTTTTATTTTTTTCGAACACAGCATTTTTAAGTGATACCAGCCTCCACCACCACCGTGTTATATGATCTTGCTGATACTGCAGATAAAATATAGCCACAATTTATTTTGGTAATTTAATACTGTAGGAGTTTAAGAAAATCCTGGCTGTTCGAATGCTATTTCAGGATGACGTGACCCACCCTGATCCAGAGAAATCGAGTTAAATTGGGCCTGGTGTTTTCTGCCTCTGTTTTGTAACAACATTATGCTGGGCTATGTTTAACCCCAAGAATGCTGACAGCACTGACTAGATTAGGAAGGGAAGCCCAGTGTTCTGCTCTGATGTAAGAATAAGTCTGATTTGGGCATCAGTTAGAATATATTTTTGGAAAGTCATATATGGTTTTCCAACTTCCATTTCCAGTTTAGGGAATTAATCATTTCTTATAGAAACTCATCCTAAGACTAGGTGTGTGAGTAGGGGAAATGCCTTCTTCATTTTGGCCTGGAATGAATGCATACCAGGCTGCTGTATAGAAGTCCCAGGTGATGGGCAACACAGATGCCATCCAGAACTTTCCTTCTTTGGTTAGACAGTCCATCCCAATAAACATAGCTGAGAGTCTGTTCAATGCATCACAAAACAGTGGCAGGGAGCCACACAAACCCAGATATCATACTTTCTCTAAATTATGTACGTTTGTTTTCCTAAAACACGGTAACTATCCTGTTTTTTTTCATACCTTTGGATGTGCTACTGACTTTAGCATGAATATTGATCCAAGTGTTAGGGGGGTTGGTGTGTTACATGGTTCTTATCCATCTGGTGCAAAGAGACAGATGAATAGCAATCACAGAGATTTTTCTGAATACATGGGTGTCTTCCCTCAATACTTCCTGCTCACTCCCTCTGGTTTAGAAGGTCAACTCTGCGAGCTGATGTTTTCCAATGGACACAAAAGCTGGTGAGATGATGTATTCCCAGCTTCCAAAACTAGGGCCTTATTCCTTCCTTTTAAGATATCTTTCTTTGCTTGGGACAATGTCTCATTCACTCTATAGCCAAGGCTATACTCCTGCCTCTGCCTCCAAAGTGCTGGGACTGAAGAATACACACACACACACACATATGTATATATATATATATACATATATATGTACATATACACACATATATGTGTATACACACACACACACATATATATACATGCATATATCTCATCTCACCTGTCTCCTCCCTTTACTTTTCTACCTTTTTATTCTTCTTCCTATTCTGGTATTTTTGAGGAGGTGTAATATGCCAAGTCCTCTGCTGAGTGCTGGAGATGGTAAGACACTTTTGAATTTGTTCCCAAATTAAGAGGGTTACAAGAATAGAATAAGGAAATGGTCTCATTGGGACTAGAGTAGCAACACTATGAGAGCCAGGAGCCACCAAGGGAGGCCAGTGCATGCAAGAATGGCTTTGTTAGCACCTGTGGGCTGCTGGGTTGGATAGAAACCTTGTGTTCTATTCTGAGCCCCTGACTCCCTCCTTCATTCTCTCTTCATCAGCATCCTACACAAGCCAAGTTATTCATCCCCTTCCAACATTGGCTGCAATCCCACATTAGGAAGCAGAGGGAGGAGGAAGATACTACAACTTAAACCTCAAGAAAATGATCTTATCCAACATCAAATCTAAAACAATAGGAACCAGGAGACCAGAGAGAACTCAGGACCAGTTTTTCACTGCCATCTCTGACTGCTCTCAGAAAGTTATTCTCCATAAAACAATGAACACATCTTTTATTTCTGAGGAAGGCTTACCTTGTCTAATTCACACTAGATAGCCTTAAACTTTAGACACCTTTCTCCATCTCTCCTGTGCTGGGATTGCTGGCACTCACAACTACACATGGCATGTACAGATAGCTTCCCTGTTCTCTCTTCATACATCTCCCATAGTAGGATAAATATTTGTTAAATTAGTGAATGAGCTGCTGAATGTGTTATTTAAAATGTATACGCAGTGAAGAGATGGCTGAGCACTTAAGAGTAAGTTCTATCCTTGGAGAACACATGCTCCTAGCACCCATATCAGATGGCTCACCACCTCCTGCTAACACCAGCTCCAGATCTCACTATGCAGATCTGGACCATGTACGTAACAGAAATCACACATTTATGCAGTCATACGTGTTCACATAAATGTAATTTTAAAGGACTTTTTAAAAATAAAATGTATCCAAAGTTATGAAATGATGCCTTTTTCCTGCGCGTTAATGTTACAGGAGAAATGTCACCCTTCTAAGATGATGTCACTGGGTCCCGTCTCATCTCTATTCCCCTACCTCTTGAACTTCTTGATGCTTTACCTGCTGGATTCTTGCTATGTATTTCACCTTCAATTCTTCATCATTCTGTCTTTTTAATTTTTACTTATTTTTATGTATATGAGTGTTTGGTCTGTGTGTTCATCCACCCCAGTGTGTGCCTGGAACACACAAAAAGTCAGAGGAGACTACTAAATTCCATGGAACTGGATTATACATGCTTGTGAGCCACCATGTGGGTGCTGGGAACTGAACCTGGGACCTCTGCAAGAGCAGCAAGTGCTCTTCTCACCCTCCGGCCAACTCTCCAGCCCCAGACTTCAAATCATTCTACCTCTGTGTTCATCTCACCATTGACTGTTTCTCTTAAAATGTCTGAACAAACTTCACATCAGGCATGTGTGTGTGTGTGTGTGTGTGTGTGTGTGTGTGTGTGTATGTGTGTGTGTCTGTGTGTATGTATCTGTGTGTGTATGTGTGTGTGTCTGTGTCTCTGTGTGTGTATATGTATCTGTGTGTATGTCTCTGTGTGTGTATATGTACCTGTGTGTATGTCTCTGTGTGTGTATCTGTGTGTGTGTGTCTGTATATGTATCTCTCTCTCTCTCTCTCTCTCTCTCTCTCTCTCTCTCTCTCTCTGTGTGTGTGTGTGTGTGTGTGTGTGTGTGTGTGTGTGTGTGTGTGTGTGATGGGCTGTGAATCCAGTCCTAACCCTTACTGTTGGAAATGCTCCGATTATCCTGGACAAAAAATTTTACATAGATAAAGGAAATTAACCCTGGTAATACCCTATCAGAGCAACCAGGAATGCATTTCTTCATCTGTTCAGAAAACTAAGTTATAAAATCCAATTTAGGGAGTTGAAGGGAGAAAAAAGAGAGAGACAAAGAAAATGGGCATTTATATCATATTTCCCCAGAGAGAGTGCTTTGGGCAGTTATCTGCTGAATTCTCCTCTGTCATGTGCACACTTAAATGAAATTGTATTATTGTTATTACCTATTAAAGGAAAACACAGGTCTTCCCCCGGGACACTTCTTCAGGTTGACACTCAGCATCAAGAGCTGCACTCACTCTGATTTCCCTCAAAACTTTTGGATCATAGTTCACCCAGATTATTAGCAATTTTCTTTCCTTATTGCATGATTTCTGTCTGCCCCTGGGTGGTTTTGTTTTAATTAGAAGAAAAATAGAATGGAAAAGTTTCAATTGTGAACACACACAGAGGTTCTGTTGGCGACTGTGAGCTTGGCAGAAGGGAAGCCCGTGGTCAGCTTAGCTGTACTTTACTGGCTCACAAACAAGAACAATTTTGAAGGAAATTAGAAGACATTTTTTAAAGTGACAATTTTCTCCATCAGGTAGATTACACTATTTCCTGTTATTTTATGATACTGATATTTCACTTATACATTTTTCTCCAGCTCCCATAAAATTTTCCATCTGGAGTGAACTTTTCTAATCTCTTTGTAAGCCGCTGGATTCAACATCTCCTTCTTTCTGCTCTTTCTTTCTTCCTTCCTTCCTTCCTTTCTTCCTTCCTTTCTTTTATTCTTCCTCTTTTTTCAAGTGTCAGTTTCCAGAAACCTCTATCAGATACCAGTGAGCAGAAACTTACAATAGCTGAAGAGTTTATCCATTTAGAAAGCCAGCCCCGCAGAACAGAGGTGAGGGTAAAAACCAGACTCAAATACTGAAGTTACCTTTGCCTGAAACCTTAGCTCAGGCCTCCAACAGCTTACAATGAAAATCCTTCAAAATTAAGAGTCGTAGGGTTTCCAGCTGATAGACATTTTCCGCACAGAGGATGAAAGAGCAGGTACAGCCAGGCTTTCTTTCAAAGGAGAGGAACGGCAGTTGGCTGTGGTTGTGGGCAAGGGGAGGGGGATAAATGCTCTCTGAAAGCTTAAATTGTACCAAGCAGATCTTTTCCTGACCCCCTCTCCCAATGGAACTGTAAAGTCTTCCCAGGCAACGCCAAAGAAAGAGAACAAAGGCTGTGGTATCGCATGGATGAAGTTACAGGCTGATTACAAGTCACGTGGTGAGATTTTATTACTGCGGGAACAAGATGGAAAACCTTTCTCTGCGGACATTATTTCCTGCCTCTGGATTACAGTGGGGTGGTTTTTTTTTTTTTTTTTTCCATGTCGATGATGTGACATGTCAGTAGGCTTCCCTAACCTTTGTTAACCGGCCATTGGGTGGTGGAACTTTGCCCCACTGTTTGCATGCCCGCCCTCTGCCCTGATCTTGTCCCAAGTGTTTTGCTGTCATTTGCAGAATTTGGAGTTTGTATAAAGAGAATATGGGGAGGGTAATAAATACTGTTTAGTAGATTTTTTTTTTTTAAATTAGGAAAGCGAGAGATTAAGCCCCAAATGGTGGAGCACTTCCTGTGTCCAGATGAAGCACTTCCTGTGTCCAGGCAGGTGCCAGCTTGTGGTCACTTGAGGGAAGGCTTACGTGGGTCTTGATGAACCATAACTGTGATGCAAGGACACAGAAAGCTATAAACACGCCCTAAAACCTTTGGTGGGGAGGGCGGTCTGGCACGTAAGGACTAATGACCTAACTCTTCTCCTGCATGAGCTTGGGGATCGTTATCCAGTGTTCATAGTACAAGCTAAGGTGCTGTGAACATTTAGACAATTCTCTAGATTATTCAAACCAAAGAAAGAATACAGAAGAAATAGAGTCTCCACTGTGGTTTCCTTCCGGTGCACCTGATCACTCATTTACTGAGATTAAATCAAGAATGCTACAGGGCAGAGTAATTATGTGGTTTGTATTTCCCCAGTGAGTGAATGAATTATGGAAATAGTAGGATTCTATTTTATTATACAATTTGCTTGAGTCCTTAGACCCTCGACACTTAAAATGAGAGGTATTATGTTGAACATTTTTCTCCAAAATATCTTACACAAAGCATCAGAAGTATCCAGCTGTTTGAAGACTCCTGGCATGCTGTCTCTCCAGTAAGGTTTTGCAAAAGCAGATCTACTTTCTGGCATGATGGTGTAGCCAAGTGATCATCCACTCTGGTTATAAAAACTGACCAAACTGAGGGGTTTTTTTTTCCCTGTGAGAATTAAAATGATCTCTAAGAGAAACACATCAACTGATAATTAGCTGGAGAAAGTTGACCAAAAGAGAGGTATTAACATTGTGTTAAAGAGGATGTTTAAGGAAGTTCCATACTAGTCTATAAAATTATAATAAATTATCCTTTGCTTTTAAATATCTTGCTTTGAACAGTGATTGTGTGATTTAGCTTTCAGTTACTGTAACAAATATCCAAGATAAAATAGTAAAGGGAAAGATTTGTTTCTGGCTTAGGTTTCAGGGTTTCCCTTTCAGCTTGTGGTTAGGGAATACCCTCTGATGGAGTGGAGGAAGCCAGTGACCTCAGTGCCCGGACAGAAGGAAAGAGGAGAGAAAGTTACCCCTCTGGGGGCTCCCTTAATCTCAGACCTCCTTTGGGGTCTCTGTCTTACACTTCCTGCCACTTCCCAATCACACCATTCTGAGGAAGAGATCTTTTTAGGCATTTAGTAGGCATGTCAGATCAAACCTACAACAGTGGAGAGCTAGGTGTGGCAATCTGATTTTTCTACACCTTTCATTCCCTCCATTTAGAAGCTAAGATTCTTGGTTGGGGCTTTCCATTTCTGGGGAAAAGGATATAACTAAAACCAGAGGATATGCAAGAATCAGGGACTGGGTACATTTTGTATAGCTCTTTTGAAAATTAGCTTAAAAACATTTGTTCTCCTCTCTGATGTCAGACATTCTGCTCTCCCTAGTTCCTGCATTAGTCTAATTTTCCAAAATTATGGGTAAACAAAGGACAACCCCCCTCCCACTTTTAGCCAAATTATGAAAGCAGTATGTTTACAGTCAGCTGAAGCTGAGACATATTAAATTCAACCACAAAGGCCAGAATTAGGTGAAAGTCCACTTGGGAGAGACCATGAAGTTTCCTGGTAGAAGGACTGTCTAACAGGAGTGAGCTAAGAGACTTGCCTGGCCAATCAATCTTAAGCAGATAAACAATACTTGTATAGAGGTAGAGAAAAACCAAGAAGATAGATTTTCTTTTGTTTGCCCTAGTAAAACTTACCATCTGAACCAAGCACATTTAAGCACATCATCACAAAGTGCTAAAATTTCTACCTGGTTGTGCCACAGAACTTTAGAACCCTTTCTCATCCTTACACAATGACCTTTATCTATAGCCCATACCGATGGCAATCTCTGTTCTCCAGTCTTCTAATGTGAGTTCACCTAGGTTTGGTTCCTAGCATAAGTAGACTCACACAGTATTTGCCTTTTGGGGACTCAATGTACACAGTTTTGAGAGTCTGTGTGTTGTAGCACATGTCACAATTTCTTCCTCTTTAAGGCTGACTAACATTCAGTCATATACTACACTCTGTCAAGCACCCGCTGATGGACATTTGAGTTAAGAGTGACTGTGTTGGTTCATGTTTGGCTGTCATGAATACTCCTGCTGTAAGCAAACCAAAGAGTTTGTTCCAGTCCTGGCTTTTCGTTCCTCTGGCTATCTACCCAGACATGGCCTGTTGTTATATGGTGGGTGGCTTTACATTTAATTTCTGAGAAATCATCAAACCGTATTTCCCAGAATTGACAATATTTTATGTGATTGCCATGAAAAACAAATAGTGTTCTTATATTTTATGTCAGGAAAAGAAAGTTGGAAGTAAGTATCTATACTGAATTTTCCAAGAAATGACCTAGTATGTTCCAACTGATATGTATAAATACTTAAATTTTTTTTCAAAATTCAGTCATCTGCATCATTAAATTCTATCATCTATTGTATGCAAATGAAAGGAGTGAAACCCTGTTTATTGACAAAATTCAAGGTCCACACATCTGGAAATCCAGGTTATAATACTAGAGAGTGAATATTTAGGCAGAAAGCCATAAATGGACCGTGCATTTTATATGTATTAACTCTGCCCTGGTCTGCCTCTGCATTGTCTGGTATTCCCTTCTGAAGAGCTTAAGAAATTTAACAAGTTCTATACTCTCCTTGCATAGTCTGTTATCCTAGTTACATGCTAAGTAAGATGTGAGGCCAGGATGTGGCAAGGCATAATATAGACTCAGAACTTACAAAGTTGCCAGCACTATGAATGACATAGTTAAACTAAATTTTAGATAACAACTACCCCAAAAAAATGTATTAGGTTAAGTATGCTCAGCTCAACTCAACAATGGAGACATACTTATGCTAAAAACACTCTACGATGTTGATCTAAAACTCAAATTTAAATGTATATTTTGTTCTCTTTTTGTTCACTAAATTGAGGACACTTAGGTAATTCACAGTCGTGTACAGGCAGGAAAGGCAATCAAACAAAATTGTGGTATCACTAGGGGGCGCTGTAAAAAAAATGAGAGTGTGGCCATTCTGGAAATGAAGAGACCATCTACCATGCTACAGAGGAGTGAGGACTACGGGGCTGATTGTGCAGCAATCATCATAGCATCCCCACCCCTACCCAGAGAAGTGGTGAGGACCCGCTAAGCATCCAGGTTCCTGGCATGCACTCAGGCTCAGGTTCAACAGTCCAGTCCACCTAAAGCAGAAGCTCTAGCTGGCTGGTTGGACACTGACCACAGCAACCGCAAAGGGAGAGTGTGAGCAGCTTCCAAGGACATCTGAGATTTCTAGGTGCCCTGCCAAAGAAAGACTGGTAGATATTGGAAAGCAAAGGGTCTAACAGCTCGGGCCAGAACCTTGCTTAATCTTATTGTTATGGCTCATTGGTTACCCCCCACCACCATACATACACACACATGCGCAAACACATGCACAGACTCCCAGGGAACATTCCAGGTTAACTAGACTTCTCTAGAACAGAAAACAATTCCCTCATGTGCTCTCTGCAACTTTCCAAAGTAGCTGGCTGCATGTTCTATGTTGTCCTTTACAGTTTGCCTTCCAACCTAGACATCATAGACGTGAGCACCTCACTCAGATCCCCCAGTCTTCCAGGTATCAAAGGAAATACGTCAAAGTTAAAGACAGCAGTGATTCCAAAAACAATAAAGGCAGTCAGTGCCAAAAACTACAGTACTGATAAGTCTTAATAAACACCAACTATCTGTCCTGAACATAACGTAGTTGGAGGAATTTCCCTGTCTGTATTCTTAAGAGAAATACAAGACTTGAAAAGCTAATGATCACTTCACATCATGCCTCTGGCTCCAAAACTCATACACCCTCTCCCAGAAGCTCCAGAAAGGGGGTACAGAAAGTGTGAGACCCTATCTACTCACTACACCCACATTTCCTTAGAAAACATAAAACCCATTGGAAGTCAGAGTGACATGACTAAGCAGGCCAAGCACTTAGAGCACTGGGGTCTCTCTCATTAGAGGAAGAAAACATAAAAATACAAAACCATAGGCTTAGACAGTGACCTGAGCCACATGCTGGGCACAAAACCCCAGGCTTTGTGTTTATCCAGCAGAGGACAAATACTGGCCAGCTAGTGTGAAAATGGCAAGCAGTGTTTTGCTAAAATTTATTATTCTTGGGAACAAAACCAGAAACTGCACAAAGTGGGTTTTAAAAAAATATATATTTAAGCCTGATTCAACTCTCCATTTAAAGGGCTGAGAATTTATGGTAATGGAGCAGAAAACAATTGCTCAGAGGGGTTATAATCCTGTCCACGTGGGGCAAAAGCCTAGATGATGGGGTTTGAAGATTTGGACAAGAGCTTCCGCCAGTAGACCACATGTGCCACATGTGCCACATGTTGAATTAACAAAGGCATATATGAAAATTTATCAGAAAGAGAACACATGTGTAAGCATGCACACACATGCACACACACATGCATGCACACACATGCACACACACACACACACTCTGATATGCCATTTCATTGAAGTTTGTATCTTTGTTCAGAAGTCTTGCTTTACTGTAATGTTAGTCAACAAGAGGACTGGAGGAGAGTTCTGCTCAAAATCCTTTTTTGCTATTGGAAAATTAGACATGATTGTCTGTAGCCAAGCCACTAGCAATGTTGGTTAGCTTTTTTTTATAGTAATTTGTCATTAGAAGCTGATTTGTGAGCCAGGCGTGGTCCTGGAAGCCTGACCCCATTGACATGGGAATGAAGAAAAAAAAAAGTATCTGTGCAGAGAAGCTGGGGTCAGGTGGGGCATGCTCACTTTGATGGAGCAGTATCAATTATCAACAACCCAACCCTGAGCCCCAGCATGTTTATTCTGTACAGCTCAGGGGAAGGATTAGCTAGGAGAAAGGGTTTAGCTCCGGCTCCCTAGGGAGTCTCTCTCTGTAGGTGAGCAGTCTTAGGCTGCAAACATTTAGGAGAAGGAAGTTACAGCTGCTAATTTTTGCCCACATGGATCAAACATTTTTTAAACACTCATACTGGGACCAGAGAAAGGTCCAGCCTTGTCCATTCCTGAGTCTGACCTGAGGAAGGCTTTGTCAGTTCCCATGGGTCTGAAGCACGGTCTTTGTAAATGTTACACATTCCCTGGGGCTCCATTCCATCCTGATGCTTCCCACACCTCTTCTCTGATTGTCAGGATTTGCATGTTGAGATGGACATTATTATTGCTATTTTGTGTTTGAAGAAGCAAAACAACTATTTCTCCAGACTCATTCCATCACATTCCTCATAGTCCTGCTCCCCCATTTCTCTATCCGTCCCATGTCTCCACACCACTCTTGTCTCCCTGACCAAGTTACGTTCAGGGAGGGGCTGGTTCCCCGTGGATTCTTTGAACCTGTTAAGTGTCAGCTAAAAGCATGAGGAAACTCTACCCGACCTTTCCAAACACATGCATCTTACTTTCTACACCACCACATGTTCCTTCCTGAGTGTCCCCTAAAATAGCATTATTGCACTTGGCGATAATAACTTCCTTTGTGGTCTGTCTTCCCCACTAAGTTTTGGATTCCAAAAAGGAAGAAATCATGCCTGGTGCTGAAAAGATGTAGGTGCTTAAGAAAATATCTGTGAAATGGATGAACAGGGCAACTTTCCTAGGCTTATAGTGTGCAACTGTTACACAAGGAACTCAGGTCTTTGTCTTGATAAAAGGTCATTTGTTGGTAAGGCTGATGAATGTGTATGTTTATTTTAAAAAAAAAAAGAGTGATAGCTACATTGATGACCTTGAAGAATCTTCAGTAAAGTCAATAATCAATGAAAACCTAAACTCATTACATAGTGTTGGGATGTACCACCAAGCTGCTCACAATACAGTAAGTCTTACTTTTGACCTCATCCCTGTGTAAATGTATCTCCAACATGGAAGACACACCATGCAGTCCAGATATTAACTGCCACTTACCTTAAAAGGCATCAAACTGAACTTGAGCTCAATCTTTTCCATCAATTAAATATCATGTGCTAATGTAAGAACAACACAGCTGGCTCAGGCACCAAATTCTGGAGAGACTGAACACATGTGCTCATCCCTCAGCACGGTGACAGGTGTTCTGATGTGGTCTCACCATGCTAGGCATGGCCAAATTTGTCAACAGTTCCTACTAATATCAAAGGCATCTTTAGCGTGAGTATTTATCTGTAGCTGTGATATCATCTCTTTGGATTTATGTCTGTCATCCTCTATGATGCACCATGTTCACTTAAATTAACATCTTCCCATCAGCCGAGTGTTCTGACTGATTCTTCCTTATTCTTTCTAACGAAACAGAAACATAAGGTTTTTTTTTTTTTTTAATTTTTAAACCTTATCCTTCTCATTAGTTTTCAGTCCAGTTCAACAGCTGGTTTCTCTCTCATCCTTGTTTCCTTCCTGTGGTTGTGATAGAACACCCTGACAAAAATAAGATTTGGGGAAAGAGGGGTTTATTTTAGCTCCCCACCCCAGGTTACAGACCATTGTTACAGAGAAGCTGGGGTATCAGGAACTTGTAAACAACTGGTCATTTCACAGCCAAGTCACGAGTAGAGAGAAATGAACAAATGCATACACGCTAGCTCCCCCCGCTTCTGCTAAACTTGATTTCTTCACTGTTGTACAAGTCAGGACTCCCTGCCTGGGAGATGAGATTACCCATGGGGCTGCCTCTTCTCACACTGGTTAGTTTAAGACTATCCCCAACAGACCTGCCCACAGGCCAACCCAATATAGACAATTTTTCATTGAGACTCTGCTCCTTGTTGACTCTAGGTTGTTTCAAGCAGACAATTGAAAGTAACTGATATTTCACTTCCTCATGGAGCCCAGTTGCCTCACTTTGAGTAGATGTGTTCATATCAACTCTGCTTTCACACTGACAAACTTGTCTCTAACCACAGAGTCTACCACCCAAAACAAGGTCGCTAATCTGAAATGACCTTGAATCTTTCCATCAAATCTGAACTCGAAAGGTCTGAGGATGCAGTTACTTTCGTGGGAAACAAATGCCAGGTCTCTCTGTTTCCTGGAAAGGAGAAGCATTCCATTCTACTCCTAAGAAAGAAAAAAACAGGAGAAAAGAGGCTTGACTTTTCTGTCCTTCATTCATTTCCTGAGCGTAAGAGTGACATCCCAGAGTGGCAAGAATGGAGGAGAGACCTAAACACGATGTCTGTGACCCTCCCTGCAGACTCTAGACACTTCCATGACTACTGAGCTCTCCCCAATGATCAGCAAACTTGGTCAGGAGCACAGTCAGCCAGTCTCAGTGCTGCCTGCAGCAGGGGAGGAAATTGGCTCCACCTAAGGGGAGGCAGCTTGAAACCCCTATTGCACCCTGTCCTCCAACCTTCTGCTTCAGGTGGGGGAGGGGCTGACTGCTCATTTATCTTATCCCACTGTCCATCTGGCTTAAAATTCAAAAGGAGACAGGGAGTGATTAATTACCAAATGTTGATGGATGTCTCATTTTCTGCTTGTTCGCAAGGCTTTGGGGCTGGATGCACAACCTACTTCTTAATGACCTCATTAAAATATAATAAAAAATTAGAATGCAGGCATTGGTAACATCACATGGCAAGTCTTAATTCTGGTGTTTCCAGGACTGATCTTGGGCTAAACAAATTAATTACTTTCGCATCGGCTCTTTTGTTTCAAACCAGAACCAAATAGCTACTTCCATTCTACCCTGCCAAGAACACAGTGAGTTCATTACAAGTTTCTAACATGAGATCTGCTGTAGACAGATGCATCTCTCTGTTGGGATATTAGTTTTGTCACAAACAAACTTGAAGATGCCCTCACCAAGTGCCCATAAAGATAAAGCCAATGAGAGAACTGAGTGTGTTACTACATAAGCATGTAACTTTTTTTCCAGTAAAGAAATATTATTGCCTAAAGCAAATACCCTAGGTGGTTCAGATTCCCTAAACATGGTTCAGCCACTTCTGTCTTTTCTCTTAAGATCTGCTTCCATGACAATACCAAGAAAACTGTTAAACTCCTTTTTGATTGAAAAGAAAAAGAAGTAACATAGCTGTCACCTGTCCCAGAAATAAATGCACCAATGGTGTGTGACCATCCCCCTAAGGTAGTAGAGTGTCCCTTGAAAAATCCCATGAAGACAGTCTCGGTGATTTTCAGCTCATACTAACAAATCCAAGAGCTCTTTGTAGTCAAGATAAAGAACAAATACCAGCAAGAGAGGTCCCTTGTGTTTGAACAACCACCTTTGAAAGGTAGAAGTGTTCCTTGCATAGTTTCTCTTCCTAGAAGCTGAACTGAGTCGTGTTTCAGATTCCTTCATTCTGCCTCTTGGGCAAGCTCTTCTTCCCTGGCAGCTTCGTTTCTCTCTGCTTGTCATCACTTCCTATTCTACAGACTGCATAAGCTCTCCTTTGTTGCTACTATTTTGAGCTCCCTCCTTATCTCAGACCGATATTTGTTCCTTCCTTGCTCAGTAGTCTTAGCATCTCATTTGAAATCCCTAGACATCCTGGAGCCACCCAGTTGAATCCCAGGAGCACTAAAAGGGTTCGTTCTCTTTCTTGCTGGTGTTTTCAGTTTCTCTTCTAAAGTTCAAATACCAAAGACAAAGAAGTTATTTCCTCTAGATGGGTTCAAAGAACATTTTTACCCTAACAAAATGTTATATCCTGTTAACAGAACTGGCTAGGCATTGTAAGGCATCAATATTAAGAAATAGGAATTTCAGGACTAGAGAGACAGTTCGGTGGTTAAGAGAATTGACTGCTTTTGCAGAAGACCCAGGCTCAATTCCCAGCATCCACATAGCAGCTCACAAACATCTCTAACTTCAGTTTCTAGGAATCCTATTCCCTCCTCTGGCATCTGTGGGCTCTGAGCACACACACACACACACACACACACACACACACACACACACCGTACACAGGCATACATGCAGGCAAAACACTCATGCACATAAAATAGAATGAATAAAATTAAAATAAAAAAATAGTAATTTTTTTCAGTATTCATTTAAACACAGGACTAAAATCATCTCCGTGTGACCAGATGGTTGACTGAGACTGAGACCTGTTAGTCTTATCCATCTTCCTGACACCCACTGTTATCTATGTAAAGAAGGGGGGACCTTTTCATCCCCAATTATCAATAATAGTTCCCATGAAAATACAGAAGAGTACAGCTACACTTTGACAAATTTAGTGTTTCCCCTACCAAGTGTCTGTTTCTACCAGATACACCCAAAGGGTAGACACAAACCAGCCATACAATTTTGTACAGCCAAAGTTCCTGTATCGTGGAGATCCATCTGGCATGTCAGTATAGATTATTCCAATCACTAGCTTTCCTATATCAGGTTTTTGTTTTGTTTTGTTTTGTTTTGGGACTAGAGATTGGCAGGGCCTATGGGTGCTAGCCAAGTTCTCTATGACGGAGCTTTATCTCCCAACCCTTCAGATCTAGTACTGAGTGAGTCTTAAGAAGCCTAGTGTGAAGCCACCCCTGGATTGTCAGACGCACAAGATAATTAATTGTCTTTGCAGAGGATTGGAGAGTACTGACCAAATCTTCACTAGAGAGATATGCAGTTACAAAGTAGGGATCTAGTCATCTTTTTATTAGAAATAATGGATGTCCCATAGTAAAGGGGGAATTTTATTTACATACTTTCAGTCTTAATACATTCTTGGTGAAGATTTGGGGTATTGTTTTCTGCAAAATAGACTCCTGGTGTGCTTAAATCACTTGATATCTAAAGGTTTTAGTTTGGGTCCAATACCCCTCAACCTTCTTACTTTATAGCCTAGAAAAAAAAATGTACAAACAGGCACAAGCAATGCCCAGCTCCTGGGCAGATGAGTAATCTGAGCCTGATTGGGTGGTGGTACATTCCCTTGTTAACACAGGTGGAAGTAACCTGAGCTTTAAACTGAGTGCTCCTATCCTGATTTTATAATCCAATATCTAAAACAGGACCCAGAAGAGAACTCATAAAGTGTTCATATAAACCACAGAGCCTGCTGACCCCATATGTCTCACTTTGTTATTGCTGTGACAAAATGCCCGGCAAGAGTGGTTTAAGGAAAGAAAGGTTCATCCTGACTTACAGTTCAAAAAGATACAATCCAACGTGGTAGGGAAGGCAGGAACTGGAGGTTAGCTGGTCAGATTGCATTCATAATCAGGAAGCCGAAAACCATTGACAATGGTATTCTGTTAACATTTTATTTTATTCAGTCAGACATGCCACCCCATGGGATAGTACTACCCACACTTAGGATGAATCTCCCTTCCTCAATTAACCTAATCTAGATAATCTGTCACAGCCGTGCCCTGAGGTTTGTTTCCATGGCATATTAGTTACTTTTCTGTTGCTGTGACAAAACACCATGACCCAGGCTGACCTACAGAGGAGTTGTTTTCATTTATAGTTTCATAATGGCTGAGGGTTCATTACATCCAACAGCAGGCAGGCACGGCAGGGGGGACAGGAAGCTGAGAGAGAGCACATCTTCAGCACCAAACATGATGCAGAAAAAAGCCAACTGTAAGAAAGCTGAAGTTAAAAACTCTCAAATCCTTCCCCCATTGACAGAAATCATCCAGCAAAGCTGTGCCCCACCCCCAAAACAGGGTCACCAACTGAAAACCAAGTGTTCAAATACCCAAGTGTAGAAGCAGGGACAGACATTTCTCATTTAAATCACTACACATGATGATTCTAAATCCCATCAAGCTCACAAGGAAGATTAGCTGACCCAGCTCCACACACAAATGGAGGCTTTTGACAGAAATCATATTCATCTTTTGACATAAGTCATGTTCAGAAGCTTGAATCTCCACACTATCTTATTCTCCAGCTATGCAGAGCAAAAAATGGATTTTTACTGCAGTTTTTAGACAGTGGTTTTCTAACTGTGATGCTTGAAACAACAACCATGGCACCTAGAAACTTACTAGAAATGAAACTCCAGACCTATTGAATCAGAAATTCTGATGGCAGATCCCTCTGGGTATTCTAAGGCACACTAAAATTTAAGAACAACTCAATTTCACCTCCAGCATCTTGATAATTCCAGATCTTATTGGTCCAATCAGTCAGCAAGGTCACAGGGCCTGAGTTGTTAGCAGCAGAATTAAACTTTGTAGGAAAGGAAAGAACCTTCTCCATTCTGGATAAGTTAGAGACACAGACAGCTAACATGAAACAATCTGAATTAGTATGCGGTACCATGACGCACTGTGGTGTCCAGGCACATGTGGAGAGCCATGTGGCTATTCCATCTGGTTCACAGATATCAGTCCATTTTAATTCAGGTGTGCAGAGAAAAATGCATATTCAAACACCACTTCAAACTGTGCAAAAGATCAATGGATCGCTGAGCAACTATGGCAGCCAACAGCTGGCCTGATGTTAATCCCCTAGAAATGGAGTGACTCTGGTGGAGAAGCAGAGAGGACACAGAATGAAACACAAAATCAAAAACAACCCCAGATTTTTACACGTAATTGCCTTTGGCTGCAAACCAAATGCTTGCGTGCTTCGTGTGGGAAGTGCTCTGGTTCACGAATCAAGCCATGTTTGTGCCCAAAGATAGCGATCTCCACATTAAAAGATTCCAACCACAGGGTTTGGGCAGAGAGCACTGTGGACCAGTGGGTGCAAGAGATAAGAGCTGCATTTTGGATGTGCAGCATGGGCAGAAGGGGTTAAAGGTTAGAGTCGGTCTACTGAACACTGGTTGTCAACTAGTCATCTGTGAGTAGCTTCTGTGCATGCAAAACTTACGAGAGATGGGTGTGGGTGAAGCAGCATTCTCTTCTGAGAAAGCCCGAAGGAAAGAGATGCCAAGAACAGCAAATAAACAATCAGAAAGCACAAAAGGCAGAAACATGTAAATACAGATGAAAATGTCTTAATGAGCAAACTTATCCAAGAAGTGACTAAAACCAGAGCATGTTGACAAAGGACAATAGAATGGAGTTGGAAAATCTTCGGAGGGTAAAGGATGACAAATGATAGAAAGGAAAATCAAGTGGGGACTGTTGCTGGCAAAAAGGACAAAAGACAAATCAAACCACACAAGCCAGCCCTTAAGGGAGAATGGGCGTGGTTAAAGAATCGGAGATGGAAGTTCAAAGCTGTTATTCAAACCTTTCTCTTTCTTTCACAGACATTCAGAAGGCAATGGGGTTGTTGATATAACAATGCCAAGATGGAACTCATACCTGCAGATAGCTTTTTGCTGTAGTGTCATGTAGGAAGAAATAGAAGAGAAAAGGACCCCAGCTCTGTGGGAAGGTCCACCCTCCACCCTCATGCAGAAAGCCAGTTCTCACCATCTTACTTTGTGGTTGAGGGATGAAGATGAGGGAGATTGAGAATATCCCATAGGGGAGAGGGATTGTCATCAGCACCCAGGGCTCTCAGGTCTTCTTAGCCCTAGATACACATGGTGTCACTAATAATAATGAGTCCAGATCAATGGAGTTTGATCTTACCCAGGTAACAGAATAGTTGGTCCTTGACAAAAGTACCTCAAACACTTCACTGAGCAGCCACTAACCGTGAATATTGGGACTGAGAAAGCCACAGAGGATCAACAGACTTTCTGTAAGAAGAAAGAAATATGGATGCTTAGAGCAAGAGACAGCATTTAACAAGTGAGGTGTCTGTGAAGCCTGTTAACAGGTGTTTTTACAAGCTGCTGCTTCAAACAGTGAAACCAAGATGGAGATCTGGGAAATGTTGCTTTCATAAATTATGATGATGGGATGAGTTATGGTTCAAAATAATAGAAGATAAGTGAATGCCAGTGTAAAGACTGAGGTGGCCCCTGGTCAACAGAATATTGGCATCTGTTGTCTTCCTTCCCTGTCTTTCTGGCAAGCTCAGCCTTGCCTTTAATACCTTAGCTTTCACTCCAGACTTTTCCCCAGAGAAATCTATCAGTTTTTCTGGCTTAACTTCAAAAGGTGCTATATTTCTTGGTATTTGCTCTCTTTCAGGCTGGATACGTCCTCTTGTCCCCAATTGCATAGATACCTCAAGTAGAAATTGCATAGATACCTCAAGTCTAGCTTGCCCAAAGCAGTAAAACCATACTACAAATACCTGGCATGGTTTGAATTGGGAAAGTTCCCCATAGGCTCATGTAATAAACACTTGGTCTCTGATTTGTGGCACTGGTTAGGGGAGGTGATGCAGACTTGTTAGAGGAAGTACATCACTGGGAGAAGGCTTTGAGCATTCATAGCTTGATCCCACTTTCAGTTCACTCTCTCTGCTTTATGTCTGTGATTAATGAGAGCATCTCTCAGATTTCTACTCCGGCTGCCTGTGTCCTGCCTTCCCCACCACCATGGACTCTCCCTCTAGGACTGTAAGCCCAAATAAACCCTTCTGTAAGTTGCTTTGGTTCATGATATTTTATTACAGCAACAGACAAGTAACTGTTACATCTGGGGTAAGTTTTAACCACTAAAATTATTTTACTTGTATTCACCAAACAGAATACACTGACCCTATCCTGGATTTAATAGGTAAGGTTAAATCAATCACAGTTTCTTTCTTTCAGCATCAAGGTAGAATTCTCAAAAGTTGAATGTCTCCTATACTCATCTTTTAAACTCTAACTATTCTTAACTCTAGGAATTTATTCTTAAATAAATATGTGGTAAGAGGAAGGGTTTGCAATGGTGGGTTGAGATTTATCTTAAGCAGTGGGGAAAATTGTGGCTAGTCAACCACCTTGGTGACTGTGTGAGTCTTTCAGATCTTCATGGTCTCGACCATGCCTGGCAGGGCAGTCTTCAATGTCACATTCATTGACTTTATAAAGCCCATATGGTTTCCCAAGCCTTTCCTTTCACTCTGTATCTCCATGGCACCATCAACAACCAGCAGTAAGACAAACTGAGCTAGGGTGGATGGAGATAGAAGACATAAGAATAGCTCCAAGGTCACTTGTCTTCAGGTCTTCAGTTCATTGGGAATATGTGCACCTATTGACTGCCCTGGCTTCTCATCATTATGTGGCTTCTGGAAGCCACGGTCTTAGTTTTTGTTTGAAAATAAAATACTTTGTCTTGTATTTCACAATGGTTGTAGTTATGAGCATATAACTAATTCCCTAGTTGACTTCTTCAAGTATATCTTTCCGGCAATGTCTACTTGAAACAGAATGCAGAACACATGAGCTTTCTGAAGTAAAGTACTGATCAGACAGTTGTCTTGCCTACTCTCCAGTGTCGTCCCAATGCTGGAAGGAAAGGCCATACAATGTGAACCAGTGCATGGCCACCACAATTTCCTGACCTCAGCCATCTCCCTTTCTCTATTCCAGAATTTGTAAGTGACTCTGAAAAAAAATTGTCTTACTTTAGGGCATATCTTATTTTTAAAAAAAAATATTTGTTTTATTATTTGAGGCTAAAAGATGAATCAATGATTGCTGCTCTCTCAGAGGACCAAAGTTCAGTTCCTAGCACCCATATCAGGCAGCACACAAACACCTGTAACCCTAGAAGATCTGATGCCCCTTTCTAGCCTGAGAAACACCTGCATACATTGTGTGTAGTGACACACTGGCACATATTTTTTTTTATTTTACTTTATCATTATTTGTGTGTGTGTGTGCACGCGAGCACGCGTGCGCATACATGACATGCGCATATGCATACATGCCTTGGAGGCAAGAAGAGAAAAATAGTTAAATCTGTTTACTCACTCCTTCGTTCCTTGGAAAATGACTCTTCTCACTTATCCTGGGCTGGTTTTAAAACTCTATTCCTCCTATCATAGGCTCCTGAGTACTGAGGTCACAAACACACATTACCACACCTGGCTTATTTTTTATGTACATTTTTTAGAGCTATAAAATTCATCGAATGAGATTTTTCAGTTAAAAACACAATAATTTTTCACACAATGAGTGAGGCTTAGACAGCCAAATAGCACTACTATTTTAAATGCCATCTCTATTTTTGCCAACATTATTTTTAAATTTCTTCTACCAAATTTTATCCTCCTGTCTCCAACATCTTTCCACTTACATAATCAACAGAATCACTCAAGCATTATAAAAGGTAAAAGTATTTGACCAAATTGATCATGAACAGAAATAGATCTTATAAGTTTACATTCTGTAATTTAATTCTGGCTTACCTCCTTTGTCCAAGTCAGCATTTCTCAACCCCTGGGTCATGACCATCAGAAAACACACATTTCCCATGATCTGAGGAACTGAGACACCACTCAGTAGCAAAATTGTAGTCATAAAGTAGCGACGAAAATAAATTTATGATTGGGGATTTTTCAGGCCAGCAGAAATGTTTTCTAATAGTCATGATCCACAGGTTGAGAACTACTATTCTAAGTTATCTTCTTCAATTCGTCCATATTTGAGGGGCAGAGAGAGCAGCAACATTCATGTCCTCTGATTATGCAAGTAATATACTCTGCGTAGGGAAGCAGAATGTGTGAAGGCTAGAAATGTGTATAGAAAAGAAGAACATAGTGCATAGTTTTAACAAGCAGAGGCAGCCAGAGATGTCACCCCAGCACTCCCATCTCTCTCCCCAACTTGGCCCTGGACTACCATCATCCTGCCCCAGACACCACAGCCCTCTTCGAGACCATCTTTTATGGTTCTCCCAAAGGATCTTCCCTGCTCACTGCTCCTCAGAGGGCTAAGCAGCAGGGCCCTCTTCCCTTACAGCACAGGAGTTTCTCTTCTTGCAGAAATGCTGCATTATCTGATGTCTTCCATTTATGCATCCCAATGATAAGAACTGCATCAGGAGCAACTCCTTTGGTCCAGCTGTTACCACAGCACACACTGCTTCTCTTTCCCTGCTTCATGTTCTCAAGCATCACGTGGCACTGTGTGTGAGTACATATGAGTATATACAGGATATATAGTATATAGTATAATATATATATATATATATATAATATATATAATTATATATAATAATATATATAATATATATAATTATATATATATATATTATACTATATAATTATATATATATATATATTATACTATATATATATATATATATATATATATATATATATATATATATATATATTATCTTATGTGTTGTCTGGTTCCATTCCTTAGTGGAAACTGCAAGAAAGCAAGGAATTGGCTTCTGTTTATTGCCATGGTTGTAGCATGCAGCATAGGGTCAGAAAAGTCACAGATCCTCAGTAAATACCTGCTGAGTGAATAAATGATGAGTTTAAATTTGCATCTAACATCTTGCAAAAATGGTTGACGTGTTTATTCTCCTGAAATGATCATAATTACGCTTCTACAATTAGGGTGATTCCCACAGTCGTCTATGATTAGACGCATCTCTTCACAATGGGCGAGTTTCTGAATGGGCTATGGCAAACACAATTGGCCTTCTGTGCATGCCTGGTTTTTATCATTGTGAGAGGCTGTAACAAAATAGCACAAACTGAATGCAATGGAAATTTAATTCTCATAGCTTGGGAGACCAAGAAATCCACAATGAAGGCAGCAGTGAATTAGAGCATAATGCAGACTTGCTTCATGGCTCAGAGCCAGCACCCTCTCCTTGTGTCTGCTCGTGATGGAAGGGGCAAGGCATCTGAGGCTTCTTTGATAAAAACTCTTATCCCATTATGAAAGCTCATCTGTCAATCATCTCGTCACAGACCAGAGCCCCGCCTCCTCAGAGCATCCCATTGGTGGTTAGGTTTCAACAATGGATTCTGGTTCTAAAGAGGCAAAAAATGCCTGAGAGCAAGCTATATACTCTTCTGTGCATTCTTATCTCTGGTGCAAATCAGTGTCCTAAAAGCCAAAAGAATAAAAATAATCATGAATATATGTGGTGTCTGGAAGATTCATACCCTAGACTCTGTGGGTGGCGTGCTTATTTCTAGTCCTCTTTTTCAAGGCTCTTGAGTAGCCCAGAACTTTTTGTTTACCTCCCTAAACAATCCAAGCTGGTAAACTTCAAAACTGGAATCCTGTGATTTTCCACTAATAGATGATAATGACGGTGGTGATGGTGATAGTCATAATGCTGGCTATGGGGATGACGGTGATAGAGGTGATGGTGGCTATGGTGATGGTGATAGAGGTGATGGTGGCTATGGTGATGATGGTGATAGAGGTGATGGTGGCTATGGTGATGATGGTGGCTATGGTGATGATGGTGGCAGACATGGTGGTGATAATAGCGGTGGTAATTATGAGGATAATGGGGATGAGGGTGGTAAGGAGAACAATAACAATGATGAGAATTGAGATTGCATTATCCCTCTAGTGGATGTGCCTACCAATCAGAACATTTATTGACCAGTGTTGGTTGTAATTGCACTGACAGTTGAGAGCCAGCCAATACGTGCTGATTGATTCAATATTGGCTTCTACTCTCACCATACTTATTTGGTTTTTTCTGAAATCTTATTTTAAGTCCAAAGCACATGTTATTTAAAAAAAAAATTTTTTTTGATTACAACCTGATGAAAATATTTAATGTCTCAAATCAGGAATTTAAAAACCAGATAATATAAAAGATATGTAGTAGTAGTTCAAAGTCTAAAGTGATCGGGAAGTTGGCTTACTCTGCCGAAGAGAACATCTGTGTCTGCAACAACCCAAAAAGGTAACAAGCTGTCCAGTCCAATTCTGCCAGCCCACCGGCTCCTCAGACTCCACTCATTCTAACAAAGCCTGACTGGAGTGGGTTTGCCCTGTGTGTTTTTACTGGATGTGAGAGTGGATGGTCTAAGCAAGGGTTTGAGTGATGAAGCCATTACAGAAATGAGGCTGGCTGTCATTCCATCCACATACTTTTCTTCTTCACTGCTGAGCCCAGACTTTGTTTAAGGCAGAAGGCATAGTCACCTTTGCAGATCCTTCTCAGCTCCGTGGCTTTGTTAAGCAGCTCACAGCGGTAAAGTTACAGTGATAGCCAAAGGGTCACTTTTTTTTTTTTTTTTGCCTGGGCAAAGTGGCTTTATTACATGGCAGGGTCACAACAGGACTTAGGAATTAGCACATTGGGGCCCTTCTTCTTGCCAAAGGTGGGCACAACGTTGACAAAGCGTCGGTTGTACTGCATTCGCCTCTTGGCCCGGCCTGTCTTCTTCTTCTTCTTTTCCTGTTTGGCCACCTTGGGAGTCTGACACCCCCCCCCCCCCACTTTTCCAGCACGAGCCAGGGAGCCATGAATTTTACCTCCCAGCATGCGGCCTGCTACTTCCAGAGTGGTCAGGGCCTCTACACCACACTGGCCTAGGGTGGCCTCATCCTCCAGTGGCAAGCATGCCAGAAGCACGACTTGATCTTCGGGGGCAATGCCTTCCAGTGAGGCCACATGAGCTTTGATCTGGGCGACCATCTCATGGCCGGTCACCTCGAGGGTGTGTAGTTCCTAGGCGTGGACAAAGAGCAGCATGTTGCCTACTAACCCGCAGATGCCGCTGCTGCTATCTCGAAGATGGAGTCAAGAAAGAGCCAAAGGGTCACTTTCTTAATACAAAGGTCAAACTCATTTGGCTTCTGTATTCCCCTCAGCCCCTCCTTTCTCCATATGGAATATACGCACTACATAAAGACTCGGGGAATGAATGATGGGCTTGAAAGATGGTGACGGCACATACCGTTATCAGCATCCTCCTGTGGCTCATGAGCTGTGAACTACCACCTCAGTCACTCTCCACTCTCTTGAGTACAGGTTAACACATGCCTAACCAATGTTATGTTTTCAATGTCTCTTTTTTGTGCAATTTGATATAAATGCCATTGATAGATTATAGGTAATCCCGTCTTTCTCGCAGTTGTCTATTTTAGACTTTACTCCTCTAATCTACACTTGATCTTAGTCAAAAGGCCGAGCAGAGATGCTTACCCCTCTAATCTACTATTATTAACTTTACATTTTTCCATACCTTCTCTGGCATCAGCCATATGAAAATCACTCCAGCACTACTGTCATCATCTTACAAAGTAAACATAATACACATGTTACCTACTTAAAGCCTATGATGGATTATTAAAAGTGCTTGTCTCCTGCTCTTCATGTGTGAGTGGGAACATCATTATCACCCCTCTCATTAAGGTTGTTATTATGAGTCAGTACATAGGAGTTGATCAGTACAATGTTTTGTATCATAAGCTTTCAGCATTGACAACAGAGATACTGGAAATTAGAATGTCTCCATCCCTGCCTAGAACAGTTCCCTTTCCATCCTGTCTTCTTCACTCCTCTCTCTCTCTCTCTCTCTCTCTCTCTCTCTCTCTCTCTCTCTCTCTCTCGTAGAAACCCTGCCTCCAGGAAGTCTACAGTTTACTATTTAGAATAGCCCTATAGCCACTGAGAAACATTCTCTCCCTCTCTCTCTCTCTCTCTCTCTCTCTCTCTCTCTCTCTCTCTCTCTCACTCTCTCCTCTTTCTCTCTCTCACTCTCTTTATCTATCTATCTCTCTCTATCTCCATCTCTCTCTTATCTTCCTCTCTCTCTCTCTCTCTCTCTCTCTCTCTCTCTCTCTCTCTCTCTCTCTCTCTTCCTGTTCTGCAAGCAATACTTCTCAAGTTAAGGCTCCAGATGCATATGGCCCACAGCTTTGGAACAACACCACAGGAAGCAACCTTGGAAACCTGGGATTCTGCCTCCCTGTACAGTGCCTAGTGGTGGAGTCCCCAGCAGTTGAGACAGGGAGGACAGAATCCAAGTTTAAGAAACATAATGGCCCCTAGTTCCTGGGGTCACTTGACACTGAATTTGAATGCCTTTGAGTAGCCTCTTGAATTCCCCTGGGTAGCAGAACCAGAGAGCTAATCCAGCCAGCACATTACTGTCTCACCTGAGCTGTGTCACCACACCACATTCATGACGTGATCAGTCACTCTCCAGTCTCCTTTCGTGCCTTTCAATTCTCATCTATAAACTTCCTCTGTAAAGAAATGTCCCCTTTAGAGAGCTGGTTAGTTGCCATTTCAGAATTACATATATTTATTCACCCCCAAAATATTCATGATCCCCCTTTAATTGGTAGGCAGTGGGCTAGATGTTGGGAATGCTTACTTAATACACTATCCAGAAATTTCAAAATGTTCACAGCACAACTGAGAAGAAACACAAGTAAGTTGGCAATTAGAATGTACTGTGATGATTTGAGGGGAGGGTGGGGAGAGACAGAAAGGTCATGTGAGGGATCCCAGGTAACAGAGCTTCTGGAAGTGGAAAAAAAAGAGTCATGATTGATTTTCATGACAATGAAATCTGTGTACTTAGAAAATAGGATATATGCTTGTTTCTTTGGCTTCCCATTTTATATCATTATTATTATTAATACTATTTATTATTAATACTACCTATAAACTCACCACAGGCTAATCAGATGGAAACAAATCTTCCTCAATTGAAGTTCCTTCTTCCTAGGTATGTCCAGTTGACAATCAAGATTAGCCATTACAAACACAAAGATATGATGTCATTCTTGTGTATATGCACATTCATAGATACACATGTGATCATGTACACATAAACATATTGTCATGTACACAAACAATCACATATGCACACAGTTACACACATACTTCACACAAAATTACCTATGAACACACATGATTCCACTTGTGCTGGCCACACAGAGAATCCCCCAGGTCCTTGGTGACATCAGAGAGTGCCTAGCTACCTCCAAAGACCATCTTCTTTCCAGGGCCCATGCTCTTCTCTTCCCTTCCAGTCCTCAAACCAGTCCTTGGAGTTAGCCAAGACCTTTCCTGTTACCATGTGTTTAAGCTTCTGTAAATAGCATGATGCTCCAAAAGGCTCTTCAGAGCACCAGGTGATATTCCTGTGCAGAGAGATCTTTAAGACAGACCTGAAAGAGATCTATGGAACTCCTGAAAATACTCTTTGGTCCAGGGTAGTTGTTTGTTCAATTGTCTTTGATAAGAATCAAAAAGATAAAGGCAAAAGAGTGACCTTTTATTTAAGGAACTTTTATAAAGATAAACCACTCTTAAGGACAGATCTATGCCCAGCGAGCAGCCCATGGACCAGCTCAGTGGAAGGTCTGGAGGGGTCCTCAGCTCATAAGGCTTTGTCTGGGCATTCTTTTGGGGCTTGGTTGTTGTTGTTGTTGTTTTATTTTGTTTTTTCCTTACAGGTCTCTTGCTTATATCAGATGATTTCTGATGTTGTTGTTTTATGATATTCCTGAGTATACAAACATATGTGTCTGTAGGCGGTACTTGTGCTTTTTCTTTTCTTCTTCTTCTGTAAAGTAGTTTACTTTGTGCTATTTTGTATTCTAATGAGAGAAAGAGAGAGAGGGAGAGGGAGAGGGAGAGGGAGAGGGAGAGGGAGAGGGAGAGGGAGAGGGAGAGGGAGAGGGAGAGGGAGAGGGAGAGGGAGAGGGAGAGGGAGAGGGAGAGGGAGAGAGAGAGAGAGATGTACATTTGGGTGAGTACGAAGTTGGAAGTTGGGGAAGATCTGGGAGGAGTTAGGGCTGGGAAAACCCAAATCAGAATGTATTGTGTGAAAAAAAATCTATTTTCAATTCTTAAAAAATTTTAAAAAGATTGAAAAACAAGATAAAACAAACATCCTATTTTGTAAACTGTTCCATCCACTGGGCTTTCCTCTCCTTTTTGTTGGATATCAAATCTCAGAGAGCTGACAAACAATGCACTATAATGCCCTGCTTGGAGTGGGTCAGTTAACACTCAGTGCCATGCCTTGTGCCCTTCTCCACATTCTGAGAGACTTTACACATTTTTTTTCTTTCCCACGGCCAACATGAGGAAAATGGACTGTGGGTCAGATAATGTAAGCAACAGACCACAAGGTGACTGCCAACTATGTAACCATCCAATCCACTCCAAAGGAAAAAATTCATTAACGTTAACACTGGATGCAAAACGCCTGTTTGGAGGTCCAGATGTCGGAAAGCGCCGCATCCTGAATAGCTGAGATCTTGCAGTTCTTTCCCATCGTCCTTCCTGATTTTGACTGAAAGTCAAGTTTCAGGGAAATTCTTTCCCATTACTGTGTACTGATCACATCACGAAAGCATTTAAAAATCCGACTCATTTCCTATACAAAGAAATGGAAGGCGCGACCACAAAGATATGTGTAAATGTCACCGTTTGTTATTAGAAGCTGTGCTCTCGGCAGGCTGGAGGATTACTGCAGTAAGTATACTTCCTACACAGACCACTCAGACACGCCCACAAGCCCACACCCCCACACGCCCTCAGGTTTCTAAAAATGAAAATGATTTCCCAGTTTCTTTTCTTTTTTTTCTGTACTTCTGTCTGGGTTTATGTTCTTGATGAATATTTTCGAACCCCATGGAGAGCAAAGGTGGGAGAGCTATCCTCACCCATTAAAGGCTGAAAGTAAAAGCCTTAGAAAGACGAGGCACCCCCCCACCGTGCCCGTCCCCCACCCCAAATGCAGCAAGTTCATGTTCCTGTCTGAAACTGTCACTCGCTGAAAAGAAAGAGTGAAGCAGCAATGATCAGCTTTAACTCTTTTCCTGCCGTGAGCTGGACCAGATGCCCAAGGTTGCATTTTTACGGAATTAGATCATAAATGGGACCCAACTCGCTATTCAGTCATTTGTCACTAAAGAGAAAGAATGTAGTGTCCTCACATGGAAAGAATGTCATGCCCTAAACATTTATTTCTGGCCACATCTTTCCCAGCCTTGAGATCAAAACTTCGGCTAACAGATAAGTATAGATCCTGGGCCCACTCCCCCCCTCCTGTGACAGCACAGTGCTTGTCCAGTGTGGCACATTGGACTTCTCCATGTTTGGCCCACCTGATGCTGTAGAATCGTCATTCTTGCTCTAGGCAGAAAGTCTCCCTTACATTTTCTCACACTTACTCACTTCTCTTGTGGGACCAGTATTCCTCTACCATCTTCCTTTGCCTTGCCTGGTTCCTAAGAAGACAATTCTGCAGACTAAGTACTGGGCATGCCTACAATCCTGTCACTAATTCTTGGCTGTTTCTATATAAAGTGTATGTTGGCAGATTGTATCAGAGTAAGAGGTTCCGGTGCATTTTCTAAGCTATCAAAGGCTAAACTAGCATCTGTGGGCAACATCATTGTCCACTTGGTCTTTTCCCATGAGATCCGTGCACAAGGGTGAATCACCACATCAAAGCCAACAATTTCTTGTCCAATACACAAATCCTCTGGTGCCTGGGGAGTTCCTTTTGTATCAAGGGGACCATAATTTTTATATGCAGATAAGAATCTGGATTGGCAGTTTCTCTGCATTCTATCCTCACACACTGGCCTTTTTCTCTGCTTAGGACTACCATCTGCCATGGGATCACACTGCAAGAATGCAGTGCACTTACTCAAAACCAGATTTTCCAAAACTTTAAAAATGAACAAATGGTAGAGGTACCTCAGTCCTACCAGAGAAACAAACAACAAAACAAAAACAAACAAACAAAAAAAGCACAGAATGCTTAATGGTGAAAAATGTGCCAAAGCAAAGGCAACGGGTTCAAACCAATGTTCAGATATTCACTTTAGTGACATCAGCTGTCTCACGCTATTCCTGCAGTTGCTGTTTTGTATCAGAGCCAATATGCCCCCAAATACAAAAATGCTGTTGGGAAAAGGTAGGTCCAGGGTTAGTTTGTGTACAAACACACTTCACCTACAGGTTCTAATGAAGGCGTGGCTTAGGGAAGCTACTGAGGTTTTTAAACCTCAGTTTGTGAGAAGTAAGACAGACGGGTGGCTTGTTCCTACACAAACCTGGAGACTTAGATGAAATCTGGGCAAGTCTTAGAAAGACAGAAATGACATTTCTCTAATTTATCTGTTCAAGTCTTTGTACATAGGATTATGTATGTGCAGGGAAGAACGCAGAGTCAAGCTGTCCAGAGGAAAGAAAGGAACTCATGACTGGGAGAGGAGAAAGAAGGAACCGAGGCATGAACAGGAGCATGGAGGAATAGGCTCAAAAGCTGTCATATATTTGCATGTCAATGGCTTTCCATAACCCTATGTGAGAAAAACCTTTTAAATGACAGGAAGACCTTATGGCAATAAATAAATAAATAAATAAATCCTTCTATTTAAATGAACCACTTCATACATAGCTCTCAGTTCTGTACCTAGCACAATGGAAAATGTTTACAGGTTAACTGTTATAATCAATGCTATACAGCAAACCCAATTACAAGGAATCAAGATGAACTTAACTAGTTCATTCATTTATGAGAGTACTGAGAATCATTTTTACAAAGGAAAAAAAATGTCTTGCAAAGTGATGAATTGTAGGCATATGAAGTTGGAGGTCAAAATATATTTGTTCCTATCATTTACCAATAGATCTGCAGACTGCAATTCTAAAGGCTCCCTTGGGAGAATAGGATGTGGTCGCACATATTGTATCCATAGTCCCTCTGCCGCCTCAGCCTCCAGCTGCCTTCAAGGAGCCTTGGCCTCCCCAAGTTAGCAGAGAGATGCATGGAATTCAGCTGCCTGGATGCTCCGAGTATAAGTCATCCCTGATGCTGGCTGAAACTGACTCAGCCAGCGCAGCCTTTCTTCCTTAGTGAGTATCAGTCCTTCAAAGGACTGAATGAGATCGAGTCTCCTCTTCCTTTTCTTTTGAAAGAGGGAGGGAGGGGGACACATTCAAGCTCCAGGATTATGCAGTGTTTCTAAACACCCTTTGCTCCGTTTCTTTCTATTCTAAGGGAAGTGTATCAAATTGTGTTCTGAGTAAAGTCCCCCACCCCATCACAGAGAAGAGGTATTAAAAAGCAAAAGAGGAAATTATAGAGAATTGGCAGCGTATTCTTTTAAAATACCTTTTCAGGCCCCATTACAATTTGGCCGATGTGGATGGTAATGATGCTTCTAGCTTGGGCTTCCTTTTACTTTATCACATGTCAGGCTTTATTGGCCAGTTCTTCTTTAATGTCTACCAAGAATATTAGCAACGTTAGAGCATGTAGTCTCCCCTTTGCGCTATTTATATATCTAGCCATTCTCCTAATTTACTATGCTTAACTTTCAGTAGTCAACTCTCGTTCTCCTTTTGAGATGAATAAAGCTCACGTGAGATGGGTAACATTTTTAAGTATAATCTCCCTCCCCTTTCTGGGTTTTGAGGCAGGGTTTTACCTGTAGCCCATTCTGGCCTTGAACTCATGTTGTTCCTGCTTCTTCTACCGCCCTGGTGCTGATGTTGCAGGAGTGTGCCACCCTGTCTGGCTTGTTTTTAAGTATCCTTTTACTTTGGACTTGTTTTTAGTATTGTATGTACATATTAATGTATGAGCGTGTGAGTACATCTGCCATGATACAAATTCGAAAGTCCAGGCCTTACTTTCCACCATCTAAGACAAGATCTCCTATTGCCCACTGCCATGTATGTCAAACTAGCTAGCCTGTGAGCTTCCGCAGGCTCTCTTGTCTCCGTCTTCCTTCCATCGACACAGTAGCTGTGAGATCTCAGATGTGTGCCTCACGAAGCCTCAGATGGGATCTGGGGATGCCGGCTCAGGTCCTCACACTTGTACTGCATGGACATCACTCAATGAGTCATTCCCATAGCCCCATTATTAAGTATTCTTAAAGGCCTCGATGTGGGGCTTTTCACATGAGAGGCAACCTCGACTGATACACCATCTGTTCCTGTTGGCCCTGGGAATCACGTCTCATCACTAAGGATTTCGCTTCGTTTGTACTGTCATTGCTTTTCTGTAGGACATGAGGTAGAAGACAGGGAGTGAGCTTTTTAGGAAAGATTTGTTCCTCATCCTCCCATCCAAGATCCGATGAAGCTTCAGAAGACAGAACAAGACAGTGCTGAGAAGCTCAGTGTCACAGTGCACTCTGGAAACTTAGAATTTGGGAAGCAGAGGCAAAACGATCTCAAAGCTTGAGGCCACAACAGGCTACATAGCAAGTGCAAAGTCAGTTAAGACTTTGCAAAAAAAAAAAAAAAAAAAAAGGAAGAGAAGAAAAAGGAAGGGAAGGCAAGGGAGAGGAGAAGAAGGGAGGAGAGGAGAGAGAGGAGGGAAAGGAAAATCAGAAAAGCCCCTCTCCCATCCACACAGTAAGCAAGTTAATAACATTAAAAGGCGCAAAGCTCTAACCAGCTTCAACCTCAAGTCCAATCTAATATGCTGTCTGCTTTGCCTGATGTCATCCACCTTGGTTGTCTCTGATCACACTCACCCATTGAGGTCTGGATCCTGTGAGTTAAAGTAAAAATAATTCAATGCAAACATAAAATTGTTCATCCTTTACATACAATTGCCTTCGTGCATTCCTTTGAATAGGTTCCAATGGCCTTCTTGAGTTTTGCTTCCTCCGGAAGATGGCTCACAAAACGTAGCAGTTAAAAGCACCCACAGCTTGTCATTTCGCCCTTAGAAACAACCATATTCTGGGGTTTTGGGGGGTGGGGGTGGGAAAGAAGAATGGAAATCAGGAACCTGCTGGGAATTATTTTAATCAGGGGTCTGAAGTTGGCAACCAGCACAGACCAGCCCCTGTTTTAGTCATATTCCCAGGGTGCCGAACAGGAGAACAGCCAGAGAAGCAAGTGTCTGATTTCTCAACTCACTCCTTGGGAAGCTTTTCTTTCTGTTGTGTCACAAAGCTAGAAGACTGCATATGAGTCCCTGAAGTTGCTACAGGACATGCTTAAATATGAACCAAATGAGTTCCGGATACCTGCAGCCCAGACTGAGGGTAGCAACCTGTAAATGGCTCAGGGATATTCAGGCACATATAGCAGCCTGTGAGATGGCTCAGAAACATTCAGGCATGTTGGCTGGAGTGCTTAGTGGGTGATCTGTGCTGAGAAGTATCTTTCCCTTCTTCATTCAGCCTCCTGGATTTGGAGTCATCCCTTCAAATGGATGGCATAATAGAACAGGGATATATAAATGAAAATCCTGTACATCAATAATCTTGTAACAGACACTCACAGAATCCACTAAGGTTATGGGTCACAGTGAAATGACTCCTGAGTGCCACAAAGAGGGGGACTCATAAGAATCTTCTTCCTCTGAAATGAGAGGAAACTGGCTTCAAAACACAAAAGCAGGAAGGAAAGTTTTCACAGCATCTCTGTCTTCATTTTTGTCAAAGGTTGATTCTGCCAGCAAGGGGAGACTATCACTTTCTAAGGACTACAGAAAGCTGTAGGACCTCCTGGTCATAGAATAAAGCCAGGTGAGCACTGGATTGAGAACCAATGACCCAGTTTAGCTAGGCCCAGCCTCAGAAGACATGCTATGTAACTTCCATGGGTCTCACTTTCCCCCATTACAAAATGAGAGGATCAGAAAAGTGTCCACAGGTCTCTTAGAATTGTGGGGCTTTGTGACTTAGGGCACTTAGTAACCAATACTGGTGTCCTTCACTGAATTGGTGCCTTCAAGAAACAGATGTAATTATGATCTTTATGACCACAGAGAATGTAATAAAACAAGCAAAAATGGAAACCAAGTGAACTAATCTAAGAGCTGTCACTATAATTGGTGGTGCTTCAACAAGATAGAAGCTTAGGAGGGGGAGTAGGAGTACTACATACAGTGATGAGTGAAAGCAAAGGATGGTAAAGCATGGATAGGGGGCAAGCTGACCAACCCCAGACTTACAAGCAAAGCAGCTAGGAGGAGGATATACACCAACTGTAAATCTTTCTTCTTAAATAGTGTATTAGTTACTTCCCTGTCACTATGGAAAAACATCATGACCAAACACATTTTAGAGAAGAAAAAAAAATCCATCATTATAAGAGGAATGAGTCAGCAAACCATGACTGGTGGCCCACAATGACCCATGGTTACTCAACAGCTGCATCCATAGTTTACAACCTTAAGATCTGCCTGGTACCTGGAGACAAATGACAACAGAGCTCAAGACCTGGCCAGCCAATCAGATGGTGCCAGCAACAAAGGGTGAGATGTCGTGGGCCAATGGGTGTGGGTGATGGGTATAAAGGCACAACCCAATCCTGCAATAAAAGAGTCTGCTTGCGCTTCTCATCTGACTCCAGGAGTCTGTGTCATTGACCCTACCTTCTTATCCCCTACCCCCAAGGACCATCCTGAGGGGCCTAGGCGTAGGGCAACACATTATGGCTGGGAGGATACGGCAACAGGCGGATAAGGCACAGTGACAGAAGAGGGAACCAGGAAGCTGAATGGTCACATTTTCGGCACACGGAAGCAGACGGAACAAGAAATAGGTTCCCATTGGTCTACCTCCTTCAGCACTGCTCCTTCAACACGAAAGGTTCCATAACCTTCCCAAACAGCACCACCAACTGGGGACCAAGTGTTCAAATTTGTAAGCCTATGGGGACATTTCTCGTCACACCACCACACATAGAAAGAGATCAGCTGCAACAGTGGGAGTAATCAACATGAAACTTCAACTCTACACATTCCATCCGCCATCGTCACTAGTCACCATGCTAGGGTGCCATGATTCCTGGCGGATTCTTGACAGAAATAGTCACCATCTTTCCGTCAGCCAGGATCTAGTTGTTCACTGAACTGAAACCGATTCAGAGTAGATAGCTCCCCCTGAATCTCACCTCTTATCCCGCCTGCCTTGTTCTTGGTCGTATCGGAGCACCTAGAACATAGAAGGGACAGAGCAAATTGTCACTGAATGGACTTGCACATCACACAGCCATATAATCATCTCTAACTCTTCATCGTCATCCACTATTTGATGATGCATGTCCACTCTGCTGTAATAGAAGCCGCAGGGATTAAACAGATACCTCAGTGCATAATGATAAACCACGATGTGATGGCGCCATATAGTTGACAGTATATGGCCTGTTCTGGATGTTTCTGTGAAGACATGACTGTTGAACCGATATCTAAATGATGTATCATCAGAACCAACCTAAGATGAGGGAAAGCCACCCAGAAACAGGGACTGCAAAGTGGTTTTCAGAGTGGTTGTGGCTGACTAGAGCACAGGCCGTAAGAAAAGGATGCAAGAGACATGACAAACAGGAGGAGCAGCAGGATCCTACCCAACCTGAGACCTCACAGTAAGAATTACCACTGAACTGCTCACTGCTCAGCAGATGCAGTGTGCTGGATGCTTTGCTACCAGCTAAGTGCAGCAAGTCCAAACTCAGACCCCAACCAAACACAACCGTAGTCTGTGAACATTGGAGATTTTTGCATTATTTTAAAACCTGTTGAGAAAGTGCATTATGTTTGGGCCAAGTGAAGGGGTCTCAGACATGGAGAGCAGTAAAAGCTCAGATCCAAGGAGAGGGAGGGCTTGACCCAGACACCTTAGAGCAGAAGTGGAAAATCTGACAGAGGTTCCAAATGAAAAGTTCAAAAACTGACAAGGAAATTCTTAGGCATCATTCCAAGATACCTTTGACACTGTCCACCTAACATGCAAAGTCACATGGAAAGGGGAGCTTCGGACAGAATTCTCACACAGACACCCACACAGAAGACCTGAGGTTTTCTGTGAACTCATTCAAACCAGAGAGTAGATCCCATGCCAATCATTCGCCGTCTATAAGGATCCTGAAAGGCCATCTAAGCAAAAGTGTGGCCTGCTTGTTCCATCTGGCAGAGAGAGCAACTGTGTCCATTCATACCAACTAGCTCAAGATTTAGCAGGAAGAACCTGGAAGGGAGGGTGGGAAGCCTCATCACTTCTAACATTCATCGAAGATAAACCAATCACACATTCCTGACACTTACGTGGCCTACACTCAAGTTTTCCCAATACAGTTACTCTCCCACCATGCAGTTCTATACATGGCTGGCTTTCTGGACAGTTTGGATTACTTAACTCCTTATTACCTCACACCACTGCTGTGGGTGTTGATATCCTCTGTTCTATGGCTGAGGAAACGAAAGCAGAGAGAAAAAAATGGCTAAACCCAGGCCTTCAGATAGAGTTGAACCTGAGATACCTAGCTGCCGAGTACTCTCAAAACTTCTATGTTGTTCTGACCTCTAAGGTGTGCAAGAGTCAGCATGCCTGTCTACTGGGATGTCACAATGTGTGCATTTTTGAAGGGCACGGATAGACACTATCTCTTCGTGAGCTTCCCCCTCTGGATCACTGTGATACAACAGTTGACGCAGAAGATCTAGAAAGAGAGGAGGAAACAGATGGATTTGACCTGACCCACCTTTGAACTCAGCTGCCACTGCAAATAAAGGGAAGTTCACTTGTCACAGAATTCCTGTGAACAGCAACTTGCTGATTGACCTATTTTAGTTTCTACTTATACATATTTATTCATGAATTCAACAAGTACAGCTTGAGCCCATAGTCTGTGCCTAGCACTTTCATTAGACACAGAAGTGTGTCATCAGACTCAGTCTCAATGACATGTAGTATGTGAATTTTTAAAAAACAAAACAAACAAACAGGACACGGTGCTCCCAGGTATGGTAGAGAGGGAGGTTTGCTGTAAATGAGGGAGAAAACAGCCAGAATATCAGGTTTTTATATGACTCAGTTTACACAAAAAGCTAAAACTTAACAAAGTTAACAAAGACAAAGAGGCTAAACATATATTTTTAAGCCAGTTATTGTTAACCTGAGTAGACCTTAGGAATTTATAAACCTTACTTATTATACCTTGGTATTCTATCACATGGTCATGTTAACCAAGATGGTGGCAAAGTTACATTATCTGTACTCCTTTTCAGCTTAGTAAATAAAGATGTCTGCCAGCCATGTGGTTGCTAGTTAAAAGTATCTATTCTTCTCAATAAACCTATTTTTTGAAATAAGAGTTGAATCCAAATTACATATACAGTATATTCTAAACAAAAGTTGAATCACATATGTAGTATATTATTGCAGATTAAGATTATCCATCTATAGGTTTTTTTAACCATAAGCCTTTTGTCATAAGTTTTAAGCTAAATTTTGTTACAGAATGTTTTAACCATACACAATGAACTTAAAAGTCCCAATGTAGTTTACAGCATAGTCTTAAGCAGTTGCCCCTAACTTCCCTAATGCTGTGACCCTTTAATACAGTTCCTCAGTTCCCCAACCATTAAATTATTTCATTGCTTTTCTATAAATGTAATTCTGGTACTATTATGAATTGTTATGTAAATGTCTTTGTTTTCCAATGGTCTTAGGTCCTTACTAAACACTCAGGTTTAAATTCCCCAAGACTCTTTTATTTTTCTACTGAAGTTATCTCAAAGAAAGAAAATTTTAAAAAGCTCAGAAGTTGGTTCCGTTGGTAAGGTGCTCAACATATAGGGGAAGAAGACTTGAGCAAAAAAGTCCAGAACTCACAGAAAACTGTGCTCATACACTTAGCTGTGGGAAGGAGGAGACAGATAGGTCCCTGGAACTTGCAGTCTCGTTAAACTGAATTAGAGAACCAGAAGCCAGTGAGAGAACCTGTCTTAGGAAACAAAGTAGAGAGAAACTGAGGAAAGCAACCAAGGACCATACCAGGCTTCCACATGCATGTAGATAGACAGACAGACAGACAGACAAAAATAAAAATCATTCAGGGCATGGGCTACCAGCTGTCTAACCATCAGATGGTTTTAGCTAGAACAGAAACCTTTCAAAGTCAATCTATATTTTGGATATCATTTCACATTACTTCCTGTAGGCATATTTAGCCCCCAGATGACTCTACACAGAATGGCATCTCATACCCAAATCATCGTGTTCGTGGGTTTGCTTAACTGATCTGAGAGTGATGCAGGCTCAGAACAAATCGGCTTCTGCCCATGTAAGGACTGACTGGGAGCCCTGGATCTGCCCAGCCCCCGGTGAGGATTCTTGCCGGGTTTATGACATGAGACCTGCTGGAGAGATGGTCACCACTCAGCACATTCCTGACACACAGGCCTCTGGAGGACAGTCCAGAGTCAGTCTCAAATGTCCAGATCTGGAAAACTCAAACAAAACCAACAGCAAACACAAAGGAAGTAGGCAGAATCCTGAGACTCATTAAGAACAATAAAACAGCAATGCTGACTTAATTAAAACACCTTTTCATTCCCTGTTTTCTCATCTTGTTTTCTACAATAGAGTGCACAAATTTAGAGTGAGGAAGGGGAAGTAGCTAAATTGATTGGTAGTGACTTCCTAAAAACAGCCATTTTGTTGTTGTAGCCTAGCAATGACATCACAGCAAGTATTCTATAACAAATAAGAAAGAAAAATTGAATGAATGCATGAATGAATGAATGAATGAATGGGCACTGGGCAAGGAGCCCGAGGAGATTATGTCTGATTTCATATGTGCTCTCCTGTGTTCATATCTTTCCTACAGTAGACATTATTCATCTTCCCCTTGTTGGTTTTAATTTTTTTGAGTATCTAAGTATCTGAAGTCCAATTGTTCCAGCCCAGCTTAGTTCACTCTACCTAAGACACATTAAATGTTTATAACACAGTATCAGAAACAATTTTTTAATATCTGCATTTTGTTTTGTGTTATTTGTGTGTTCCCACCCCCATCTCCTTAGCCTCTGTTTTCCCATCAGATTATCGATTTATCCAACCGTGGAGATGGCAAATCAAAGAAGAGACTAGACACCTGTGAGCTCATGACATGAGGCTATGGCCATGACAAAGCCTGGGGCCATGTGGAAAAGCTCCCTTACCCTTGATTCCCTCAAGGATGTGTCTGATACGTATCTTTGAAGCATCCAGCTCAAGTTGGTATATGAATTGTTCACCTAATTCTTTAGCCTTTCATGTTTACCTGTCATCCAGCACTAGTACATAATTCTCATCAGGACAGAACCCAGGACCCTTCATTTCCGCCAGCTTTAACCACAAGCTAATAATAACCACATGTGGTCTTGGAAATGTTTCTCTTCTTGCTACTGGATGGTACTGGGGACTTAAGAAATTCATGATCTTGCTGCCCATGGTCGTGGATATCTGTAACCCAAGCACTCAGGAGGGAGGGGCAAGAGGGTCCCAAGTTCAAAGCCAGATTGAGCAACACAGTGAGATGATGTAGAAAAAAAGGGGTGTGGGGGAAGATTTGGTGAAGAGGGGAGGGTGGAGAAAGCAAAGAAGACTCAGGAAGCCATGGCCTCTTTAAGCTTTGCTTTCCTTGAATGGAGTTTAAGATCACTGGGGTTGATAGAGCTAAGATGGGGTTATTTGGAGGCAAGGAAATGTTCTTTCCCAACTGGAAGGGCAGGCTGGCCTCTCATGGGTATAAATAATTAGGAGACTATTAGTGGTGGAACCTGAAGTCTGAAGTATCCTGGAGAACCAGGACCTACCTTCAGATACAAACTTCAACTCTTATTCTGGTAAGCAAATGTGAGAGCTCTTGAAAAGGTCACAACTAAATGGAAAGCAAACAGAATGGGCTAGGCTTTTCTCTCACCAGGTGCAAGCAAAAATGGAAACCTGGTCAAGACAGTTCTGTTTTGCTTTTGTTTTTGTTTTAATATATACTTTTCTTTCTACTGAAAAAAGATTAAATAAAGGAGTGTCCTGGGACGATAGAGCCAGTACATCAAAGCAAATGAGGACACACTCACTGTCAGCCCCAACCCTGCTCTAGCAGTGACATTTGTGGGCCACCACCCCAATCGTCTCTGCTCCTCTCTCTTCAGCTTTTGTCAGAGATGGTGCAAACAGTGGTCTGCATTCAATGAATTTACACAAGCTGCTCATTACATTTTTACAAAAATGGATTTTGCATTAGATGTCACAACTGCAGCCTCACAAAAGTGTCCCCATGGACACTTAATACACTCCAGAGAATCTGTGGTGTTCAGTGGGTTAGAAGCCAAGGTCCAGTAAATGCTTCCTTGTGTTGTCATCGAAACAGGGCCTTTCCCTGCTGCACTCCCCAGCCTCTCAGCCTACAGAGTCCTGGGACTAACTGCCTTTTATAACTCAGAATAATTCCATTTTATGATATGTTTATTGGGATGGGAACCCATCAGAAGCTGAGTCATATCTGTAACAACTTCATGAGATTCTTTAAAGGACTCGGTAGTTAATGCATTCTCACATTTCCAAGTATCAGGGATTTGGTAAAAGCTAATTAGCATTTATGATTTTTTTTTCTCTTGATGCTCTCTAAACAAAGAGTCCATGAAGATGGGGGCTAATTGCTTCTCTTTGGTTTATCAGAGAGAGGGAGAGAAGGAGTAAGGGAAGAAGATGGAGGAGAGAGAGATAAGGGAGGAAAGAGGAGAAAGACAGAGAGACGGAATAAAGAAGAGAGGAGAGACAATATCAACATCCAAGCAAACAAAACTGTAGAACTCACCTATCATACACAAGCTTTGCTGCTTTCATAGCATTTGGGGGGTTTGGAAATAAAGTTTCATTCTACAGCTCAGGCTGACCTTGAACTCATGATCCTCCTGCATCTGCCTCGGGAGAGATGAGATTGCAGGTATGCTACCACACCCAGCTCTTAGCTGCCTTCAGCTGCTTTTGGCTGCTCTTCAGCTCTGTCATCCTTCTACAGCACAGGGCTGGAGTGGCTGCTCACCTTACCAACCCATTAGCAAGAGTTACTGAGTGCACCTACCTCTGCTTAGAAGTCCCAAACATTTGTTCTTCAGCCTATCCCAAGAGGTGGTACTCAGAGGTGGGAACAGTCACAGAGAAGTCACAGAACTGTGCCATAGCTTCAGAGAATTTCTGATGTAGAAACTTCTGATGCCAAGAAGCAGAATCATTCCTCTGGAGACCACTCATGGGACAATGTGCACCTCAAGAGTTAAAACAGAAGTGTTTTTTTATTGTAAACTAAAACCTGCTGAAAGGAAGTACTGCCTTTTGTGCTATGACTTTTCTGGGTCATAAAATCCTCTTCGTTATCCATTATTACAAAACAAAGGCATTTCAGTTGTTAGCATTAATGAATGCCATGGCTTTCCTTGGAAATGCTTGATTGACCTCCATTTACCTAGAGGAAAAACCCCATCACGGTGCCTTTCATCTCTGTTTCACTTCTTCGTTCCAAAGTTCTAGCCTTCCTCCTTATCTCTCTCCATAATAACAAACATCACTTAAGATATAAAGGGTTATCACATGATAAAATAAATCCATTGATGTGTTTAAGTGAGATCCCCACATCTGCATATAAACCCACACAGACAAATATTTAGATGAATTATACTGCTCTATGTTTAAATTCTGCTTCCTTGAGTCAACAGATAAACTTTTATAGAGGCAAAAAATAACCCCTCAACCTTACTATTAATCCTATTATTCTTACAGTAGCACAAGACAGTGCATCAGCCAGGAAGGGAATAAAAGGGACCTCCCTTCTTATCCTCCTAATTGTTTCTCCAGACCATCCCCTTTGGAACAAAGATAGGGTCCAACCTTTCCTTGGGAGCCATGAATGTCTCTGGGTACATTTATTTTGGAGTTATTCTGGAGGCAACAACATCAGAGACACATGTCTATCTGGTTGCTATTAGTGTTTTCGAAACTCCAAATGAAACGCTTCAGGCTAGCAACTAGAGGTGTTGATCAAACAATAGTTTCCCAGCCAACATCCAAACTGGGTGTACCCAGATGACTTTGCACGTAAGCACTGGAATTTGAAATATGTGGGTAAAGCCTGACTAATTATAGTGTTGACCACAGTAAAGCCATGGAGAATCCTGGTTTATTATACTGAGAAGCACATATAGAAATGCCTACATTGCGTGTGTAGTTTGCCTGAGAGCCAGTCCATATGATATTACCAACCTCATAACCCAGAGAAACTCTAGACCAACACACTAAATCATTAGGGCTCGTGGTAGCCTAGTAGTCTGCCTCTCTGCTTTCCTGGCATTGTTTTATACAAACTATACAAACTGAGAGCGTATTCTAGGCATGAAAATATAGGGGAAACATCCAGATACGAATTGTTGAAATAATAACAGGGAGATTTCACTACACACATACAAGGTCTGTTGACATGGAAGAATACCTCCCCATCAGTCTGAATAAACTATTACATAACAGCTAAGCTATAATAAAATCCTGATTCCAAATCAAATAAGTCTCCCAGACTTCTAAAATGAGTCACCAACAGCTCTATAAACATACAAAATACTTGACAAGGAAGACTCTGATAATTTTTTAGTAATTATGTCTGCAAATTGTTCCTTGCTGACATCACCATTAGAAATGGTTTCCCATAAGCTTGCCTTTCCTCGTCACTTCTGCCCATTAATCACTGATACTCTGGCTATTTCTAACATTACTAGGTGATTCACAAGGTCTATGTGATTGTCCTTTGTGAAGTTTTTATTTAGTTGCATAAAGCTAGGATTATCGGGGGTCATGCTCCTTGTGGTCCTTGTTTAATACACACTCACAGAATTGTCAGATCTCAATCCTAAAATCACATTTCACACACACACATATACACACATACACGCAACACTTTGCAAACATCTTAACATAAATACAACAAGGAGAAAGCTGGGCAGGGTTGAGGGCTCATTGAGTTGACATATTTTCTGTTTAAAGACATTCCCAAGCACTGGCGTCATCTTTCTTTGTGTTGGACGTGAGACTTCAAGTTCTGCTCTGACATGTGATCCACAAACCAGCTCTGAGCCAAATCCAAGTGTCAGCTGCTGGGTCCAGCACTCGACGCTGGCCGTTGATGAGTACAGAAGAGCAACAGGGGTTGTGAATGTGGTGAATGTGGCACTGCTGGTCCAGGAGACACAAGGAACAGCACAGCCAGGGCCCAGGGCTTCATCCCGGGAAAGGGGTGTCACAGCTGGGGAAATTAAGTCAAAGGCCTAGGAAAGTGGTAGACAAGGAGAAAGCTTGGCTTAACCTAGACCGTTATCATGGATGTGACCCAGAATAAACCAAGCCCTTGATCTCTCTGTAACTGTACTCATCCGATGATAAACACTGGCTCCGAGGAACCCTGAGAAAGTAAAATATTTAAAGTCATTCAGAATGTGTCTAAATGGAATCTAGACTTCTCCCGGAATGACCTGAGTAGCTGGCGAGCCCCAAGTTTTACCGCTGGAGTGAAGACGGCTGAGTAAGCAGGGAATGAGCAGAGGCCTTCCTATCAAAAACAAAATCTCTGTCGTCACCGAACTGAAGTCTTCAGCTGAACACAGGGGGAAGAGAAGGTGTCTTTCATGGGAAGAGGGAGTTCTGGGGCTACAGTGTAGGCTTGTGTGGAAGCAGTGGGCTACTCACAGAGCCATACTGTGCGGCAAGGAGCAGCCAAGTAGAGGTCACACTAAGTGACTGCTTCCTGCACTCACAAGACTGTATCGAGGAGTGTCTACCAAGCATGGTGTACCAAGAACGCAAAGAAGAAGAAAGATTAGACCCTTGTATCCAGGAGTCCATAAAACAATGGCTAAGGTACACTTGAAAGTAGGAATTGAAAGCAGAGTGCAGTGAATGGGGAGCTGGCCACATCACCCAGCTGTGAATACACAACAGGCCTACCCTGGGCAGCTGGGGCAAAGGATTCTCCCACTTGGACCCCAGGTTCCCTTTCTGTGCTTCTGAAGGAACAGAGCTTCTGGTCCCATTGACTGTATCCCTGGAAAAGAAAATGAGGCCTGCCACTTTAACTTAAAAAGCGGCAACTGGAATAATGGGAAGAGAACAGAAGGACAGGTAGAGAACAGATACTGTTGAAGAAAGCGAATCAGTATGGGAGAAGATTAACACAAAACAGACCCTCAGCAATCACACCTTCTATGGGAGAAAAGGGGCTGTTTCTCTCTGACTCCCCAGGAAGTAAACATTTTTGCATCATACTTATCACAAGAGGCCCTGGTTAAAAATTATACTAGCAGCAAAATCTGTCTGTCTGTCTGCCTGCTTGCCTGCCTGCCTGCCTGCCTGCCTGCCTGCCTGCCTCTGCCCCCCCCCCCCCACAAGTACACACTGGATTCCACTTCCATAAGCTAATTCTTTAAACTAAAAAGTTAAGCTATGTATTTAATCAAGGCCAGAAGATTTGTGAAGTAACTTCAGATGCATTACACAGAGTCCACACGGACAGACAAAATTAACACTGAATTAGGAGGAAAGTGGGCTACTCTTCTTACCCAAGGCCCCTTTGGGATGAGGAAGTCAAGGGACGAGAACCAGGAACCACTGTCAATCATTCTGAGGAACCATGAAGAGTATGCAAAGTGGCAGAAACTCGAGAAGGCAAACTGTGGCTCTGAACCAAGTTCACTCCGGACTCTGAATTAAACAAGACATGTTAAATTTGCTTCCTGTTCTGACAGCTGAGAACTTGGTTGGCTAGGACAGTTGTCAAGGTGAGTCATGATGCCCTGTGGAGTAGGCAGGGAAATGTGAGCTGCAGCCACCCCTTGGTTGGTGACTTTGAACTGGCGGAATGACTGTGACCTACAAGGCAAGACTCTGAGGGGCCCAGAACCTTGACTGAGGACTGTCCCATCAAGCTGGATCCTCTACTGTGCCACATTGGATTGAAATATTTAATCCAAGAATGAAATGGAATATTGGTGCCTTATAAACATTATACATACAAGTGAGTGGAGGGAATTTTATGCCAAAGGGATTTTGGCCCTTAAGATGTGGCTCATCTAGATGGGTGAGACACCATTGCCCAGAATAGAAGATTATCCTGGAACTAATGTTTTAAATATCGTCAAAAGTAAAACATAAAGAAATGTTTGAAGAAAAGAATTATTGAATGTGGGGGCAAGGATTGAGAAAGGATATTGGAGGTGACAGATGGAGATGACATCGTGGGAGGTGGATATGTTCTAACCATGATATCTCCGTGTGGGCGTGTCATAGCAAAACATGCTAATCTGTACGATCAATATGCCAAGGTAATCATTTCTAAATCTTTGAAAAGTAAAAGAACACCCAATGGCTACTAAGACAGAGGCCTGAGACTGGTCCTTTTGCAGGGAGTAAAGGGCTATGGAACCCATCATTCTGAACGAGACAACTGTCTCTCCATCCCTTTGTCCAAGGTAGGCAAAGGCAGCAGCTTTGCTCTGAGACCTCTTTGTGCCTAGACTGCTGCAGGAAGGTGACATCTACTGGGGGAGCGGGGTGCGGGGCAGGGTGTTCTCCTCTCTCCACTTACCCTTTTTGGAATGGCCTCATAGTCCTAGACATGTTTTTAGTTGATTCCAGATCCAGTGGAGTTGACAACCAAGAGTGGTTGGATAAAAGCAACAAGGTATAAATTGCAATTGTAGTGCACTATAAGGAAGCGCTTGTGGTATCTATAACTGTCTAAACATGTACTGGCTCTCTGGCAGGTCAAAGGGTCTTTGGAACAAGTCATATTTTTAAGTCTATATCCAACTATGCTGGTCAGTCGAAGAGCCAGTAATAATGTGTGGCAAACAAGCCCATGAAGTGTGGATAGTCTGCATTAAGGAAAATTTCAATTCTTTCTTTTTATTCTCTTTTCATTTTGTGTGTGTCTGTATACATGGTATGCATGTATGTATGTATATATGCATGTATAGCACAGGCATTTGTGTGGGTACACATGTATGTAGTGCCTGTGGCGAGAAGGGGCCAAGACTGATGTTAGGAATCCACCCATCTTCTACCTTATTTACTGAGGCAAGGTCTCTCAGTCAAACCCAGAGCTTGACAATATGGCTAGTCTCCCTAGCCAGCTTGCTCTAGGAGTCTTTGTCTCTACCTTCTAAGACTAGAAGTAGAGTGAGGAATGTCACACTCACCTGGCATTTCTGTGAGTAGGAAGCTCCTGTCCTTGCATTCACACATCAAAAGCTTTAACTACTTCCGCCCCCTTCCCAGCCCTTCTTTTTTTTTTTTACTTGCTTAATGCAGCCACTAGAAGTTTTAGAATGACACTGTGGGCAGCGTTTCTGGCTCACATTCCCTCTCTGGTGGTCACTGGCAATATAATAACAGAGGCTGACCATCATGGGAGGCCTGCAGCTGCTGAGCTGTGGGCTGGCAGATGAGCTTCAACCCCTCTGACTCCAGCTTTCCTACTGTAGCTAAAAGAATTGCCAATGGGAACTTCAAAATAATGTCTTAATTGTTAGATGCGGGTGCCTGTTTAGGGACTACCTCACAGTTGTTTTAAGAGGCCTGCCTAGGTTAAAACCATTTATGGAAGGAGCTAAATGGCAGTGATTCATTCCACAAGTATCTCTGGAATTTTCAGAGAAAGTACCATCATGTTGATCAACATCAACTGACATGGACTCTTTTTGTTTTGTTTTGTTCTGGGTTTTGGTTTCTTTTGTTTTGAGACAGTACCATGCACTCCAGGTTGTCCTCGAACTCAAAATGTAGCTGAAGATGACCTTTAGGCACATGCTACCATACCCAGCTTAATATAGGATCTTAAATTAACTGACCAATTTCCTCTAAAATAGGTACAGTAACAACTGTGCTCAAGAATATTTTAAATGTGGAGGCTAGGTCTTCAGCACCACTATCCCAGAAAAGAATGTCCTAATTATTATTTCTTACAGCATTATAGATATAGATATAAGCAGATAAATATGAACAGATACAGAGAGAGGGGGGATGTTTAAAATCCCAATAAGAAAAACAAAACTTTCTAATGTTTCAAATAAGAGCAAGTCAACTCAACACTGTATCTTAAGGTAGACCAAACTGGGTAAACACGATCCATGTTCAGAAAACCTTGACAATGACAGATCAAATCGTCTCTTTAACTACATGACCATCATCACCCTGAAATCAGCACACCAGGCCTCACCCCTGAAGTGCGACCTTTGTAAAAGGAGAAACCTGTTAGGTGGTGAGTAGATGTAATGCTCATACACGGGCTGCCTCCCATGGTGCAGCATGCTGTTTTCATAGAGGAATTGCTTTGCAGGCAAGTTATGCCTGCAGATAACTCCTTATTTTCCTCCTTGTTTTCCTCCCTCTAGAAGGCATGTGCCCTTCAAAAGGCATACATACCCTGTTAGCAAAGTCCAGAGTCTTTAATCTTAGGATAAGATAGCTGGCTAAGCCACCCTGAAACCTCTCCTGACTGCAGTCCTGATCTTTACCTGTCCCCTACGACCTAGAAACCTCTAATAGCATGCCGGAAGAGTTTAGTCATCTCTGGGAGACAGGGAGCACTTAGGGGACAGAGGTGGAGTAATACTTGGCTGGAAAGGATCTACTGTGTGTGTGTGTGTGTGTGTGTGTGTGTGTGTGTGTGTGTGTGTGTGTGTGTGTGATGTCAGTGACTACAAATTCAGGAATGCTGGTGAAATTCCAGGGTCCTCACATTCTGCAGCGACCATCTATGTCCTTACTGTGGCTACTGTTCTAACAGCTTGCAACTTGATAGAAAGCTGGTGATGGGCTTGTAAGAGTCAAAGGACACCAGTGATTAAGACTCGCCAGGAAGGATGATGTAAGGGTATCTCCATTTCAGACTGGGGAGAACACAGCAAAGGCTCTGCCTCGTGGATCATAGATAAAAATAGCTGCCGTCTGCTGGTGCCAGGTACTTTTCATGATCTGTCACTGAGAGCTCACAGCCAATTTCAGTGAGACGGTGCTACATTATTCTGCCTTCTTGCATGAGGACTCCAAGGCCACATGCGGTTCCGTCACTTGTCAAAGGTTAGTGTTGCTGAGGTTAGAACTGGGTCCCACTTTGATCTGGTTCCAAAGCCTGATCTTTTTACTAGTGTGTGGAGCTGGCTGCAGGGAGGCTGCTACTCCCAGGAAGAGCTGCAGCTGTCTCAGGTGAGCTTTGTTTAGACCTCATGAAACTGTCAAATAGTTGTTGCCTCTGGGGGAAAGTGGGTGCTTCCCGCAGCGCATAGTTAGGGGAGGTTAGGCACTTGGAAGAGTGAAGGGGCCGGGACAAGCCTCCATGTGCTGCTAGAGTATGAAGTGGCCCTGGTAATAAAGGACCTCACTTTAAAGAATTCTGTGGGTGTCACAGCTGTGTGCCCACTCAGTATAAGAACTAAGGAAAAAGTCACCTAAAATTAGATCTGGGTATTATTAGCAGTTTAAATTCAGTAATGACCCACTCTCTAATTCCTGCCAGAAATAGGTAAAGCAAAGCCTGTTGCTTCTCACTATGACTTGTACCTTTAATCATGACATTATTCCCATGGAACTTGAACATCCCTTATGGACTGACTGTCTCTGTTTTCAGGTCTCAATTACTGAACCTTGGCATCTCATCCCAATGACGCTGGATGGGAAATAACAGAAATCAAGACAGAGACAATGATAGCATTTCTTTCTCAGGGATAATCAGGGAATATGCTAGAAAGGTGGACTGACCTCAATTTGTTATGAAGGGAAAAGAAGAAGAAAAGAAGGCAAAGGCTGATTCATCCCCCAAGGAGGTTGGAAAAGAATGTGGTTTGACTGGAGATGCCAAAGAAAAGCAAGAGTTAAGCTGAGGAAACTCAGAGCATTGGCTGTCGGCTGCAGGCCATCCCAGTGCCCCACCTAGGGCCACACGCATACCATCAGCCTCAGCTGGGATGAAAAGGAAAAAGACTAAAGAAGAGGCATACTGTTGGGTGGCTACAAAATGTGAGCAAGAATCAGCTGCCTAATAATGTGACATTCTATGTCCATGAGAGGACATGATGTGACCTTAGAAAATGGCTATAGACTGTTAAAAAGACAAAGGAAGTATTGACTCATATATATATATATATATATATATATATATATATATATGTTTGTATATGTAATATATATGTATATATGTATTTATATGTATACATGTATATGTGTATGTATATATGTATATATATGTATACATGTATATGTGTATGTATATATGTATATTTGTAATTAATTATAATAATTATGATTATATTTTCTAATATATTATGTAATGTTTCATATATGTATGAAATATATGTGAAATATTATATAATTACATATATAATACATAAATTACATATATATGAAATTGGCACTGCTATGGGAAAATGCAGGGCAAAAGAGCAGAAGTCAAGGAGGAAAGGCAGAAAGGTAGGAACAGGCTGATGGTTAAATGCAAAGAAAGTATGTCCCTAATTTTTGAAGACTTTATTCTGGTATAACCTTTATTCTCTAGTCTATTAGCAACTGCCAAATAACAAAAGTTGTAATAATCATGAAACTGTTCTGTGTGGCTAAACTATCCAGTGGTTATGGGGAAGGAAAGGTAAGAGCATGTTGTGATCATCAATTTGGATTTTCTACCAGATCTTAAAAACATTCATCAGGAAAGCTACGAAAGCATACCTCTGGGCATGTCTTTGAGCTGTTTCCAGAAAAGACTAGCGCGGAGAACTGAGTGGATGAGAGCTACCTCGAGAGGAGCTCCATCTAACAGGCTGGAGGTCCAGGTGACAAGAGAAAAATAGAAGGGGGAAGCAAGCCCTGGATTAAGAGTTTCTTCCCCAGTGGATGTAGTTTTATGTTGCTGATTCAGATGAAGATCAAACTCCAGCTTCTTCAGCCTATGACAGACTTGCAGCAGTGAGATGCAAAGACTTTGGAAGCCTTCACCCTCAGACCCAGGATGCACCATTGGCTTCTCTGTGTTTTCAAAAGCATCTTGTTCTGAGTTCCCTAGCTGATACCCTGCTCTCTGATCTACAGAGGACTGTTGTGTGGCCATTGAATACTTCAGGCTATTAACTTCCTGCTGGTATTGTATATATTCCTTTCCCTAAATGGTCCCAATACAAGAATGAATTATCACTCTTCTCAGATCTGTCACCATCAATCCAAAAGTGAATCACTGACCCTACAAGAGAACCATTTTCTTCTGAACAGTCAATTAACCTCCAAGGTAGGATGGCTTAGTGAGAGTGCAGTCCTACGCAACTGCCAATTTCTATTGAGTTAAATGTTGTGCCTGCTCTTGCTAAGGAGTAATCTAACAACACGGAACTATTAATTACGTGCTATTAATAAAGAGAAGATAGTTCCATATTTAATATCATGTAAAGGAATTTGGTCTATTATACAAGCATTAATCAATTCTGTTGCTATTATTTATTAATAATGGCAGTGGGGAACCAAGTGGCTGCTGAGGTCAGTCTTAAAGAGATGACTCATGCGCAAAGCTGACCTACATAAATAGCATGTGCTAAGATTGCCATCTGTTAGAACAATCTACATCACAAGACTCCTCGTTTCCCGTTACCCAGGGTAAATGCATTTCAAGCGTGAGGGAAAACTTTATCAAGTTTCTCTAAGTCCCTTTACTTTGAGACTAAAGAGGCTTACACAAGGAGGGGAAGAGAAAGAATGAGGCACAACCTACTCCCTCATCTCCCCAGATTCCCTCTTCACAAGAGAAGAGAAAGGCTCTCTCGGCCATTATCACTCCTATCATTGAATCTGTCAACTTTGCCTACTTGCTCTTTAACAATGCTCTTCAGGCAACAGAACAGGGATTTGAGATAACATTGAAAATAAATATATTCATTTGAAAGAGTTCTTCACAGCCCGCTTCCTACTTTCTCTCTTTCTCTTCATACTTTTTTTCCTTTATTTCATGTCTGCCAGGAAGAACTAAGCATGTCATCAAATCCATGCAAGGGAAGCCATATACCCTAAGCTTCTCTCTGTTTTGTATTAAGGACATGACATCTGAGATAATTCTAACGTGCAACTGGTAGTTTCAGATTTTTGCTCCTGTCATAAGTGGAGCCTGCCCTGAATCCTATCTCAGGCAGATAAGGAGCCTGCTACCTCCCCCACACCAGCCTGCAAAAGACAGCCTGGTATACCACCTAACCCTCCATTTCTTTCTATGGAGATTCCAGGCCAACCTATCCACAAGTCCTCCAAGGGTGTTTTCAGGATACAAGATAAGCCGGCATTTCTACTCTTAGTTCAGAGTCTTTTCTGATGCTTGATTTTCCTCAGATTTTTACAAATTTGAAATTTTTCAATTCAGTACTTTAAAAGTGATTTTTGAACTATAAAATTTATATTATAATTCAGCCAAGTAACATATTGTCACCCTCTTTTTCTATTTGTAAGAGTGTCATACTCTACAAATTTAAAGAATAAACCAAAAGAAATTTACTATATCTGGGAAGAAGAGCAAATTGCTGATAGCAAACCTTCACTAATTAACAATGATGATACTCACTACTAGAAATGCAAATCCCTGGACACCATAAGCATTGACCCAGGGTTTCTGTGAACATTTACATATGTTAAGCAAAGAGGTAAAGGAGAAGATATAATGTGGGAGTTGATACGTAAGAGGAAAGACAAGACAGGTACAGCTTGGGTCTAGAGCTGCTTCGTATTCATAATGACCCGAGTTCAATCCCAGGCACCAATTTTTATTAAAATGAGCCAAACAAAAAGAGAAGAAGGAAAAGAAGGAGAAGAAGGAGAAGAAGAAGAAGAAGAAGAAGAAGAAGAAGAAGAAGAAGAAGAAGAAGAAGAAGAAGAAGAAGAAGGAGGAAGGAAGAGGAAGAGGAGGAAGAAGAAGAGGAGGAGGAGGAGGAGGAGGAGCAGGAGGAGAAAGAAGAGAAAGAAGAAGAAGAGAAAAAGGAGGAAGAGGAGGAAGAAGATGAGGAGGAAGAGAAGGCAGCAACTTTGGTTTAGACACATTTGCCTGTGACACATTTAAAGCTAAAAAAGGATAGTAACTTAGTAAGCTAGGGCTCAACTGGAGAAAATCACTAAGTGTCATATGTATGATTATAGGAACTAGGAAATACTTCGTTGCATCTGAAGCCAAGCCTGAAGTCAGAGTGGCAGGCTTTCACCTCCAGGGTTGCATGGACTTTTCAGAGGGACTGCTATGCATTGCCACAGTGGTAAACTTCAATCTGTCCACATGACATTGTCTACTTCACTTGAATGAAACTATTATCATGTATGCTTCTGTGGAAACCAAGAGTGCTAGACCAACAAAGTAGAGATACCAAGCAGAGTTCAGTAGATTATTACTGGAAGCTAATTGCATCTCTCTCTCTCTCTCTCTCTCTCTCTCTCTCTCTCTCTCTCTCTCTCTCTCTCTCTTTCTGTGTGTGTGGGGGGGGAGGTGCTTGTATGTACATATGCCTATGTATGCTCCTGTGGAGGTCAGAGATTGACAGTGAGGGTCTTTCTTTGTTGCTTTCCACCTTACTTTTCTGAGACATGGTCTCTCCTAGAACCTGGCTAGAATGGCAGGCCAGCAAGCCACAGGAATCCTCCTGGCTCTGCCTCCTAGTACAGGGACTACAGGTGAGAGCTTCCACACCCAGCCTTTACCATGGATGCCGTCATTCTGAACTCACCTTCTCTTGCTTGCATGGAGCATACCTTATCCTTGACTCATCTTCCCAAGGAACCCATTTGTACCTCTTGAATTCTAGAATAGTAAATCCCAGCCGTTAGAAAAGAGACTAAACCTAAGTTGGTGAGTTAAAGTGTATTCCTTCAGTATCCCCAGCTATTTACATCTATTTGACACTGGAACTAAATCTTCAGAAGGCCAACTCACTGAACTGTAAAGACAGACAACTGCTTCAGAGAGATGAGGAGACCAGAGAAAACAGTAAATTCCATGGGCAACATCAGCCCACTGCTATACTCAACTTTCTGAACAATGGCTGGCTTTGTAACAAGAGGAGAGACTATAGCACTCTTTAAGTCTGCAGATGGCAATATTAACAAAAGCACTACAGGAAGCGAGGGGTAATCTGCAGCTAGAATTGAAGTCCATTCAGATGATCACAAATTGCTGATGCCATCCCTCAGAATGGAGCAAACTGGCCCAAGTACAATCAGCCCATCACCACATGACCATTTAATAGTATCGGAGGAGTAGGGCCATACTGGGGACCCAGGGTTGCTCAGTATGGTGGGCAGGCTGGATTCTTAGAGCAGATAAGGTTAACCAGCCTTGCTCATGTATGACTTACACCTCTCCTTTTATGCCCACTTCATACATGTGTACTAGAGGCCCAAGTACAAGAACAGGTTAAGCTGGAGGGATAAACTGACTAATGTCCATTTGACAAACCATCCCATACACACTGGTCCGTAGATCCTCCTTTGCTGAGATGGTTCAACTGGTACATATTCAGAGAGGACCTTTCATAGTCCCCCTCTCCAAACTTAGTTATCATTAATTTTCCAATATGGTTCCCACTAAATCCCTGAGCATCTAGATGACCTCTTCATTGCATCTCAAAAATTGCTACTGATTAATCTTCAGAATTATCTCTAATTCTCTAATTTCTCATTCCAAGCCAAGAGCACAGCCGGGTACACCGCTTAGAGTTTGACCCAATGGTGAGTGTTTTCCTTTGAATGGAACTTTAGGGTTCTACCTATTGGGTTTAGGGAAACACTAACATAACATAAAGAGCTATCCACAATCTATGTCCAGTGGGTTCCTTACCCTGCATAATCCTCCCCCTACAATAAGGCCATGCGTTTCTGTTGAGAGAGAAGAGGCTGGGAAGCAGGAGGAGAGACCCTCCCAGACCAGTGGATGTACATACCCCACAGGCACAATCTGCCACAAGCTGACTTCATTTACATGGCTTCCATTTCAGCACAGTGAACCTCTATTCCATGCACAAATTATGAGCCAGATGTATGTGTCTTTCTCCATTAACCAGAACTACGGTGCTCGGTGCTGAGAGAGCTCTTAGCAAGCCAAAGCCATTGGGTTTGCCATAGAGGGAACAAAACAGCAGCTGATGGTCACTGGCACATCTCTACAGCACCGACAGTGTTACCCAGCCATCTTGAGCTCAAGAATAAGGCAGGTTTGATGAGAGAGCTGTTGACCCATGGACCTCCTGAGAAAACAACAATGAGGGGGTGCCTGATAGACACTTCAGGATAATAACCTGGGGCCGGTGAAACACTCTCCCAAATTGCATATAATTTACATTGTGTGTAATTTAAGTAAATAGGTACTTCTTGATTTTTTTTTTTTTCTGTTCATGGTACACACATATTGTTTAAAAATAATAAACAAAGCTCAGCCTCTTGTTAGTTCTTTGTTTTCTCAAGATTTAGAGAAGAAAATATGAAATAAATGGTGATGATTCTCAAAAGTCACTTTATTCCGCCTTCCCCCTGGAGAGATCCTGGGTCACGTGTTGAGCAAGGTACAAGTACAAGGTCCGCATCATCTTAAATGTTCCTTGGTGTGGGCAGAGTTGATTCCTGAACTTATGATGAGAAAGTGAAAGAAGCATTTCTTCCATAAGTCATAGGAAAACGAGCTTAGCTGCAGAGAACAGTATGGCGTGGCCTCGGGAAGGCGCTGTGGCGTGGCCTCGGGAAGGCACTGTGGCGTGGCCTCGGGAAGGCACTGTGGCGTGGCCTCGGGAAGGCACTGTGGCGTGGCCTCGGGAAGGCACTGTGGCGTGGCCTCGGGAAGGCGTTGTTTACACGGAATCATCACCATTTTAGCCACATCGCACTAAAGAAAGTCTCTTCCTCAGCCCTCCGGGATTGGACTGACAGAGATCAATTATTTTTAGAGTAGAATCAGACTCTGATAATCTCTCTCTCTCTCTCTCTCTCTCTCTCTCTCTCTCTCTCTCTCTCTCCTCTCTCTCTCTCTCTCTCTCTCTCTCTCTCTCTCTCTCTCTCTCTCTCTCTGTGTGTGTGTATGAGTATCTATGCGCGTCTATGCGCATGTGTATATGAATCAAGTGTCTTCCTCACTCATGTTCTGCCTGACTCTTTGAGACAGAGTCTCTCCCTCTGAACACAGAGCTCACTAATCAGCTAGATGGCCTAGCTGGCCGTGCAGCCCACAGGCCCTTCTGTCTCTGCGTTCCCAGCACTGACAATACGTCTGGCTTTTCACACAGGTTCCAGAGACCAAGTTCAGGTTCTCTTGCTTGCACAGCAGCTCCTAGAACCTTCTTTCCAGTCTTCCAGGAGACTTTGAGTCTCTGAATTCCCAATGGTGACCATGGTCTATGAGTCCTATCCTTACTACCTAAATCTCCAAAGCCCCAGGGACTTCTCTAGTCTTTCTTGTCATGAATGTACAGCTGAGAGTTAACAAAAAGGCAAGTAAAAAAAATGCAGCCACTTTCAAGGCAACAGTAAAAGGAGACAACAGTGACAAGAGTCGCTGCAGAGTTGTCGTTGACGCCAACTGCAAAGACAATCTCAGTAAGCATGGCTTTGGAGTCTATTTCAAAGTCTGGGAGTCTATCTGACATAACCAGCTTTACTCCTTGGAGACAACTACCACCAGGGCTCTGGGAAGCCAGCCTGCAAGTCACATTTCCCTTTAGCTGATGTACAAAGAGGATGACCCCTTCCGATCACTATGTGTGTCCCATCTCATGCTAGGGGGGCTGGGTGAGGGGAGCAAAGAGTGCTAAAACAAAAGGAAAGCTCATCGCACAAGTAATGAGGCCTCACGGTTCATGGGCAGACTCTTGATTCTATCATCCACACTGGAGAGGATGCTTACAGCACGGATCAGCATGCAAAACCTTCCATTCCCACGGCAAACAGCATTCGAAAGAGGAGCGATATGCAACTGTTTGTTGGGATTTTTCTTTTCTTTTCACATGTGGCAATATTTATCTTCAAAGCTCCCCTCTCTGGCTCCCAGGCTTCTTTACGAAGCAGCTGGTCTTGTGTGGCCTCGTTGTGACATGACTCCTGTGTGATTCGGTAGCTTATTTGCCCAGTGGTTGGGTGGAATTTGTGAACTGCATACTATTGTTCTTGACTGTTTTCTTTTCAGTAAGAAGCCATGCTCTCCCCACCATCCATGACTGGGATGCAAATTAAGTGGAGCACTTGAGATATTTCTATCCCAACTTTCTCTGTTCGGTAATGACATTAAACAAAACAAATTATTTCAATTAAACAGAGAGATGGCAATGGGGCCTGGAAAGAGACATGGGCTGGGAAATTAAGATGTGATCCGGCTTTGTTTTATGTAGGAGAGCTTGTTAACAAACGCTCAGATCCAACTACTACAAGGTGGGAGCATCTTCTGATTATTCCTGGCTGTTCTCAGGAAAACAAAGTAAAATATGCAGTCTCTTAAAACAGGCCTCTTTGGCTAACTTTGTTCCTAAACAGACATTAATAAATGCTCTCAGTTAGCTGTGGCACTTTCCTTCAGTGATGAAATGGCTACAGATGAAATGGCCAGACCTATTAAAACAAAACTCTAAAAAGCAATTTATATTCTCACTTTTTTTTCATTGAAAGGAAGTTCCTTGTACATTTTGCCACCATTGTGTTTTTTCCGGGAATAATATTCTGAAATGTGAATGGAACTTTCAAAGGACATTGGAAGGAAACAAACAAATGAACAAACAAACCAACAAACTGATAAATCCAGAATCTTGTGTGGGGCTTAAATTGTAGACTGCTCAGCAGTGTGAGAGCTGCAAAGAGGATGTAGCAGTTAAGAGTGGGTACTGTTCTTTCATAGGACCCTGAGTTCAGTTCCCAGCAGCCCTCCCCACACCTGCCCAACTGTAACTCCAGTTCCAGGATATCCAGCATCCTCTTCTGGCTTCTGTGTATGAACACATGCACACACAGAGCTGGAGAGGATGACTGGAGAGAGATATGACTATGATAGAGGCAGCACATTCCATTGGCCTTATCCATGTTAATGTTATGTAAATCGATCGCTGTTTCTAAACTTCATTCTCAAGGACAATTTTAAGCAATCACCTACTGCCCCAACAACAACAATAACAACAACAAAATGTTTGGATACTGGTCCAAATTTTGACCTAAATCTCTACAGTTTTCCCGTGGTCCAGAAGATTCAGGGGCTCCACACTGCCACCAAGGCTCCAAACTAGACTCTCAGTCCTCGCTCCAGCCTGTTTCTTTCTTGGGTCCCCACAATCCCTGGGGGCTGTGCACTGGGCATCAAACACCACTTCCCACATCCCCAGTGCTCTGAGCAGAACCCTTCTTCTGTTGTATTCTGGTCCTTAATATTCAGGAGGCCTCAGCTGGAGATAACCACATGTCCCTACATATAGGCCAGTCCTTGAGGGACTGGTATGGCCTTTGATTGTAAGCCTTTGTCTCAAAAGGGCATTGGTAGTGGTTTTGTTCAGCTTCTAGGCTTCTCCTGCCCTTCCTCAGAGGATCCTATCTCCTCCCATACCCCGCAGCCTTACAAGCAAGGTGTCAATGGGTTCCCTCTGCTTATCTGAAAGTCTCCCATAGCTCTAACAGCTATGGGGTTGAATATTGTCTGATTACCCCACTCTCCTGAAGCAGACCATTGTTAGAACCCCCCATCAGTATGCTAGATCATTGACCTTCCCTTCCTCCACATTAAAGGTGGGACCTGAGGAGCATCTGCAGTCACTTCTAGGTCAGTCCCTTCCTCATCTCTACCTGACTTCTCGAATGGGGTCCAGGATTTGTAGTCTCAGGAGAAGCTCTATATTGGTGGTTTAATCTGTGTCTTCTTCCCCTATTGGGTCCGTACTAAACAACAACAACAACAACAACACACACACACACACACACCAGCAGGTCAACACCTGCATTTCTGTTTCTTTGATTCATTGCCCTGCTATGTTGGAGGTCAATGCTGAAGACGCCAGCCACGTATCCCTCTCTTGCTGCAATCCCTCTTTACACCAGCAGTTTCCCCCAGGATCCTCTATGTCCTATAGTAACAGCCAAGCTTCCTCTGCAGCTGCCTGCTGATGTCTCCATGGCTGATCTGCTACCTCCTATGGAGACAGGCCACCAAATCAAAACTTCCTCTGCAAACACCACCTCATACAGCATTATCTCGGTTGATTATCTCATTCTCCACATCAGGGACAACACCCTTGTTCTTCCCATACTCATCTTCATCGTCATCACATCTTGCTGACTACATCAAATAATGCTGAACTCTCTTCTGAGGAGGAGACAGCAAAAGCACAGACCCTTCCTTTGGAAGTCCCAACAATAAAGTGATGCAACCTAAGTTCACTCTGGGAAAACGGCGAATTATTGGGCTTCCTTACAGAGCACAGGTAAGAGGTGACGGGCTGGAATTGTGAGTACATTCTTCCAAAAGGTCACACTGAAAAGTCTTTACCTAACACGGACAACAGCTTTCCCATAATAACATAAATGGAGCCTCTCCCCAGCCCACTCCCACCCCTCCCTGGCCTATATACTGTAGTCTTTTCCAGAGGCCATGTGCAATTAGCAAAGAAGTTCATACACTAGTAACATGGAGAGGCTGGATACTCAGCTGAGGGCTGTGACACCCCATGCCCCTTATGAGGTTGACATGCTGGTCCAGTCTATGCAAACAGTCACCAGGCACCCCCCCACACACACACACACACACTTTTTGCCAAGTGGACACAGCTGAACTCTGAAAGACAGTGTTTAATTGGCACAGAGAATAGTTCTGTACAACAATCACAAACCAAGGTTTGACTCTGAGAATTTGAAGTTGGGCGAATGGATCTTATCAGTAACCCCACATATATAGTCTGAATCTTGAAGTGACACACAGTAAGTTCATGGGAATCTAAGGGTCTAATCCCAAACATTGACCAATGTCCTGAATGCTCTTGTTTAAGCCACTGTTCTGCATGAACTGTTGGAACCATTCCCATCTGCCCAGCTGAGAGGATGAGTTATTCATGTGAACATTGTCCATTGGTATGGAACATAAACAAGTAGATGGGAAATGTCTTGACGATCATGTCATCTGAGTCACGACAGGATGTGATGAGATTCCCAACCTCTCATACGGGACATGCTCCAGAGCCACCTGTATTTTCCAGATCCAGCCATTGCTCTCCTCTGAGACTGAACCTCAGTCACAGCCTGCCATTCCTTGTTCTCTGGGCCACACAATTTATTTTGGAAGGATCTAGGTTATTGTTGACCAACATCAAATGAAAGGCTGTTCATTTGATGAACACTCCCCCTATGTACCTGTTTGGTTTCTATCTCTTAGAGGAGATTTTTTGCCTTAACTTGTCTCCAGATCTATCAGGAAAGCTTGCCCATTACCACAGGTGTCATCATCAGACTTCAGTGAACGATTGCTCATTGACATGGAATACATTGAGCGATTATGTACTTAGCACATAGCTCTAGGTTAAATACAATTAAATATGTAAAACTGAAGGCTGAACATTGAAGGCTCAGATCTAGTTCACAGCATGAGCCACACACACAGATTCGAAAGAGCAATATCCTACAGTGTATGGTTTAGTGACATATACAATGGGGGAATTCAAGAAGAGAGGAAATAAAATCACAGAGAGTTTAATAGAAGCAGTGGCATTAGAAAAAAACCCACATATGTTCCACCTTGGATAAAGGCAAGATCTCTCTTCCAGGCATTATGGATGGAGCTGTCAGTCAGTTCTTGAGAAGAGGTCTTCACTGTGTACTGTGAGATGTCTAGTAGCACCTCACCAAATCAGGAGACCAAAAAACCATCCCATGGAGAACAATTGGGTAAAGATTATATCACCTAAGTGAATTTTAAAGCTCGGCCTTAGAGAGGAATTGTCTGTGCTGAGGAGAGAAGCCAGACAGCTAAGGATCGGGATGGCTGAGCACAGTGTAAGTAATGAGCAGACACCAGTGAGGAACTGTCTGGAGGAATCTAAGAAAGGGGTGGGCCTGGAGCTGATGTAACCCAACTCTTAATTGTAGCTAGTTTTGCACTTGGATTGGTGTCTTGAATGTGTTTAAAATCTTTAAAGTTCAGAGTTTTACAAAAGTAGACCTTTTGAAATTCTTCCAAATACAGAGGACAGGTGGCTGCATAGAACTAATTATCACTAATTATCACATGTTAATACTTTTGAAGACATCCAAAGGAGGAAATAGAACTACAAACATGGAGGCAACAATTCCTTCTTTACTGTGCTAGATTTTCCCCCATGAAGTGGAAAGCTAACTGGAATGCCAGGAATATATTGCTAGATGGTACATTTCAAAACAGCAACGTTTCCACAATTCATCATAAAATCTTTTTTCACAGAGATTTTTTTCCCCCCAGAATGGCTTCATGAGGGTGAAATCCCAGTCAGGACCATTCACAGCCTCTGGTTTTCTCCAAGTGCTTAGTGGAGCAGGTGAGCTTAGACACTAAGCTCTCTAAGCCTTACAGGGAGAAACTGTTATTTTTCAAATACTTTGTCACTCACTCTGCTTATGACTCTGGAGGCAGGAACAGAGAACCCACTAACAGTGTAGCACCCCATCTGTGTGCATGAAGGGAAAACTTCAGCAGGCTCCTTGTCTCCCAGATTCATTTTGTGATGGTTCTAAGAGGCCTGAGCAGCCCAGTGAGTCACTCAGAAATATATCTTTAAAAAAAAAAAAAAAAGAAAGAAAGGCAAAAAAAACCCTACTTATCCTTTCTAAGTTGTTCAGATGTAAGATGCTTCCTGGTTTTGCTTGTTTTCATGTCTCCAGACAGACAGACAGGTACTGAGAGGAAACAGGAGGTTTCAGTCAAGGTCATTGTTTATGAGCAAAGTCTAAGGCCTGAGAGAAGCACAGTGGGCCATCTCCGAAGCCTGGCCAGTCCTGCTGAATTAATTTACTTTTTGGTCCTCTTTCTTCTCCTTTTTCTCTTTCCTTCCTTCCTTCCTTCCTTCCTTCCTTCCTTCCTTCCTTCCTTTCTCTCTCTCTCTCTCTCTCTCTCTCTCTCTCTCTCTCTCTCTCTCTCTTTCTTTCCTTCTTTCTTTCTTTCCTTCTTATTTTCTTTCTTCTCTCCTTCCCTCCCTCCTTCTTTCCTTCCATCCCTCCTTCTCTCCTTCCCTCCCTCCTTCTCTCCTTCCCTCCCTCCTTCTCTCCTTTCCTCCCTCCTTCTCTCCTTCCCTCCCTCCCTTCCTCCTTCCTTTCTTTCTTTTGCCTCACCTCCAGCACCAGAGGAGCTAGCAGCAAGACAGAGACTATGCTAACTCAGAAAGTCTGGGAGCCAGACACTCTGTTGGAAAGAGAAAGATAAAGAGGATTCTGACAGTTGGGCAGCTGGTAGGACATGACTCTGGACTTCTATCCTTCCTTATGTAAGAAACAAATATCAGAATCTTCTCCAGTTTAAAAAAAAAGTAAATAAAATTAGAGGTTTACAGCAGCTTCTCAAAAAGAGTTTATTTTCTTGTGATTTTAGAATGTTGTGTTAGTCTTCAATTTGAAATGCCACAAGGGAAAGGATTCTTGAAGGATTTTTTTTCTTCCCTCTATTGAGATAAGACCATTCTGATGCATGGAGTCTGTGAAGTTATTGGTCAGTATTACAGATCTTGATGCATGGATTCTTTGAAGATATTGATCAATATTAAGGATGATTTTTACTTTTCTTTTGAAGGTGTTGGCTTAAAAAATAAACAAGTGAAGCACATTCATTGAGGCCTATACCTGACTTGCACCAAGACCTATTTTTAGACTGATATATAAAGAATTCACTTGCCACTCCCTCCAGGATTAAGGAGCATTGACCTTTGGAACATGGTCTTTTTATGCATGTCAGAGTATTTTTAAGAATGGGAAAATCCAGGATACGGATAAACAGCAACCAGCTCCAAATGAGAGTTATTTTTAGACCTGAGATTCCAAAGTATATAAAGCTACAGATATCAGAATGGTTCTCACCCTAGTAACGTGCCTTCCCTTCCTGTCCCCTCTAATACACTTTCCACCCTTTTTAGCATGTGCTCACACACACACACACACACACACACACACACACACACACGGGGTGGGGGGGAGGGAGGGACGACAGACGAACAGACAGACACACTCACACTCGAAATTTTTAGTTTTGTTTTTTTGTTGTTTTTTTTTTTTTTTGTTTGGTTTTTTGAGACATAGTCTATATAGCCCGGGATAGATGACCTCAAACACTTTGGTGTGTGTGTGTTTTGGGGATGAAGAGTAGAGATACTCGCAAATATGTTCTTATGGAGGCTTGTGATGATTTTTTTTTTTTTTGAGGCAGTGTCTCTCACTAAATCTAGAGTTCACTAGCCGGAACCCAAACCATGCTAGCAACACCCTAGGGCCAAGATAAATCCCATCTTTTATCTCCATTTACGCTGCAGCTGTATCTCATCCCATTGATGGGAGGTTGATTCCACAGTCCAATATAATTTGCTAACCAGAGTAAAAAGAAGTGTGTGTGTGTGTGTGTGTGTGTGTGTGTGTGTGTGTGTGTGTGTATGTGTGTGTGTGTTAGGGGGATGTTCAAGAAACATAAGTCCTTGCCTGGCTAGCTACCTTTGATTAAAAAACAAACAAACAGATTACACAGAAAACCAGAAATGCTTCTCACACCACTGTGCCTAGAGCTGGGGATGACTCCAGCTCTTTGAGCTTGCATGGTCCACATCTTACCTCCTGGCTACTTCTCCTGCCCAGATCCTCTTGCCTCAGCCTCCCAAGTGCTAGGCTTACCAGCACGCACTAACACAGCTGGCTACTATCTAGCTATGGTAACAACCCAGCTCATACCAAAGACTCAAAGCATACACGTTTTCTTCTGATGAAGCCCAGCATTTGTGAGATTTCTCCACAAACCTTCTCTTAACTATGTGTAAGCTCTCCTACAAGCACTCAAATGTGTCTACTTCTCCCACCAAGCTTTGGGCTCTCAAGGGCAGATGTTTTCTTTCCTGGTGCCATTGCCAATGTCCAGTCTCTGAACGTTTGTCAGATAGTCCATTGAAAAGAGCGACATCTCCTTTCATAGTATTATATATGAAATCTATAACAGAAAAGAAAGTAATGCCACTTGGAAGTTTCTCTCACTTGTGCTGACCCAGAGCTCTCAGCAGAGGAGTCCTTGTGTCTTCCCATGCCTTGAGTCCATCTAAGCCCTGTCTAAGACACTCAGACACAGGGGTACTGTCTAACAGGTCTCTCCCATCACACTAAGAGAGGAAGACATCTGGTACCCCTAAAGAGCTAATGGACTCTAAAGATAGCATGAACTCTCAGCCCACTCTAGAAAGAACAGTGGGTGTACAGTTCTGACCCTTGGAAGAAACCAGTTTCTCTGGCTCCTTTTATCCAAATCATCTGAGCATGATTGTATTCCAGAAACTGCATCCTGGTCATTAAAAAAAGTCTTAGTCAATTAATAAAAAATCTGGAACTTCATTCAAAATAATCCAGTGGAAAGAAATGAAGTGTACATAGAGATGTAGGCCAGTCATAGCTGAGAGGAGCAGGGAGAGGCTTCTGAACTGTTATTACTTTGGGATATGTTTGAAAATTTCCATAATGATAATAAATTTCAAAACTCTTTATGGAATTACTTATTTTGAGTACTAACTCCTCAAGTGTTCTCTTTCAGAGAGGAACACTATCTTTTTAAGATACTTCCCTTCTGTGTATTTTAAGTTAGCAGAGAAAGTAATGGATTTGATTGTGGCATTTTTATGCATAAATATCATTATACTTGTCCTAATCTATCCCCTCCCAAACTGCTTCCCTCCAGCTCCCCGGTGAGCTTTCTGCTTGCATGTCCCATGTATTCCAGGACTCTCTTTTTAAAATATGTTTTCTAAGCTGGGTATGGTAATATACATCTGTAATTCTGTGGTCCAGGCACTGAGAGCGAGCATGGGTGCAGGATGTTAGAGTTTAAACTAGTCAGCGCTACACTGAGAGACCTGACAACAAGAGCAGTAACAGCAGCAGCAGCAACAACAACCAAACACACATCTTCGCAGCCTAATTCACACTGAGAAAACATTCTTGTCACAGTAACAACGAAGTTTGGAGACACCGAAGGACAGCATAAACAATAAGACCCCCAGAGATGCAAATGTTAGCTTCACCAGTTACAACCGGAGAGACTGTACAGGATATTACTTAATGTCCCTGGAGTCGGTCATCTCTCTGTAACCAGTGAAAGCAGTGGCCACTGTAATGCAATGGCCACTGTAATGCAATGGCCACTGTAATGCAATGGCCACTGTAATGCTCAACTGAGGAAGGTAAAGAAGCTAAGATGGAGGGAAAAAAATGATCTGATTCAGTAGGTGCTTAACAACAAACCTGATGCTTTTCACAAAACCACCCACAGGATACAAAAGCTTGGAATTATATAAAGTACAGTTTATATCCCCCTTTCCTACCAAAAATAAACAAACAAAAAAGTAGAATAGATATTTGCTTAGACATGTATTCATCCTCCATGTGTTAAGGGGCATTTGGATGAGTTGAATGAGGCTGGATTCAATACTAACATATAGCCATTACTCTAAAATCCTGTAGCATAGTGGCAGACAAATATATAAATTTGTGTGGCTCCTTGGGGGAGAGCTAAAATAAGAATATGTATACAGAAGTCCTGGTATCATGGGAGGACACTGAGCTTTTCTGGGAAGAAGCCAGTGAGTGGTTAACCAAGCACTTAATTGGACCACCCTACTGACAAGGAAGCCCTCCTTCAGAGACTTCTAGGGCTCTCAAACAGACCCTTGCCTCCTTTGGCCATAACCTAGGTAACAAATGGAAAGCCACTGAAACACATCATTCACAGTAGAAGAACACCAGAACAAACAACTTCTGGCTTGCCCTCTTATTTCAAGACAGTGCATCTGAAGGGCTAATAAACAGAAAAGCTTCAGTGAGATGCAGAGCAGACTGGAGAGCTCAGCTGAAGGGCTGGGGATGAGGGAGAATTGCAATGGGGGAGTCCTGCTACAGCCCTCCTTGGACATCAGGAGACTGTTACAGTTCCTGCTTCGTTCAGGGAACAAAGAAGGTTTGGAAACTGACAGAGAAATCTAGCTGGCAGGAAGGCAAGGGTGCAGAGAGGCTCCAAGTCACTGGCTCCGCCTTTTTTCTATTGGCACTATAAATACCGTTCTGAAATGTTACGGTAACTTAAGGAGTCTCTTTTAGGAAGCATTTGGTAGTGAGTCACCAGATAGCTATGCGTGCACCCCGCTGTGACTCCGCCGAGCTCTGCCCCTGGCTCTCAGGATGTCTGCTTTAGAATCTCCATCCTGTGACAAAGAAGAACATCTACCTTTTGGACACAGGTCATCTCTGCTGCCCTGGCATCACAAGCTGCTCTTCTGCCTTGCTCTGTAAACTTGTATGAGCTGAAGAGAAGAGTCTCAAACCTGGATGGCATGAATGGGTCCACTTTTAGAAAGACAATGCTGAGACTAAAAGCAGTGTCTGAACTGTTTCAGGAGCAAGACCTCTTTTGCACCATGAAAGTGAATTAGACCCAAACCTCTGTACAAGGAAATGAGAAACTGCATCTTATTCCCAAACATGCTAGGTGCATACTAGTAAACTAGTAACTAGTATACTGGTTACACATATCTATTGCATGGGCATATACAGAAACAGTATTACAGAAATTTGCCTGCAACTTTTCACAGACATGGAAGTGTGGTCTGCCATGCTTCATCTGGTATCATCCCTATGCCTGGGGCCAAGCTGCAGTGCTGGCCACCTGCCTAAGTCAGTGCCACACACTTTCCCCCTGGGAGTCCTTGAGCCAATAGTTACCATCAAGGTTCTAAACTACAGACACATGCTAGCACCCTAAGACCTGACACAGGAAGGGCCTTTGGTTTATATTTAACCCTGCCAAGCTCTGTGCATTGCCTATTGGTCTTAGGTTGTTATCTTTTGATTAAAATGAGCTATTATATACAAGTAACATATGTCTACTGCATGGACACATGAAGAAACTAATGCAGAAGTATGGTTGCTACTTTTCCACAGACATGGAGATAAAGCCTGCCATGTTTCCTATATCTTTGGCTGGCTTGCCTAGTACATGAAGACACAGACTCAAGGGCCAGTGCCTGCTTCTTTGTGTGTTTTTAGCTTCTCATAAGACTTGTGTGGCTTAAGCCAATTAACTCATGATTTTGTTTGGTCTGGTTTAAGAATGGTGCATGAATGGGTCCACTTTTAGAAAGACAATGCTGAGACTAAAAGCAGTGTCTGAACTGTTTCGGGAGCAAGACCTCTTTTGCGCCATGAAAGTGAATTGGGCCCAAGCCTCTGTACAAGGAAATGATATTCTATCTTTGTAGATACAACTGGCCTGGAACTCATCACAACTCTGACTGACCTTGACTTTACAGAAGTGAATTAGTTTGCTTCTCTGTTGTTGCGATAAATGCCATGACCCAAAGCAACTTGGAGAGGAACGAGGAACAGTTCAGTTCGTCTTTCACTTCTGGACCATAGATCATCCCTGAGAAGTCAGCCAGGAAGCTCAAGGCAGGAACCAAAGAGGCAGGGACTGAAGCAGAAGCCATAGAAACAGTGCTCACTGGCTTGCTCCCCATAGCTTGCTCAACCTTCTTTCTTATACAGCTGGACCACCTGCCCAGAGGTGGCACTGCCCATGGTGGGTTGGCCCGCTCACATCAATCATTAATAAAGAAAATGCTCTACAGACTTGTCTCTTGACCACCTGATGGAAGCAATTATAGTTCCCTCTACCCAGATGGTTCTAGTTTGTATCAGCTTGTCAAAAGCTATAGCAAGCATAGTTAGCTCAGAAATTTTATATGCCTCGCTAATACTTCTATGTAACTATTTTCTTTGGTACTAGTAGCAATGGAGTACTAGCTGATCCATTAGCCACCAGCCAAATGTGGTGGCAGGGTGCAAGCAGTGTAGACATGTGAGTTGCAATCTATAGAGTATACAGTAGATAGATAGATAGATAGATAGATAGATAGATAGATAGATAGACAGATAGACTCCACCCTTAACAAAGGATATATATATATAATATATACATTCTATTTTAAAGTGATAATTATTTTGATACACCATATCTACAATTCATTTTATTCATTTCATTGTACTTTTTAATACAGATGCTGGAATGTTTGAGACAGACAGGGGGCAAGCATCTTATAGAATTTGAGAGTTGAATCTGTGGCGCTCATGTATCTGTTTAAGCATCTCAGCCAAAGCCAGGATATAGGTAGCATCTTCTGGTATTGAGGCCGGAATCTTTCAGGCTACATCCCTTGGGAAAAGGGACAAAGATGACAGCTTGTCATTTCATGTAGGCTGTTGTTTATTGATGCTTTTCCCCATGGCTTGCCAGGAACTGTGATAGCTATTTTGTAGACATCTGTATAGAGTCCAGGATATGGTTTATTTTTCTTGTTTTACAGCTGTGTAAATCAAACTCAATATTTCTCTTCTATATACAGAGGTTATCTTATGTCTCATAACAAAGAATTGCTAACTTTGTGTGGGTGTTTGTGTATATGCCCATGAGTGAGTGTACAAGTGTGTATCCATGTATGTGTACAGACATGTAGAGGCCAGACATCAATGTTGGCTGTCTTTCTCAATCACTCTCTCTATTATTATTATTATTATTATTATTATTATTATTATTATTATTATTATTATTTGTTTATATTTTGTTCTATTTTTATATAATTGGGATTTTAAAATTTTTTTCTCTTTTGTTTTTGAAACAAGGTCTCTTACTGAGACTGAAGGGTATTGATTCAGGTAGATCTGATAGACAAGCAAGTCTTAGAGATCTCCCTGTGTAGAATAACAGGTACAGGATGCTTCACTTAGATTTTTGGGATTTTTTTTTTTGTTGTTGTGTTTTGTTGTTTGCATGGGTGTTGGGGATCTGAACTCAGGTCCTTATGTGTGCGCAGTGAGCACTGAATGAACCATTTCTTCAGCCAAGAATTGTTCATTTTCATAATTGCATTATTCCCTAAAAGATGAGCCTGGGAAAGAAGAATAAGAGATGAATAGGTATAGTCACATTGTTGAGGGGAGTATAGAAGGAAGTATTGTGGATGTATAAAAGGGATCATGAATAAATAAAACTGAAGCCAGAGTCTTTACTAAGAATCATCTAATCTGGAACTTTGACAATAGTATTAATTTTCCATTTTTTTCTATGCCTTGCCTACACTCCAAAAGACAGATTTTCAGTGAAAGAGAGTAACAGAACAGGGCCTCAGTGGTGGCAGAGGAGGAAGGAGAAGAAAATTCTTCTTGCTCATGGAGACTCAAGACCTGCTCAGGGCAATTGTAAAATTCAGCCCCCATGAAGCCAAGATAATCTATGGGCCATATTCCTCTAATCTCATTAATGAAACCCATCTATTGCATCAGGAAAAAAATATTTATCAGTTGACTGTAAGAGAAATTATTGCATAGTCTTTTGTATATGAGACCAGAGAGAACGTGCAGAGGTTGCCTTTTACATTGATCTGAATCACGGATGCTCCTCTCATAAACACTCCTTATGCCTTCTTCACACTGTCCAAGCAAAATAGCATTTGCTTTTAAATTTGAATATATTTTAAAATTAACAAAGTTAAGACTGTCCTACCTCAATCTTCCATGTACTAGGATGGCAGGTGTGTGCCATCTTTCCTGGCCCATGATGTACAATTTTACTGATTCCTTCTTCAGAAAGGGTCCCCATGCTCTGCGGGTGTAGCTTCAATGGACCACGGCTGTGTTGCCCCTCTACTATCAGTTACACTGAGATTCAATCCACAGCATCCAACAAGCCATTTCTCATGGGATGGGGGGGGGGTAAGCAAAAGGGACAGCTAGGAGGAGCCCAGCAAGATAAGTCATTCTGAACCCCTCGCCATGCCTCCAGTGGATTCCTCTGGTAAAGTTTTCCTCTGTGGGTTTCTTTTAGCACTTGACCCATAGCCCATGGAATGTGTCAGCTCTAATTGCCTGTGTGGATTGGCACAAATCATACCTCAAAATTGGAATGTTGTCACATATAACATAGCCTTTCGGAGGGATAAATGTGGAAAATGTTTTACCCATGAATTCCTTAGAAGCAACTGTGCTCTATCATGTAAAGGGCTTAGGACCTGGACAGAACCTAAATGACTCTAATCCCAAGGTACCCAAGTTTCAGTGGCTTTCAGGATGCTGCTGCCTTACCCTATCCCTAGAAAAGCAGGTGCCCTCCCTGACTCCATGATCATCACACAATGACGGCTGTCTGCTGGAGTATTCTCCATCTAGGCAGCTTTCTAAGAGAAGGGGGTTTGAGATTTGCAAGGACAGATGAAGGGTCTGAGGGCCTTTTGGGGATCGCTTTTTGTGAGACTCATAATTAAAGAATAACTTATACAATTATTGTCTGAGGACCAGGTGATAGCTGTCAAGAAGGCTTGTTCAGGGTGAAGAATATATGAAATTTGTCTTTAGGAGATGATCCACTACTAAGAGAGATGCCATGAGGTTGGTATTTAAGGAAAAGAAAAGATACTGGCATGTGTTGAGCATCTGTTCTATGCCATGCATTGTGAACTTAACCTTGAACTCTCATTTGTTCATCTAAGGTCTGTTTTCGTTTTGGGAAAGACTGTGACCCTCTAGTTCTGGAGGGCAAACTAAGGGATGAATACAGGGCTCTTCAGATATATCAACCCTTTCCTTCCTTACTCTATGGCTATCCTTACCAGACAGCTAGATGTGGGTAGAAGGACACACATTTGGACCAAACACTACAGCAAATTAGCTCAAAGATCATGTCATACACCATAGATTCAGATAACTTTCTTCTTTATACAAAAATAATACTCATTTAAGATACACAAACACCAACATACTGTTAGCACACACAAAATAGCTATATTATTTGGGGATCCTAAATTTGTCTATGAATCTGGTTAATTCTGGAGGTAAAATTAGCCAGGTTTTGAGATTGAGCTAATCACAAAACCAGAACTTTCCATCAGCTGGGGAGGGGCAGTTAATAACTGCTCTTGGGGAAGGAAGGTCTCTCTTCACAAGAAGCTAGCATGAGAATTCCCATAGCAAACGAAGGCCCACAGGAAATGTCTAGTTGTGATGATGACTCCCAGACGGCCCGCTCGTCAGACCTCCATTCCAATCTGTTTCTGGCGCCATCATGTGAGGAAATTGTTTTTGTCCTAGGGTACATTGTTTTGGGAAAATAGCAGACTGTGAGCATCTAAACATCTCCTGATTGATAGTTGACATTTTTCCCAGGAGATTGGGCCAGGCTCCCATCAGGGAATGAGATGGAGGAGAAATAGCATCTGTTAGAGACCTGCAACCTTGCATTTGGAGAGCTAGGCAGGCATACAAGCATCTCCTACTTTAAAAATGAAGCCAAGATGACTGGGGTTCTTGGACAGATGAGCATGAGACTCCTAGCATTAGGAATTATGAGTATCCATCTTCTCCTCGAAAGTCTTGAGACTCTTTCAAATACTTACAGTCAAATACTGAAATGGTCCTGTTTATGTGAATATGTTTTGAGGCAGTGGACCACGTAAGTCTTTCTTAGAATGTCTATGTGTATGGTATGTATATGTGAAATATATGTATATACACACACACACACACACACACACACACACACTCACACATCTTTATTGTAAGTTCTCCTTTCCATTTTTCCATATTATCTCAGAAGGACAGGGATAGAATGGAGAATCGGTCAATCTAAAGCCCAAAGCCATCCTTAGGACTACCAACTACTGTGAACACTGGCCTGAGATCAGTGCCCATGAATAGGCACATAAACCTGAGACAGGCAGTGAGGATTGTGCCATTTCATAGCTGTCGATGGTTTCAGGAGATTGGGTGACAATGCAGTAGAATTAGGCCTCATATTTACTCATTGCCAGCAGAACAATTTGGTCATTAGGAGGTTGCCAAAGCCTTTTTTTTTTCCAGAAACACCATTCCATGAGATCCTTTGGAAGTAACTGTTGATGCTCCTCAGCAGCTCTGAGTTCCACTGACAGAGCTGAATTGTATTCCCTGTCCTTCTAACCCACAGAACTACAGATTAGTGGCTTGTTTGGAAACGGACTCATTGCTCATGGGGCTGGAGGGATGGCTTAGCAGGTGAAAGTGCTTGCCACCAAACCTGACAACCTGAGTTCAATCCCAGGGACCCACGTAGTGGAAGAAGAAGTGACCCATCTGCTGCCTCAAGTTGTCCTCTACCTACACACACAGAAAAAAAAAAACAAATCATAAAAGCAGAACAAAACCGTCTACAACAATAATTGCTCTTTGTCATTGCTGCTTTTTGCAGTTCTTGGTATTGACTAGGCTTTGGGCGCTGGTTTCTGCCGGAAGCCCTTTGAGCAGTTTGAGGAAGTCAGTGGGCATGATTGGAAGCATGTGAAGCCTTTCTCATTTACTGATTCGGGGTTGACATGACCATCATCGTGGACCTGGGCTTGGACATGCTGGCTTAAGTCATAAAACGTGATTTCTTCACGTGGCTTGAGCTTCCTACAGCTCAATGGCCAGTTTCCTTGAAAAAGTGTCTCAAGGGAAGCAAATGAAAACTATATGATTATCTTTCATGACCTAACCCTAGTACTGAGGAGTGCTGCTTCCAGAATTATCTCAAGCAGGTTCCATATATAATGAGAGGAGTGTCAACCCGATGTAAGGTGAGTATGCAGGGGGAACTTGGCACAGTGGCCAACTTTAGAAATCATGAGTCCAGGGGCTTTCCTGAAGCTACAGTAATTTGTCCTCTTCCTACATGTTATAAACACTTAACCCCTCTTTTATGACCCCCCCTTTTTTATACTATGGACTTCAGGACCAGATGGTGTCACCTAAATTGATGCAGGTACACGTGCAGTTCAGGTGAAGTACCTACATGTACATCTCTCCCGAGTAGTGTATCTGACATGGAGACCAGGGGAGCATACCCCACTGGGACAGAAACATACATTTTCTTTCTGAAAATGAAGTGAAGTATCACAAGTGAGAAGGGAAAAGGGGTTGGAGGGAACTGGATGCTCTTAGTTGATGAGGAAGAACAAGCCAGTTAGCTTCTGCTCTGCTGTGGTCAACCACCCAAGAGAAACAATTTAAAGGAGAGAATGATCCTGGCTAGCAGGGTTAGAGGTTTCTGTCACTGCGGGGAGGGCAAGCAGAGCGAACAGCTAGCCACCTTATTCAAAGTTTCTCTTTAATGAAGATGTCACTGAGGCATTGGTTGCAAAGTGGCATTACAGCCCAAGCTGTGTTTCTCATTGATGTAACTAATGTAGTTTTAATAGATTTTATGTTTGTTTATATATTTATTTATCTACCTATTTATTTGCTTATTTTTACATGTATAGGAATTCTGTCTGCATGTATTTTTGTGCACCACATGTTTGTAGTACCCATGGGGGGCCAGAAGAAGCTGTCAGAACCCCTGAACTGGAGTTACAGGTAGTTGTGAGCCACCATGAAGCTAATGGGAATCTCCCCTGGGTCTTGTGGAAGAGCAGTCAGTGCTCTTAACCACTGAACCATCTCTTTAGCCCCCCACCCCCACCCCCAAACAGGACTGGGAACCTATGATAAATAAGCAGGTGTCCAGAATCAGAAACACAGAAAAGGTATGCTCATTGTTCTCTGAGGAAGAAGAATGTGGTGTTTCTTAGTGCAGGGACATCAGGGCAAAGACAGTACTAGAACCATTTCTGCAGGCAGTTCTTTTTCAGAGTCCTCCTGGAAACAGTGGTACAGCTGGATTCCGCCCTGGCTCTCCCATTTGATAGTAATCTTCATTGGCCCATTTGTTCTGTTTGCCTTTCTACACTTGTCTTCCTGCTTTGTTCCTGATTTTGCTTGCTTGCTGTTTGAGACAGTGTCTCACTCAGCAGTTGAGACTGGCTTGGAACTCACTATGTGTACCAGGCTGGTCTTGAACCTATGGTAATATAATCTGCATCACCCTACTGAGTGCTGGGGTTACAGGCATGTATCACCACACTCTGAATAGTCATCATAATCTTCATTAAAGATGCTGATCACATAGTAGGCTCTCAGAATCTCTTTTCCCTTTGTTGTCCCCTTCCCTTTGTCTCTTCTGCACCCATCCTGCTAGGAAGCCTTCCTTTGTCTAAATTGGTATCAATTTTAGAATCCTGAGCTGGTAATTATTTCTTATGCTGTACCCCTAAGGACAACAAACATATCCACACATATATGTATACATGTATGGACATACACATTTATATACATTTATAATTATGCGTGTGCATGCATATATAAAATAAGTGTATGTATTTCTCTACGGGTCATACAGTAATGAAGATGTCTTTACTACTTAATATCTTCATAATAGACAATTAGATCTATAACAAGAAAATAAATTCCAGAGGTTGTTAGGCCTCCCAAAGGCTCCTCAAGACTTCCCTACCAGCTTCTTTTTGTGCTCCCTTTGTAAGAATCTGAATGCAACCTAAGGTTCCTTCAAACACCAGGCCATGAGCAAGGGGAGGACACATGCACACATGTCAATGGGAAACTTGATCCAGCACAGCCATTTGGTTGAAAGTTCTGCTCAGTTTTCTGTAATGTTTAATTTTGCCTCAAATGAAGAAACTCGTGGTCCACCCATACTTGAGTTCCAGCCAAGCTGCATGACTTCACATTGCCTTTAGAACAGTATTGGATTGCATAACTTCTTAGCTTGTTTGCTCCCAACATCCTGAGGCTGGGGATCTGCTATATGATTCAGAATGGAGCCGTGGGCCTATGGAAAGGGTTTCTGTCACCAAGGCTGGCAGGAGCTTCCTGCTGTTAACCGAATGACACATCTGTGTTCTTTCAATTGAGCATCTGCAGCAGAGAAAACTCCTTCTCTGGGGGAGACATCCTGAGAGATTATATTGGGCCTTTTTCTTTACCGCTGGTTTTTTTTTTTTTTTTTTTTTTTCTGTTTAATTAGGCCTGTTCTCTTTGGGTGGATCATTTCTCTAGTTCTGATCATACAACACAAAGTGTCCCTTGGTACATTCTGTTCCTTTTATGAGGTTCCTACCCAATTACAGGAACACAGTCAACTCTCCTACAAACAGCTATTACTTGATGAAATAAGAAAAAAAATCAACTACAAAGAATTTCAGGGAAATAAAGACTCACGCAGGGAGAAGCCTAAAGCAATCTTTTAAAGATAAGGTCACTGGAAAACCTTTTGTCTGCATTCTCCCACAAAGGTAGATCAATAAGTAGGTAGATGATTGGTAGGAAGATAAATGATAGGTAGGTAGATAGATAGATAGATAGATAGATAGATAGATAGATAGATAGATAGATATGCCTGATAGTTGGTAGAGATGGTAGCGGGTTTCATAGATAGAAATGATTCATAAATGGTAGATGATAACTAGAGCTAGGAGGTAGCTATTTGATAGAGATAGAAGAAAGATATTTACATAAATGATTGATAATCGATTTACATAGATATCAGAGGATAGATACATAAAAGATAGATGATACATAGATAGCATGATCTAGTATTTGGATTAATCATCACTCTAGTTTCATAGCATCTAGTGGGTACTGTGACTGAGAAGCCTTGGGAGGTAGTAGAGAACTCTCGAGGTGAGTAAAGCAAGGTTGAAGCTGGGTTTGTGCAGTCACCCATTTTTTTGATAGGAATGACAGAATCAGTTACTAAAGATTATTTGCCAGGACAATTTTTCAGCCCACATATCCTTTCTTTTCATGTCTGTGTACACATTCTAAGCCTCTAGCTTAATTTTATGAATGAAATATGTAACTTGGGGTGAACTACCCCGGGAATAGAAAACCCAACTCTGCCTCTAGAAAGTCTGAGGGCTAGAGTCATGCTACATAACTTCTTTCCTGAAAAATTAATGTTGTCTCGTGACCAGTGACTCAAGCAAACACAGTAAGTAAGTGGGTTTTTGTTTTTTTTTTTTTTTTTTTTTTTTTTTTGGCAAGGTAGGAAAGATTGCCACTGGAACATTAATGTAGCCTTTATGGATTGAAAGCATTTTGTTCAATAGCTTAATGTGTCCAGGTGAGGTTGAAATGCCCCACTCCATTGTTAGTAGGCAACCACCAATTACACAAGATCTTGGACTGTAAGGCTTATAACATGGCCATATTTTCCTTCTGACCTTTGTCACTGAGGACTTGTTGGTAGGTTATTCCCTATAGATGTGCCACATTTCACAAAGGTTGACTGACCAAGACTGTACTTCCACTGGGTATGTCCTAACGTAGTTTAACAACACATTAATTACAAAGACAAAGGCTGATAATACCATTTGTGGGAATAGCTTAGCTTTTGTTTCCAAACATAGCTGCTTTCAAATTCTACAGCACAGCTAGGGAGGTGCTACACACCTGAAATCCAAGCACTCTGAGGCTGAGGCAGCCTGGGATACATAGTGAGATCCCAGCTCGAAAACCAGAAGAAATGGAGAAAAGACAAACAAAACTCCACACCAGAGCTGTTTCATGGTGTACTCAAAATACAAAACCCCGCCCAAATTTTTAGTAACCATGTAAAATAATTTTAAAGAAAAACAGGTGTGGTTAAAATATAGCATTTTAACCACATGCTTGATTTAAACTCACACATATCCAACAATATTTAGATTCATGATAACTATAAAAAACTATTATACTGAGACTGTTTACATTTTACATGTGTTTGTACCTACATCTTGAAAGATTTTGCGAACATTTTACACCGGTAGCCTGTCTCAGGTCAGATTGGCTATAATTTCATAATTTCCCAAGTATCACATGTAACTCATATATTGGACAATAATGTCCTAGACCCTCCTTTGCAACCTGTAGAGTTTAGAGGGGAGTAATCAACCCACTGTGAGTTCCCATTCACTCTACCATACCATGGGATTATATAAAATATATTTTGGAACTGGAGAAACTGCTGAGTGGCTAAGAAAGCATACTGCCTTTATAGAGGACCCAAGTTCCCTTAGAATTTCAGTCTCAGGTGGTCCAACATCCCCTTCCAGCTTGGGCAGGCACATCGTTCTCAAGTGCATATGATCCACATATACAAGTAATTAAAAATGAAGTAAATCTTTTAAAACTACGTCTACATCAAAGGCTGTGAGAGCAAATGTCCTGACTAAAAGGACTACAGTCGGTATTGCCATGTGATGAAGGTCATTCAACCAGCCAATTTTCAATATGTCATCAAAAGGTTAGCCTAGAGAACCATGAGATCTTCTCAGGAATGGCTGATGGCTGATGAGAAATATAGGTTTGAAGAATTTCACAGATTTAGTACCAAGATGGAGATGTATGGCTCCAAGCTACAGTCTGGACATTAGTTCATTACTGCAAGGACTGCCATGACCCAACACAGAAGAGGTATAGACTATCACCATGGTTGCTCAATGGTGAGTTACAACAGAGCTCAGAATTTCCCCTCATGGCCATTCACAAATAGGCAGAAATGCAGATCGGACATTCTGGGAAGGTAAAGAAACAGTTGGGAGTGTGCCTCAGCCTTACTGCGTTTGACTGTGTACAGTTTCCAACACCACCACCAGGAAGAAGGAGAGAGAGAGAGAGAGAGAGAGAGAGAGAGAGAGAGAGAGAGACAGAGACAGAGACAGAGAGACAGAGAGACAGACACAGACACAGACACAGAGAGACACAGAGACAGAGAAAGAGGAGGAAAAAGAAGAGGAGGAGAAGAGGGGAAAGAGAAGAAGAGGAGTAGAAAAAGGGGTTTATGGAAAACTTTCTCATATTTGGAGGCTGTTGGGAGTTTTTTCCATTGCCAGTCCTGTATACCCACTTTGATTCTCACTCAACAATAATCGTGCTATGATCTGGGATGGGTGACAGCCTTTGTCTGGCTCATTCCTCACAGATCCCTGGACTCGGGTTAGAGTGGAACATATTCTCCACTTAAGATCAGACGGGATGTGATGGCATCAGCAGGTAATAAGATAGTGAGAAAAGCACCCATTCTCCAGTCTCCTCCCATGCTCCTACTGAGGGCTTCTTTCTGTGACACGTGGACAACACCGAGGATGGAAGTGAAGTTCTTGCATTAGACAAAGTGAAATGGCTAGCCTGAGTCACATCTACTCTCTCATAAGTTCTCCTTATTAAGAGGCTGGCAACTCACTTGAGAAGTGAGGTCCTCTAAGTATGAACCAAGGAGATTCAAGATGATGGCATATGTGTGTGTGCACATCTGTTCACAGTGCTGTGGGTAAAGCAGACAGGAGTAACTGCTCTCAAGCAGTGACCCCAAAGTGCACGTGGCTTTTGTTATATCTGGCTGGCTCACTAACTATCCAAATTATAGGGCGACAGGGGATCCTGTCTAGACCGGTACTTTTGGCCCTGGGATTGGCAGAACATAGAACCAGAAAGCCAAATCGTGGCCCAAATATCTGCCTTTTTTCTTTTTTTCTGGTAGACAGTCAAGCTGGGTGGAAACTAAACCCCAAACAATTACCAAATAGCAATAAATGAGAAAAATCAAAAGCCAGCACGGCCTTTGCTCCATTCTTCACTGCTATGCCCTGGCTCAGGAGCCGTAGTGTGGTGTTGGTAAAGTGAACATCTGTGTGATAAAAGCCTAGTGGGCAGATTTAACCATGCTGGTCCCAGTGTAACATCATCTTCCTACATCACCTATCTCATCTAGCCTCAAGCATCACTCTTTGACAGGAAGAACACAGCAACAAGTAACTGAAATAATTTATTTACCACTAGAGCACCACAAAACCAAACATGCATCGTGTTTAAAAATACAGCATAATTGGTCATCAAAACATGTAACATCTGTTCTTATACCCCATTCTTTAGAACCCAGGCCAAGCATAAAATTGTACTGTTGCTTAACACATACAATCTGCTGCCCCACCCATATGCTAACACCGCCCCCTCCCCTCCCTACTACCACCCTTCCTGTGGCAATATTTACTAATGGGAAAGAAAGACCTGTAGAACCCACAGACTTACACAAAAAAAGATTCAAGAACCCTTAAAAGAGCAGTCAGTGCATTCAGAAGGAGAGACAAATCATACAGAACAAAAATAATGTTTTATCTGAGAGGAAAATATCTGCAGAAATAGGGGTGGTGGGGAATCATAAAGAAACAACAGAAATGTGGAAGGGGAAAGAATTGAAGCACAGGGGGTACATCTGGGGTTGTACTGCACCCGACACAGGGGCCATTCACCAGCTCTTGCTCTGTCTTCTGGCTTGCAAATTCTGTTCTTCATCTTAGTGAATTTCGAGGAACACTCCCCGGAGAAGCATACAATATCAAAGAAATTCTCTTTGTATTCACACCTCACTGTGTTGCCCTTAGGGTGAGACCACAAATAGTACATCGATTCATGGACTGGTTTATATTTTGAAGCTCTATGACAAGGATACCCACCCTGAAAAGCCCACCATCATGTCTCACCACTGAGATCCAACAATCTCAAGCCAAATGAAAGCCAACCTCAGCCGTAGAGCATGCTTGCTCGGGTGAATGGAAGAATATTTTGACAAGGGAAATTTTGGTTTGTGCTTTTCTTCAGTTTGCAAAGAATGTCTTTCAACACCTGAACTTCAGTGAAATCAAGGAAATAATTAATGAAATTAAGAATAAAAAGATGAGTGCTAGCCTGAACCTTTCCCATTTGAGAAACTCAGCCGAACTCTGCATCTTTCAATACTCCCCATGAACACCAAAAACCCAATTAAAAAAACAAAGGTGCTTCCTTTGAACTGTCTGCTTTTGAATAGCAAAAAGAATCTGTAAATATATGAGTTAAAGAAACTTTTTCTAGCCAAGTCACCAAGACTCTGAGTTCAGGGTCTTAAACCCTGTCTAAACCCACACTTGTGCTCAGTTTTCTGTGTCCACTAGGTTCCATCTTCCCAGAGGTACTGCTTACCATCTGACCTGACTCATACTGACGCAGAGAAGATGGGGGAACACTGTGGAACTCAATCCTATCTTTTGTGGCTTTGTTTTGTTTGGTTTTTGTCTTTTGGAAAATAGAAGGAACACAGGGGTGGGCGGGAAGAATAGACCCAGGTAGTTTATGTCATTAAATGGACAACAGATTAAGTAGAGACAGAGAGAAGATAGTATAAAAAAAAATTGAATTTGTAGTACAGGTCAAAATCTAGGGGTTTTATTCAAAGGTACTGACCAGCTAAAGGAAACAAACATACAATCTGAATGATCATTAAAAAAAAAGTCCAAATTTAAGTTCAATCTAAATCATAATCATTATTACAGAATATTAAAAATGTGGTAAGATCTACACATTACATGTAAAGTAGTTACTGTTTAGATTTAATAGTTTGTAAAACAGATCTGCAGTGTGTTTTCAATCATGCTGGCTTCTAGACCCGTCTATTTTAATAATATCCATGTACTTACATATACCAAGACAAAAGAAAAACCTGTATTGTAGATCACTAGCAACTTTACGGTCAAAAGTCTGACAATACATATCAAAACAGGTCAACATTTCACTGGCTTGCTTAAACTGGCAAAGAACCATTTACAGTTAAAAGGGGAAAAAAATCCAAATCTTCCAGATTCCCACTGATTCCAAGTTTTCTTTGTTAACAGGCCTTCTGGGCATATGGCCGTCCATGTCGCTTAGGCAGGCAGGCAGGCAGGCAGGCAGGCGGTGCACAGCTGGGCCTTTGATTTCTTCCGCAGACTTGCTCGGTCCTATAATGACTCATGAGGGTCATCCAGTATGACCTCCTTCCCCCCCTGGCTTATTTGAGTTCAAATTCCTTAAGCCATCCATGAGTTTGTGGCAAAGTATTTGGTCTCCATTTATACACCTGTTTTGTTTTCCAAGGGTAATGAAAGGTTCATTATATAGTAACACACAATAAATAACCCACTGTTAGCTCGGAGAAAGGGACAGGAAGGGTATCCACTGCAGAGTAATACAGAGGAACCAGGAGAGGCCTGGGGTGAAATGTGGGGTGGAAACAATACATACAACTCCATTAAACGGATTTTCCTGTTTCATTTTGTTTTTCTTTCACATAATTAACACTAACAAATTCTTCCAGTGTTTATTTTTTCCTTTAAAAAAAAAAAGATGTTTTCTTTTTGTGTCTCTCAGGAAGTAGGTGAGATGCAGACTAATGCCTTCCATTTTTTGTGATTGTTGTGGCTGTAATCTCAGATGCCAGTTTTAACAGAACACAAGCTTGCAAAATGTTTGAACTAGTACCGATATTTTTCTCTCCAATTTTATTTTATTTATTTATTTATTTTTTAAAAAAAACACTGATGAATCAAAACTCCTTCCTGTCATGAGCATCATCATCGTCGTTGTCGTCATACTCCGTTGTCACCGTGGCTCTCGTGTCCTGGCTTTCCCGAGGACTTTAGCTGCATTTACAAGACTTGACGATCATGTTGGAAAGCTGTTCGATCTTGGGCGTGTTGCCAATGTAGTAGAGGATGGTCAGTGGTTCCAGATCCTGGGACACACAGCAAGGGGAAGCAGAAGCTTCGGGATTTATGGTGTTGTACAAGCTGAGGACCTGCGTGACATAACACAGAGAAAGACACAAGAAAGTGTTTACTTTTGTTTTTAATTCTTGTGCACATGTGCATGTGTGTGCATCTGTGAGCAGGGGCCAGAAGTCAATGGTATGTGTCTTCCTCAGTCTCTCTCCACTTCATTGTTTGTTTGTTTTAGGCTAAGTTTCTCACTGAACCTGTAGCTCAGTGATTTGGCTAGACTGGCTGGGCCAGCCAACTCCAGGGATCCTCCTGTCTCCACTCTCACTGCTCTGACATCATCTCTGCCCATCTGATGTTATAGGAGTACAACGGCCTATCTGGTCCAGCTTTTACGTAGTTGATGAAAACTGAACACACATTCTCATGCTTGTGCCATTTTAATGACTGAGCCATTTTCCTTTCCCGGGGCCACTGAGTACATAATCTCAATCATGACTATTTTTTTCTTACCTCTAAATTATGGTAAGATTGGCTTGTGTCCTTAGCAACTGCAAGTTTAGAATTTTCCCACAAGTTGACTTTTGTTCTTTGTGTACATATTAAACAAATGTTTCCATAAAAAAAAAAATCAGATTGAATCAAACTAAATTGCTCAGGTAGCAGATTTTCCTAACTTTTTATAATAAGTCTACTGGCCTTTGCTATACAAAGGCCTCAGGACTCCTGCTATTTTTTTTTTTCCTGTATAAATTCAGAACCAAGGTTGCATGAATTCCCATGTTACATTGCCACATCACTTAAGAGCTCCTTGGACTCAGGGAGTCTGCTCGCTCTGTCTACGCCTTATAAGTCCAGGAAGTTTTGTCCTGACAGTATATGACTCTATGCTGGAGGATGAGATGATCAGTAGAGGAATAGAATATCCCATTGAAATCCTCAGTAAGAACTGTAATCTGCCCTCAGGTATAGAAAGCGTATCTGTCTGCAGCAGGGTATCTGTCAGTCACGTGTCTTCAGCCATGTGTCTTCATGGGCCAAGGTAATGCCACTTACATTTTCGTTGAAAACATGGCTTACTTACCAGGACTTCATAATTACAGAGATGCTAAAGGATGGATTTGGATGCACAGCCTTGATTTGTCACCTACACTGTATCATAGATCAGACTGACCTTGAACTCACTATACAGCCCAGTTAAACTCACAATCCTCCTGTCTTAGTTAGCCTCTTGAGTTCTAGAATTTCAGGTGTGCATCACCCTCCTCCTCACCCCAAACCACTAATTTCTGGTCCCAGTTGTTCACTTTCTTATACGTTGCCTAAAGCAGTCATAGTCACTGACCCTCCAATTACCATTTTGCATGCTAAATGAGGATGACTAAGTGCAAGAACTAATTAGCAAGTCCTAAGACAGAAGAGAAAGTTTTGCACATAGTTCTGTAGCTTTATCCCAGTCTTCGTTACAGAGGTGTGTGGCTCTTACTGATGGAAGTGTGTAGGTCACCCAGTGATGACAGAGACATTTCCAAGGATGCCATTAATGTGTTAGTCAAACAAGTGACCTTTTCCTCGAGATTCCCTGGGATGTTTTCAACCAAGGACAAGAGACCTGTTGAGCACAGCAACACTGCCTACTTTATTAGGCCACCCCTGGCTTCTTGGGGAACTGTCCAAACCACATATTTGTGACCATGACAGTTATTCTTCCTTCTCCTTGAAAAACAAGCCAGGTCTCAGTCTTCACACACTCCCTCTGTGTATCAGGGAGGAGAATTACGTTTCCACTTGGCAACCAGGCCCTGCCTGCATTACAGCTACTGCTGCTACAGTCCAGATGAATCAGGCTGGCAAGAGAGCTTAGACAAAGGGGCAGGCATGAGCCAGCTTCCCTCACATGGCTAAGCACGTGATCACTCCTGAGTGCCAACCCTACAGGGGCACTGGGAAGATGACTGGAGGAGGGGAAGCCATGTTTGTCCATTTCAATCCCAGTGCAGGCAGGCATTTGTAAATAAATAGACCTCATATTTACTAATATATAATTTTTCATAAGCAGAAAGGAGCCATTTTATAACACAGATTGCCTAAAATAATTGATAACACCTAACTCTGGAATTCAACCCAATATGATCTCTCTGGCAGCAGATTCATTTTCCTACCCTGCAGCGAAGCCACTGTTTCTAATGCCTCTTTAATATGGAGATTTACAGAAGCATAAGGAGCAGAACAGAAACCTCTACTTGCAGCCACATTTTAGGAATTAAGCTCAGAGAGATGGAGTGATGGGAACTGGGTTATAAAGCAACCTTGGCTGCGGTCCAAGGTCTGCATCTCCGAGGATTTGTTTTTATCTTGGGTTAGGCAGCCATAGCATCTACATCCTGATTTCATTGTTTGTAGAGAAGTTCTGTTTGAACAAGGCCCTTTCTGAAGTCCTTCCCATCTTTAAAATCCTACCCTATGAGCCACAAAGAGGAAGCTCATGGAAGTATGTATTAGATACACTAGTATGCAGAAAAGCTTTGTGCTCATCCAGGCTGGGGAGTAATGGCATCTGATGTTGAATCTTGCTGAGTTAGCCCTCTGTCCTCATTAAAGTAACTTGATAAAACACTTAGCTATACGTTCACCTTTGATCCTAGTCAAAAAGATTTAGAGAGACAGCTGTGGTAGCACATGCCTGTATTCCCAACACTTGAGAAACACAAGCAGGGGGACTGCCATAAATTCAAGGCCAACTGGTCTCCATAGTGAGGTCCTGGACAGCCAGGGCTACACAATTAGATCCTATAGCAAAAAAGTAGCAAGCAACATCAAACAATATTCATCTTAAATATACAGTTTGTATTTTACAACAACTATTGAGTTTGGCATCATCATTGCCGTCATCATCATCGTCGTCGTCATCATCATCGTCGTCATCGACATCATCTCTGACTTAGGCAAGAGTAGGAGAAACCAACAATCCAGATACTTACTTTGGTGTGCTGAGTGTCTGAACTCCATAGATAAGGGCATGCCCCAGCACAGAAGTTAGCATTGTATCCTTTGGGTTCATGGATCCATTTCCATCCAAGATCCCTCTTAAAATCAATGTAGAGAGGGCGAAGGCAGCAATTATCCTGCACATTTCTGTTCAGTGAAAAAGCAGAGGTAATTTTGGAGTTGACTTTGCATGCACCTCACCCTAAATCAGAAAAATGACCCGTCCACTTATTCCATTAACCTGGAGCATCAAAAGCCTGGTCTTGGTGACTTACAATCTCATGTGATGTCAACAGCGAGATACTGCCAGTCCCTGGACCTTTTCCCCTTATGTATTCTGTACCCTGATCATCTTGTCTATGGCCTTGAAAATCAATATACACCTCCAATGCACACAAGCATAAGCTGGAAGGCAGTTGAAAGGGGCAGAGTCTTTCCTGCAGAACATCTGCTACACATCCAGCCTCTATGGCTGGTTTGTCCATATAATGGATAAAATAAAACAGATATTTTCAGAGAGCCCCTGGAGGCATTTTCCTTTGAGAATATATCCTATGCTTTACCATCTGTTACTAGATCAAGAATAAATCAGAGTTTAAGAAATATGGAGTCTCATTGCCATAGTTACTGTCTCTGGCAACCGAAATGTCCTTCTCTATGTGTGACCTATGACATGGTGAATCCCTCACAAAGAGGGCCCTGCCTCTGATTCACAAGTCCCCCAAAAGGGATTCCTCCTCTAACAGGAAACACAGAGGACCATGCATCTCCCCCTCACAAATTCATGTAAAAGTGGCAAACAATCTTTTGGACGGTTCTCTGGCTCATGACAGACTCTGCAGCTCAAGGTATGGCCATCTGCCTGCTTGTGCTATTTCTGTAACTAAGAAATAGATCAGACCCCAGGGTGAGCTTCAAGGCATGGCATGTCTTATTGACCTAGCCAAAATCTCAAGGAAACCTATGCTGCTTGTAGGCAGAGAGCTATGAGAACTTACCAGAACCCAAGACTTAGAGAAAACATCCCCAGGGGCTAAATTTCTCCCTTCATACCCAGTTCATACTAGAGAGCTAAGGGCCACAGCACACACACACACACACACACACACAAAACCCCAAAAAACAAACAAACAAAAACTAAAACTGTTAAAAAGTCCTCAAAAAATATCAACAATATGGCTGTTTAAATAAGACCTGAGCAAGGACAAGCAACACCAGGTGACATGCCGACAGGGATGGGGCAAATGTCACAGGGCCCTGCTCCCAGACAAAGACCTACAGGCAAGATGGTGGCCAAGAAATGGAGAATTAGTCTTCCCCAGGAATGCACCTCTTAAGTGGTTATCCAACACAAAGTGGTCAGCCTTCAAACATATAAATAAGCAACAGTAAATAGACTCAGCAGGTTGCATTTATATAATTATTTGCATATGTGTTACACATATAATAATTGAAGAAAAAAAGGCCATGAATTCAGGAGGGAACATAGGAAAAGGAGGAACTGGAGGAGGGAAATCGTGTACTATAACTACATTTTAAAAAAAATAAAATAAAAAATAGTTTTAGAAAGTCTTTGGGGAGAGTGTTGTTCCAAGATTCAAAAGCTCTACCATCCAATATACCTTGAGCAGTGGCTTCACTTCAAGTCAATGTATGCAAGAGAAAGCAAAGGCAAGTCAAGAGTCGGCAGACTCATACACATGTTTTTATTTTCATTTCTTTACCTAAAGCAATAGGCGGCATCCAAAGCGCGCTTCTTCCGCCGGCTGGACTGTTGTGACTCCAGTCTGTAGGAGGGCAACAACATTAGCAGGAGATGTGGGGTCTTCCCACTGTTTTTTTTCCTAGTGGACTTTATAGTTTTCTGATCACCACTGGCATATGTGGAGGTGCCATCAATACCTTGAAAAAATGCATTTGGGTAATAAACATTTAGCTTTACCTTTATCAAATATAAGCAGCGATATTTATATAATATAGCTGTCCCCCTGCCCCCGTATATGGTCACAAACAGCAGTGACGACTACTACAGCCGTATTGACTGGCCACCATCATTCCCCACGGCAACAGATATGGAACAACGGGCCTCCCACAAGTGACAAGGAATACATCTAAATGGGCCTCTTGTCCAAAGGCGGTGCTGTGTTGAAGACAAGGCTGTTACTGGGAAAAGTCACTACACAAGAAGTCTTTGACCTATGGTCCAAGGGCAACCTAGGCAGTTTATTTTAGTCCATCCTCAGTGTGGGCTGTGTGCAGGCTCTCAGCAACAGAACACTCGGCCATAGAGCCTGCCTTGTCGCCCACTGGTTCCCTCTTCTCCTGAGACTGCTCCGCTCAGGAGACTTCCCTAATGAGCATAAACGGAGGCTTAGCTGAATGGCCATGAACTAGGTTTAGGTGAAACAGGAGTCACCCTTACCTAATGCTATTTTGGGAAGCTGTGCAGAAAGAGCTTTTTCATTTATTTTATGGCATCCTCAACACTTTTCTGATTCCATCTGAGATTTAGAAACCTGAGCTCCCTAAAGCATGCTCGAGAGGCTGCCAGTTTAAGCATTTAATCTCCACTCAGGAGAATCGTGGCTAGGCTAGAGACCGAAATAAATCTCTACACCTCTGAGAGTGTTTTTCCATGACCAAGGGCCACTAAGGATTTCTAAAAGTGGATGGAGGTCCCAGGTGGGGTTCTAAGGGTATGAAGGCAGATGACACTGCAACGCATGGGCGTAGACTTCTCTTTCACCTTGTCAACCAACAATTCACTGCCTGATAAGCCAAGTGACTTGACCCTTCAGCATCTTAAAAATGAGCAGGGGAAATAGAGGTTTCATTCTATGCTTAGTAGCTGCTACAGAAATCCGGTAGGGAAGCCACTTGCAATTACGGGTGCAAGCTAGCAAAAGGCAGTGTGTCCCAACACCTAGAGGATGAGTTATAGAAGCTGAGATGTGATGCAGCCCTTTTCTTGGGTGAAACATACTTGTTGATGCTTGAAATTTTGCTTAGGGGACCAGAAATGAATTTCCTTGAATTCTTGCTGCTTACTAATCTCAGCAGATGGGAAGTTGATTAGCTTAAGTGAAGAAAAATGGGTGGGCTTAACTGGCTGATAGTTCACAGGGTTAACTAGCCAGTTTCATCCCTGGGTATGAAGCAGTGAAAAACCTGGAGTCTATTCTTTTCTCCCACTTAAAAGAAAATGTTGTTATTTTACTTTTTAATTCCGCGTGTGCATCAGTGTGTGCATTTGAGTACAGGTGCCCCTGGAAGTCAGAAGAAGTCATCAGATTCCCCTGGAGCAGGAGTTATAAGCAGTTTCAAGCTCTCTGGTGTGGGTTCTTAGGAATGAAACTCAGATCTTAACCCTTAAGCCATCCCTCCAGACCCACTTTCTACTTTCTTCTATCCACTGCTAAGCAAATCATTGCCCAAATGAATAAGAGTTCCCACACCTCACGAAACACGCCATTCACATGCATACTGACTTTACCACACCTCCCCTCCCACCCCAAAGAGATCCTCACAGTAAAAAACCAAGCTTCAGTTACCTGCGAATCTCGCCTCCAGCTCTTCGCTTTTATTTGGGATGATGTAATTATTAGATGGTACAAAGGTACAGCAGGGGCAGTGTAAACTTATTTTAAATCCTAGGTTCCTGTCTGGAAAACATTAAGTTAAAGGAGTCATTTGTATGCGTGTCTATGTCTGCCGACAATTCACAAGCTGTTGGGGCCACATTTAGGGAGAGAGAAAAGAAGGTTCTTTGTAACCTTTGTGGTGAAGCCACTCCTGCACGGCATCCGTCACGTCAAAGGAGAGCCATTCACCCTCTGCTCTGGTTTTCACAACCTTGCTATCAATGTAGCGCTGGGTGGGAGATGTTAAGTCTTTGGATTTAAGGATCTAGAGAGAAAAAAGAGCAAGAGAAAGCTTGTTGGCTGCTGATGGCATGACCAAACCCAAACCACTCACGTTATCCCAAGTCATTATTGACCCTGGGCTCCGAGTCTGGACTCATGCACCGTCATCCCAACAACTGTGGTCACATGCATGAGAACATAACACCAGGCCTTTGCTTTGAAAACTATAACTACTCGACTGTGTGTGTCCTGATAAAGATGACAACCACCGTAAAGTCTGATGTTGAAAGAAAAGTGATAGCCCTTAAACTTTGCTGACAGAAGCACTCTGAGAATGAACCAGGAAGTTTGTGCTATGAAATCTGCATCTTTGTTGTTGTGTCTCCTTACTTCTTTGATTTGGGGATCTGGGAGATGAGGGTATAGTTCAGAAGATCCACACCCTCCTTCTCAAGTCCCTGGATTATAAATCTTCTAAGAGAGAGAGAAAGGTCTGACCCCTGTTTCCCAAGTCAGCTGGTATTAAAATATGTGTCCTGGTTTTGGAAATAAACCTCTGGCTGGGATTTTGACTCTCAGTGTAGCTTGTGATTTATGGTGAAATCTGCATCCTGCCATCTCAGAAGGATTCGGGCAGGAGTAGTCTGGCACAGTGCTCCAGTGAGAGTTTAAAAAGCAGGTTGGCCTGAACACCAAGACTTCAGGAAGATAAGGAAGCCACTATGACAGGATGTTCACGGGAACATGACAATGGGAAGTGTACATCAGCAGTGGCTTCTACCCATCTATTTTAAAACAATCATGTTTTATGAACTAAACTATGACCATGAGTCTCCCAGAGCTCTTGCGAATCCAGTGTCCACTGCAGTGGATTGCCTTTCAGCAGTACTTAGGGGCATAAACCACAGTGTTTTATACACGACTTCCTGGTACTCAATCTAACTTTGAGGGTGTTTCATACTTAGTCCCTCCACCGAATTCCTAAGCTTCTCTAGGTCATGGGGCGATGCCACCAACTTGACATCATTTCAAAGTGTAGTATAGTACTCCATTGTGTCAACAACTACTAATGACTCTCTAGACACCTGGTAGATATACCCGTTCCCTGGTAAACTGTAAAACCAAAACATGTTACCTTTTAACTAGATGCTTGTGCATTTCCCCCCAACACCCACAGTTTGTTTCAGGTAACATGGCAACAAATGCTTCCAGGAATATTTGGGGTTAGTGTAGATTCAACCCAAGGACTGACAAAGTACAAAGAAGAAAGTACCATAGGCTGGAGTGGTACCTTACAGGGAAAGCACTTACCCAGCATCCACAGGACCCTGAGTTAGAGCCCCAACATAAGGAAAAAAGAAAGGGAAGGAGGGATGAGGGGAGGCAAGAAGGAGGGAGAGAGGGAGGAAGAGGAGGATGGAGGGAGGATTAAGGAGATGAGAAGGAGGGACAAAGAAAGAAGTAAAGAGGAAGGAAGAAAGGGAAGGAAGAGAGGAAGTGGGGAGAAGAAAGGATGCTATAAAAGGAAATAAAACAATAAAAGAGAGGGGGTTCTCTAGAGAACTTATGGAATGTCTCTCTATATTAAGGGAATTTATTGTCATGGCTTACAGTCTGTAGTCCAATTAACCCAACAGTGGGCATCTGTGAATGGGAAGTCCAAGAATCTAGTAGTTGCTCAGTCTCAGTAGGCTAGTTGTTTCAGCTGGTCTTCTGTAGAAGTAGGTTCCAAAAAATGTGCTGGCAAGTAAGTGCAAAAAGAGAGGGGGGAAGGAAGGACAAAGAGGAAGGGAAAGATGAAGAATGAAGAAGAGAAGAAAAGAAAAAGTAGAAAGAAGGGAAGGAAATGAGAGAAGGAGAGGAGGGGAAAGAAAGGGAAAGGAAGAAAGAAACCATACATACATTTACATGCTCAGGTGCCCTCATGAACTTTAGACAAACTTACTCCACGGGCTGGGCCCCCGTGGACAAACCCCACTAAGGGGGAGAATGTGGGGTAATCACAACCCTGCAATAGGCAAGAGGTTCTTTTTACAATTTAAAGAAAACGAATGCTTGTGACTTGAGGGCTGAGTACAATGAGCTCTGGGCTTAGCACACACTATTTAGTTTAATTTAATCCTCCAAAGATTCCTGTAAAGTAGATTAAGCAAATGGAAAATCAGAAAGGATTCAAAGCCCTCCCCACCCTGGAGCCAGTTTCCCACTTTGTTATGACAGTCAGGGTGGGACTGTGGGGTCACGACCCTTTTTCATAGAGTACAAGGAATTCAATATTCAAGCAAAAAGTCTTTGAACAAGATTATAATAAATCTTGATGCAGGCAGAATGCATATGTAACAGAGGCGGACATAAATATGGAAGACACAGCACAGCATCCATTGTCTCTAGAGCCTGTCTTGGGCTATTAAGATACAACTTATCCAGCTGAAAATAAAGGGCACAATGTGCGCAATACAAAATAAGAAGAATAAAGACATAGAGGAAAGAAAACTTCACCCACTCCCTGTGTTGGCCAACAGCTCAGAGCATGCCCAGGACTCATTATTCTGCTTTGAATTTTTCTCCTAGTAGGTTTCTTGTGGTAGTGTATTGTCATATGGGAATTTGCATATTTTCTGTGCTACTTATTAACAGGGTATAACCTCTTTGATTTCATACAATAATATCTACAGATACCACCCAGAACAAAACCTCACTTTCGTTGTTGAATTAATCATATATAAATTAAATATTATATAATTATTTGATACTATGATAGAAGGACTTATATGATTATAAATCTCTCATGTAAAATTAAACATTTATCAAATATGTATTATATATAAAGAGAGAGATAGATAGATCACATTTACATGATTCTATCCACACACACACACACACACACACACACACACACACATATCACATAAAAACAGACTAGATCCATCAGCTCCCCATTATATTTTAGCCTTTGCTGCCCAGGCCTTTCTCCTGTCTCTAAACCAGGGCAATGAATGTGAGCAGCTGCTGGATCCTTCTGGATCCAAAGCCACTTGTTTCTGTGCTTCTTTCTACACATTATCATGGCAGATGAGCAGCTGTCTTCCTTGGCCCAGTTAACCAGTGTCGCCCATCCATTCCAGACTCTATCTCTGCGGTATGCTGGGACTCTTTGAGTACATTACGTCCTAACCACTTCTGGTATTTCCAGTTGAACTGTGTGCTTAGCAAATGCCCATTCAGCAAGTTTCTCAATGAGCTGGTGACACCTGGACTTGGTATTGAGATTATCCAGGCTAATGAAATGGCTAAAAGCTGTTGCTATACAAGACCAAAGGAGAAGGGAGCTAGCTATTGCTTCTGTGAAAAACAAAACAACAATAACAACAACAAAAAAATTAAGGTCTTCATGATGATGACTTGCTGTAAGGAAAAAAACAGATATTTTTGAAAACAGTGTGGCAGTTCCTCCAAAGAATAAAGAGAATTACTATGTGATCCAGAAGAAACAATTCCTACCTATAACACAAAAGAATTGAGAGCCCAGACACAAGCACATAATATATATATACCAATTACCTTAGTCACCGTTCTATTGCTGTGAAGAGACAGTGTGACCAGGGCAGCTTATAAAACAAAGCATTTAATTGGGAGCTTGATTATAGTTTCAGTGGGTTAGTCCATGATCATCATGCTGGGTAGCATGTCACCAGGGTGGCGGGCATGATGCTGGAACAGTAGCTCAGAGCTTATATCCTGATACACAGGCAGGAAGCGGGGTTGGGGAGAGACTGGGCCTGGCATGGGCTTCCGACACCTCAAACCCCACCCCCCAGTGACACACTTCCTCCAGTCAGTCCACACCTCCTAATTGTTCCTAAACGTCCCACCAACTGGAAGAGGCATATATGAGCCTATGGAGCCATCTTCATTCAAACCACCATACCGCTGTCCCAGAGCCAAAGGGTGGAGACGTGTGGACAAGCAAAATGTAACACATGCATACCGTAGTCACTTGATCAGCCAAGGAGAGAGAGGGAATTCTGAAAGCTGCTACAAAATGCATGAAACTTGAGGACATCAAACTCAATGAAGGAAGCCAACACAAAACCCAAAGTACCTCACTCACACAAGAAGACAGACCAGGAGAGTTCATACAAAAAGAAAGCTGAATCACTGTTGTATGGGTTGGGGGTGGTGGTGGTGGTAATAAGTCGCCATAGAGATAAATGGAGGCAGAGTTTTTGTTGTGGATGATTTAACGTGAACAACAACAATCCTGGGCTGGTGAGATGGCAAGGTGGGAAAAGGCTTTTTTTTTTTTTTTTTTTTTTTTTTTTTTTTTTGCCATGACCAATGTTCCCAGTTCAACCCTCAGCACCTACATGGTCGGAGCACAGACCCCTCCACGTTGTCCTCTGATCCCAACTGAAGCATCACTGCACACTCACACACCCACACATGCACACACTCACAGTTACTTTGGTTCTTTTAAAGACGGAGGGAGGGGGGAAACGGAGGCTTAAAATACTGGCAGTGGGCAGCAGTCTTAACCACAGAGCAACTGAGAACATGATGACCCTGGCAGCAAACAGACACAGCTGAAAGGTGCATTTTATTCTTTGTATATATTTTACCACAGTATTTTTTTTCTAATTTTAGGTAAGAGAGAAAGCTATAAAATAAATACTGAAACAAAACAGTACTAAAAATTTGGAAAGATCCTGCTCTTTGGTCTTCAGTGATTTTCTTGAACCTTCTATATTTCAAAGAAAGTAAAAAAATTAGGATTAAAGATGGCAAAGTCTGGGCTGGAGAGATGGCTCAGAGGTTAGGAGTACTGACTGCTCTTCCAAAGGTCCTGAGTTCAATTCCCAGCAACCTCATGGTGGCTCGCAACCATCTGTAATGGGAGCAGATGCCCTCTTCTGGTGTGTCTGAAGACAGCAACAGTGTACTCATATAAATAAAATAAATAATTCTTAAAAAAGAAAACCATGACAAAGTTTGATAGGATCATTGAAAATATATCACATACACACACATAGTATAGCTATGTAAAATTTCTTCAATTCTTAGAAATTCTTAGAAAACACAGCCACAACATGCTAACTTGTGTGAGCATATATACACACACTCATATGTATTAAAATTAAGGTAATTTGAAGTTTGTCTCATTTTATAACCCTGTGTTCTCTCTCTCTCTCTCTCTCTCTCTCTCTCTCTCTCTCTCTCTCTCTCTCTCTCTCTCACACACACACACACACACACACACACACACACACACACACCCACCCATGAGTGACTTAGTGGACATGCAGAGGTCAGAGGACAACTTGTCAGAGTTGGACTCTCGCCTTCTCCCATTATGAGTCACAGGGATCAAACTTCGGTCTTCATGTTTTGTAGCAAGCACCTTTACCCACGGAGCCATCCCACAGACTCTGTCTCTAAAGAGCTGACCAACAACAGTTCCTCACTGAATTATAAGCCAGGATAGGTTGGTTGGGGTTGGGGGTGGGGGTTCTAATGACTTGAAAATGAGATTTATCTGTCTCTGGCTTAGCTGCCGCCCACAGTGCTGCCTTCATTAGGTTACCAGAACGGACAAGTCGTGTGCAACATGTGCAAAATACTCACATCTCACCTTTGGCAAGGTTTTAAGTCCTTCACGGAGTTACAAAACCACTACACAAAAGGATTCATTCATCCCTCCACCCCTGGAAAGCAGCCAGCTGGGGAGTGGCTAGAGGTGAAAGTCACCGTGTTACTGAATAGTTTGGGGGTTGAAGAAAAAAAAAAAGTAAAAGTCTAGTTGGAAATTACAGCCAGAGAAAAATCCTCACCATAAAAGAATAATACTATAAATCAACTTGGGATTTGACTCAGTGCCAAAGGTGACATCCCTCCATGAGATACCACAGACTTGCAAGAAAGCTTTGGGAATTGAACATCACTATGCATTTCCTGGCATTAATGACCCTGCTGAGAACTGAGGAGTCAGTTCAACCAGCCTTCTAACGAAAGGGAGATTTTACAACAGGGCTATAGAGAAAACCCTGAGCAAACTGGTGTCAGCTCATCTTGCTGAGCCGTGGTCTTAACGTTTCCGGTATTCCAACTGTCATTAACATCTAGGAGTTCTTAAATAGAAGTAGGGTTTCCAATGTTTTAACGAATGCTGATTTAAGTGCATGCTCTCTTGGCTATGACCATGAACCTCTTGCATGTGCTTGACCCCAAGTTATGAACTTCTGAATTAGAATGCTGGAGACTGGAGAGGCACCAGAGAGGCCGACTGCTCCAGTTCAACCCAGCTCACTTCCATCTCTCTTCTTGTGCAAAGGGCCCTCCTCTCCTCTTGACTTTACATGAAAGGACTCTGTCTGTCACCTCTAGATATTTCAGATTCTTTATATTCTACCTTATCTCAACATTTCTGCCAACCAGGCTCAGTTCACTGTAGTTCCACTGCCTTGTGTCTGCGCGGCCAAGTGGGCTCTTCCAATATTTCCATGCTTGTTTTCATTCCAACAAAACCCCTGTGGGGTAGACGGCATGGTTCTGAATCTCTACACCCTGTAGCTAAAGGGGGAAAACCTGAAATGCTGCTCACACACACTGGCAAAGCCTGGAAGGAAGAGCCAGGATACTTAGGGAAGGGAGTTTTCTAATATTGTCTTTTGCTCATTGTAGCAACATGTGAAATCCTCTCTCTTCTCCATGACAGCCTCGGTTATAAGAGCTGGCTTCCTTTAGGTCCAATACAAGGTGTTTCACTGTTCAGGTAATGCCTCGACTCCCGCCCCCAGCGCTGGGCACTGATCCAAGGCCTGTGCTCTGTACACAAGTGCTTTATCACTGAGCTAAATTGTCAGCCCTCTTGTTTTTAATTTTAACACAGGGTCTCACTGAGATCCTCGTGCTGGCACTGAGCTCATTCTGGACCAGGCTGACTCTGAACTGACAGCCCTCCTGCCTCTGCACCCTACCCCACCACACATCCTGGGTAGCTGTGATTTAGGTCTGTGCTACCAAGTAAAGTTCTCCTTTTCCATGTCTCTGTAAAGATCAGTTGTTCAATAAAGTCCATATGTGGTCTAGACTATGGAAAGGATACAGAGTGTGATGAAGGTGGACTGGGGAACATTCACTTTTCTTGTTTGGGGCACACTTTTAATGTAAATGACGTACTTGGGGAGTAGCCACATCCATCATTCATGTGTCAATAGCTTCTGCTTCTGTCTGTCTGTCTCTGTCTCTCTGCCTCTGCCTTTATCGTGTTCTCTGTGTGTGTCTTTCTCTCTCTTTGTCTCTCACTCTGTCTCTCTCTGTCTCTCTGTCTGTCTCTGTCTGTCTCTGTCTCTGTGTGTGTGTGTGTGTGTGTGTGTGTGTGTGTGTGTGTGTGTGTGTGTGTGTGTGTGTGCATGTGTGTGTTGCTAGACTCTTAATGAAAGGTAGGTAAAAAAGACTACAGCTTTAGCCATTTTCTTTGATTTTTTTTACTCAAAGATGAGGTCTGAGTTACCCAAGTTGGCCTTTAATGTGCTAGGTAAGTTAATCAAGCATAGAAATTATGATCCTCCTGACTCAATAATCCACTTAACTTGGATTACAGCCATACACTGTGATGCTCAGCAAATCTATCTATCTATCTATCTATCTATCTATCTATCTATCTATCTATCTATCTATCATCTCTATCTGTCTATCTATCATCTATCTATCTATCTATCTATCTATCTATCATCTCTATCTGTCTATCTATCATCTATCTATCTATCTATCTATCTATCTATCTATCTATCATCTATCTATCATCTATCATCTATCATCTCTATCTATCTATCATCTATCTATCTATCTATCTATCTATCTATCTATCTATCATCTTTGTCTTGACATCACATCTGTTACTCCTTTTCAATGTCTTCATCATGTTGGTGTCAAAGCAAATATCGCAGCACCCGAACCAGGGCCCATTGCTGATGCAGTTACCTCCTTCCTGGCTGGTTGTCCCTGGAGTCATACTTTATAATGCACTATCTACAGCAGGAGAAAGTGGAATCTCAATGAAAGAGCTGCAAGGCCTGTTGGGTGAGATGTCTCACTCACCTGAGCGAAACGACTGCCTGTTCTACCCACTCTGCGTCCCTTGAGGATCACTGGAGACTCCTCTGATCTATGCAAAGTGCCCTTGAAAATGATCACTGCTGGGAAAAGTGCAAAGACCTTTGGAGTCAGGCACACCCAATCTCTCACTCTCTAAGCCTGGGAATTTTCAAAACCAAATTACACATTAGTTAAATTGTCACGAGATGTCACTCTTCTGGTGCATCTCTGACTTCATGGGGTCCTCTTGTTATGGACGTTAGTCAGCCAGCCAGCTATTATGAGGCTGTCCTCCTCCAGTATGGTCCCATCTTAACTAATTGTCTCTGCAGTGAACTTACTTGCAAAGGAGATCATATTTTAGGAACTAGTACTGTGGGGAGGGGAGACAAACTCACCTGTGACAGTGCTCACATGCCATGCTGTGTGGGAACTTTGAGATGTGTGACCTAGCAGTAATATCCTTCAGGGCAAGGAATGTTCTTTTCAATGTTTCCTTACTGCTCCACACAATCTTCCCCTGGCACCTTATACAGCCCTATCCTGGTAAATTCTTATTACTAATAAACCTAGACGCTCTCCTCAAGTGATAAGTAAGTCCCTGAACCCACACAGCAACAACAGAGGTTACACATATACTGAGAACAGAATCATTAGGGTCTGTGACAGGATACTGGACATGACCCTTTCTGCTTTCTTACATGTTACTAGGAGAATACCAACAGGAGCAGGGGGCAGAAAAATAGACACTGCCCAAGTGATGGAACTTTCTAGAGAGTCAGAGCTGCTTCTTTTCCAGAGGCAGAAGTGTAACTCTGTTCCTTGTCATACTTGGACACTTGATTTGCCTCACAAATCAAGGCTGCCATTATTACCTTTGGAGGTGGCTTAGCCAGCCTAGTACTTACTACTTCTGCCAAGGCCATGTTCTGTAATTGTCATGGCTCCTTTGTAATTGTACCCTTCCAAGAAGTCCCAAGTAATGTATGCCTGACAAAGACCTCTTGAGAGCTTGCAGAGTCAGCCTGCAATACTCATGAGTGTTTTCACTTTACAGTATATAGCTCAGTACTTGATATACACATATGATATGCATAACCATGTACACCCGTGATCAAGAAGAGCACACAGAATCGTTAATGACCTTTATGTTAATGCTGTGTTCACACACACACACAGAGAGAGAGAGAGAGAGAGAGAGAGAGAGAGAGAGAAAGAGAGAGAGAGAGGAGAGGAGAGAGAGACATACACACACACAGATACCTAGCACAGACATAGCCACACAAATACATAAAACAGATACACACACAGACATAGACACACACACATAGACACACAGAGACAAACATACACATACATATGTGCACACACACACACACACACACACACACATACCACTCCACATCACACTATGATGGAAACACCTTCAATTCTCTATTGTTCTCCTTTCTTTCCTTCCTTTTCTACAGATGGGCCTTTGTGCCAGCTGTGACTGCATATGGCATAAACAAGTAACTTCACTTCTCCTGGCCTAAGGGATGAAAGAGACCTTTGTCACTTGAAATCTAGATGCTGCAGCTCAGGGGAACATGTGAGGCCATCACAGACCTCTCTCCCAGCTTAAGAATGGATTCTACCAGACTGAATCACATGGATGCGAAGACAGACCACGCAGCATAGCATTCAATGGTTTGAGGACATGGTATCCTTTTGTTGGCTGGACTCCCTCACTCCTTGGCAGCTATACTGCCCAGCCTAGGACTGGGCCAATGATGCAGTTGTCTCTTGCCACAGATGGGGCTGAGTCTAAAATAAGCCCATGGACTGACTGCCTGGGGCTTTCTTCTGATTTTCTTCTCTGATTTCCTCTTCCACTTCTCTGAGCTGACAGTAACACACATGGGCTTGAAAAACACGTTTCTAATACCTTCTTTCCACTTCCTGGTACCTACAATTCATGTGAATTATACTTTATGTTCATCTTTACATTCAGCAGAGTGTTTTCATTCCTGGGAGAGGCTATATAGTAATAAGCTTAAGTAAGTCAATAATAGGCCTATTTTTTTTTTGTTTGTTTTTTAAAACGATGGAGAGCTTAGGGTTTATCTTCTTAGTTTGCTTCTTGCCACAATGACAAAATACCTGAGGCTGGATACTTTGCAGAGAAAAGAGGTTTACCAGACTCATTGTTTAGGAGTATAAGTGAGTGCATGTGAGTTAGATCACAGCATGGTAAGAGTATGTGCCAAAGTGACATGAGTAAACAGAGAAGGGCCAACATACGGTAGCCTTGTTTCATGGTGTATGCAAGGAGCACAGTAAAGAAGGCACTGAAATGGCTGCTCCATGACAGAGAAAGGTTTCTATCGTGGAAGAGAAAGAGGGAGAGAGCATCTAGAGGCACCTGGAGAGCTCAGAGCCTAGAAAACAAGGAACAAGCTGGACATGGCCAGGGCTTGAGAAATGGGAAGAATGGCAGAGAATATTGAGAGGAGATATGAAGAATAGAGAAAACTTAAATAGTAAGGAGGGCATGGGGGTGGGGAGATCGTGACCTTATAAAGAAGGGGGGTCTGGATCAACCTGGGGGAGATCATAGCAGAGTGTGGGAATGAAAAGGGCCAGGTTAGTATGGGTGCTTTGTTAAGTATGTAAGTACATATAAAAAGGGACTGAGGGGGCCTGGAGGCCAGCATGGGCTTGGATGTGCCAATAGATGTCACAGGTATATGTCCATAGAGAGCCACATGTCCTATCTGCAGAGACAATGAAAATGACTCCCTTTATTAGAGGAGAATCCCTTTCTTACATTCCTGAGGAATGCTGGCTTTTATCTAACCACCAGAAATCCTTCTCTATATGGTCCAGTTTGAATTGATCCTAGACTCAATTTTGAACCAAGTCAGTGGGCCTGTCTTTTTAGGGGAAATTGAAGTACCCTTTTGACCCAACATATAACAAGCCACTTTGGAGAATGAACAACCCAGTCTCACTAGACTTAATTCCCATCACAACATGGAAATCAACCACTGTCAAGGTGCTTCCTTCAAGGCACTAATTTCCCATCATTCCTCACTCTTCAATGCTCTACAACTTGACTACACCCTTCCACTGGAGGTCATGCCTTAAGTACAAGTTTCATAAAGAGACAAGCCATGCCTAAACCTAAGAGTATCAGTTTCATTAACTTGTTATAGAATCTTATTTTTTTAAACCTACATTGTTATTATGCATGTTGCCAGCTTCTGAATAAACAACAGAAAATGGGTAGGTAAACACATTTCTTTCTCCATCAATATTTGGAGAAAGATCTTTAAAAATCAATGTAGGACATTTTCCAGAGCTAAAAAAAAAAAAAATGACAATTCTTAAAGAAACACTTATGATGTCATTCTGTTTATTTTTAACAATGTTCTTGTTGTGAAACTTTTTTTCTTGACTTCATTCAAAAGCATCTACTAAGAAGCTATTGTGCAGACAAGAGTATCAGGGAAAGGGAAAAGAAGCATTAAGACGGAGTGAGCTGATGCTCAAGGGTGTTGGATGATAAAGAGCATCATCAAAAAGAAAAGCAGAGCCGAGGGCAGAGGTGTCTCTGTTGAAAAGTAGACCCGGAGGTGACAGACAGGGTAAGGCACAAAGTTACTAACAAGTCATAGATGGAAGCCAGGCATGTGTGGATAGCTCTAGAAGTGCATTGTGGGTAGACAGAAGAGTAACCACAAACCTTAGCAATAAATGTGTAGAGAGTGGATGAGCTGGACCAGGGACCAGCATTTGGGAACCATATAGTAGTCTAAGGCAGAAAGCAGTACTTTCACACTAGCATGGCCACAGGAAGCTGACAGGGTCTGACTTCTTATCTAATTGAAAACCAGCACCATCTGCCTCATTATCTAAACTCTCCACTAGTACAGCAGTTTAAAATAAAATCAATAACACTTCCAGTGGTTTGAATAGGTTTTTTTTCCCCATAGCCTCGTGTGTCTGAATACTTGGCCCACCGAGAGTGACACTATTAGAAGGTGTGTCCTTGTTAGAATAGGTGTGGTCTTGTTGGAGGAAACCTGTCACTGTGGAGGTGGGGCTTTGAGGACTCCTACTGCTCACGCTCCACTCAGGATGAAGAAGAGCCTCCTTTTGTGGAGGAGCCTGTGAAGGATAGTCTTCTCTTAGCTGCCTTCTGGTCAAGATGTAGAACTCTCAGCTCCTCTTCCAGCACCAGATCTGCCTGCCTGCTACCCTGCTTCCCACCATGATGACAATGAACTGAATTTCTGAAACTGTAAGCCAGCCACAATTAAATGTGTTCCTTTATCAGAGTTGCCTTGGTCACGGTATCTCTTCACAGCCGTAAAACCCTAAGATACCACCTTTCAAATATCCGGATCTGTCCTTGAGGAGGTATCCTCAAGACCTGTGCTCTAAGCCTACTTCTAGAACAAAAGTTCTATCAAAAGCTATTTTGAACTTTATCAAAACACCAGTGTCACAAAATAAGCATGTTTTCTCCCTTGGAAGAGACTTTGGCCTCAAGGAAGTTATAGAAGAGTTGAGATACTAAACATTTACAGCAGGATAAAATGAATTTAATTGAAAGCCAGTTCAGAGGGGGCTGGAGAGATATCTCTGTGGTTAGGGTCTCTTCCAGGGAACCCATTCCCAATGTCTACACCTCGAGGTTCACAACCATTTGTAATTCCAGTCCTGGGGAATCCGATGCTTCCGTCTGGCCTTTGTGGGCACTAGGCACATGTGGTGTCATATTCACACAAATTTAAAAAAATTAAAAACTAATTCAAAATAACAAATTTCTTTGATGATGGACCGGGAAATCATAGTAAGGGACAGGGAAGAAGGTAAAGGGTTGTCCCCATTAATTTAACTGCTTTACAGTAATTCTTTCAAAAGACAAGTCACATCACAGCCTGCCCACTCACTGTCCCTAGAGATTTAATCAAGAGGACACACAAGCCCTAAAATGACATTAAGCACTCTGCTCTGCTCTACTCATAGCAGGAAACAGGTCAGACCAAATCCAACCAGAGAGAATAGACAGCACTGTAATTCATTTCCTAACCATAAGCCAGTTGTCGAGACCCTCCTCTAGGTGGCCAGTAGATCCAGATACTAGTCCACCTCTGCTTTTGATATGCTACTCTTGGAAAGCATGTTGCCTCAGAGACTCATTCAAGAAAACCTTTCCCTCCAGTTCATGATGTAGAGGCTGAGAGAGAAGAGAAATTTGCTGGGCCAAAAAGCCAACATGGAAAAGGGTAATAATCAAGAGCAAACCCAGGGAGGACTGGTTACCAAGCTCTTTTTTCTTTTCTACTCCAAATGGCTCCTGCACAGAGGGTGTGAGAACTGTTCTCTAAATAAGTCCCAAGGCACTCATGGGGGAGCACACAGGAATCAGACCCTGTGCAATAGGGACCGACAGAGCTCAAGCTGTTTATAACATTTGGGAGCCAGACTGTAAATTAGAGATATTGTTCTTCAAAAGTTCAAAAGAATGCTTGAGAAACTACAGTGGTAATTGCTGTGGAGACAGAGCCTGCCCAGGAAGTTTCCATGCATGAACCTTGCACCTGACACATCTCTGACAAGCAAGCAAGGTGCTTGTAATTGGATCAAACCACTTGTAAAGGGTTGTAGCAGCAGGACCTCCTTGGGATCCCAAAGGGCCAAAGCTATGCCTCCAACCCCACAGCCTGCAGATATGGTAAAGAGGTGAAGAATATGGCTCCCAGAGCCAGACAGCCTAGGTTGGAATCCAGACATGGCCCTGTTCTAGTCCAGTGGCCAACAGAGTCACTGAAGTTCACCAGGCTGATATCCTCATTTATAACACACAGGGGATGGCAGTATCTACCTTGTAGGGATTTGATAAAGAGTGAATGGCTCTTTTCACACACACACACACACACACACACACACACACAGAGAGAGAGAGAGAGAGAGAGAGAGAGAGAGAGAGAGAAAACTTACAGCATTACACAATACACAGTGCATATGATAGGAGTTAGTAATAACTATCAACATTGTTCTATTGTTCCTGGATTATATTATGAAAAAAGGAATACTAGCACTATTAGTTACTATTGAATAATTGGAATTTTTTTAAATGTGGACAAGAAGGACTGCTGTCTGTGTGACTTTCTGGGTCCCATCTGCTCACAAGGCTAGCTGATTCAGGGTAGCATCATGACTTAATGGAAATGCTAACAATTCAACTTCCTTATGAGGCAGGCAGGTCATTTGATCACTCTAAAGACCCTGTGATATCAATGGCCTTGTGTAAAGAGTGTTTTTTTAATACATCATGGCTGTTTTGTTTGTTTATTTGTTTTGGAGGGTAGTTGAAATGGTTACTATGCTGTATATGTCTCCAATGTGGCGCCAGAGGTGAGATCAGTCTTAAGGGGACTGGATGCTGTAAAATTCCATACAACAGGAGCACAGTATAACTTTTTTTTTTCAGTAGCATACTTTGCAAGTCTAATTTAACAGACAGTCGGGTTTTCTGGCTGACCTCTTTTTATTTTATATCCTCTTGGGCAATATGAGAAATGAAAGCCGAGAGCTCTCTCTCTCTCTCTCTCTGTCTCTCTCTCTCTCTCTCTCTCTCTCTCTCTCACACACACACACACACACACACACACACACACACACGAGGTGTGGCTGGAGGAGAGAGTGGCAGTTTTCATTAACTCCATTAGCACCGTTTTCCTCGCAGTAGCTAGGCACCCCTCCTTTCACATCTTAGGAACCCAGATCTCTCCAAGTGAAGGTCCAGCCCATCCAGTCTTCCTTACTTTCACTGTAAAGCCTCAGCTGCACATTTCAGATTCCTGCCCAATGAATTATGAAGACCATCTGCTTAATGTGGGTGATGATTTGTTCTCCCTCCTAAAATAGTTTAATTATGTTGCTCCACAAACATCGATTCTCCATTTCATCTTCAAGTCTAAAATGTTTAATACTTACGCAGCTCAAACTAAAATATTAAATGGACAGAGAGGAATTGTGTTTGTGCTGCTGTTTCGTGAGCTGATGTATCATGGTACTGTGTCTGCTTTCCTTCAGCTGGACCATTTAGAAACCAGGTCTAATGGGGAAGGAAGGAGGTTGGAGAGAGTGAGAGGTAAGAGGACAGCTTTGATTTCCTCCTGTTAAGGTTCTGATAGATTACACTGGAGAGGAGCACTTTCGTGCTAAGTTCATGGTGGCGCACACACACACACACACACACACACACAAACACACACACACACACACACCACTACCCTCTCTACAGAGTCCCTTGAGAATTATCAATGTATCATTCATACATCAATATCAATTAACTCAGAGTCATCCTCTAGGGAACTTAATATGAGAAGATGAGCAATCAAAGAGCATCCGGAAACTTCAGGGACTTGCTCTTCTGAACAACCAGCATTTTCCAAATAGTTTAAGATTTTTCCCATTTAAGAGCAAAACCACTTATTTTGTTTTTCCAACATAATATTTTCAATGAGTTAGTATATAAAAGCCATGAATCTATTATAATTGTTCAATTCTGTTCTTGTAACTTAGCCTCTACAGTTCAATCATAAGCATCCATTTCTGTGACGAGCTAAAAAGTATACAATCAAAGTCTGCAAAAACTGTACCACCCTTTCCACTCCAGTGACAACTAAAATGGAAAGCTGATAAGCAAACAACAAGAAAAAAATGGAGCTTCCAATAAAGGTGTCAGAAGCAGACATCAGAGGACAGCTCGGGAGTGAAAGGGATAAAATATGGGTGGACTTTATAGAGGGCGGTATTAAGTAAATGGTCCTCTAAAGACCTTTCTTTCATGGCTGGGTTTTCTGGCCAGCGTCACTCTGTTACACTGGTAAAAATCTCAAAGGGTACACCATTGCTGCTGGGGCATCTTCCATGTTCCTCCTTGTCTAACTCCATGCTTCTCACTTATGTTCTTAACAATTCATAATCCAAATGAATAATGGACAAAGACAAACCACATTTTGATGATCTAGGTGTAGAAATTTGTATTTCTATTAAGGTTCTGAGTCTCTTTGATTTTCTTTCTGGGCCTTAGTAGTTTTGGGAGGCAAGAGTGTTGAGTTCCTGACAGTTAGGAGCTGCTATTGTTCCTTACAGTTTGCTAAAAATGTCTTCTTTGTGGTTCCCATGTACAGTGACAGTATACAGACCACAGGCCTTTCTCTCAATCCTCCCAAATGAAAGGCTCCCTTCTTGAGTAGTTCTCTTCTATCCAAGAGACTTCCATCTATACGTATCTGTTGTTCACATGATGGGCAACCAATACTGTGGAATCTCTGAGAAGGGACATACCCATCAAGAACTTAGAAATTCTTCCACATGACCAGCCTCATGGACATGCCCCTTCCTAGTGGTGATGGCTTCTGGGAGAAAAAAAAAAGTCTTCAGCAAGCATGCTGGCAGAAGTCAGCTCAGCAGCTTACACTGTAGGCAACAAGAACACAGAGAGCTCAGCTTCACTTGGCTGAAGCTATATTCCAAAAGAGCATCAAAGGGAATGGTCCAGGGTTCTATACTCAGCATAGTAGAATGTTAGAGTGATTTAATTGAAAAAAAAATTAAAGAGGAAAGGAGATACTAAAAATGCAAACATATTTGTTTCCGTGAATCACATTGCAATTTTTCTGATACCTTTGACTAACTTTCTTCTCTTCACAAATGCCAGAAATTGTTTACTTTCCAATCCCCACTCTACTCTCTGGGCAAGTTTCCTTTGTTTTCCTTCTCTTCTATTCTGGCTCTTACCAAGGTGTATTAACTTGATTTCTTTTCCTGTGATAAGGACCATAATCCAAAGACACTTGGAGGAAGAAAGAATTTATTTCATCTTACACTTACAGGTCACACTCCATTGAGGGAAACCTAGGCAAGAACTCAGGACAGGAACCTGGAGACAGGAACTGAGGCAGAGGCTGTAGAAGAACACTGCTTATTTTCTTGCTTTCCGTGACTTGCTCAGCTTTCTTATACCATCCAGGACTACCTAGTCAAGGGTGGTACCACCCTAAGTGAGCTGGGACCTCCCACACCCATCACTAATTAAAGAAATGCCACAGGCTTCCCATGGGCCAATCTTATTGAGGCATTTTCTTAACTGTGGTCACCTCTTCTTAGATAGGTCTAACTTGTGTCAACTTGACAAAATCAAAACAAACAAACAAACAAAAATACAACCAGGACACAGTCTTCAAGATTCTTCAAGATCTCTATGACCAGATAGAAAAGATCATTGTCATTTTAAGTGATATTTGAAAATGGTCATAATTTTGGACAGTGAGGAAACTAAATGGAGAGCTTAGATTCTGGGATTTCTCTTTTCTTGTCTCTAACCTTTCTTTCTTCGGTAAAGGGAAGGGGGTTGAAAGAAAAGGAGGGGAAGAGTAATATTATAAGAAATTAGAGATATAAGGATAGATTACTAAACTTACTCTAGGAGAGTGCCCTAGGCTCTGGACCAAGACAACATGACCCAGAGAGCTGCACAAATGGGTCCAGAGCAGCCAAGATGCAACATAGAAATTAATATTTCTTATTATTGGCAGGAAGTAAATTCTAACAGCATGGAGCCTAGCCAATTGCCCAGCTATTGTGTTGTTTAAGACATATTAAAATATAAAGGCTGTGTGTGTGTCTTTCATTTGGGAAAATAAACCATTGAGGTGGATAGCAACCCTATGCCAGGATTAATTAATAATTAATACTACACCAGAAGCCTTGTAAGTCAGGTTCCTGTCCTGTGCCTGCCATTTCCTACCCTTGTAACTCTGACCAATTACTCGGTCTCTTTGAGATTCAACTTAGCATCTTTCTCTATAAGATGGAGAAAGAAGAAGGTAGAAATAATACCAGAGAAAGCAAGTGTCACAGTGGAGAGGAGTCATGTGACAAATCTCTCCCGAAGGGGCCACAACACAGTAGGGAGCAGACATAGACACACACTGCTCTGAGGCTTGGCTGGCTCAGCGGTGTCTATGGGGTATGAGTTGTCCACAATGTGCTTTCAGAACATATGTGAAGACTCAAACCCATATTCTAACAAAGGATCCATTCTAGCAAATAAGAAAATGCTTAACATGTACACTCTACAAGTACTTCCTAAGCCCTATTTAAGAGTTATTATATAGTCTCATGAACTCACATATAGCAGGGCCATGTATTGTAATTTCCCATTTTCATAATGAATGAGGAAAATCCTAATCTTGATTATTTTTCAAATAATTAAAATCCAGAACAATGAGGTTTCTGCATATAAATGTCAACTGTTTTGTTTTTCTTCAAATAAACCTACCTGTAAACCACGCTGCCTGAACTAGGGTCTGTTCTTAATCTCCTTTAGTCTCTCTCTGTTATTATACTCTGCTTGGAGGCCACCTTCTCTTGGTCTTTTCTTACTTCCAGACATGGAACACCTTATCCTGCATACATACAAGTCCATCAAGACTCGTATGTTAGGAGCTTGTTATGGTTTGTATGTGTTGGGCCCAGAGAGTGACACTATTAGAAGGGTTGGACCTGTTGAAAAGGTGTGGCCTTGTTGTTGTAGGTGTGTCACTGTGGGTGTGGGCTTTAATACTCTCATTCTAGCTGCCTGGAAGTCAGTATTCTGGTAGCAGCCTTCAGATGAAGATGTAGAACTCTCAGCTCCTCCTGCACCATGCCTGCCTGCATGTTGCCCTGCTCCTGCCTTGATGATAATAAACTGAATGGCTGACCTGCAAGCCAGCCCCAATTAAATGTTGTCCTTATGAGAGTTGCCTTGGTCATGGTGTCTGTTCACAGCAGTAAAACCCTAAGACAGAGTTGATGATTTAGCTGAGTGGTAGTATGCTTGCCCAACATATACAAGGCACTGAGCCTGATTCTCAACAATGCACAAATAAATAAATGCATACAACATATTGGCATGCCTGTCACTACACTGCCATTTCTGCTCAGAATGAGCCCTCACCTTGTTTTAATATACTTTAAGATATTTTTGGAAGCCTCATTTGAGCACCAATGCCTTCCCAGTCTCTCTCTGCCTTCTACGCACACACACATGTTGTTCACATGACATGGTGACATTTAAGCTCTGTGTTTGTACATCTGCTTTCCTCACCAGATGCAGGGTTTTAAAGAACAGCTTCATGGTACACACAGATTACCTGAAGACTGTGATGAAATTTTGGTTTCTTAGAAAACCCAGTTATGTTATGTGAACATGTTTTTGTTTTAATCCCAGGTGTAAGATACTAGGATGCTTCACAGTAGGTGATTGTGATTTGCCTCATGCACTAGCAGGGGTGTGATTTTTGTCAGCTGCAGATAATTTAATTCTGGGGGTTCTGGAGAGATCACAAACAGGAGAGCTCCAAGAGGGCATGGCAGCTGCTGTTTCCCACTGCTGCTCCCATCCACACCCCCATCCCTGCTCCCTCATCATGCTGCCGGTCCCTGTTGGTCCATCCTGGTCCCTGTTGCTGCATTTGCTGTTGCATTTGCTATTGCTGGTTTGATGGTTTGCTGGATATTCTGACAAGACTGGCCTTGCCCCAAGGAACTCTATGCCCTGGAAGTAGCCTAAAGAGGTCTGTGCCCTCTTTCTCTTCTAACCTTCTTTCTCTCCTACCTAGTGTTGGGGAGTTGGGAGGGATTAGGGTGGAATAAGAGTTGGAAGGGAGGTAGAGGTATAAGAACACAATAAAGCAGCTTAAAATGTACACCAAGAGAGGACCTCTTTAAAATGGGACAGGTAGAAAATGAGTGTCTGCATTTCACATAGATCCTAGGTCACTCAAACCTCAGCCCCAGAAGCTTCCCAAGTCACTTGATTCAATGTCTGTGTCTGAAATCTCAGGGACCTCATTTTTCATTTGTGTTTTAAATAGCCACCCAGCAGCTCTACTGACAAGATGAGATGTCAGGGCAGCAGGCACAATGTAGAACAGAATCTGCATATGTGGGCTAGTACATTGAGGGATTGGCTGTGGGAGAGGGAAAAGAAACAGGAAGCAGAGACAAGACAGATTATAAGAAACAGGAAATGAGGAGGAATGGCAGAGGTAGAGAGAAAGGAGATGAGGAAAAGAAGAGTAGATTAAAGGAGAAAGAAGAAGACCCCACTCAGCTTTCCTGCTTGGGGTGGTCTGTGTGATCTGGCTTTCCAGACCACAGGCCTGACCTGTGCACTAGAGTCTCCTAAGGTGGTTACTCCAGGGTCTGCAGGGTTGGTACTCTGTACTGTCTCTGCCTTGCTGAGTGAAGAGGGACCAGCTGTTTTGGTGAGAGTAACAACAAACCATCATATCACGAGAGTGTATCCTAAGAGTAGAAAGTGTCTCACCCACTAACACCCCCAAAGCACAGTTTACCTGATACAGTTCAATTCGTTGTTCAGCCACTCTGGCTTTGGGGTTCTGCAAGCGAAAGACCCTGAACTCCGCCTTCACCAGATTTGAAGCATTCTTCTCCATTGTTGAGACATCAAAGCGGACGATTCTGAAGTAGGGTCTGTAGAAAGTGGGAGGGATGGCATCTGTAAAAAGTAAGCACAACCGTTGAGAAAGATTCAGTCTATCATGCTCTCAAGAAAGACCACAGTGTGAGATAGTCCCAAGGAGCCATAAGGGAAATGGCTACAGAGTTTGGTTTCCAATGGCCAATTTAACACCATTAACAATTTAATCAGGAACAAACTAAAATCAACATGTGTGTTTGGTTCCAGGGGAAGCAGATTAAGAACGATTAACAAACCATTTCCAACCACCACGTCTGAATGCAAGCAGTTAACCCAGTCTTTTGAAGGCTGACAGACCAGTGGAAAACCCCAGATGGTTACGAATTGGAACAAGTTCGTGACAGTTGATGGCTGGAGAGAGCTGCTGGGCTTGCAGACACTTTAATCAGATATGCCAAGAAAATAGCTCCTAAATGGCAAGGCTTCTTTCTCCCCATGTGTTTCTTTCCTTGAAAGTTTGGCATCCAGCTACTCTACTCCTATTCAGGCTCATGGACTGGGTAGGCTTTTTACTTTTAAAAATCTAGGCTTTCACACACATGACCAAGTCATGATAAGAAAATCTGAATAAAACAAGATCAGACCCAAAAACTACCCACACCTGGGCCAACCTTCAAATTCTTAGAGATGGTAACTTCATCTGTAGGTAAAAGGTGAACCGAGCTATGAAAGAGAAAGAATAAAGCACCAATTCCTTTATTTTGGAGCCTCGTGGAAGACAGCATTTGTGATGTTGCACAAGAAGTTCAAGACAATGTGTTGCTCAGAATCTTCTGTTATTTTCTAGCAACTGTCCTTGCCTTTGAATATTGACGTGGCATTGCCCTAAGATCCAAGCAGGCTGCCCTGCCTCTTTGATTCCACTTCCAACACTCACTGAGCACCCACATTGGGCCAACAGACCACTGGCTTTTAAGTATGTTTCTACAATCATCCAATTTTCCCCTGTAAATATACCTTCCCCATTCTAGAATGTTCGAGCTGATGTAGAAGCTCTCCTTGCGCTTACATTCACATGACCTCATAACAACATGATCATTCTATTCACATGACCTCATTACAACATGATTAGTCATTCACATGACCTCATAACAACATGATCATCTATGGTTATGCTTCTCTTTAAAGACTTTGTTTCTGCATTGTGTCTTTTATTTTGTTTTCCCCTATAAAAATTTTAAAATCTGGAATATAGAGACTGCTGGCAAGGAATTTCCTCCCCCTCCCCACGGGGCAGGGTTCTGAATATAGGGATTTCACCAAAGATCTCTGGTTTGCATAGTTGATCATCAATGAGTGCTTTGAGAGAGTCAGATATCTGGTTATTGGCAATACTAGCTTATTAAACAAGCCATCGTGCTGATTTTAAAACAGATAATAAATACCCCTCATGATTTCCTGGGAAATTCATGCCTTGACAATTTCACTGTAGTGTGAGAAACAAATCAGATTTCCTCAGCTTCAGGAGCTCTGCAGGTTTTGTAGCATGGGTGCCCTTTCTTACCTCTCCTTAGGTCCTCAAGGCTCTGCAAATGCAAGCTCAAGGACTTCCAAGTCAACTGCCCTAGGCTTTGTAGACTCACAAACCAGAACTCTCAAAAACAAACAGCCCCACACATCTAAAATAAGCAGACTTTGGAGAAAAGAAAGGATTCCCTGAGACAATGTGCTGGCTCTCGGTGGGACAGACTTGTGTGAAGCCCTCGGACCAATCGAAGAGTCCTTGGAACCCCTGAGCATCGCAGTTCCACAAGGCAGCTGCTGGGACAACTGGGACTTTTCTCTGCTTGAAATAGACCCATCCCCAGGAGTCAGAATCCCTAGTCCTACGCTAAGCAGCGCAGCTGAAAACAGGTTGGTTGCCCTGGCACAGCACACTGGGCAGAGCTTAGGCCAGGTTCTTTGGTTTTCCACACCCTCTTGGCCAGAACCGTCCACAGGAGGAATGGCCACATTCATCTCCGCTTATCCTCTATGCTAGACAGCAGAGGCTTCAAACATCCTTTGAAAGCATGTCCTGGAAGAGCAAGACTGGCTTTGTGTGTTTCCTGTCATTAGCCAGAGTAAACATCTCCTTTTCCCCTTTTTCTTTCCATGGAGCCCCTCCGGAACTATTTTGACTTCCGCAAACACCCATCTTTCACACCTCTCCACTATAATCTTCTCCTTTATCAAGTTTGTAAATAAGTGCTCTCCAGATTTATTTTTATTCTCTTTTGTGTTTAATAAACTTTGAACAAATTTTCCCCTTTTCTGGTCTTCTCCCCCCACACACACACTTTCCCTTTTTATGGCTGCCTCGGACCGTGAGGTCAATTTTGTTTCTACTTCTTCTAAGCAAATCCCCAAATGATCCTGTCCCCAGGCTTTTGAGCCTGAAGGGGCATTGGCAAATATTTACAAAATCAGCTTGATGGCTTAGTGTGGGCCCTCTTCTCTGCTCCCTCCACCCCAGGCACACAGTTCTCTCTGCTGGCTCACAGAACCAGTTAGACAGCTTATATTTCAACCGACTGATAGTATCAATCTGCGTTTAGGTTCTAGTTAATACACGAGGTGGCAGGATGGCTGAGCAGGTCCGACCAATGTCTCTGGTCAGGTTTTGGAGCCAGGTGAAATAACCGGGCCTGGAGGAGGATGTGACGAGCCAATAAAAGCTGCTGACCCACGAGCTGTCCCCTACTGTCACCTGCTTACTGATCACACGATCCCTGGCCTGGATGAGGGGCTTGAGCAACTTGCCAAATGACCTCTCATTTGAGAAGATATTGTTGAAAATTGCTCGAAACGAAATGGGTTACGTTACCACCAGCCAGAACCAGAACACGGCAAGCTTGCTCCCTCAGCTCAGGCCGCCAGAGCAGCAGGGTAGGGGTTTAATGGCTTGTGCAGCCCAGATCCACCCACTTAGGAATGAGCTGTTTCCTCTGCTTCCTCCAGGAACTCACTTTTCCCTCTGGGATGGGTTCTTGCTACAATCCTCTGTAATTCCAGCTTCCTCCGTTCTCTTTCTGGCCAGGTGGCCAGGTACTCCCGCTTGCCCTGCACCGGTTTACCCACATGCACAGCCTGGCCCACCCTTTTTCTGACCCACTTTTTCAACCCAAGCAAACAGATTTCCCTTCAACCCTTTGGCTTTCCCACCAGCCGCTGACTCAGTTACTTCCCCCAAAGCATTCATTTCCATGTGCCTTGCACTCAGAGAAAACCATGTGCACCGGAGATTCCCGTGTCACGAATTGAATGGCCATCTGCCCCTCACCTTGCTCCGCCTACACATTTTTTGCTAAATTGAATTTGGGGAATTGGAGGGCTGGGGGCACAGGGATTTAACTCCTCAATAGTTTGCAAAGTATCTGTATACAGAAAGCCAAATGTAGCATTTAATCACATATGACTTCATAAACATAACATACTGACCTGAGTCTGTTCCAAATAAGTAATTTATTATATATACTGTATCTTCTCTATAAAAGCACCTTGGGCTCAGGTGTCTTTTATTTACAGTTCTTTACTTCTACATAGGCCAGAGCTGACTTCTTAGCCTTGGGACCAGAGCAGATGCCAGGGTCCTCATATTCAGGCCCTTACCCTGAGTTGAATGCTGTATGGTATCATTTTGAAATATTTAATAAAGTTTTAATTCATGTTTTTTTTTTTTTACACGAAGTCCTATAGGACTATGGGTGTGAGCTTGGAACCTCAGGCCTTGTACTGACCTATCTTTCCAGGATTTCCTGCTTCTGCTCTTTGCTCACTGCTGGTCCCAGCCTTTTACACAAGGTTCTTGGATCACATGGTGACCACTGTTGTCATCTACACTTAGAAGAGTTAGAATCAGGCACACAGCTCAAGTCATTTTGAGGTTGCAACTACCCTATTCCTTGCTGGCAGTGTCACAGTGCATTCAGAAAAACATTCCGTGAGGACACGCCCACAGCCCACTTTACTTACCAAGCATGGGCCACTGTGGAGCTTACAATATCTTGGAATAGAGCAACAGACTTATGGGGAAGAGCATGCCTGCTTGGTGATACCACGGGCAGTCAGAGTCAGAGGGGCCCTAGCAACAGGGTCAGGGGGGCCCTAGCAACAGTTAGGCTGAACATTCTGAGTTAGCCAGCAAAACCTTGAGTGCCTGTGAGGATCTCTCAGTGCAATAACACCTAGCACCATCACAAGGGAGCATGGCCAATATAGGCAGAGGCCAGAGGCAAACAGAGAGATAGACAGAGGGACAGAGACTGAAGTGGAAGAGAGAGAGAGAGAAACAGAGGCCGAAACAGAGACAGAAACTATGAAACAAAGCCAAAAGTTGTACACACTATGACCAGCCTGCCTGCCTGCCTGCCTTCCTTCCTTCCTTCCTTCCTTCCTTCCTTCCTCCCTCCCTCCCTCCCTCCCTCCCTCCCTTCCTTCCTTCCTTCCTTCCTTCCTGTGGTGTTCTTTCATCCTTCTTCACTGGTGCTTCCTTCCTGGTGGTACTAGGATATAATCCAGGGCCTCGTATATGCCACGCATTGCCCTACAACTGAGCTATATCCCCAGTTGTTCTAGAATTTTCTAGAACAGCCTCTCTTTTTCTGACTGAGCAAGAGACCCCATGGTTTTCCTTTGAAGAAAGGCCCTGCTACATACACAGAGAACAAGATCTCAGGAAGGAAAGATCTCAGTGGGGAATCTCAGTTCTAATACCAAATCAAGTAGACCTTGGCTGAATGCAGCAGGCACATGACCCAAGATTTTCAGAGCCTGTCTCTTGGTCTACCTACCTGGGCAAGTCAATATTGAATGGTGCTGTCAGGACCACATGGGAAAGCAGAAGGGAAGTTGGAGCCCTGGATCCTTCACAAATCTCTAATCGGGTCCCTTGCAAAGCTGCCAAGTTGCCATTGGGTCTTTGCGAATGTGCCCGGGAGGGACGATCTCTTGCTGCCTGACAGAATTCATTAGAGGCAAAGAGAAGGAACAAAACCAGCTGCATGTCCCAGGGCACCATATAAAGGGCTCTGTGTGCTCTAATGCCTGTCCCCTGTAAGGGGAGGGGCTAGAAACCAGAACCTTCATAGTTCCCACCATCTTCCACTGTTTAACTGAAAGTCCTGGCTACTCTAAAGGGTGACAAGACAATTCCATTTTCCCACCAAAGGCCCCTACATGGAGCAATGCCATCCCTACCCCCATAATGAGTTCTTTAAAAAAAAAAAAAAAAAAAAAAAAAAAAAATGTAATGGATAGCAGTGCACACTCATAATCTCAACATTTTTGGAGGCTGAGGTAGAAAGACTGTCATGGGTGGGAAGCCAGCCTAGACTAGCCATCAACTGTTCTAAGATGACTAGGGTTATATAGGAAGACAAAACAAAACAAACAACAAACAGCAACAACAAAGAAACAAAGTCCAACAGGGGTGCCTGTAGTCTTGGCACTCAGGAGGCAGAAGTAGGTGGATCTCTAAGTTTGAAGTCAGCCTGGTCTACAGAGTGAATTCCAGGACAGCCAGGACTACCCTGTCTGAAAAAAAACAGACGAACAAACAAAATAAAAAAACAAAGTTGAAGAAAGGTCTTACATATGTGTTCTGACAAACAACAACAACAAACAGACTGTAAGAAATGCTCTAGGATGCCCAGAGTTCTTCCCTAAGCCAGGCCGGGCTTAGCACTCTAGGGTTTATTCCTCCATTCAGTGGGTACACCACAAAATTGACAAGAAAAAGACAGGAGACCTGTTGAATTCTTGGGTCAAGGATAGAAAGGCATTTGCTGTATTTGCTAAAATACTGGTTCTTAAAGTGTGATTCTGGGCCCACAGCCTTGAGAACTTGGGAACCTGAGATAAATGCCTGCTACTGGAGAGGGGGCATATTATGCACCAACTCTGAGATACCCTTCCTGCCCCCATGATTCAACCTACTAGCACACTGACTGATCCCTGGCTAGTCAAGCCAGTGCTGCTACACAGGATCATTGGAGACCAGGAGAAACGCTTGGTGTCCAACAGCAATAGTCATCTCAGCAGGTCCCATCAGTGTTCTTTATCCTTGGGGAATTTCCAAGTTGAGCAAGAAAGGTCAGTAGGTCAAAGTGAAACATAGATGGTGTGGGTTTACAAGGGATTTGCTAATGTCTGGGGAGGTTTTGTGTGTTCTGCTCCTTGAGGGCTTCATAACCTATTTGCACTTTAAATCCAGCTAGACACCCTCCTAAAAGCCATAGGAGGCTTCCAAGACAATGCAGGGTCCTTCTGACAAGAGTGGAGCTAAGACTCTTGAGGCTGGGAAAATTAGGATTACATGGGAAGGGAAAGACACCCCTCACCTGGGATCCAGTTTGTGTTTCCTCTTGATTGGGAATTGAAAAACTTCTACACAACCGAGAAAACTGAACTTGCCTGCAAAGGCATCTCTAACAGAGATGTTAAGAAACAACCTCTTCTTTAGGCTAGAATGTTTGTAGCCTCTAGCTTAACTGTCAAACATTCCCCTCCCATTAAACCTAACCATATGCCTCATAAAACTAGTTTACAGTTCCATCTGCCAAAGGAAATTCTTTGAGATAAGATAAATACGAAAACCAGCTCATATATTTTTAGCTAATTTTTAAACCACGTAATCTTTACATTTTGTTGGAAATTATGACATGAGTTAAAACATGGAATTCTGTATTCAGTTGTTATGGAAACAGCTGAAAATGAGGCTCTTGAGGGGCCAGCCATGCAATAGCTTGGTTGTATACACCCCTTGCCCTAAGTTTCCCTTTCTGAAAACATAGCCCTTAAACCTGAGGCATGTACCACCCCTTATCTTGTCTTAATAAACTTGCTTACTGTGGTAAATGTTGACTGATCTTCAGATTCTTTTCTGCAGTGTAGGCAAGGATCTGCTCTATCTGAATGGAGCTCCCTAAGTGGGGAGCACAGTCCTGTGCCCTCTGTCTTCCCACTACCACGAACTCTCAAAGAATGAGCAGAGTCGACATTTGCTACGTTTCTTGATTCTTGAGCACCCTAGATTTTGAGAACTACGGACATAAAGGACAGAAGAAAAAAGTCAGAAGTAAACACAAAAGCACAAAGGGACACCTAGGCTTTTGATCAGATCAGACATTGAACATATCACATAAGTACAAATATCCACCTATCTTCCAAGATAATAAACTCGCACGCAGGCAGAGGGGATTCACATCCTTGCAGACATCTGGTGTAGCAAATCTGGTAGCTCTTCACACTATTGTCATTTTATGGCCTCCATAGCTTTTGGCCTCTGGATCCTACTGTTTAAGAATGGTTACTCAACCTGAGGGTTTTATCAGCTTCATACACCTATTGGCTGGATAGCAGGTAATTCTTTGCGCAGCCATCTTTGAGAACTTCGACCATAGACTCTGCTGGTCAGATCACATGAGTTTGGCCAGCCTTCTATTTCCAGTGCCCCAATTCATGAACTAGCTAGGGGGTGAATAAAATGTGCCTATCTCACCCTTCCCCTTCCATAAAAAGAAAGGACTGCTCATATACCATGTGCTGCAGAGAAACCACACCACTTCCAAGATGAAGAAATGCAGTGTGGGGAAACTGAAATAACTTGTAGCTCACATCCAGGGGAAGGTGGTACTTTCAGTCAAAAGTACATTGAGTCTACACTCTCTGCCTCCTGTGAAACATGGGCTGCACGAACGCCACCTGGGCAGAAGTGTCAACGCTGCCATTTGATGGGCTATTGCAACAAGAGCACCCAGAAGGAAGTTTGGTCCCCTTCAATAAAGGTCACCTTGAGAAAGCTTGATGCCAGGATCTACATCTTCACTCCCCAAAAGATTGTTCCCTGGGGCTGCACACTGCAATCAAACCCCAGTAAGAGGGGTGTTGGTCAACTCCAGTGTTGCCCTCAATCTCTGCTGACTTTCACCACATGTGCCTACTCCCCTAACCCCATTAGCATCTGCATACAGCTCTGCTGGAACCTTCCAAGGAGCAGAAGGGACTCCTTGTTTCCTTTTCCATGACAAACTCCACCACCCTGAAGCTTAGCCGTGATTGGTATGGACATGTGACATGCTTAGTGAGTGTAATGGTCCCTCATTCCTGACATCCTCAGTGTGCAGAGAAGTAGTTTGGGGGTTTATTAGACAGTCCCCCAAATGCAATAAGACAATCAGGGCACCCAACAGTTGGAGGGCAATAAATCAGCCCCTATTTGTGTGTGCATAGGCGCAGCCAGCAAGAAACCAAGACAATTGTGTTTTGGGGTTTTCTGAAATTTGTCTTGGCACACTGGCTGTAGATTCAGTTTCACTACCACATCCCCACACTGCTGACATTCAAGTCACAGCAATTTAACACAAAATGACTGAGAAATAAACAGCACATCGGCCGTGGTTTCTGATTTTCTCTCCGGCCATCCCACCTATTAAATGTAACAGGGCACCACAGCATCTGCAATTTACAGTGGAGTCTCCGAGAAGGGGACGGTGTCAGACTTTGACATGCTGCTGGCAGTGGGGAGCCTAATTGGGCCAGCATCAGCTTGTGTGACTTGGCCTTCATCAAGCTGCTACTTGAGACCCTGCATACTGTCAGCAGGACTGTTTGGGCCCCTTCTTACACAGCGAAAAAAAAATTTTTTTAAAAAAGTGAAATAGCAGTGGTGCTGGCCCGTGATGTTTGGTTTTCTTGAACTGTGACAGACACAGAGTTTCTCCTTTCTATCCCAAAGTTTCCATTGCCCCCATAAAACCCCTCCTCTTTGGAGACACCCATTTCACTTACTGTTCCAGGTTTCTCAGCCACCTCTAGGCTGGCTGGGGAGGTTTGGGGCTTCATAGTAAAAGCTCTGGATGCTGAAAAGCAGGCCAACTGTGTCTGCAAAAGGCCACTGGCTAGCTTAGAAAGCAATACAGAGAAGATACTCATGGAAAGAGTATGGCCGGACCCACATTTAAAGATCTAGTCAATGACCTTATGGCTTCCAGGGACAAGCCAGCGTAGCTCTGGGGGATAATCTACTTTTTGTTTGCTTGCTTGTTTTTAAGATAGGGTCTAGCTATGCAGCACGGGCTGGCTTTGTACACATGAGCCTTCTGCCTCAGCCTCCCAATGCTAAGACTCCACGCATAGACTACTGTTGCTCAGTTCAGCACTGGGATCAGATGTTTGCAATCAGTTTTACAGGGTACAATGTCTTTGTTTAAAACACGTACATCCCTCTTTTCTTCCTCCCCCATTTCTTCCTTTGTTCACATCTCCCTTCCTTTCTTCTTCCCTCCTTTTCTTCCTCTCTTTTCTTTCTTCCACTCCTCCCCTCCCCCTCCCTTTCTCCTGTCTCTTCTACTAGGTTCTTTCTCTCCCTTCTTTCTTCCCTTTAAACTATGCTTTTGGAAGCATTCAAGGGTGACAAGGGCTGGCTGTTCTTGAGTAGGACCTGAGTTCAATTTCCAGCACCTGTGTGGAGGCTCACAACTTAGTGCAGCTCCAATTATCAAGAATCTGATACCCTCTTCTGGTCTCTCTGGGTTTACATGCATTCGGTGCACACACATGCATGTAGGCAAAACACTCAACACATACACACATACATAATACATACATAATACATACATACATACATACATACATACATACATACATACCAAAGCAGCTGTGCATTTTGTTCTCTGACATCCAGTCACCTTTCTGAACCACCAGTGCAGCTAAAGAGGCCATGACCCCACAACATCATTATTTGTACAACTACTGCAAAGAACAGCAGTCACTCCAAACAAGCCCAACGGAAAGACATCAACATGTGTTGACTGCTTTAGTAAATTTCACTGGAGCAATTTAAAAGTCATCCTGGATCCCTTCCATATTTTATTTTTTTCTTTCTCTTTACAGATGAAGAACCTGAGGGATTAGGATTTTTCTGCAGTTCCACTAAACATTGGCAAGGCATGGGTTGAAGCTCTTTGTGGGACGATCTCACTTTCCTGTGCTGCAAACAACACAGAGGGACAAACCCCCGGCATTCTCTCTGCTAGGACAATGTCCCCTCCTGAAGCTCTGTAGTAATCTACATCATACCACAGGCAGAGCAGCTCCTTGCCGGTCTGACAACATTGCCCAAATCTTAAAAACAAGCAAGCGAACAAATAAAATCACCCAACACCACAACCAAAAGCAACTTAAAGAGGAGAGGGTTTACTTCAGCTTACAGCTCCATCCTAGGTCATGGCCCATTGCGAATGGAAGTCAGCAGGAACTCGAGGCAGGAACTGAAGCAGACACACTCACTTACAGAAGCAGAGTGCTGCTTACTCCCTTGTTCCTCAGGCTCATGTTTAGCTACCTTTCTCTCTCTCTTTTTTTTTTTTTTTTTTTTTTTTTTTTTTTGGTTTTTCGAGACAGGGTTTCTCTGTGTAGCCCTGGCTGTCCTGGAACTCACTCTGTAGACCAGGCTGGCCTCGAACTCAGAAATCCGCCTGCCTCTGCCTCCCAAGTGCTGGGATTAAAGGCGTTCGCCACCACCGCCTGGCTAGCTACCTTTCTCATACCTCCCAGGATCACCTGCCCAGGGATGGCACTGCCCCTATCAGATATTCCCTTCCACTTAAGTCATTGATCAAGAAAAATGTCCCCTCAGCCTTGCCTACAGGCTAGTTTTCTCTATTGAGGTCCCCTCTTTCCCGATGATCTTAGTTTATATCAAATCGACAAGAAACTAACTATTACAGCAGTATGCGTTCTTCCTGTTTTCTGTGAGCTTCTCACTTAAGGCTCCTCCCACCCCCTTTTTGAAAGGCAGTCATTACTTTGAGGCACTGTGCTGATACACTGCTCTGCCTTAAAGCTGACATTAATAAGCGGCAGGGCACGCCCTGCTAGAATTGCAAGCTGTTTGCCAACCGAGCCCAGTGGCATGGACTATTAGTGGGAACATCTTAAATGCATGGCTTGGCAGAGAAGAACCATGAAGAGGAATCGATGATCCTGATGAACCAGTCTGAAGGAGGTGAAGCCAACGCCATGATGTTCACTCTCTGCACCCCTTTGGGGTGGTGTGAGCATGTGTGGAGGAGCTGCCTGCATCCCTCAGGTGTGCGCAGGGTCAGCGGCATCTGACCCCTCTGACTGTCGGAACTCAGACTCAGCACAGCAACCTCTAAAAGCTCTTGATGTACAATGTTCTCTGTCAAGGGCCAAGCACGAGGCTTCAGGAGAGGCCCAGGTCTGCTCCCTAAGAGAAGAGCTTCTGAGTCACCTCAGTCTTGATGAAAAATTCTGAGGTCAATTCTCATGTCTTCTCATCTCGTTTCTGTGCAGATAATTTCTATTTCTTTTGCTGTTTTCATATTCACTTTTCCTCGTTCTTTTCACCCCAATATTAAAATTAATCCTAAACTTAATCATAGAGGCACAATAAGGAACTGTTACTTGCTCAGAACTTGTACTTTTGTTTTTTAACACCTGCACCTCACATTGTAGATATTTTATTTTATTTTTACTTTTGCACCCACGCTACGGATTCCATGTATTTCCCTGGGAACAAATTTATACCTCTCCCCCCCTTATCTTTTGTTGGAGACAGAATCTCACTAAGTAGCCCTGGCTAGTCTGAAACTTGCTATGTAGATCAGGCTGGCTTGGAAAGCACAGAGAGAGTTCTGCCAGCTTCACAGGGGATGGAATTAAAGGTGGGGCACCACTTCTGGCCAAGACACCATCACCAGCACTGATGCCCTGAGGCATCTGTGTGTACAGTGTTCATCATTTATTGCCATTCCGCATGTGTTTAATTTGCTGAAGCTGATTTTGGAGTAGAACTCACTGAGAGGAATTTGAAGGCTGGCACAGCCAGCCCGTGTATCAGTTTGTTAAATGATGTTCCAGGAGACAGGTAATGTAAACTGATAAGTAAATTCACAGATAAGAAACAAAGTGTTGAATGGGTGTTGAAGTGGATACACACCCCAGTGCATGCCAAACTCACTCCTTCTCCAGGCTCTGTGCACTGAATTGCTCAACTCCACACGCAGCAGCTGAGTCTGAAGCTAGGCTGTCACCTGTCATCATGATGGGGCTTCTGATTTACCCAGTGGCACACTTCAAAGTAGGTCATCAGGCCAGTTGTGCCCCTACTGAAAACAGACAGCAGGAAAGCTCTGGAACCCACTTTATTCCAGCATACCCAAGCTGTACTAGCCAGCACTCCGAGACTGGCTTCCAAATGCATATCCTTCAAAGGCTGGATGCTAGCTTAGAGTTTTCTTTATGCTAAATGGTAGCTCTCCATCTGGATTGTGAAGATAGTGAGGTGTCTGACCTGCTGGGACGGATCCCTGAGTTCCCCACTATCTCCATCAGCATTTCAGTAGATAACCACTTGGAGTCTTACAGAGAACACTAGAGGTTTCCAGGATGGAGCTTTCTTAGGGCTGGTGGGTACTTGCACAGGGTGTGCACTCGTCCCTCATCCTGTTTGTACTGGCGACACAGCTATGGGCAATTAAGATATGGGAGCATATAGGAATTACAGGAATCCAGATGAACCGTACCAAGAGGGAACTCTGGAGCGCAGCCAGGGTGTGAGGCTTATTTTAAGAATCCTGTTCATTTGGGTGCCAAGCAGCTTTCTGGGCTTCAAGGTCGGGCCACCATTTATAAGAGAAAAAAAGAAATGAGTCTTTAACTAGAGTCTTCACTGCAGAAGCAGCCCATAGCCAAGCCCTTTCAAATGTTTAACATGCTACTTAAACAATTAAACTAAGTGAGAGCAACCCTACGGCTGAGCTGCAATGCCATTATTTTTGTGTATAGAGGCCATAGACTGTCCACATTTTAATCCACTCTGAGGGATGCTGGGAAAGGAGACTGAATAAAAACGATACCCAGGGAGTCTAAAGAGTTAATCCAACTAGTTCCAGTATTTGAAGAAGTCAGCAAACTTAGATAGCACTGTGATTTTAAGAATCAAACGAGGATTCTTAAGAGATAATGAATTTCCTTTCCGGGTAAGCTTGAGAGTTATTTCTGCTTATTTTAGGAAGCTTCGAGTAAACTTTTTGACTGGAATCAAAACTCAGTGGGCTTCAGAAACCCCTCATAGCCCTGGTCCCACATAGGCTTCTGGATAAAAGGAATAGCATAAATGACCATTTAATCTTGTCACCAACTGCTTTCCTATGAATTTGTCTTAGCTGGGATTTCTAATGCTGCCATGAAACACAATGACCGAAAAATCAAATTGGAAAGAAAAGGGTTTGTTTTCTTCCATATTGTTGTTCACTATTGAAGGAAGTCAAGGAGGGACTCAAACAGGCTAGGCTCCTGGAGACAGGAACTGATGCAGAGGCCACTGAGGGGTGCCTCTTACTGGTCTACTTAACATGGCTTGCTCAGTCGGCTTTCTTATAGAACCCAGGACCACCATCCTAGGGATAGCCCCAGCCAGCCTAGGCTAGGCCCTCCCCCATTGATCACTAACTGAGAAAATGCCTTACAGCTGGATCTCATGGACGCATTTCCTCAACTGAAGTTCCTTCCTCTCTGATGATTCTTGGATCAAGCTGGCACACAAAACAAGCCAGTATCTTCTTCTAACACTCTTTACTAAGTCATCTTTTAACAAAGAGTTTTGCAGAAGACAGATGATTACTTTACCAGTGTGATAGGGTAAAAGCAGAGTCCTGGGGCACCGCAGCGGAGTGTCCATACAGATAAGCAGAACTTGAGTAAACTTAACAGTAAACAAAGGTACAGAGGTGGGAAGTTAAGACGAGTTCTGCTTCTTCACCTGTACCCTGAACTCATGAGCGCTCTCATTGTGTCAGGGGATAGGAGTTATATGATAGAAGACACCAACTTCTTCTCACATTACAATGGTCTTATTAGACCCTTGTAAAGACTAAATAACACATTAGAAAGATTCCCTTCTAATCCCTGAGGTGCTATAAATAAGAACGGCCTTCATAGGCTCATAGACTTGAATGCTTGGTCACCAGGGAGTGGAACTCTTTGATAGGATTAGGAGGTGTGGCCTTGTTGGAGGGCGTATCGGAAGTATGGGGGGGAGGGGTTGAGGTTTTGAAAGACCTGTGACAGGCTCAGTCTCTCTGTCTCTCTGTCTCTGTCTCCGCCCTACTCCTGCACTACTAGCTACAGATTAGGACAGAGCTCTCAGCTACTGCTCCAGCCCCACACCTTCCACCAGGCTCCCCACCATGATAATAATGGACTAGCCACTGAAACTGTAAGCCAGCCCCTGATTAAATGCTTTCTTTCAGAAGAGTTACCTTCTTCCTCCTGTTTCTTCAGGGTAACAGAACAATGACTAAGACAACTCCAGAACTGAAGTCTAGCTTCCCTTGTGAAGGAAAACAAAGCAACCAGTGGGGTTACACCATCCCCTATGGCAAGCACGCTAAATATAGCAGGCTAAGGAGGCCACTTCTGAAACCTTCACCATATTCCAGCCTGAAGAGATACAGCAATGTTTAAACACATAAGCTGCCTTTCAACCAGCCTTGAAAGGATTTCTTCTCTTGGTTGTTACTGTGAATGGCTCTTTTCAGTGCCAAGTGCAGAAGCATCTTCCTGTAAGTGCACAGGAGCCTGAGGGTGACAGTACCTGAAGGGACGAGGATGGAGGATGACTTATGTTCAGTGGTCAGCTGCCAGCAGCTGACAGGAAACAATGACCTTCCCTGTACAGGACTTTGGGAATGGCCTAGAGGTGGGAATGAGACAGAAAAAAGGAAGAAGGGAAAAGAGAGAGAGAGAGAGAGAGAGAGAGAGAGAGAGAGAGAGAGAGGGGAGGAAGGGGGAAAAGAAAGAGAGAGCATATGCTGGGGTTCCTGTGATTCATCAGGGACGAAGATGTCTTTGTGATGAAGATGTCTTTTTAAATTAATTATTTAATTAATTTACATCAAAGCTGCCCCCCTCACAGAGACCCTCCTTCTATCCCCCCTCTCCTTCTCATCTGAGAGGGTGCCCCCCCCCACCTCAGTATGAAGATGTCTTTGGATGGGCATTGCTCTTTTGCTCATGATGGTCCCCAAGCAGCTACAGCAATGGGTAAAATAGTACAGGTACCAAAATGATCATCAGACTCAGAGACAAAAATTACTTTTCGGTGCTCAAAACAACCCGTGATTGTCCTGACAGTTGCTGTGCTCACTAAGTGTCCCTCTGGATACAGGACAACCATGACTTTCTTTCCACCAAGAGCTCAGTTTATATATGGCAGGCGATTGACACAAGCCAACACAGACTGGGGCTCAAGAGATGGCTCAGTAGATAAAGTATTCACTACGCAAACACTAGGACTGGATTTGGATCCTCAGAGCTCACACAAAAGCCACTGAGTGAACTTGTGACACAGAGGTAAGGAAAGCCTGAGCAAACGAGCAAACTGGATAGCTAGACCAGACCAACCAGCCCACTCCAGGTTCCCTAACTGACCCTGTCTCAACCTGCAGCATAGAGAGCAATTAAGAAGACACCAAATGTGTACTTCTGACTTCCACACATACTTGCACTCACACATGCACGAGGACACCGCACACATTTATACACATTCAAAAAAGAAAAAAAAAAAACAAATAAAAGAAACCTGTACTCTTTGAAAAATCAAAACACCTGTATATGACATTTTATTTTAGGAAGACAGTTGGGAGCTCTTACAATTAATTAATGTGCCTTTTCTCCAATCCCACTACAATTATACACATACAAGAGTCTGTTTCCACATCCACTCCTCCAGGTATATGGGACCTCTGGTTCCAGCAGCCATTCCCTCAGGGGACATCAAAACATTGTCTCAGTATCTACATTGTATTTATGTCCATGCAGTCTAAGGCTGGTAGGGGTTGGTCACAGAAAGGGAGAGTCCAGACAGACCCATGAACTTCAATGGCATGTTCAGCATTCTAAATATCTGTCTCGTCCAGATGGAATCCTAAAAGCATTTTATGAATCTAATATAACAGAGAGGGTCAACACAGAGGTGACTATATGCCTCCAGGCTTCAATCAGAGTGTCTCGTGAGGGTAAAGGGACATTAAAAAAATTCATGCATGAGATCTTGTACAGTGACCCCTGAGCTATGGAGGAATCTGAATTGGGCCACATGGGAGGGGCTCCCAGAGACTGTAGATCTGCTGTGGGCACCATGACACCATCACACATAAATCAGTTCCCTCATATCTACTAAGATTTGGGGCTAGACTCTACCAAGGGTGGCTGGCAGAGACCTGGCTATCTTTGATGTTCAAAGTTGGCACTCCTCTGCAGTAGCCAGGCTTGTTTGGAAGGAGGCTCCTTCAGTGGCTCCCACTGGGCCAAGTCACTGTCATTCTGTACCTGACTCAAGGCTTTCTGCTGTAGCTCATGTGGCAATGTTAAGCCCCTCAGTAAAAATCTTCCAAGTCTCCTGGTCAATGGGATGAAAGGTTTCTACACAGGACTGCTGCGTCTCGGGAGGAATTCCCGTTTGCCTCCAGAATCATGTTACTTTAGGAAAAACCCATAGCCTCATTGAACCTATAAGCTTGAGATCACCTTAGAGAGAGGGCTCTATCCAAGGCTGAAAATCACTATGCAAGCTGAAAGTGTTGAGTTTTCCTAAATGCAAAATGACAAACAGAGGTGAGGTGTTATTATTACTGCACGAAACTTACTTTCATTGAACAAGGCTAAGTAGTACACACATCTTCAGAGATCATTCTAATGAGACTATGGCAAAAGAAAACAAACCCACTTCCATCTTTAATTGCCCTTCCCCCCTTAAGCTCCAACAAACAGGTGAAGTCTCAACACACCTAAAATACTCAGACAGACAATTCCATCATGTTTATCTCTGTACCCTGTGGCCCCAAACTACCTTTCCAGATGCATGAGCATTCTGTCACCTCCTCTCCACTCCCTTGGCAGCTCTGTACTGGGCTCTCTTCTCTACTCTAAGCAGACTATATCACTTCCAATCTCCAGACATGCCAAACACTGCTGACACGCCAACACACCGGTCATTCTTCACCTAGAAACCCTTTACATAAGAGAAGTGCTGTTCACCCTTGAATGTCCACCCCATGCTCATCTCTTAGAGGGAGTATTTCTAACTCTTTGCAAGCACACTCGGCTACTCCCTTGTGTTTGGACAGCATTTGTCATGTGGAGTACAGAGTCCTGTTTAGGTATTCACAGTGGTGTGAGAGGGTTACATAAATAAGAGAGTAGTAACACCTCCTTCTTATTCATCATTTCGAATTTAGCAAGTGTACTTACTTTCCAAAGCACAGCCATTAGCTATTTGGATCTAACTAAAACTTTGTAAAATATTCACTCAATTCATAGACACACAAGGACATGTGCCTTGTTCAAAGAAACACGTGGAAATTTTCACAAAGAGACAGTAGGTCTGTACAGAAACCCCGTGTCCTCTAGGCCATGAATCTTTTTAACATGACCATATGTCAGAACTAAAACCAAAGGCTCTTCCCTGGACTTCAGCAGACAGCCTTGCATCAGGGCAAGCAAATGATGATGTTTCTTTAAACCAAAACCTAAGTGCATTCACTGCTAAGCACAGCCAACCCTAAGAACTACAAGAGTCGATAGATGTGAGCATAGAAAATGTTCAATAAATGTAAGATCATATTATTAACACTATTCTAGGAGCAAAAGAAGAGACTTATAGATACCCTCGGGTGAAATCAATAAGTCTTTCCTATAAAGGAATATAGAAGAGGTCACAAGTCTCAAGGCAGTGGCAGCGTGGGAAACCTGTGGACTGGAGTCATTTGTTTCTCTGCCTCAAACCCCATCAAACTCTTGGAAACAGACACCTCTGCTTCACCACTTGTAACTATTGGTATCAGGAACCCATGGCAGAGTTGAGCATGACACAGTAGGACAACTCTTAGGATACTACTTACTCTAACGGTTGCAAAAGTCATTGATGTGTGTGGGTGACATGGCTCAGCCTGTGCTAGACCTGATGATCTGCCTGAGCCTCAGGGCCCACAAGACATGAAAGAAGCAACTCTTTCAGGTTGTCCTTCCATGTGTACACTACCATGTGAGCACACACACACACACACACACACACACACACACACACATGAGAGAGAGAGAGACAGCAAATATAATAAAGTTTTTGTTTCATTTTTATAAAAGACTAATAACTGATTAGCCCCCCCCCCCCCCCAAAAAAAAAAGCCAGGTATATAAGAAAACTTCCAGCAACTGAAATTATCATGAGCACTTCTCACAGTTGAACACATGGACAAAGTGCTTTCTTGGGCATAATCAGCTCACTTGTAACCTTTGTGTCATCAGGATATCTCATATAAATGCCAGCACACGGGTAGTACAGCCTGTGGATCTGTCTTTCACCTTCACCCTTCTGCTGACCGAAGAACTGGAGTTTACCATGAGACAAGCCACAGTTCAACCTCATAAAGCCAAAACAGATAATTGGCTGAAAATAGTGGCTCAAGTCTGCTTGTCTCCAAGCCCACAGTTTCTACTCTTCTCTGCCTCCCCCTCATAAAGACGTGCTCTGTAGTCCTTCAAGGGATAACACTGGTAAAAGAAAAAGAAAATCCAAGAACAACTCAAGCTTAGCGCAGGGAAGAGCTTTCTAACAGAGCACAGAAGGAACCAAAGTCATCCTGAGACCAGGCAGTGTCTCCTGTAGTGAAGATTCAAGGAGAGAACTGGATAGCAGGTCATGCTGTCCTGTGACACAGTGGTCTGGGCTAGTCTTAATTGCTCCATCAGTCAAAGATGAAACAGCCAGGTAGCATCAGGGTGTAACTCAGAGCTTCTGAAAATCCAATTTAGGTTTGGAAGGGGATGACATAAGATCCACATCACTGCTCCCTCAGCAGGCCCTTTCTAGCCAAGACTATTGTCATTTCCCATTCATAACTATCAGTTGAAGCGCATCAAAGAGACTTCAGTCTCAGTTCTGACATGTGGATGCTAAACCCTTCATGGAAAATTTTCCAAGTCTCATGGCAAAGGGATCAAGGGTTTTGACCAAGGACTGTTGCCTCTTAGAAGGAATTCCCACTGGCCTCTGAAGTCATGCAACACTGAAGAAAACTCAACCTTGTGCTTGTCAACTGTGGGTCATTTCACAGGGCTCTCGCCAGTACCAAATAAGGTCATTCTCACGGAAGGAAGTAGTATTGCTAATTCATATTGAATAAGCCACCCTCAGATGGGCATCTGATTACACATCCTTATCTAATCCTCTGGTCCCTTAAATAACTTTCGAGCTTCATCTTCCAGCCTGCAGATGAGGCAACTGAGGTCCAGAGACAGCCACCACAAAGTACCAGCGAGGGGACAGAAGGAGTGACACCCAGGTCCTGAACTCTCCTTCCTTCCCACTCACCACATGTGCCTCAAACTGGGAAGGGAATCACTTAGGCTTCAGTGTGTAAACCACAGCCCCTCTTGGGAAAGAGATAAGATCACTCTGTCATGGTTTCTATGGATGACAGTTGGGATGCAGAGCACTCCCTGGAAACCTCTCAAGCACCCACAATCCATTTTCAAAACCTAGTCTGTGGATCCTCCCCACATATCATCCTCAAGTTCAAGAGCACCACTGTTCTTAAGAGATGTGAGTTTCAGCACCCACCCTTCTATGGTCAGAATCTACAGTATGTACAAACTGTCCATGAACTTTAAAGTTAGGCGACTTGAACAAGTGTTAAATCAGTACCTGGGACACCAGTCTCAGTAGGTCAGGGTGCCAATCACAGTAGCTGAGTCTGAAGGACTCTCCCAGGACAATCCTCTCTTCATTACCATTTTGCAGGTGAGGGAATTAAGGCTCAGGATTAAGGTGTAGGAGAGTGAGGCAGTTCTGTGACTTTGCAAAGAGGGAACCACACTGAGAACCATACAACTACATTTTAACAACTGCCAAAGGCCTGGAGCTTACCCTTTTCTCTGTCCTGCTACCACATCCTCAGTCTCTGAAGTAACAGCCTTCAGTGGGATCCCTTTACCTTAACCCTCCTTCCTTTCCTTCATGGGTTTTCCTGGCTCCAAAGTCCTTGCTTATACTGCAGTACCACGCTGCCTGAACTAAACATATCAGAGACCACCCAGGAGTAAGTGGTGGAGCCAGAAAAAAAATTGGTTTATAGTACACTGTCAGGCCTTCATTTTAAGATTCAGGTAGAATTTATTACCCAAAATTGTTAAGGGTGTTTGCTGTTCTAAAAGGTCTGAGTTCTCAGCATCCACATCTGGCAGCTCGCAACCACCTGTAACTGTAGCTCAAGAGATCTGACTCCCTCTTCCAGCACCTATGACACTGTGCTGAAGTACACACACACACACACACACACACACACACACACACACACACACTTAAATGTTTTTAAAAGAGAGACTAGAGTGCATTTGATGTGCTTGCCTGTCTATTACTTAGAATACAAATATTCCATGAACGTGCTAATGCTTTTCTCCTGTGCTACTCTCATTGTACTGCATCTACTTTGATACATACAGCTACGTGGATTGATTCCTCATGAAAGAAAAGAACCTCCAGTTCTATAAAACAATGAATTACGAAAAAATTCATTAAAAACAAGACACATAGTTGGTATTTATGATGTTTAATGGCATTCTCTCCTCCTCCCATCTTGCCACCTTCCCCAGGTGCTGGGGATGGATCTCAGGGCTTTGCCTATGCTGGGCGAGAGCTCTACCACTGAACCATATCCCCAACCCTGCCTTCTCTTCTTTTTAATGAATCAACATGTTCTGGGAGGGTGGCGACTGAATTGCCATATCTGGTTTAAATAACCTTTCCAAAAAATTTCTGTACATCTCATTGCTATAGACCTGTTAAAATAACCACAGAGTTTGCACAAATGCTAAGCTCTGAGGTGTGGGAAGGAGTGCAAAGGCAGACAGCAAGCCGATGCGCAGTGACTCTGAAGGTCAGCATGCAGGGCTTTCTCCCCAATACATGCCCAAGTTACACCTTTCCTGATGGGGAACCCGAAGGCAGTGCTTCCTACTTGCAATACCCTCCATGGAAAGTTCAGAAGTCGCTGGCTGGGTCTACTGCAACTTCGAACTTGGTAATTCCTGACTCATGGCCTGTGTCCCACATCCTGTGAGTCCCCTCCACAATACCTGTGGTTAAACCCTTTAATTAAAAAAGAAAAAGAAAGAAACAAAAACACCCCGCACATTCATGATTGGTGAATGGATACATAGTTCAAACAAGAAGTGCCAATTCTTGGGAATTCTTATCAAAATGCCCAATACCAAAAGAGGCCACATGTCATCCATTGCCTCATTGCCTGAGACACACACACACACACACACACACACACACACACACACACACAACTTTTGGAAGTCAAGTCAGCAATCACTCTTGGACGGTTTTGTCCTTGTCTTGTTAATGCAGACTGCTGTTGCAGGAGAGCAGAGATCCATTCTGTGTAGTCTTGCCTTTTAGGCCATTAGCAGAGTCATTGGAAAACACCTGTTCCAGTGAATGCTGACCAGCAGAGATTTCAGAATCCGCCAGAAATGGGCCCATTCATGTAATAGGGTTGGACTGGGTAATAAACCCCTCAGGGTTTGCAAAGGGACCCTCTCTGAAGAGTAGAGAACACTGTGGTGCCTGAGGATAGCCTGAGCCTTGGGCTAGGACAGGGACTGATGGCTTTAAGAACTCATCTTCTAAAACCAGCTTTTCTTTCTTTTTTTTTTTTAATTCGATATTTTATTTACATTACAGATGTTATCCCCTTTCCCCATTCCACCCCCTCCCCCCCATTAATCCCCTATCCCATCCCTGCTCCTCCTTTTTTTGCTTTTATACAGTTTAAATTACATGCTAGTATTAAGGTCAGTTCTAGGCTGAAGAACTAGCAATACAATAGATGCAAATAATCAAGAAACAAGCAAGATAATAAACCCAGATAGTCAAAGAACACGCAGGACAGTAAACAGAGTCCTGCAATCACACAAAACCAGCTTTTCTACCCAAAGGGCAGTGCTTCATTTCGAGCTAGTTGCTTTTACCTGAACATTTCCAATTATGGAAAATCATTCCTTGGGTTTGGACCCTATATCCTAATATTCACAGGACACAGTGGCACTGTGAGACTGGCAGAAAAAAACCTGATTGTCCACAAAGAAAAACCCTAACTCCCTGCTTTACTAAAGAAGTTGCTTAGAACTTTTCTAAAGAAGTTCCAGTGGTTGCTTAGAAACAACCATCAAGTCAGTGGTGATCCTCCAGGACCTTTGTGAATACAGCCCTGCTGCGCCTAAATGTGTGTCTTGGAGCACATCTCATCCATGCTAGGGATGACTGTTCTTCCATGAACACCACTCACCAAAAAGTTTCACTTCACACCTTTGCTTCTAAAATTTTCCACCTCTGGCTAAAAATATTGCTTTTGGGGTGAGATTCAACCAAAGCAGAACCTTCTGAGGTGAAAGGACTGGTAGCTGAATAAAGGACTCCTGCAAGGGGCCTGGGGGGTTGGGGGTGGGGGACACGAGGCCCTTCTGTTTGTGTTTCCAGCCTCCTTGGACTGCAGCCCTGGCACTGCAGGGGGTGGAGGGGCTCAGGAGGACCTTGCCTGGCAGGAAGGAAGGCTGCATTTTCGCAAAAGCACTTCAAAGTGAATGTGGGTCTGTTCTGTGGGTGAATTGAGGGTAACAATGGCAACCCAACCTGCTGGGTGTCTCCTTAACCTTAGGTCATCAGGTTAGGAAAGGGATAGGAGTTAGCTGGGGACAAGGCATGTGCACACCTCTACCACCCAGGGATGTCTTCAATCTGAAACTAATTCTTCCGTGGTCTAGTCTCAAATGCACTTCTGCATGTGTGTGTCCCCATGTACATGCACCCAAGCTTTCATGCACAAACACACATGTACACATGCACACACACACATACACACATGCACAGGCACACACACATGCAGGCACACATGCATTCGCATGCACACATACAAATAGACACATCTACCAAAAATTCTCATTAGGAAGCTCTTACAGACACAGTGGTCAATATAAATGTCTAAAACACTGCCTCAGATCCCACAATCCCTTTAAATTAAAAGAAAAAAATTTGTGGGCACATGGTGTATAAGTGTGCACATCTGTGAGTGAGAATGGGCACGTGCACATGTCCTTGTGTGCCGCAGAGCATGTATATAGGTTGGAGGACATGCAGGAGCCGTTGTCTCTTTCCTTCAGCCATGTGGCTCTGGGGATAGAACTCAGGTGGGCGAGCTTGGCAGCATGTGCGTTTACCCACTGATCCATCTTGCTTGCCCTCGACCTAGAGATGTTGATGTATTTATAAAAAGATAAAGAGAGGAGGGATATATTCTGGGGGGGGGGGGGGGGGTGATGAGGTATGGGGGAAGGGGATGTCTCAGCGGGGCCCATATCAAGGCTTCCCTTCCCCCTGAGGGACCAGGCACATGAAAGTATAGTATGGAATAGAGTTTATTCAGGGTATGAGGAGGGGAGTCAAGAGGGTAGCACAGAGGCAGCGAAAGGCAGAGAGAGAAAGAGAGAGAGAGAAGAAAAGTAGAAGAGTAGAGAAATAGAGGCTGGCCATGAGTATGTGAAGAGAGGGGGTAAGGGAATGGGGAAGGGGGGTGGGGGAGGGGTAAGGGACAAAGGGACAGAGTGAGAACAAGAAGGCAAGAGAGAGCAAAAGGGAAACAAGAGACCAAGAGAGAGAGGAGGAGGACAAGCAGCCCCTTTTATAGTGGGTCAGGCCTATGTGCTGTTGCCAGGTAACTGTGGGCGGAGCTTAGACAGAATGCTAGCACATCATAGAGAGCCCAGCTGGCCCAGACTTCCAGGGTTTCTCTGTGATCTTGTCATTGGTACCAAATGAAGACGTAAAGAGACTTAGGGTTTGGGACTCAGCACACATGGACTCTACCCCGGCTCTACCACACACCAGTGTGGCCTTCAGCAACGACTGAAGCTTTTACTCAGTTTCCAGGAATGTAAGCCCTCTGACTCCTAGGGTATATGGGCTGGTTAGACAAAGGAAAAGAATGGAAGGCATGGTGGGTTCCTTGGCCCGTTTGGCTCTGCCGGATGCATTAGTTATTAGCATTGCTGGCCCTATACCAGCTGTGCTAACTTATTAACTAGGGACCTTAGAACAGCACAGGGTTAACAGTGGGCCATACATGTGACTCACGTGCACTTTCTCCACGAATAGAGGAAGATTGAGCAGAGTCTACCTTATAGATGGTGAGGATAAAATAGAAGCATCAAAGCAAAATATTCAACACCGTACCCAGCACATGATGAGCACCCCAAGTGGTTCACCTCTGTTATCTCCTCCTTGTCCCAAGTTGCCTGTGAAGGGACTGTTTGTGGCAAACCTTTGTTTACTTTCCCAGGCAATCCCCCACCCAAATATGCCTCTGATTATGGAGCCCACATCCAGCAGGCCAACCAGCACCTATGCTATTCAGTCTCCGCTCCTCATCTCGGGGTGGGTGGGGGTGGGGGTGGGGGAATCTGTTAAATATCACACTTACAAGGTAACACAGCTGGAACGCTCGGCATCTCGGGCGGAGCTCAGTAGTGTCTTGGCACCAAGACACACACACTCTGCAGCCTAGGGCCAAACTACATTTGGCCACTTTGTGCAATTCAAATAAAGATACTGAAAATCTTCCAGCTTATAAACATTGGACTGCTCACTAATCAGAGGACTTAGTATTAAAAAAAAAAAAAAAAGTCTCCTAACGAGAATTTTGCATATGGCAGTCTCCTTTCAGTTTGAGACCATAGCATATTCGATGCACTTTGATTTGAAATTTTAGGTCTAAAGGAATCTATTTCTAGACAGGAATCTCTTTCTTCAAATATTCAGACCTAGGCCATTTTCTCTCAAGGGTTTATGATCTGACAACATTGATGGCACTGGAGCCTTGGGTGACATAATTAGACGAGCTTCCCCTTAATGGGAGTGAGAGACAGTGATATCTTCCGTGCGTGGGTGTCAAGGTTCTGCCACTTAATCATCTGAAAAAGTAGTTTAGCTTCTCTCTGCCTTGGTTTCTTCAAAAGAGAAATGAAGAAAATAGAAATCTCATGATTGCCAGAACCAAATGAATCAAAGTCTCCTAAGTGTCTCTGTTACTGCTGAGCAAACACCGAGTGTGAATAAAAGGAACATAGGCAGTTCTCGGTAAAGGGTTAACTAGTACTTTAAGGAAAAGCTTTAGATGCAATGGGGCTTTTCTTCAAATGAACTAAAGATACATAAAGAAAGGTGTAAACGATATTGTAGCCCAGCCTGCTTTCATCCTGGTCTTCTCCAGCACAGATGTCAGAATAGCTGCACACACAGACACACAGACACACACACAGACACACAGACACACACACAGACACACACACTCGAAGCAGGTAAAGGTCTTTCCATGGCTCCCCTTCCCACACCTTCCATTTTGCATCACCCATTCCTCTCCAGGTAGTCAGAATTTATTCCCTAACAAGTAAGGAAAACATAGCAGAAACCATATGTCTTTCTAATGAGCAACACAGAGGTGGTGACCAGGGGAGGCCTAAGCTCAGCACTTATTTTAATGAAGATGTGAAGAGGCCAGAGCAGCTTCTAACTCAGTGACACCTTCAGGGGACTGCAGACTGCATCTTTTCCATCCTTGATTCGAGATCCAAGATCTGAGTAGGAGTTTCCCTGGACGCAGCCACCCACACAAGTACTGGGTAGGTTTCAGCTTTCCAGGGGTCCTAGGCAGAGAAGCGGGGTGCCTGAAAAGAGTAGGACTTCCGTTCTTTACTTGAAGAAGGGTTCGTACCTCCCAGTGTGACATAATATTAGAAGCACAGCCTGAATGAATCAGTGCTGACATGGGGGTGGGGGTGGGGAGGGATGTCCTTGTGGTTAACCACATTTTACTGGGGATTTTTATTGATTGCTGTTGTATTGAAAGAGACATGACTCAAAGGTACCATATCCACAGTCTTGTAAAGCACTGGGTTCTGCTGGGATTCAACTCAGCAGCTATGGATGTCAAGAACCGCAGTGTGGGGTGGGGAAAGGTTTGCTGACATCATAGGTGTCTGCTCCTCTCCTCTGTTTCGGAAGCGTTGCTTTCCCTTCCTTTCTTTGTGGCTGTGGCTGACCTGGACTCTCTCAACCTGAGGAATGCTTTCCTTCACAGACTGCTTTTATCTGACAGCCCACCTCTCCCGCGTGTTCATATCGTGCTGAGCCTAGAAACCCACGTAATATTTTTTAAAAAAATATGTCTGCTTTGTGTGTCACAGTTTTTTTTTTTTTTTTTTTTTTTTTTTTTACAAGTCTATCTCAGCAAATAGAATATGAGCTGCTTGAAGGCAGGGCTAATAAAATTGTGACATCAGAACGAATGAAAATTCTGCAGTCAATTCGGCCCGTCAAGTTCCTTTCCTCACAGGGACCTGGTGTGCAATGGCCACAAACAGCAGCCTCCTTGAGAGTGTGTGCAGCCTGTTACCTATGTGGATTGCTCTAAGGGACCTTGAGGACAGTTTTCTGGCGGATGTTCATATCTCTGATCTCAATGGCAGGTATGTAAGGCATGCAGGGTGCCTTAGGGAGGCCCCAGGGCACTGTGGCCTAGATTCACACTGGCCAGGTCAGCCTGTCTTTCTGCAACAATAAGAAACATGTAGCCTAGGTTCTGCTTAAAGCCAAGTTCAAGTCCCCTGGCTGCCAGATCCACACACACACACACACCTCAAAGAAGTGAGGCTGCACCCAGTGTCATGATGCAGAGGGATCTGAAGACTGTGTGTCTTCAGATTGTGTATAGCTAACAAGAGGCTCATCCACAATGCCTGTGGGGTCAAACACATCCGCAGTCAAACCGCAGTTCCCTCTGATGAGCGATGGATCTCGAACTCCTTAGGGCTCTACCTCAACAAATCACATTCAGTAATAAATCCCACATCTTAGAAAGATAGCAGTTGCAGCAGCAAGGACAGCCCGAAGATCTAAAATAGACGATCTGAGAGAGGGACCAGCCAGCTCTCTTGTCAATAGGCCTGGAGACAAAGGCCACCCATGTGCCAGGGCCTTCCTTTGCAACTTTCTGCTTGAGGCCTGTTTTCCTCTTCCAAGAAAAGTGGTCTTCCCACAATGCAGTGCGCACATGGTGAAAATGAACTGAATACATAATATAAAATGTCCAGGCAGTGACTTTCAGGGACAATCCACTGCAGAACTTAAAATGAGAGGGTAAAGGAGGGAGATAGTTAATTTGCCCTCCACTCAGGGGCAGGGCCAGGGCCCGGAAGGAGGTGGCTCTGGGAAGTGAGAGCCATTGTTTGTGAGCATCAGGACCTCAGTTCTATTCCTAGCACCTGTGTAAAAAAGCTGGGTGTGGTGTGACTGCCCAGACCTGTAACCCCTGTAACCTCCACAGGGAAGTGGAGCCAGAAGGGGAGTAGCCAGTAGCTTCAGCCTTAGTGAAAGATCCTATCTCAAGGGAAGAAGGAAGTAGATGATAAAACACTCAATGTCCTCCTCTGGCCTCTATACATACGTAAAGAGCACACACACACAAATTATATGCCACACCACACACATGTACACTCACATGAACACACGCACACACACAATTTAAAGACACTAGGTATCTATTTTGAGAAAACCTTGCTAATAAACCGTCCTTTCAGGCAAGCTCCAAGTTTCCTGCCCTCCCAAGGACTGCCCCCCACCCCCCTTACTCAGGGCTTTGACCAGTTTTTCTGAGGAAGTTGGGGGATGGGAAGAACGCCTCATCTCATATCCTCTCTTCTGGCACACCTTTAACTGAACACGGTCCTATTACTGAGTAGCTTCAACACTATTGTATGGCAGCGTTCAGGAGCTCACTCTTCCAGTCTAACTGGAAGTCTAAAATCCCCATGCGCAGATGCTTCTTCCTGGTAGCTGCCATGTCTTTTGGTATTTCTGAATCTGACTGTCTTTAGATACTTTGTATTTTTAAACAGTGTCTGTAACATTCTTCCACTCTCCTGGAAACTTGGCCCTCTCTCAGTTCTTCTCTACTTCGAGGAGGCATTGCTCACACCTCTCAGTGTGCATGGCAACCATGTGGTCTTCCTACTTTTTTCAATTGAATTCTCACAGCAGAAAAGCAGGAAAATTGCGGGCTTCAAAAGCAGCCACGAAATGAATGAAAGAATGGTAATTTGTCCAGCCCCTAGGAGGGACAAAGCATTGTGAGTTAGATCACTCTCTTCTTTAAGATCCATTAAAAAGTGAAGTTTAAAAAAAAAATCCCCCTTTTAAAGAAAAGAAAGTGAGGTTCTGAAAGGGGAACAGGCTTGCTGGATTTTAACCTGGTCTCTTCATGCAGAGCCTGTGTTTTCTTGCCACTAGTTCATAACTTAATTGTCACATGCAAGACAATTGTTGGTCAGAGGTTGAGTCCCCTTCTTAGCTTATTGACAGCAGCTTGGGGGAGGGGCAGGGGTGTCAACCAACAAAAGAAAACAATAGCATCTTCCTAGCTGAACTGAAAGGACCACCTTCTGTTCCACAAAGCAAAAGTAAGGGAGGCCCATTACAGACACTCATCTGTCTAGACAGATGACTAAACAGGGTCCCTCCAGGGGTAGACTTGAATTTCCTCCATTCAGCCTGTTGGATATTTAGCAATAAAAAAAAATTAAAAAGAAGGAAAAAACCCTCTGTTTAAAGGCTGCAGTTCTGATCCAACCCCTCCTCCACTGCTGGGTGAGTAGTTTAAAAGTCATTTCAACACAGGCTACATGTGGTAAAAGTCTCAAGCAGAAATCAGATTGAGACAAAGGGGGCCCTAAAAATACTCGTGAAGTCTGGCTACAGATATGAGAACACAGGCCCGAGTGTCCCTTTATAGCCCTCCTGACAGCAGCTTGAACTCCCTGAGGGAGCAGGGTCTCACCCAGGTATTCCTGCAGCTGGGGGTGAGAAGCCTCAGAAGAACAGCTTCCCACTTTTCATAAGGGCTGGGAAGTCTCTTTTCTCTGCTCCTTCTGTGCCATGGGGATGCTGAACTTCCCCTAACTTATAAAAAGAAAAAGACTATATAAATTGGGTTTTTTTTTTATTACTTCTTTGAAAAAATATAGCATGGAGATATTGACTGAGATTACACACAATCTATAAACGACCATTCCACAATATCAAACAACGCACAAGTGCAAGACGTCTTTCTATTGTCTAGTATCTTCCTTACTTTCTTTTTCTTTTCTTTTCCTTTCTTTCTTTCTTTTCTTTTCTTTTTTTTTTTTTTTTTTTTTTTTTTTTTTTTTTTTTTTGAGTTTTAACATTCTCACTGTAGAGGTCCTTCGCCTCCCTAGTTAGGTTCCCCCAAGGTAATTTTTTTCAACGCCATCACAAAAAGGAGTGTTTCCCTGTTTTTTTTTTTTTCTTGTCGTGTTTATCACTAATATGTATAAAGAAGACTACTGATTTCTTATATGTTAAGAAACATATAACCCTGCCTTTTTGCTGGAAGTATTAATTCTGACAAAATGTCTTCACTGCCTTCTAATATTTGTGTTTATGCCTGTAGACCAATATCACTCTCACCCTTAAACAGAGAAGCCTTTCTGTCCATTGAACAGGAGTGAATACAGAGACCTTTAGCTGTTCAAGGGATGAAGATACAGATGAATGATCTCTGAGAACTCAGCCCCACATAAGATATTCATACCATCTCCTCTATGGCTCCGGGACGCTTCAGGAGATGGGGACTCTAAGAATGTAAGAATGGAAAGATAGGGAGAAGAACTGAAAAAGTTTACCTCTGGGCAAGACACTGCCATGACAATCACCACAGATGTAGGTCTACACAAACATGGGCCTATCATTAACAGCTAGGCATGGAAAGGGGAGGAGGGAAGGGGGCCTTCTTCCCATTGCTGAGCTATTTGCTGATAGAGTCAGAGAGAGGGGAGTCATTGCCTTCAGCTGTGTACCCACTGGTGACACTATTGGGCCCTGGTTAAACGGAGTGGGTTGTAAGACACAATGAAAAATCATGAACCTGGGATGGGAGGGAGAGTACAGATACGACACAGAATAATTAGACTACATTATATACATGTACCAAACTGCAAATAACGAAATTAAGAAAGAAAGAAAAATACAACATGGAGATAGAAACACAGGCTGGGAGTGGTCAGATTTTTTTTAAGCCTATTAATACTACTACATTTAGCAGACACAGCGTTCCTCCGGGTAGGCAATTCGGAGCTGTCCAGTCTGCCACTCATGGAGAAGTGCAAGCATCATGTGACTAAAGCCCACTCTCTCTCTTTCTCAGAAGCCCTCAGCAGGATGTACAGTGCTTTTTCTATTACAGTGCCTATTTGCAAAATTCAGTCCCTGTCTCATTTAACAAATATTTACTGGGCTCCAGAATGTGCCGCATTCCTTCCCATGTGTGGGGATTGACAGGCTTGGCAGAAAAGGCTATGGAAATTTTTGAGTCCTACTGCTTGATCCCTGCTGGTAGGTTCCTGATCTTTCAGCAGGTGTTAGAGAATGAATGCACTCTTTAAGCAAGTAGGGAGTGCTGAAATTCACCAGGCTGAAAACAAAACAAAGAAAATACCAACAACAACAAAAATCACCGTTGTCTGCACAAATAACAACTGTACATTGCACACCATAATTATTGACCAGCACAGGGAGGAAAATGAACACACACTCATTATGCATCTCATATGCAGAAAAGAAAATAGTTTTTGCTCTTCAAAGAAAATGCCTGGATCCCTGCTTTACCCTGATGTCTGTGTTTGAATCCATGGGTGTCACGAGCTTCTAGGAGAAAGATATTGTATCTAAGAAAATAAAAAGGAAAGAAAGAACACATCTTTAGGCTGGAAAAGAGCGACTTCCTTGTACACGAGACACACATGGTTCCCAGCCCTTGGAGTCTGTCTCTCTGTCATCTCATTCCTACAAATAAAATCTCACTTAAACTTGAAGTTTATCCCTTAAGGGAGAGCTGCCTCTTGAGTCAGACACCCCAAGTTCATGCTCTGGCTCTGCCATCTATCATCTCTGTGACGTTGGAAAAATGACATGTGATATCTGTAAGCCTCTACTTCCTGCCTATAAAACTGAATAATCGTGGTCACATATAAGGCCCAAACAGACATTAGCCCAGGGCCCAACTATTTACCTGATAACTATCAGCAACATCATTCATAGTTTGTTGTGTGTATAGGTGTGTACATGGGTGTGTGTCTTCATGTATCTGTGGGTGCACATGCATGTATGTGCAGATAGAAAGCAGAAGACAACCTGGGCGTCATTCCTCGCTTGCTGTCCACGCTTTTATTGACACAAATAAGTTCTCTCACTGGCCAGGACTTACCTAGTAGGCTGAGTTTGTTATATTGAGTGGAGGGATCTGCTTCTCTTCCCCCAATCCCTGCAAGCTCAAGCACTACCCCTAGCCCACCCCTGTCTTCAGAGCTAGGACTATAAGCACATAGCACAGACCTGGCTTTTTTTTATGTGGGCTCTGGAGATCAAACTGGAACCCTCATGCAAGCCCTCTACAGCCTGTGCTATCTCTCCTGCCCTTATAATATTAAAAAAGAATGCACACTTTCCATCCATCAACACTCCCACCCTAGATCCCTCAAAATATAACGTAAATAGCTCCACAGAACTACAGGATGTATTATAAGCAATAGGTATTCCCCACAAACAGGTTCTCAGACCACCTGAATAGCCTTTTGAAAGCTCAGGATTCTAGGTCTCTCCACAGATGACTGGGTCAGAACTTCTCCAACTGGTCTGTCTATAGCACAGGTGATGTAGGCTTCCCAGTTGATCTGGAGGCACAGTGGGGGCTCAAACTCTGAATTAGCGCTACCATGCCAGGACATGATTGCTTTTACTTGTGGAGCTCAGACAGAGTCAGCATACCTGTGGGTCAGCCACGCCAGTGATCCACTTTGTCCTGTGTCTGAGCAACAAACTCCTCTGCTTCCTAACAACGCTACTAGAATTGATGACCCTTGAAGTCACCATGGTGGGGGTCACCTCCATGGTGCCCTGGATAGGGACAATGGATGGCGTCAGTAGCAGTCAAGTCTTGGGAAAACAAGCAACATGGACCAGAAAGCCCCCAGCTGCTGCTGTGAGCACATATGGAGTCAGCTCCACTCTGGAGCAAAGACACAATCCAACTGAATATTAGAAAAATATGCTCTGACCATTTAGATTTCAGAAGGATCCAAAACCAATTTAGACTCCAGTCGGTGGACAAAGTTCATATTCAGCGAAACGGCTCCAGCCGTTGCATCATACACACAACAGGGCGATTCAGAAATACAGATGTCCAGCCATGTGCAAAACAATGCTTTCATTTTTTTCTTCTCCTTCCCACCACTGACCCCAAGAGCAGGCTGGAAAAGCTTAGCATCTGTTGCTACTAAGAATAGGCTGTGCCGATGGTTATTTATGAACTTGGAAGACACATGCTACCTTGCTCACTCAGGGGTCCTCACAGCAGAGAGCTGTCATGGCAGTAGGGGGTCACACAGCAGCGGCCCTTTCAAACCAGAGCTACTTCCCAGTTTGCTCAGTGGATACAGCAGGTGAGAGCCTGACTAAACTCTGTACCCAATGTGTCACTATCAGGAGGCTGAAGTTCTAGAGAATAACATGGTATACGACGCTTAAGACAGCATGAGATATACAAGGAGCAGGAGATCTGGTTCCCTCTCACAGACTGCTGAAGACTCAGGGCCTCATAATTAGCTAGAATCCTTGCTGTGGACAATCTCTACTGTAGACCCCTCTGGGCATGTCAGAACTAGGACAATAATCTAGGGCCCTAAGGCGATGAAGGTCACTGCTTTGGAGGTAAGCCTATTTCAGCATTTCTCTGACACACAAATTAGCATACACCATATCAAGACATGCTTCAGAAACCTGGTACTTCCAACCATGCCTCTGATACCAGAAACATTTGTCTCAACTGAAGGAACAAGTCATTATGAAAATGAAGGCAAGCGACATGCGTGTCTACCTTTGTAATGTCAAGCCACTTGCTTTGAAAGCTGTACAGACACCGTGTAGACTGAGTTCATATCTACAATATAGAAAATCTTCAACACTGGTGAAATCCATCTCTCTTTCTCAACTCTTCTACCTACCCTGTGATAAACAATGTCATTTGTTCAAAATGTTGGCTACCCTTTTCTGTGGACCAATTCTCATGCATCCTCATCCTCTCCCTGTGCCCTCTGATGCTACTAAAATCAGGCTTGGCCATGTGACTTGTGGAATATGGGTAGGGGCTGTTACCATGCCTAAGATAGGGTCCCTGAATGGAGAGCTCCCAGAGTATCATATAGTCAACTCAGAAGGTATACTATAACAGTATGAATAATAGATGCATCTTTGTTCTCGGCCATTAGAATTGACAGCAGGGCTTCCAAGGTTGACCTTGAGCTTATAGAGTGATACTGTATTTCACGGGGTCCAAACTACCACTGCACAGTATTAAATGCGTGTCTACAATCAATAGGCTAAATGCATCTTTTCAGTGAACCAACTTTGAAAAATAAGCCCGTCATACAACTCTATAATTCTATTCTCCAGCCTCAGTCTTTCAAAACTTACAAGAGGAGAGCTCTTATAGACACACTTCAATTTCTTCAAAGACCCTGGTAAGTCTTCCTGGCTGCCTGCTTTCTGACTCATCACACAAACTCACGGGGAAAGAACGAATCTGCTTCCAGAAAACATAAAACACTTCCTGCTGCGGCCAGGTAGCCAAACTACAATCCCAAAGGTCATCTTTCAGGTTTCAAATACCATCCCTCTCTAGAAGCTGTCCTTTACCTCCCGAAGCCGTTGCTAAGCAACACATTTGGCCTCTGGGATGCCTTGCTTGAGATCAATCACGTAGTGTTGGCTTTTGTTTTGGGCTATTTGGTTTGGACTGCCTACATTCCTAACTAAGCTGTAGATTCCCTGAAAGTGGGATCTGCACTAGTTAGCCCTGCCAACTTGATACAGTCTAGAGTCATTTGAGAGGAGAAACTGAGTTGAAGAATTGCCTGAACCAAAGAAGAAACTCTATAAGATATTGCCTTGACTGTTGATTGATTGGGGGGGGGGGGGGAGCCGACTGTAGGTGGCGCTACCTGTAGGTCTTCCTGGCCTGTATAAGAAGATTAACTAAACATGAGCCTGAGAAGCAGCCTTCCTACATCATTTCTGCTTCAAGTTCCTGCCTTGGGTTCTTGCCCTGTCTACCCTCAATGACGGACTGTTACTGAAAGCCAAATAAGCCCTGTCCTCCCCCACATTGCTTCGGCCATGGTGTTACAGCAATAGAGAAGAAACTAGAATAGAGGCTATGCCACATTCCCACGCTGGCCGTCTACAGACTCCATTGATATTTCTTGTTCAGATAAAGGAATGATATCAACCTCTGAGTGTGAAGTCTTTGTGCTCAGAGCTTAAGAATTAGCAAAATCTGGCCCAACAGAAATCTCTTTGAGTGATTGACCCACTCCCTGCTTTAAGAACTGACTTTAATATTTAAATAAAGGCATTCACATTTCAATGTCTTCTACTGGGCTAAGCTAGGCAGACCCAGAGATTTGTGAGCTGGTTTTCTGCTTTGCACAGGGAAAGGTAGAGTATCATCCTTGGAGGCTAAGGCATGGTCACCTATGAGGTCAGTACTCGGTGTCCATGACCAATGGGTCAAAGGGGACTATTACAACATCATAACAAGCATACACTCCAACTGCTACCATTTCGAGTTTGTCAGTCCAGGATGGGAGACTTTGGGAGACATTTTCATGTACAGAAGGATGCCAGGATGGTTTCTGGTCAGAAGAGAAGGAAGTGAGTTACTGATTACCCAGAATTACTAATTCAAAGCAATCAGACATGGTGAGATGGCTCAATAGGTAAAGGTCCCCACAGCCAAGCTAGCCAACCCGAGTTCAACACCTGTTTCCACACAGCAAAAAAGAGAGAACTGACTTCTACACTGACTACATGACACTTGTGGCACCTGCCCACCCCTCACACCACCTTACACCAAAATAACAAGTGCTTATGGCACGTGAGCCTGTGCATAGAAATGTCATTTTGGTACGGATTTACATGGAAGTGTCCTTGGAAGGTCTCACTCCCATGCTTTAAAAAGACCTTGCTAGACTTCCTGCTTCTGCCTGGGCTACTCTGTGCTCCATTCTCAACTCAGCAGTCACAATAAACCTTTAGTAAAGCCACCCTGGCTTCTGAGGAAAAGTCTCAGATATCCAATAGCCAACAGGACCCTGCATGAACGTTCCCCCATTTGCCATCCACTTCCTTCTCCTAAGATCCTTCTGATAACCTCAGGCTATGCCAGATCAGTCTGGCTGTTTCCTTTGCAGCTATGGTCTTCTCTCACAGACACTCTGGTCTCCTTCCAGGCCCTGCTTGAACATTACCTTCTTAAACAGCTCTCCCATGCCCTGCCTGTGTGAAACTCTCACTCACCCCTTCATCCCCTCGCTCTCCTCTTGCTCACAGAGCACTTGAACATTTATCAGCTTGCACCTTCCCCTTTAATCTTTGCCACTCAGTGGCAATATCATGGCTACACTGGTGCTCAATAAAAGCAGACCCTCAATAAATTCTGTGAAATAAATTAGCATCTCATAAGGAAGTCCCCTCTTTACTTTTTGGTTCTCCATGTTTGCTGCAAGCATTAGATGCTCGTTTTAGGATTTTCTCAATGACTGTAGTTAACGTAGAGGTCTTTCCACTAAAAGCCTGTTGTGGGGTAAAATTAACCCTCCCAGTGATTCGCATGCCGCAGCAGTAAGATCAGTCATGACAGGAGAACTGGGTAGTTCTCTAGATAGCATGATGCCTGAAAATGAAGTAAAAGCCATGCTGAAATATTCCTACTGTAGGGTGAGACTCAGAAGCCTGGGTGGTTCAAGAATCGCATCAGAATTTTGGGAGGCATGGTGTTGCACAAGTCAATGATTGATTCCCACCCGCTCTAACACCTTTGAGAAAAATATCATTTGGAAAGTGAAAACAGCAGTTACCAGAAGAAGCTTAGCTTGGTTCAGACAGTGGGGTTGGCATTCTGTTGTTGGCTAGATCCTAACCTCTGTGGGATGTGTCAGAATGAGAATTCAGGCCATAATGAGGGTCTCCATGTTTTGACCAAATACCACCCCGGGGAATTCTACATAAGCTTATGTCTATGCCTGTCTTATGTGCATTAAACATCCTTTGGAGGCTGAGGAGATGCTCAGTGCTTAAGGGTGCTTGCTGCTCTTACAGAGGAGCCAGGTTTGGTTCCCAGTACCTACAGAGCAGCTCACAACTCCAGTTGCAAGATTCAAGACTCTCTTCTGCACTCCTCAGGTACTGCATGTATATGTTGCATGTACATGCACACAGACAAAAAAAAATAGAAAAAAAGAAAAAAAATGTTTAAAAAAGAGAAAACTTTACACATATAACATTTTTTAAAAAAAAAATCATCTCCTTCACACTACACAGGTGCCTGGCTGAAGGCACTTGAATGAAAGGATCACTCCCCTATTTGATTCCAAGACGGGCATCTGCTACCCTTATGTGTCTAAATCATTTCTCTATACACGCAAAGCCTTTCCCTGTGGTGAATCTGGAGCAAGGGCTTTGCACAATACTTTAGTGACAGCTCTACCTCAGTGTTTGTGGGTACCTTGGAAAATAGGAGGCACATAGAGAAAACTGACTGGACTGTGGGTCCAGGGGCCCTCCCTTGCAGCACCAGCTGATCAAACAGAGGTCCTGCTGTATCTGAACCCCTCCACAAGGGCCTCTGTGAGTAAACAGACCAGCATCATCAGAGGTGATGCCAACTTCAGTGACATCAGGAGCACCTGCAGACTGTTTAGAGTTGCAATCTCCCAGCTGCCCCCACCCAGTGCTTCTGACTCTACTGCGCTGGGACAGGCCCAGGGAAGCTGCCTTGGGGTATACAAACATAGGCTATGCTTGAAATGGCACCTTTAAATCTTTGTTTTTTAAGATTTATTTATTTTATGTGGACGAGTGTTTTGTCTACATGTAAGTCTGTGCACTACGCCTGTATTTGGTATCGTGGAGGCCACAAGAGGCTTTCAGATCCCCTGGAACTTGAATTACTGATGGCTGTGAGCCACTGCAGGGTTACTGTAAACCAAAACCAGGGCCACTGCAAAAGCAGCCAGGGCTCTTCCCTCAGCCATCACGCCAGCTCTCATCAGTAAACCTCAATGGAGCCACTGACATCCCTACATGATGAGTTTATCTTTGTGACTGTTAATCTAAGTATCCATAGAGAGATTCTGTTTCCCTAATGTCCTGGGATGATAGACATGGACCTCCACATGCAGCTATCACTAGGACGGGACACATCCTCCCTTTTGGCATTGCAATTGCATGTTTGCCATCTACAAAGTTTGCCCTTGGGAACTATATAATTGAATTTTTAAAAATAGCAAACAAAACAACAACAACAACAACAACAAAAAACCTATGAAGTTTTAAGTAAGTTTGTGTTGAGCTGCATCTGTAGCCATCCTGGGCCATGCACAGCCTGAGGATTGAACAGATTTCTGGAGTCCAGCTTTTGTATTATATTAGAAAACACTTACACGAGTTAACCTCCCTTATATCTAAAGTTGGGGACGATGGGGAAATGTTCTGCAAGATCACAGCCTGTGACGAGCATGGGAAGAAGACTGGCTGCTTCACTGTTCAGGGCATTGTATTTGAAGCTGACAGGTCAGCCCCATCCCCAGTGTCAGACACCTAGATGCTGTCGGTACGCAGCTTACAGGAGAAAGAAAGGCAGAGATGTCCCATCCTACTGCTGCTGGCTGCTCCCAGCGGCTCCTTGGAATGGAGGGGCAGTTCAAACAAAGTGACAGAGATGGCTCTGGATTACATGTGTGCGCCATCATACCTGGCATTTTTACATGTGTTCTGGGGATCAAACCTAGGTCCTCCTAAGTACAAGGCAAATACTTTACAGACTAAGCCATCTCCTTGTCCCCTGTTAAGAAGTTTTGCCTGAAAGACCTGAAAGAGGTGTGCCATGTGGGGTGGGAAAGCCTTCTCGTACACAAAAAGCTATCAAAGCTTATTCCCGGTATCTCTTCCTTCACCTTCAGAGATATTCAGAACAGGGATATGCAGCACCCCAGAGGAGTACTGGAGTCTCACATGTCTTAATCACTATAGGAAGGGGGAAGCTCTTGGCAATTACTAACTGAAAATAACTCCAACCAAATGGGAGAGTGTAAAAAGAAAAGCTTGTCCAGGAACCAGGAAAAAGTTCAAACCATTTGCTAGCTAGGTCTCAGCCTGTTTGCTGGGTAGGAGAGCAGGAGGAAACTTCTACCAAGGCAGTAGGTAAAGACTTACAAAATGAATGGGCTTGGGTTCCCAGGGGAGAGCAAAAGCATGAAGTAAGTTTGGAGCCTGTGGGTAGGGTGGAGGAAAGCCAGGTCACCCCTGAATTCCAATGTCAGCCTCGCTACCAGTCAGTTCTGGGAGAAGGACAAGGGACTCACTTCTCCAAACTACAAATTTCCAGAAGGAGGAGGAGAAAGAGGAGAAGGAGGAAGAGGAAGAGGGAGGAAGAAGAGGAAGAAGAGGAAGAGGGAGGAGGAAGACTAGGAGGAAGAGGAAGAAGACTAGGAGGAGGAGGAAGAGGAAGAGGGAGGAAGAAGAGGAAGAAGAGAAAGAAGGAGGAGGAGGAGGAAGACTAGGAGGAAGAGGAGAAAGATTAGGAGGAAGAAGAGGAGGGGGGAGGAGGAGGAAGAGGAAAAGGAGACTATCCCTGACCTGGTACAAACCCAGGTCCGAGGATGGTGTGTGACCTGGGCTGTAGAGGGGATTTGACCAAGGTTTGTCTTTACTCATTTGCTTCCACCACCCTGCCCCCAAACACTAGTCAGTGAATGGCAAGAAATAGCACAATTAACTCTTTGGTTTAGAGAATGGAATAAAATCAAAATTCAGAACTGAGAAACCAGATGTAATATGTCTCACACAAGAACTACCTCAGTGTAGATTGAACATTTTGCTGATTTTATTCCCACTGTTCCCTCTAGCCACTCTGAGCCCTTATAACAAAATAAAACCATCAACATATACTCTTAACAGAACTAGGGCCATTTTCTTTTATACTACAAAATCTCAGCTGCAGCCACTATATGTAACAGTAGTTCCTAAGAAGCAAGGCCAGGCATGGAGAGTTGCAAGATAGGTTCTCCAAAAGACTAGGCTTTGGTCAGGGCAGGAGACTCAACCTCTCTGTGCCCATGTAGAACCTCCATGTACACTTCAAGAGTGCTAACTAACCTGGCCTATTTCTTTTCTTCCTGTGCATGGCTCAGACACAACCCAGTCATTGAATTCCGTGAGTGTTGGCTTACTCAAATCTGATTTTCTGTGGACTCATTGTCCAGAACACAGCACGAATTCGATCAACGCTAACGGAACTAGTTGATGTTCCAAACAGAAAGGAGTAGAGATCTGTGGCTCTGGTGACCCACATTCTAACATGTGGTAGTGAGGCGCTTATATCTGGACTCCAGGCTCAACTAGCTGAGGGCCTAATCCATGACAATCCATCTTTCTCATGCCACTCAGAGATGTCAACAAGGAAGGTCAGAGATGATGGCATTAACACAACTCTCCCTGGAGCCTCCCTCTGTTGCTCTGATGGGTGGAGGTGGGAAGGCTGGGGGTGAGGAGGCTGGGGGGTAGAGCTTCTTTCCCTTTGGTTCAGTACAAGAAACATTAATTGAACAGCTACAGCATGTCACAAATAGGAATGAAGATACAAACTCTGTAAAAGGGACCCCCTCCCCATTAACAATCTGGCCTGACTCTAGGGTACTCCAGAAAATGGCCTCTGTAGAGATCAAAGGGTTAATATTTTAAATCCCTCTGTGATCCCTGGCATACACAGCTCACACCCGGTAGGTAGTCATTCTTGCACACTGGGCAGCGTGTCACTTCCAAGCGAGGCACCAGTTCTTCTCATAAAACTGACTAGAAAATCCCAGGCACTTTTGTGACTGCACGCCTACAAACTTTCTCAAAATCCTGTCTCCCCTCTGACAAATTAATTCCCCACTGGAGACACATAGAAAAGACTTGGTATCACCATGTCAAAGGAGGAGTAAAGTGGACAAGTGTACTCACCAAGGTACCCACAGAGCACCTGGGACTGTCTGGAGCAAAAGCTGCCCACTGAGCCAGAGGGTGTTGTAACAACTGGGCAGATAGCTAGGAGTTTCAAAAAGCAGTCATTAGCTATTTTACTGAAGACATGCCCAGCCCAGAACTACACTAAGATTCCAAGTAGAATCGGGACTTGGTGGCTAGTCTTACCATCCCCCTCCCCCCACGCCGTCCCTCCAAACAGCAGGCATCTGGTACCCAGGGCAGGACATTAAGCAGTCCAACTCTCAGCTCCCACCCTTGATTTCTAGTCCCTGATCTCATGTCATGCCTTTCCCAGCAGCCCACACTGCTCAACGCAATTGTCCCCTTAAGGTACTCAAGTCATGAAACAACACTTTACAATCTGTATACTGAACGCGGGGAAAGGTAAATGCTTTGCATTAGACTAAAGAGGAATGGAAAAGGCCTTTATCCGCTTGGACACAAGACAGCCTATCATTAAGGACAAACCTTGAGCTTCTGTTTGGCTGGCCTAGATTTCACGGTCCAAAAAAAAAGAAAGAAAAGAAAAAAAAAAAAAAAACCCAAACAAAGAAAAACAAAAAACCCCACACCTGTGTGCATGTATTTCAAAGGCAAGAGAAAACATTGCTGGGTGTTCAAAGCAACAGCTTCCCTCTTGCCAATGGGATTTTTTTTTTTTTTTTTTTTTTGCATGAGAAGATGCAGATTAAAATCTGTTGATTTCCCATAAATTTACCATTGCTTCTGTATGCAAGAGATGACAAACATGTCCTCCCCTGCCCCCAAGATGCCATATTTTAAAGACCGGTAGATAAAAGCCAATCTGATGGTGCAATTCTATTAGTTATCTGGTTTGTGAAGTAATCGAAGCCTACATCCAGATCAGGAGCGGATGCAATTCCTTTCCAGTGCTTCGAAAGGGTTTAGAGTCCACGTGACTTCTGTTTGTATAACTGTATGGGTGTATCTTCGAGGAGTAACTGGCACCCTTCAGACCTGACTAGCACCTTCTTTTGACAAGACAAAGACCCTAATGTGCTTCCTCCCACCGAACTTTTAGTCAGTAACAGCTTTTCCCTTCCCACTCTCTGTAACTGACCTGACCATCTCCAACATTCATCCACTAACAAGACTCCAGTGACAGATGTTCACACATGTACGGATTTGGCTTTCAAGACAGAAGAACACTCTTCGGTTTGGAAATGGGGCTCCTCTCAGCTGGTGTGGCAGGGAGGATGAAGGCTATGGATGACCCTTTACGCTGCGCATGGCGCTGTCACATTGCTACCATATGCTGCTTCCAGCTTACATCTGCCGCCATATGTTCCCCTTAGTAAGTGACTGTACTGTTTACTTTTAGAGTTTCTCTACAGTCTGATAGGGAGAGTATCCCTCACCCTGCATATAAACTGTTTGTCCCAAGATTATCGAACGGGGCTTTTCTCTTTCATATCTGACCTTTACAAAGCCGTGCTGAAAGTTATCCTAAATACAAACCTTAAGGATTATAATCAGAGACGGGCAGAGATGCAAAGCAAGCTGCTCACTCAGCAACACTTGCTCCTCTGTGTGATGGCCCTATGCATTACTTGGGGGGAACCTAAGTCCTTTCCCTGGGAAACAGCACCTTCTTCAGGCCAGTACATGCCCTGATACAGAAAAGACACCATTCTGCCCATTGAAGTTAGAAGGCTGATATTGCCCAAAGTCATATAAATCACAGGAACACTTGTGGGAATGAGGGGAGGGAGGTACTGTTCTTGAATACTTTAAGTATGCACCTTTGGTTTGCTTTCATTCCACTATGAAGTTGCAGTATTAATATTCTCCCTTTTCCTTCTCCTTGTGTCCTGTTCCGTTGCCCATTGTCTGCTTTGTAAGCAAGGGATCTCTGGTGGAAGCCAGTACGACAGTAAGATCAACAACCATGTGGCTCTATAAAGAAGTCAATAGTGACTTCTTGAGTCACAGAAAGAGGTCCTCTCTGTTTTGTTTTTGTTTTTTTTTTAACTATTATTTAATTTGTATGTGATTGTATAAGCGTTGATACAGATACACATTTTTTTTCAGATGACTGAAATGCTGGTTACCCATGATGCTTCTCAACATAAGGGACTGTACAGAAAACCAGAGACATTCAGTCTTGAGACAATAGTGTTCAAAAGTACCTGGGTACTCATAAGTTGAGAAAGAGGAATATGAATTACAGAGACTAGGAGATGGGGGTGGAATGTTTAGCATGGATCCTTCATAAAATAACTAAAGACTAGGATGTAAAGCACGAGAGCATGGGTTGTTTTAGCCAAGGACTGGTAAGTCAGGCGGCCATGGAACAAACCCATGACTTACAAAGACACTTTTCCTTTGATGTAGCTGATTGGATGACCCTGAGGGATGTGGTGCGGTGGTGTAGCGAAAGGCCTTTCTAGAGACTAAGAGGTAAAGAGTCAGACCAGGAGTTTTCAAATTTTACTATGCCCAGGAGTCCCCTCTGGTGTTTGTTATGAATGCAAATTACCAAGCCTTTGTTTCTGGCCCCTCCAGGTTATAAAAAGGGTTCCAGAAACCTGCATCTGGCCAAGGGGGTCAAGAGTTCCTGGAGAACCTCGTTTAGAAACCACCTGGGAATACTGTGTGGAGTTCATTGTGTGTAATTAAATGTCACTTAAAACTCTTGGTGGGGCCAAAAGACAGCTGGGTAGTTAAGACAACTGACAACTGGTTACTCTTGCACAGGACCTGGGTTCAGTTTCCAGTCCTTCTGTGATGGCTCAGTACTGTCTGCATCTTCAGTTGCAGGGGATAATATCCTCTCTTCTGGCTTCCAAGGACACTGCATGCATGTGGTGCACATACGTACATGCAGGCATGGACATACATGTAAAATAAATATATACTTTTTAAAAGCCTCAATAAACTTCATGTCAAATTAGCTCCTGAGAAACCCTCCCCAGCTCTCTATCCAAGCATCCGTGTTATCTCTCAATAACAATAATTGCACAACTGGGTTCTGCCACTACCTAACAGTACTAAACCTACAACGAGTTTCAACTATTCTTAGGATGTTCCTACAACTGTCCCTGGGCAAGACAATCCTGAAGCTTCACTCAAGGCCCACAACTCGAACTCCTATGAAATGATACAGTGGAACTCTTCTGGAATAGGTCCCCCTCCAAGACAGAGTACCATCCACCACTCCAGTCCATAAAAACAAAAGCACAGGCTTCACAGGTAGCAAAGAGGCTGGTCAGGGTGCCGTTCCCTTAGGCCCATCTAGTGACTTTAGTTAACATACGGAGCAACATAATAACATGACTAAGAGGTACAAGAGTGGGCACTGTTCACACCAGCAAGGTTTGTTGGTTGTTCTTAATGCTTCCAGATGTCTCAGATATAAACAAGATGCTGAAAGACATGAGAAACTTAGGGGCTTCACAGACACCTCAAAAGGCAGGACTTGCTGGGCAGCACCAGGAGTGAGGGCTGGAATTCAGCTTTTGTGATGCCCCATCACTTCCAGACCAGGATAGAGTTTGGTACTCTGCCTTCCTCTGTCCCTGTCTCAACTTCCAGAGCTTCAAATGCCAAGGGATGAACTTGGATGTGCAAAGATATGCCAACAGAATCCCAAGAAACATCCCAGGGGGCAGTTCCTTCCAGAAACCTTCCTAGAAAAGAAATGGCCTTTATGAGGGATTGCTCTTTTCTTCTTCTGGCCCAGGGTCAGAGTACACCGCATGCACTTTTTAGAACTTTCTGAGCTAGCCTCTTAATTACAGAAATTCCTCATAAATCAAGTAGGAACAATTCTGGGATGACTGTGAAGATGTAAAAGCAGAAGCAACAATGAGATTGAACTGGTGGATGAACTGCAAATGGCCCTCTTTAAAAAAAAAAAAAAAAAAAAAAAAAAAAAGAGTCTCCCCAAATGGAAAAATGACAAAGTTGTATCAGCATCTGGTGCAGATAGAATAATCAGTGATACACGTGGTCTGAGAAGCACTGAAATTACCAACAAGGAAACCAGTCCAAAGCTTGAAAATGAAATTGCATTTCCCAGAATACTCCCACTTACAATTTGGCAACCATAAATATCCCCGTGCTGTTAAAAATCCACCAAGAAAAACTACCCAATTATTTTTGCTGTTGCTGTTTTCAGGTGGAGTGATTTGAGAGCTCCCCAGGCCTGTGATCATTTCGGCCTGTTTCTCAGAGCCAAATGGTGCATTCTTGTTCACAAGAAGGAATGAATGAGGGTTCTTATGGCAGCCTGAAGTTATGAATGGATGGTGATCCGTGAACTGGCTTGTTGGGACAGATGTGGTGTTTGTCAGTATGCTGTGGGCAAGATAGGGAAAGCCACGTGAACAGAGCCAAGAACTAAGCCAGGGCATTTTTCTTTTTCTTTCATGAGTCTGGAAAGGTCCTGTAGAATTTCCTGAAACAAACACCACCAGAGAGCAGTTCTCACATAGCCACTCCATGACTGTGCCTTCAGATATGTGGAGTCTTCTCTTCAGGAACAACCTGGCTCCTAATTACCAGTGTGGAAAGAGCCAGGAAGGCCTGAGGCGGCAGAGACACTCTCCTTGGGAATGGAGATGCATGGAATGGGCTGGTGTGAAGGAAAACAGCTGCCTGCCGAGGGTTGGAAATGCATTCAAACTATTTTCAGACGGTTTGGGCTTCACAACATCCACAGAGCATTTCCCATCTGCCTTTGGTTTCTCAAGTCATTGTGGCTAAAGAAAATTCTAAGCCAAACATTTCTAACTTCTCAGGCCTAATGAGTCCAAGGGCTGCCTGAGAGAATGAAGGAAAGGGAGTGGTCCACAGGACAGGGTTTGCTCAGCTCCACGAAGCTTCTCCTCTTTACAAAAGACCTAAACCCGGTCAATTTCCTCTTGAGCAGAAGAGTTTTCTGGCACCAGTGAAGTGGTGTTCCCAAGCTCCCCTAAGAAAGCCAGGGCACAAATTCACAGAGGAAACATCCTACAGTATACTGTTAAGCATGACCCAAGGGCTCAGTGTGGCTGGTCCCTTTGTCACTGCTTTGGATTGCTTCCTCAAATCATTTCAGGAGACTTTCCCCTTGAGACCCCCACTCTCTAAGATCCTTCACATGCTGCAGCCTTTGTACATAATTCAGGGCTGGGCCAGAGCTGAAAGTAAGTCTACCCTGCTCAACCATGGCTGTCTGACCTGGCTCCGCAGTGCTATCTCCACTTTTTCTCAATGGAGACTCACTGGAGCCGGGGTTGTGTGTGTGGGGGGGTGGGGGGGGTGGGGGTGGGGGTAGGGGGGTGGGAGGAGACAAGGAACCACTAAAAAGCAGTGAGACCACGCCCTAAGCATTTGTGCTCTGTGTCATCTTCACCCTTGCTTCACAGCACCAGGAAGCTGTTATTTTCTTCATTCTTAACAAACTGAGAAATGAAGCCCAGGCAGGTAAGCATAAGCCACAAGGCCAGTACCTGACACAGTTCTGAAAGCTTGTACTGACAGGGTCATGTTATAGTCAAGGGATGACCCCGTGTTTACAACCTCTACCCCACTTTCCTTTGGTCCAATCTCCTTGCTTCTACTTCTTAGCTAGCTCTAAAGCTCATTTTGCCATCCAGATCAGTTAATTTTCTAAAAGCATCATGTAATGTTTGGGAGGGGATTGCAGTATAGGTCAAAGCCAAGGGCTTGATAAACCATAATTTTTGTATCAACCAAGTGCACAGATAAAAGCTGAACGTGTTAAAGGGGAAAAGGATCCCTCCAGTTTTGTGCAGTCTTCGGAGATATATTTGCTTTCCTAGGAAACCATTCTGAACTTGGAAATGCAGTGCTCCCCTGGAGAACAGAGTCATTCTTACAAGGGTTGACCAGTGATGTCAGGTCAGGAAAGCCATAGTGGCACACACGCCTGTAGCTCTAGCACTCAGAAGGCTGAAACAGTAAAATAAAGAGTTCAAGGTTAGCCTGAACTGCATATCCCAAGGTCTGGGCTACGTGTGAAGACCCCACATCTACCAAACAAAAAGAAAAGCAATGGTGTCCATTTCCTGGACTCTGTGTTGAGGCCGCTGTTATCAGCAGGGAGTGCAACCTTTATTTATATAATGTATCACAGATAGACTGATGGCTGTAACTTCAGATGTCAAAATGAAAACACTAGGGCCAACTTCGGATATGGCTTGTGAAGATGAAATGAGACACATGTAAATATTTAAAGCCAGGCCTGGCACACAGAAGTGTTCAGTAAAGATTCACTTTCTTTTTGTCCATACCAGTATAATTCTCTAAAAATGCAGAAACAGGAAATGAGTCTGTGCTGCCTCAGTCTGGTGACACTATAAGTCCTTTCTCCTCCTTTAAGGGGGACAGGTCTTGTCCCCAGGTCTCCTGATGCAGGTCACTTTGGATGTTCAGTCTTTCTCAGGAGGCAATGCTCAGCCGTTGAACATTTACTGAACAAGAACAGTGTGCTAGGGTCTGTGCTAGGACCCAGGGCATCTACAGAATCAACAGCGCAAGGCAGTGTGGGGAGGCAGAAACGAGAGTAAACTGCAGGTCAGGACCTCAGGGTGCACAGAGCCAACCACATGTATTCAGACAAAACAAAGATGCTCTCTTATGGAGGAACCATCTTCTTACGTCTGCAAAAATCCTCAAAAATATTAAAAGACAGTTCATCCAGTTGAAAAAACAACATCCACAGGGCCCAGAGACATAAAAATCCATGGCCTGTTCATGGATAAAAGCCAAAAGAAAAAGCTTCCAGAAAGTAGTGATAACAAACAGAGATTTGGTAAGGAGCAGGGTGGACCTTCGAGGGTTTACAGTGCTACTACTTAAGAGAGCTGAACCTAAGAAAACACCAAAAAGCTATAGACCTCCTCATGTAAGAGGTTACCCACCTTGCCATCCTCTTTGCCCTAAAGGCCACCTGAAGAATAATCAGAGTGAACCAGGGAACTGGACCCATTGGGTGGAACTTCCATGGAAGGAAAGATGCGGGGATGCCAAGACATCCCAAGAACGCAGAAGTGGTCACTGGGACATCTCACGAACGTACTCCTAAGCCCACCCCATCTCATAATCAGTCAGGCACTAGAATCCACTGGGGTGACCTTTCTTTCTGGTGGTGTGAAAGCATTTGCAATGCAATGAATAATGATTGCCATGCAGAGGCCTACTAAGTGCCAGAAGCTGCCCGGGGCTTCTTTACACATGACCTCTGCAACCTGCAGAAGTAGGTAGCCTAGTGGAAATCTGAAGGGCTGCCATATCCTGCAAACACAGCAGGGTACTAGCTATGGATAGGCACAATAGGTTGACCACCCTGCAGAGGGATACACATCAATCGTGAAGGATGAGGGGCAATTTGGATTAAAAGCCAGGGGCTAAAGAGGGTTTGATGTGGAGTCAACAGGGGAAGCTGGTGGTCAGAGCACAGCCTAACACCCACTTCTGACTATCGGAGGTTAGAAAAGAAACAAACACCCACCCAAGGCAGCTTGAGGTTAGAGCAAGACACAAATTTCTTTTAAACAAAAGGTGGAAGTAAATCTTTTGGTCTAAACAAGCCTGACTCAGAATCGCTAACATGTTATTAAATTTAAAATAAAGTACCTAGAGAACAATGAATTCCAGGTTAAATACTAGCTCTGTTTAAAATATATTCAAGAGCAGAACACAAGCACACCAGATGCTTTCAAAATGACAACAGAAACATCTGTTTATCTCAGCCAAAGCCACATTTCGTCAGGCTGCTGGGAATCTGCAAAGCGGATTCCTCACTGAGATTGAAGGACAGACCGGAAATGCATAGAGACAGCGGAAAGGGCTGCTCTGGGCAGGCACCTGCTTGCTGCCCACCTCACTTGGGAATTTATGAAGAAGATGCCAGGGGCAATGGGGAAGGACCTAGGCCAGGAACCCATCCTTGCACCCTTCTCTCTGGGCTCCTCCACCCTGCCTTCCCGAACCTTCTAAAATTACATCTTCAAGTGTGTTGTAATCTCTGGGCAAAGGCCCCATAGTCACTGACCTCCTCGACTCTAACCCAGATTTGATGCGAGTTCAATAGTGAATCATTATCCCTATTTCACATCTCCATTTCCTCTAGGAAAAACGATTTGTCATTCTCTCATATCTTCACACGGAAGGTGCCTGAGAAGGGTTGCATCAGCAGTCTCTCCACCACGGAGACTTTCAAGACCTGCATTTCCTTGCTTTGACCGCAGGAGACGCTGTGGAGACCCAGAGGTGTGGTTCAGCGAACCACACAATCTTGGGGGAACCCCCAGCCTTCAAAATATAGAGGTCTACTCAGGAGAAGCGGCAACAAAACGACCTCCCTTTTCCAGCTATAAACTGTGTTTTAATTTGAGGCTTCACTTACCACTTTGCAAAAGTAAAAAATGAAGATCTGGAAGGAGATGGCAGAGGCACTCAGGTGTAGCCACACGGGGGCATTAGAAGTAGTGCTGGCCACGATTCAATAAAATAAGGAACGAGAGTCTGCTCTGTTGTACATTAATAACAGCCATCATGGAAGTCAAGAGGCCCGAGCTAGTCTTTACTCGCCAACCCCCCTACCTCTCTCTATGACTCACATCCATATACAAACATACACAGAGAATCTCTTAGGAGAAAAGGCAAAAAATACATCTTTAAAGTACGGCTACTACTGTGTTCTGCTAATATTCCCCTTCACTGGGCATTTGGCCCAATAGGCCAGCAATCTGTATATACAGAAAGACAGATTCACGAATTGAGTCCTAAGTCACATTCCTCAAAACCATCGTGACATTGGCACTCATTCTACATCCCGAAATTTCACTTGGAAATTACAGGTGGACCAGAGAAGGAGAATTGTTTAGTATTAAATGTTTAGCCTTCGTGTGAAAGGATTACAAAGGCAACTTCTTTGTGATTTTTCCAGGCTGTATACTTCAGTCCACCTAATCCAAAGAGATAGAATAAGCCAACATAGCAATTTACTGTCTTTGCTTGCCCAGGTTGCAGATTCCACTCTTCGTTAATACAAAGTGCTTATTCTATTGAAAGGAAAATCCAAGATAATTCCTCTGTTCTTTTTGTTTTCTATGTGCTGACTTGGCATTCCTGGTGAATGAGGAACCAAGCCCATTACTGAAGGCAAGTGAATGAAAAAATGGGTTGTCTCTAACGTAGGAGCTTCAGTATTACAATAATAAAGTATATTTCATACAAAATAGCCTAATCCACATTCTATTCTAATTATTCTCTATTTGATGATTTTATTTTAATATCCTTTGATCATAAAGGTATTTTGTTCTTGCTATAACTTTTAAAAATATTACTAGGAGCAGAATTCAGCAACCTAACCTGCTACCAGGGAGCTGTGGCTTCCTCCATGGACAGCACTGAAATCTGAGGTTGAATAATTCTGTGGTATATGAAGGCAGGGTAGGCTGTCCTCTTCATTATAATAGGATAGAAATATCCCTGGCTTCTATCTAATGAAAGCTATTTTCAGACATTATTGGCTGTGTCAGCAGAAGCCATGTGGAGCAAGGAGAGGAGAGAGCAGGACTCAACGGTGCCAAAGTCAGACCCACAACGTGTGCCTGCTTCACTGTGAAGAGAAGCAGAGAGGAGACTCAAGCATGGCCATGGCTGTGCACATAGGTAGTCCCAGCATAGGGAAGATGAGGACAGAGGGCCATGAGTTTGAGGATGACCTAGACTATATGACAAGTTAAGACCAGTTTCAGCTACAGTCTGAGGCCCCACCTTAATGAAAAGGTTTGGAATACAGATCAGTGGTAGGAAGTGCGTCCTTATATGGGAGAACCTCAGACTTAAAACAAAACAAACAAACAAATAATAAATAAATAAATAAATAAATAATAGGCAAAAAAGAAAATGACTTCCCCTTACCCCACCATGTCTCTACTTGTTTTAATATCAATTTAGATTCTTCTTAGATAGAAAAGAGTCACTTTTTCAGAATTTCTAAAGTCTTATACAGTGTCTTTTGAATAGCTGCACTTTGAACTTCAAAGGAATAGTCAAAGTGTTCGGCATCCACTAATTCCTGCTGGGCAGGCTATCAGTAAACTCCAGTACAACTCCACTCTGAGTCTTAAACCAACAGTTTGTGAAAAGATCAATATGCAGAAATTCAAAACTAATCAGATCCCTTCTTTAAATGTTGACACAGTATTATTTATACCCCCATAAATACATTCTTGGCTAAAATTCATACTAGGAGCTTGGCACCTGGCCAGTTCTATTAATATCTACTTATTTATACAGCACACTTGGCCAAGGATAATATTTAAGACAAAGTATGCCTGAGGGCATATACAATATCTCTTGTATTTTCGGTTTTAAATCTCCACATTGCTAAAAATATTGAGTCTGAACTTTATAAAACATCCCACCAAGGGCTATCCGCCATCTGTAGTGATATATAGTCACCAAGCATAATTAAGACATATTTGTAATACTTGAGTTGAAGCTACTCCCTAAACACTAATAAATTGGTGGGGGGGGGGGGAAGGCGGTGATCTTTCCCATGACTTCTCTATGGGCTTATGACCCTCTTCAGATTCACTGCAAGATGTAACAGGCACGTGCCCTCCCTACATGTGCCATAGCGAGGAAGAAAGTGCTGATATATATAAGACAGCCAGCCCTGCCCTTCGAATTCTCCTTGCTTTAAATTTAATGGAATTTCTCCTTTCTTTCTTTCTTTCTTTATTTCTTTCTTTCCTTCCTTCCTTCCTTCTTTCTTTCTTTCTCTCTCTCTTTCTCCTTTTTTTTTTTCTTTTTTGGAAGCACTTACTATATTCCAGGACTAGAAAGTCCTGGAAAATCAGTTAACCTACTTTCTATAAAATTACCCACAGCCCCTGCACAGTAGTGTTGAATCTGCTACTATTAATATAACTTTCTACTCCTAAGCTTCTACACTGAACACAATCTTCTTAGATCTCTATTTTTTCCACATAAAAAATGATAGTGTGCGTATGTGTGTGTATATAGTATGTATGTGTGTGCGTGTGCAAAAGTATACTTAGGTTTTCATTATTAGGAGGCTCAAGAGTGGGGTACAGAAGAGTCCATTTACAAATGTTATTGATACTCTCAAATCCTCCCTATAACCCCGGAGTCTTTCTAATTTGCTCATGACCTTGGTCCTGGGCTGTCCTGCCTTTGCTCACCTTCATCCATCTGACTTAAGTGCTTCCCCGGGTGGCCTGCTCCCTGTATACCTACGCAATGTGAGATTGGTTCTTCATCTTCTTTGCAAACTTCCTGACAGCTAATCTGAGCTTTTGCATGTAAACACCAAAGGAGTTATTGAGCCCCGGCATAACATACCTGCCTGTCAGCCCAAATATCTGCAGAATCAACACACACATGTGGGAGAAAGCCAACCGAGTCAACCCTTCGCTCAGCCTCTGTGGCTCTGGACTAATTACAATGAACTCTTCCCTAACATCACTGTGGCTCCGCCCCAGATAGAAATCCGTATTTCCCAGGGGGAATAAACAGGGCGGAGTGTATGTATCACCACTGGGGTGGATAGGACCATAATTATAATAATAAAATCATCCTGCTGGGCAGGGTTCCCTGCATCTGTTAGCCACTAAACAACAAGAGACTCTACAGGGTAAGAAAAGTGACCAGCAAGGTTCGACAGATGGGTAGACCCACACTCTGAGGACAGCAAGTACAAGACGCGGCAAGTCAAATAGCTATGGCTTGTCAAACTAAAAATAAATATTAGAAGCGAAAAGCACCACCCTGCAATTCTAACTTCTGGGATAAAATTACCAAGATGGCTGCATTATCTATTTAGGCAAGACACAGAGACTTCACAAAGGCAGCCAGCGAGGATATAGGGCATTAAAGGGGAGGAGAGAACAATTCAGCCAATGAGAAGTTTAGGACAGCGACTTGGAACACAAGGATGCTGAAGGTTTTTTTTTTTCCTTTTAGTGTTTCTTCCTGGTGTTTAACCCTCTCAGGTATCTCTCAATGCAGTTGCTGCTGCTGCAAGCTCTCTCTCTCTCTCTCTCTCTCTCTCTCTCTCTCTCTCTCTCTTCCTCTTCTCTCTCCTCTCTCCTCTCCTCTTCTCTCTCTCTCTCTCTCTCTCTCTCTCTCTCTCTCTCTCTCTCTCCCCCCCCCATCTCTCCCCCTCCCTCCTTCCCTCCCCCCTTTCTAAAGAACTCTGAAACAAATCTACACTAACTGTATTTCTCACACACACACCCCCCAAGGCTCCACAGTAAATCACTGCTACTGTATGCCAGCTGTTTTTAAAGCTATTGCTCCCAGCGAAACAGAGGGAAATATTTTTTTTAAATTGCTGTCTTTCCCATTTTCGATTTCAGACTGCACAGAAGACCCTGCTGCTCGTGAAAGCACCAGAGCACAGAGTCCAAGGTTGAAAAAGATCATGAAGAATCCCCCTAAGAAAAACGACCTGCTCCCAGGCTAGCGAGGGCTGCCTAGAAAAATCGATCGGGAAGTGAAACCTAATTGAGCCCAGTTAAAACCGTATTTATCCTTTCTAACTGTCCACGTGAGGTCAAAAGGGGACTTGGCAACGCGGTTTTGCAAGAGGACTGGGCGTAAAAACACCTAGAGAGAGCAATAAATGACCCGAGAGGATTTAAGGGGTTTGGAGTGACCCCCACCCCCACCCCTGCGCGCTCGTTCGCAATCCAGTTTGGTATTAGTGATGCTGACATTCTTAGGGGAGTGAGAGACAATAGCGAAGGCTTGGGGAGTCCCCAGATAGGTCTGCGGGAAAGTGGGGGCGCCTTTGGGAAGGCTAGTTTGGAAGCACTTTTTTTTTTAACTCTTTGTGTACCAGTTGGAGGACACCCCCACCCCCACTGCACGCCAACCCGGCAAAGAAAACAAAGTCTACCTTGGTCTCTGCCTAAAGTCATCCCGGGAAGCGCTTTCCTTTTGACAGAAGGGAGCTGATTCGCTAGTTTGTAGACCAGGGAAGAGGAGAAATCCAAACGACTTTTAAAAGGTCCGGGGCGTTTGTAGGAAGGGAGTTATGGAGAAATAAATAAATAAATAAATAAATATAAGTTGAAGGTTTGCAAGCTTGTGGATATCCATCCCACGACTGGAAAGGCAGTGAAAGGGACGAAGGGCAGAGCGGAAACGAAGCGATTGGGACCTGGGGACTTAGAGAGGAAAGGGCGAACGCCTAAGGCTGCTGTAGATCTGAGGAGCTCCGGGCCCACCTTAGACTCGGGGATGGAAAAGGCAAAACCCACGGAAACTGTACTTACTTTCCGAGGGGAAGTGGGACGGCATGTCGATTTTATAAACCTCTTTGGCATAGTATTCCTCGTCGCTTCGCTCGCGCTCGCAGGCGGCTGCCCTCCGGCTTGCTTTCTCCTGCAGTAAGTCCCTGGTACTGTTGTAGATGGAAATCACCTCCGGGGGGACCTCATCCGGCTCCGGATAGTCTTCCGGGGGGCTGGTGAGCTTCAGCTTGCTCAGGATCTGCCCGCGGATGGCCTCGATCCTCTTGCGCATAAACTGGTCCATGTCGAGGGTGCTGCAGGTAGACAGACTGAGCGCCACCGGGACCAGATGCAGGAGCAAAAGGGTTCTCAGCACACAGTAGTGCATGTTTTTAAAAGGAGGAACCGTTGCTGTTGTTGTTTAAAGTGAGAAAAAAATATAAAAAGAAACTAGTAATTCTCAGAGCGGGTCAGGTAGAGTTGTTTTTAATACGAAACTTTTGCAAAGCAGTCGAAAGTCAATGCCCAATAGAAAAACGTCCCTGGCTGGGATTCCTTTAAAAAAGAAAATGCAACGCGTTTCCAACGTGAAGATATTAATATGCGATGCTGGGGCGGGGTCGGGGGGAATCTCTCACTTTAAGGAGTAAGAAAGGTTTGTTTTTTTCTCCTGGAAGGGAGAGGGTGAGTGGCTCTGAAGTAGAAATAAACTTAAGAGGAAGAAATGGAGTTCAGTGTGTCAGGCTCGGGCGCGGAGTGGCTGATCTGAACTCCAATCCTCCGGCCAAAAGGGAAGAGACGAGACGGTCCGGAGGTTGGCAGGAGGCACGCTGGGCCGCAGGGAGCGCTGAGCTGCGGCCGGGGCTGCGCCGGGCTCTAACTGAGATGTTCAAAGACCGAGCGGCTCGGCCCTGCCTTCCACACGTGTGTGGATGAGTGTGCGTGTGGATGTGTGCGCGCGTGCGTGTGCGCGCGCCGAGGGCGAGCCTGGCGAGCCGCGGGGAGGCAGATGCGCCCCGGAGCGGAGCGGCTCACTCGGAGACTCGGTGGGGTACTGTCCGCCCCGAGATCCGCCGAGGCCGGAGCAGGCGACGATGATCCCGCTCCTGCCGGTCTCGCTGTGGCCTACACCGGGCTGGGTCTCTCCACGTTGCAGTCGCCGCTGCTGCCTGCAAAGAGGGCCAGCCTCAAGCTCGGTCCTGCAGATCCTCCTTTTCTTGCTCCAGGCGGCCAAGGACGACAGAGATCCGCCACCTCCTTAACCCACTGTGGATCAACACCGCCTCCTGGGCACGTTGGCTGCGAGCTGCCCCGGGACTCGCACCCTTCCCTAGGCCCTCCTGGCTTCCACCAAGCTTGCACTTTCTCGCTTAGGGTAAGTAGGTACTTGGATCCTAACTAAAATAGACAGACCTCTGCTGATACCTTCTCTCTGCAGTTGGGTTGCTCCAGAACGGCTTCTTAAACCCTAATACTTCTCTCCATCCCTGGCGCTTGCCCTAGAGCTCAGCTCTCTGTGCCTTCTCTCTCTTTCTCTCCCACTTGCTCTCCTGCCGGCAACCTCAACAGCTCCGCTCCTAGCAAACCTTCTGCTGCCAGCAGATAACATCACGATCCCGCCCGGAGCAGAGATTTATAAGTGCTCCCCAAACCACGTGTTTGCCTTCAACAAAGTGACGCGCGCACTAGGATTACAGTCAGAAGTCCTCTGTTACTAAGACCACGAGCTCTCTAGACCATTGAGGGGGTGTGGAAAAGGGGACGGCCCGTTGGGGAGGGCGACTGGCAGGAGGAAATTTGCAGTAGTCACTGTCTGTGATCACCAAGGGACTGTCTGTAGAGGGGCAGGCAGCCAAGCATCTCATTTCTACACGGGGATTATTCACTGGCAGCTTCCCTGAGTCCCTCCTGTATTGAGCGCCTGCACACGCATGTGCAGGCAAACACACACACACACACACACACACACACACACACACACACACACACACACACACATTCTGTTCCATGGAGCCCCAGAACACTCAAGGCCAGCCCAGCCCAACCTTCCAATCTGAGATTCTTGACCTCACTTTTGAGTTCTCAGGGACTCCACAACAGGTTGTTTTTGATTAGTGTGTTTACAATTCAGCCCTCTGTTTGCCTGTGAACTAGCAGAAAACAGAAGCACCCCTTCCACCCAAAGTATTGCTCTGTGTTACTGCCTTGAATAAAGGAACTGTTGCCTTCTCTGTGTGAGCCCCCTGCTCCTGTGGCTTCTCCTCAGTCTTTCTGGACAGGGATGAGCCACCATCTTCTGCCTGTCAAAGCATATTATCTAAGACACCTGGGATTTAAGATTTTGTTGACTACGGTCACACAGTACTCAGAGGTTGACATTTTCTATACAAACCTGTCCAAACTGGATGGATACCAGAATCGTTCTTGCCACTGATCTTTTTACCTTTCACCTTTAGTTAGTCAAAGTCAACATTTTAATCTTAGTGATGACTGCTGTGGCCACAATGACTACACAGGTAATTTAAGATAGACACTGTTGAGAACCCCCCCTCCCCAGTCAAGATCTCGATAGCATTTCCTAGTTCAAAAGGATCAAGCCTTTAAGGGTGCATACAGTACATGTGTGCATGTGTGTGTGCGTGGGGGGGGGTATATTATTAATAGAGGGAGCTGTAATGATATAGCTGGCAAGCATCATATACAGCAATGAACATTATTATTTATATTACACAGATAAGGAGACAGAGGCCATAGAAGTGAGGTCTGTTGTTGCAGAAAAACAGGAAGGGGTGGGCCTGGGTTCTCTCTCACAATGCACTTCTAAGAAGTACCCGTCCCAGAACATCTGACAAACAGGGATTGTGAGGCTCACTAAAAGTGGGAGATGTAACATAGTCTACTACTACCCTCTTACAGTGTTAAGATTCCACAGTTATGTCCAGTGTTCTAAGAATCCTGCAGAAAACTCTCTTTAATCATCTCCCCACCCACCTTGAACACGAAATTCCTCTACTCCACTGACCCTGTAAAACCCTGGAATGAATGAATTGTTTCAACACGCACCTAAATGATTCTGAAAACTGTATTTTAAAAACCTCCATTATTGGCAGACTTCTTCCTTCAAGGTCAGCTCCAGACGGAAACAGGTCTCCGGGTTAGACTACCACCTACGATTCTATAAGCTGAAACAGAATTGAACAAGAGCTCCTGTGTGGCTGATGGAGTTGTCCTGTGAGTCCCGTTCTGATCCAGCTGTACAGAGAGGACACAGAGCAGGAACTAGAGGCTACTGAGGGCCACTGTCACTTTGGAATACAATGGTTTGTGAGGATGCTGCCAGTAAAATCTGTCGAGTGCTCAACACAGGAGGCAGGGTGTGCTCTGCAGCCAGTGAGCCTTTTACTGGTTGCTGAGACTAGCCCGGTGAACAGCCACAGGTACATCTTAGGATGAGCTGATGCGGTTGAGAAGATGGATGAGCAGAGCAGCAGCAACAGGTACTCCCTCCACACAGGCAAGCATCTCAACAGTACCTACACTCCTGAGCAGGATAGTGGCTGAGCCCTTACAGCTCTATACCCCTTAGGCCTGATGCTTCCGAAAAGGCTCCTTGAGCTTTCACAAAGCCCAGGAGGTGACAGACACATCTTTTCTGTGACAGCAGGAGAGGAGCCTCTCTTGTCTCACTGGAGAGCAGTTCTCCAGAGCCACTTGGGTTGTCATAAATGAATCCTGTCTTCGGCAAAGCTAAGGCCTTTGCATCTCCATATTCAAGAAATAAACCCACCACACTTTTAAGGATCATATGCGCGCAGAGCTCCACAGGCAATAAGGTAAGAGAACACATTACATACACCATCTTGACTACCCCAGGGGTCGGGGAACTACTCCATGAGTTCACAGCCCTGCCCTGTGGCTTCATTTCATCATCTGTGAGAACAGGGACATACACAGAAGGCTACAGGAGGGGTCAGCATACAAGGCACGGGGCGTGTTTATAACAAAGTTAGAGCCTGCTGTCTGCTCATTAAACTTTAGCTGTTATTATCCTAGCCTCTCTCTCCATCCCAGTCAGGGGCCACTGCCAAACATGTCTGTGTCTGGTCTCCACTCTTCATCCAGGAAATACACAGGAAGGAAGTCACCCAAACCTGCTTGTGCCATTCTGCCCCTCGGCAACTGTAGAACAAACAGCCAAGAAACACACTTTTGATGAAATACAACACAAACCTGCTATCAAAGTTCAGTTACGCATTAAACATTAAGGATTCTGAACACCCTAACGTAAGATGTTTGGTTTCTAGGCCAGAGAGGCTGGGGGTGAAGACGCAGCTGTTTCAACCAGCAGCCCTGACTACTCATTAATGGGTCCATTATTCACTTCAGTAGTGTGGAGTACCCACAAAACAGGGCTGCTCACTGCTGACCTGGAGTTTGTCCTCTGTGTCACAGTAATGGTCTGGTCTGGGATCTCCTTCCTCTCACCAAAGAATAACTTATTTATGATAATTCTCGGAAAGCTTTCTCAATGCTTTCTAGCATTCAAAACAAACAAAACAGCAAAGTGGGGGGATATGAAGCTACAAATGTTTTTTCAATCACTGTAACTAAGTGCAAGGATAAGTCTTTTCCACTTTTCCTGGTAACCTCTATCTGTGCAGTTATTTGTGTGAGTATGCCCGCCATGGCACACACACCTGTGGGGGTCAAAGGACACTCCTTCCACCTCATGACTCCTGGGACTGGAACTCAGGTCACCATGCCCTTACCCCCAGGGCCACTTTACTGCTTTGGCTCTGTCATGTCATCTCTGAGTCCATAATTCAAAAACAACTCTTGGTCCACATCGGTTTTTTTTTTTTTCTCATGATCTGTATGTATTTCAAGAAAAAACAAACAAACAAACAAACAAAAAAAAACAAGTTTAACCATGGACTAACAAGTTCTCAGTAGAATAATACAATAATAAAAAGAACCACAGACATGGCTTGGTCAGTAAAATCCTTGCCTTGCAAGCACAAAGACCTTAATTAGATTGATCCCCGGCGCCTCCATAAAAGCTGGATGCTGCAGCATACTTGTGTGACCCCAGTCCTGGGGAGACAGAGACAGGAGGTTCCCTGAGACTTGCTAGCCAGCTGAGTCAGTGAGCTTAAGGCTCAGTGAGGGACTCTGGTTTAAAACATAAGATGGAGGGTAGGAGAAATAGACGGAGTCATCTGAGACAAACCTCTGGCCTACATACTAGCATATGCACACAGGTATGCATGCAGCCCACGCCCACACACACACACATAGGCGTGCATGTAGCTCCTACCCTGAATAACAATCTACTCCTATTTTGCTTGACATCTGTACACTGATCTCAGGATAAAGTGGTGGGGCAGGGAACATGAAGGGAAGGCATATAAGAAACCTGTGATGGTTGGAGGGAGAATGGTTGAGAGGTAAGAACAAGGAAGGCCAGCACCCAGGCAGCCTTAAAGAACGAATCCCTGTGGTGACCATGCTCCTGGCTGACCACTCACATGTCCAGCCTGCCTGAAGACAGTTCCATCAAACAGCTGTCCAGTGACCTGGGCTGCTGCAGCTCTCCAGGTTTTCTAACATTTAGTAATGCCTCTAATTTCTTGACCCTGGTGAAATCCATCAACTGAGATAGCATTTAACAAGTGCCATGTGCACACAATGCTAGTTCTGAGATATGGGGCCAGCCACAGAAGCCCTACTCCGGCTTCCCGGCTTCCCTTGTGTACCTGTGTAATCCAGAGACACTGGACAGAGTGAATCATCAGGGCTAGGGCAGTGGGGAAAAAAAGCAAAGTTGGGCCAAAGAGAAATTAAAATGAAAGAAAAGAGGCACATGACAGAGAGAATAGGGGCTAGGGTTCTTGTTGGTGAGTCTGACAGAACACAAACAAAAGTGTTCGTGTGTGTGTGTGTGTGTGTGTGTGTGTGTGTGAGAGAGAGAGAGAGAGAGAGAGAGAGAGAGAGAGAGAGAGAGAGCGCACTTGCATGTTGGGTGCTTATGTGTGGAGGTCAGAGGACATCATCTGGTGTCTCCCCTTAGGCTCCATCTACTCTTGTGAGACAGGGTCTGTGGCTGGTCCTGAACTCTCGGTGTGAGCTAGACTGACCAGGGAGCCTCCTGTCTCCACATCCTCAGCCCTGAGATTATAAACTAATCTATCATGAAGGACTCTTTCTGGTTTCTTATGTGGGTTTGGGGGATCAAACTTAGGTCCTCTTGCTTGCGAGACAAGGGTTTTACTGACTGCGCCATCTCCACAGAGCCCAAGTGGAAGCATTTTGTAAGATGCATAAGCTGTAGACACCTATCACCATTCGCCTTGGGGGGGGGGGGGGGCTTCATACTGTGTGACATTCCAAACATGTACAATTCTACAAGTAAACTCGCCAACCTATATTTCAAGTAAATCTGCCTTTCTACTACCTCACTCTGCAATTTAAAAACATGAAAATGAAGCAGAAAACACAGTAATTGCACAAAAAAAACCCTCTTTGTGGTTTGTATGACTGATGGAAAAAACTGGTAAATAAGTATTTTAAGAAGCAAAAGTATATGTTAATAACTATTTCTGAAAGTACAGCCAGATAGATGGCTTTGATCCATAAAACTTGAGAGTCACAACTCTCTGGTGACAACTTCAACTCTCAGAAAAGAAAGAGGCCTTAAAGATTCAATCAATGTTCTTCTTAATGAAATTAGCCACATCATTCATCATCCAAATCCAGGCACATGAGACGGGAAGAGGATGTAACTCATAAATGCACCACAAGCAAGGAGGCAGGGTACAAGGCTGTCCTGTTAGGATGAAGCTGCTCTCAAGTCTGTAGGAATGGCTCTGCCTTTCCCTCTTGTGGATGCAGCAGCCGCGAGACACTGTACACATGTCCTGCCTTGTTGATCTCAACACCATTTCACACGGCCCCTCTGAAAACACTTATCCTACAATTTCAGTAATTCATATAAGACTGCACCATCACAACAGTGAAGTCTGCAAGAAGCTGTGGGTCACAGGCAAGCCAACCTCCCACGTGGGAAGAAAACAGATAATAACCACAATAAAGATGAGGAAGGAGGCCAGCAAAAATAGTTCCACGGATAAAGCTGCTTGCTCTAGAAGCGAGTGACCTGAGTTCAATCCCTGGACCTCACGAAAAGGAGGAAAACCAGACTCTCTAAAGTTGTCCAAGTTACCACTTGACCTTCACACACTCCGAATGAACATCCACCACCACTAATAATATAAGAAAAATTGGGAGTTTGCAGGCATTTTATGCAGTTTAGAAAACTAACGAATAATAGATAACAGACATGAGAAACAAGTGTCCTCCTGCCATACTGTGGTGGGGCTGGTAGGCTGACTTAACAGGTAATAGAGTGCCACCAAATCTAGCGACCCAGAGTTCAATTCCCCAGAACCCACACAGCGTGGTGCTGTCTGCCCTGCACATAACAAATACACAAACATATTTTAACTACCATGATTGAGAGAATACTGACTTTTCATGTTGCTCTTTTCTGTCTAACACAAGCTGTTGCTTCCACAAACCAGGGACTCCTGGAAAGTTAACATCAAGTAACTGAGGGAGTTGTGCCTCAAAATGTGTGATCAATATTCCTGTAATTTGTGGTCTTAAAAACAAAGGCATCATTAGTGTCCCTAACAAATGGCAAGCCATCCATCAACCAGAGAAAGATCAGTAACAGTATGTCATGGTGACCCAAGCCTTAGCAACTCGGAAACCATCTTACAGATGACTGGTTTTATTTGCTCCTTGGAGAAGTCTGTCTTAGGATTTACGTTGAATGGGATCATTAGTGAACATACTGTTCTAGGGTCAGTCTGGCTATCTGACCAGTAACAATTTAATCAATGCCAATTACATTCATGTAGAAAGCAACTACTCAGTTTGTGGGGGAGAGAAATTCCGGAAGAGGATTCAATGAGAGCAGAAACTCTGCCACCTGGAGGACATTAGTGGTATTTCACAATTTCCAGAAACTTGGCATGCTCTCAAGCCAGAATTATTTTGCTTACAGTCATGGCATTGCCGATATGAAATCATATTACTTGTCTATTACGAAGCCCTTTAAAAACTAGCATGCTTAACACTTACACCTCAAGAACATTTCCTATTACTGCACATAAGATAGAAATTACAGTTTTAAGAGTATGACATTTCAGAAAACATCCTTGGCTCAGTCGGTAGTTGCTTAGCATCTGGAAGGCCTGGGTCTGATGCCTACAGAGGACCAAAAGGCTGTGCTAATGCACAGGTCCGCCTAGCACTCAGGAGACAGGCAGGAGGACCTAAAGTCCAAGGCCATCCTCACGTTGAGACCTGTGTTAAATGATAACCCTGCCTCAAAACAAACACAAAGTCCTTAACAACAATGGGACACCCTTAATTATGTTATGTTTGTTACCTGTTATGTCCTACGTGTTGACACTCTAAGCTAAAAAGCTTCTTTATAAAGCATAACAGAAATGCCAGCCAACGTGTCAAGCAAAAAGCAGCAGTCCAAGGCAATCCACTGCATCTCAGTAGTAAAGGGAGTCACACCAAGTCTGTGGGTGCCAGACAGCACCCAGATAATACAACCTTTTAATTATCAGACATGCTCAGGCAAGACCTTGTAATGGCTTCTCCAGCAACACACTATGCAATAAACTGGCCTCAGCTATCCAAACACACCCAGGGGGTGATAGAAGCTGCCACTGGAGGATGACAGGCATCTCTTGTTGCTTAGGTCTGTCTCACATTGGCCACATACTCCATGTCACACTTAGGACCACTAACTTAAACACGCTCCATTATCTTTCCCCTAAGAGTTTAATTTCTAGAATCTAATTTGCTCTAAATCGTCAGTATCAGTTAACATGGTGGGCATTCTGTATCCACATGGGACATTTAAAGATGCCTGAAGAGCTGTCTTAGAACTGGAAAGTAGCAACCCGTTTATACTGTTTTTACTCCTATATATACATATCCATGGTTACGATGCATAATTAACTTCCATATATAATTAGAATGATTACTAAAATATACTGTAATAAAATAAATGTACTCTCTCTAAAAGTAGTCCACCGTACTATACACACATCTTGTTGCAACCTCAGTAATTTTCCTAAGACAATAACTTGGCCTTTTCAATTAAAGGAAGACATTTTACAGCTTCCCTGCGGCACAAACTGCTGGCACCCACTGTCGTACTTTGAGGTCACTGTTAGGGTTATTTGAATATAAGCACTGCACTATAATGACCAAAATGGCTACCCCTGGGTTGGTAGGACCATGTGGATTCAGTGAACAAAAGGAGGATCCATTCCCGGGCAGGATGGTCAAGCATTCTCTTCTGCTGCTCAGAATAGCACACAGCTTCAAGTGGGTGAACTTCGCCTGACTTTTTCCATTTCATGTTTTTAAAATATGGTTTCCAAGGGTAATTGAAACTGCAGAAGGTGTCCTCACATCAAAGAGGACTTCAATAAACCAAGAAAACAAGTGCCCATTTAGAAGTCAGCTTTTACTCCTTCAGAGGCACAGGGAAGCGAAGCAGATGAAAGGCAGGAAAGAGCTGGGCTTCTGTGGTCCATGTTCCCCTGAGGTAACTGGTCAACCTGCTGAGGTAAAATCTCTTCCCTTCATTTTCTAAGAAGCAAAAGACTATGGCATTTCATCACGTATTAGGATTTTTCAACATGGGGTTTGTCTTTTCAGTCTTACAAAGGCTGTCTTACTCTATTAATCTCTAACATGTTTAAATTCTCACCTCTACCACCCATGACCACACTATCATCATTTGTATGTTTTTGTCTTCAGTGATCATTCAAAATGGGAAAATATGGAATTTTCAGGTAGCAGTAACATCCTCAAAAAAAAAAAAATAATGAATTTGTGTGTGGGTTTTGATTAAAAACGATTAAAAACAAACACAGAATTCCTCTAAGTGGTTTCTTGAACTGAAAGAGACGTCCAAGGAAGACCAGTAGGCTGCTGAGTAGCTGCTGTCACTTACTGTCAAGCACTTCAGGGTCACAGTGTCCTGTGCAGCCTGGCTGCTCCTCGCCCTGCTGCCCTTGTGGAGGATAACAACACAGTGACCCTCTTGGATCTGAGCCTTTATGTTGGTTACACGCTCAAGAGAACCCAGTGCTATTGTATAAAGACAAATATTATTGTGCAGATGTTATGCTTCTACGACCCAGTATTTGGGGAGAACCGCTGTGTCTGGCTGCCGACCTGCTGTCTTCAGAGCTGATGTCAGCTCACTGTTTATGTCCTTCCCATGGCTGGGTATGCATTTCTGCCTAAGATTGGTCTGGGTCCACAAAGGCAGAGAGGCAACTGTCTAGTAGCCTGATCAGCAGCTGGAAGGCCACCCACGCACACAGGGGACACAGCTCTCAGCTGTCTCTCTACAATGAGCCCCAGTTAGTCCTGACCCCATACAACTTTGGTGTTCCCACTTTGATGTTTATGAACTGATTGCATTAAGAATGCAGCACAATGATTCCAGGGTTAGAAAAACTGTTATTTATACAAAATGTGGTTAACACCTCATCACTGAAACTGGCTGGGCTAATAACACCCACGGTGTTGTGTTCTGTATCCCTCAAGTCTGTGACGTCTGCTCTGGCAGCAGGTCCACTGTGCACAGGGACAGGATGGAACCGTCAGATAGCTAAAAGTACTTCCCAAGAAAGCTCCTAAGGAGTGACCCTGACCCAGAATGAACTCTGCACTAGGGAAGTCCATTACTCAAATGGTACCCAAGGTCAGTGCTCCGAAGATCCCTATGGTGCATCATAAACCTATCCCTGCAGTGTACAGTGACAAGACTTAAGTACAGTGTGTTCTTCCTAAAAACTTACGCTAAAACCCAAAAACTATATGTAATTAACAGTGACCCAACACTTAAGAACAACAGCTATTATTTATCCTTTAATTATAAGCATGTCACACACACACACAGACACATACACAAATTTCAAAATATGTCCCCCAAACTGGACAGTTCAATCACTATTAAAACAGTCCTTGCGTATACGGGATATGCTACACTGAAGAAAGTATGGGAGACAATGAAGAGAGACTTGCATGTTACTGAGTGTTCTGTTGCTGTGATAAGCCAAGGGAACTCTCAGAATGAGTTTATCTGGGCTTACTGTTCCAGAGGGATAGGATTCCATGGCGGCAGAGCAGAGGCATGGCATGGGCGAGTGGGGAAGAGGGAGCATAGGATGACAACAGGAAGCTGGGAGCCTCTTCTTTAGTTGCAAGCACTAAGCAGAATGAAACCCAAGTGTCACACTCCCCCAGCAAGGCTGCACGTCCTAAGCCTCGCCAAACAGCACCGACGGCTGGGGGCCAAGTGGTCAGATAGCTGGTGGCTCGTGAGGAGATTTTTCACTCAAACTAGCATTGAATAGAATTCCAAAATCCACCGTTTTAATCACACTAAATATATGTGCTGGGTAACTTTATTATCTTCTGAGTCAAGACAGGCCAAGTAGCTCCAAGTAGCTTTGAAAAATTTTTAACAAAAAGTAAAAACGTATTTCTTATTTCTACCCATGTTAAAAAGGCCAACAGCCATCTCTCTGTGCCAGTGTCCACCACAGTGCAGGGTGCAGACAGGAGGGAACTGACTTAGGAGAAGCAGAAGGTTTACATGTCTGCTGACTTCAGTGGAAGCCAAAGAGTTTTCAATGTGTGCTCCCGCTGTGGAGATTAGGTGACAGAAGGTAACAACACATAAGAGGTTCACCTCGCATCTACATAAAAAGCCATCAAGGCTGATTACCCAAATAATGCTGAGGAGACTACAGGAAAGCTGAGGCCCCTCTAAGCTAGAAAGCACCTCTGGCTTACAGGGCCAAGCATTAGTTAAGAACTCTGTGTATGGATTTCTGACTGGCCCTATCAGAAGCTGCCCTGTTCAGATACCAGTGTCCATTCAAAGTGCCTCACCATTCACTGACAGCATCCCTCACTTCCTTACTCCTGGATGGCTATGTCTAACAGAGCTCCAGAAAGACCCAGCCCCAAAAGGTCATTCGATCCAGCTCTGCTGCAGCCCTCAGTAAGGTCCATCTGCCCTGCTGGCCAAACTGCAGACTCCTTCCTGTTTGCTTCGGGAAGGAGAGAGCTGTTTATAGGCGTGGAGCAGCTCTGTCCTGTTTCCAGAATTAGTTCTTTCAGCCAGCTCACCTAGATGGTCCTTGTGCTCATTACATGTGTAGAGCACAAAGCCTCTGCACCTACCACACCCAAGGGGAAGTGGAGACGAGGATGGGTCACCCTCACCGCAACAGATGAATGTGGGGAATGGATGGACAGGGAATCCTCTCTCCAATGGAGTACTCACCAACAAAGTCAAAGCTAACACACAGCATCGAGAAATCATACCCATAGCTTTGCACGGGCTTCTTACTCTAAAGCCCTGTAACAGAAAACCTAAATTCCACGATAGTAGCTTTACTTAGAAGCTGCTGGGGGTGGGCAGATACGGACGTGTCAACTTCAAGTGTTCTTCATCGGGAGCGATGTCTTCAGACAGGGGTCTCTGGCTAGGTTTTAACAATCACTGGTTAAGCTATGTTAACTGGCCAGCCTTATTCCTGTCTCTACCTCCCAAACCAGGGATTACAAAGGTTTGCCACAACCCCTGGCCTTTTCCATGAGTTCTGGCAAATCAAACTCAGATCCTCCATGTAAGCACGTTAGCATTTACTGTGGACAGTTAACCTTGATGTGGAAAAGGAGATTCAAGTTCACTATTACAGTTTTACACAACCCCTTATTATGCTGTCAACAAAAGTATCGGCGACAGAGCACCTAACATGGGTGTCCAGTCGATGCTGGCAAGGTGTGTGAAATAACTTTCAAATTCTACTAGATAGTGTATGGCGATACATTTCAGTAGCTAAAGCTTCTGCTGAAGTTAAAGCCTGGGGGCTGGAGCACTGGCTCAGCAACTAAGGGTGCTTGCTGCTCTCGCAGAGGGCCTGGGTTTGGTTGCCAGTGACCACATGGTGGTTCACAACTAACAGGGATCCAACACCGTCTAGCCTCCGCAAGCAACAGGTACACGCGTGGTGTACAAACATGCATGCAAAATGCCCACAGAAATAAGTATAAATTTTTTTTTAAAGATCTATCACCAATTACTTGACAGCATGTTTCCTAGGAAACAGTAATGTGACCTGATGGGAGGAGGTGCACCTGGAGTCCCAGCTACTGAAGAAGGCAAGAGGAATCTGGAACCCAGGGGTTTAAGGCCAGCCTAGGCGATATAGCAACACTCTCTTAAAATTTATTTAAAAATATTAAGAATTATAAATCCCGCACCCCAGTCTGTCTTGTCCTCAGTTAAGAGAGAGATTCATGTGGCACAAGCCCACGGACACACGGAGCACATTTCATCATTAAGAGATCCTTCTTACCTCAGTCAATCCTCCCTCAACCCCTTCCATGATGATGCGAGAAAGCAGACGCTGAAGGAAAGGCCACCTGCGGAGTGCCGACTGTTTACCCATCCTTCCATCTGCTTTATAGAAACAGAAACGCCTGTTCCTTCAAGATCCCACGTGCGGCATCTTCTCAGAACGCACCAACTCTCAGCTCTCTGTGGTATAACACATATTTTCTGTGTTGGCTGTGTCCATTCACACCGTGGCCTCAAACCTTTGTTGGGCATCTGGGAATTGCTTTCTACTCGTGTGGCCTGACGACCCCTACAGGGAGCAGGCTTAGTTTGGTTGATGGCCACTAGGTATTCTCCTGTACATAATACATTTATAAAAAGCCCTTATGAGCAACCTGAAAGTTTAACACCCCTTTCTTCACTCACTTTTTTTTTAATTTTTAAACAAATCTATTTTTTAAAGGAGTAAGATTTTTAATGACTTATTCTTATTTTATGTACACTGGTGTTTTGCCTGCATGTGTGTCTGTGAGGGTGTCAGATCCCCTGGAACTGGAGTTAGACAGTTGTGAGCTGCCACATGGGTACTGGGAATTGAACCAAGTCCCCTGGAAGAGCAGCCAGTGCTCTTAACCACGGAGTCCACCCTGCTCGTCTGTCTGCATTTCAGTGACTCGGAATGACTAAGCCTTGGCTCCCTTGTATCCAAGGGGTTTTGAAAGTGTATTTTAAATCTGTTAAATGGTTCTCAGGCAAAGAAGAATCGATGCTAGTATCCTGAAGTTAAGTCAGGTCTCCAGTCCATGCTATAAAGACATGACCTATTAACAGTGATTTTTCACTCTGAAATGATATTGCTTCAGGCTGTCAAACATTAACCAACAAGAGACTGTACTTCAAACAGTCATCCAGAAAAGGAATAAGACACATCATCACACTGCTGGCTATTAGTCTCCACAATTCTTTCTAGATAAACAAAATTAACTTCTTTTCCCTGGAAAGTAGTTCAGTTGGTAAAGTATTTAGCATGCAAGGAGGAGCACTTGAATTCAATGCCCACAACCATGTAAAAGTAAGGCATACTGATGATATTCAACTGCAATTCAGCTGGCAAGTTAGCCAAATCTGCAATCTCTAGGTTTAGTATGAAGCCCTGTCCAGATAGATAGATGGATAGATACAGACAGACAGACAAACACACAGACAAACAACTGAGAAAGATATTTATATTCACCTCTGGTCTACACACACACACACACACACACACACACACACACACACACACACACGTACATGCTGCCTCACAACTACCTATAACTCTGGCCCTGAGATCTGATACCTTTGGCCTTCAAGAACAATACATTCATGCCCACATATTTAATAGAGATATACACATATAAACAAAAATAAATCAATCTTTTAAAACAACAGTCATGGGGCTGGAAAGATGCCTCAGCAGTTAAGAGCACTGGCTGTTCTTTCAGAACTCAGGCTTGATTTCTAGCACCCACATGGCAGCTCACAGATATCTGTAACTCAGGCTACAGGGCACCTGACGCCACCTTCTGGCCTCCACCAGTACTGAATGGCCATGGTGCATACATACAGAGGTAGGCAAAACACCCATACACATTTTTAAAATAACAGTAACAATGTAACATATCTTTAGATAATGACAGAAGAGGAGAATTGAGACTAAAGCTCCCCTGTTTTTATACAATTTGATGTAGAAACAGACTTAGAATCCTAGATGATGAAGGAATTTTAGAGGAATTTTAATGGCCTTAGAAATAGGTAGGCTAAAGGTGACAGAAGCAGGCTATTTACTACCTCCCCGGCCAGCACACTCAGCAGCTGGGGCTGGTGATACACAGCTGTTTGGGAAGCTAAAGCAAGGTGATGGAGATTTCAAGACTACTCTGGTATCTCAGAGGTCTGACTCAGGAATCAGGCATGCGCCTCAGAGTCCTCCTCACACACACTGGCTCCGTTCTAGTGCCTTATAACCAAAGCAGAGACTCTAAAACCTCCAAGACACGTCCTCATGACAAAACCAAGTCACGACCTCTCTCATAAGTGACACTTTGGTCCAGGGGCAACTCAATTTTATTATGGAATAAAATCACTGCCTAAAGAAGTCTGTGAACATTCTCCTTCTTATATGTGCTTTGAAAGCTAGGCTCAACTTCCTGAAGTTAACTGAAGGGCTATAAAAGCCAGCTCTCCGCTCCAGGACAATCTAACCTGCTCATTACAGACAGTCGCATACACACTTTTGTTATCCACATGTGAGCTTCAGAAAACTGCAGAGGCGGAGTCTGACCCAAACAGTCAGCAGAAAACAATGAGGAACCATACTTGTTCTTAAGAGGCAAAATTTGTAGGCAGTACAATTTTCCCCTAAATTAGCTGTGTTTCCATTAACCTATGTTAAGTGATGTCCAGAGCACTTAGCATTCCTGTATCAGTACTGAGGAAAGCTTGTTCACAGTTACAGATTAAAACGACAAGACCACCAGCCACATAATTTACTACAACAGTTACATTCCCAAGTGCGATGAAGACACTCACCTTAGAGCTTTTCTATCATGAGCAGTCCGTCCTACGATAAGTCCTTCATTCTGAGAGCAAATCCAGCCAGAGCCCCTGTAGTCACACAACATTTGTAACCCTTGATTTGGCCTCAAAACATAAACATCTCTGCTCCAGTCCCCTGGGCAGGGTTGGGCCTCAATGTAGAGCAGACTCAGGTATGTGCAGCACACGGGTGGTAACAGGGCTCACTTCAGGGAAAGACAGAGAAGATCCTTCTCAAGAGAACACGTCACATCAAGTACCTACTTCCCTCACTAACTTGGTAACTCGAGCCAAGTTTCACAGATATCGTGGATGGATATCAGACAGCTTTATCAGTGTTTCTAAAATTTAAATAAAAAAGATTACAATTTGAAATTTTACATACCTTTTTCTTAAAGGAGTAACCCCACAAACCAATGACACCAATTATCCACCCTCCATGACAGACAGATATATGGATCTGAATAGAAAAGCAGAGAAATCTTGTATCAAATTCATTTTAATTATCAATGGACCACACTTAAGAAACACTGGTGTATGGTCAGCATGTCTCCACAGGAAAGGATTCTAGAAAAATGCACATCTTACTGCTCAAGAAAAAAAAATATTTCTTTGTATAAATATTTTGGAAAAACAGCTTAAATTTATGTAAGAATTAGAAATCCAACTTGAACACAGTCTGCACATGAGGACCCCGGGGGCGAGGGTTCTCAGGAAGTCCTGGCACTCAGCAGAGGGCCTCAAGGCTCCCAACCATCGGGGCTGTTCGCAGCAGAGCTGGGTGCTCCCGTCTGTCTGCTCAGTGGCTGGCCGACCCCGCCCCGCCTCCAGCATCCTCGCCATCGCTCTCCTTGTCCCAGTCCTTCATGCTGGCTCCCATCATAAAATCATCTCGCAGAATCTTCCACCCTGGGCTCTCTTCTGTTTTCACTTCAGTCTAAGAAAAATGACAGAACCAAAACAGTCACAAATCAATTTAACCATAAAGAAAATTTAAAAATTATACACTTCAAAACAAACATTTCAGCATGTACTTTTAAATGAGATAAAACCAAAATAATATAAAATTGATTTTATATACTGTTCTAATGTATATACAAATACAGAGTAAAGAAAAAATTTCAGTTCTACCAATGAAACATGAAAGCAAAATAATTTAGAGTTCGGGAAAATACAGATTTGGCATCAGTTTAAAAACTATTTGGACAACATTAAATAACCTTCGCTGATACCTTATTAGAAACTCCTTGGCAATGTCTTTAATGGAGGCTAAAGTTTAACCCCAACTGCACTAAAGTGAGAGCTGGAAGCTAACAGGTGCTATGCAGCTGCTTGAGATGGTACAGAAGCATCCAGATTCTGTAAAACTGTGAACAAACAAGGCTCACTGCCTGACACAATCATGGAATCAGAAACTAATAACACACAAAAGTTATAAATAACTGAAGCAAGCAACAAACGTAGTGGTAGTAGGCCATTCATTCCATGCAGTCACGGGACTGTTGTAATAATACCTGGAGCTAAGCATACAGGCCTGCCTTTGCGGTACAACAGCACCACCTTGTGGCATTAGTGGGTACTGCAACACATTTCTCTTATTAACCATTGTCCAGCAGGGCCCTGTGTCAGGAACACTGAGGTGAATAAAACCAAGTCCTGTTCACACAACCGCAGGTAGTCTGTGCAAATCTATCCCATCTGAAGGCGACATCTATGTAACAAGCATTTTCTTAAAAGACATCAAAATGTTTGCAAGGTTTCACAAGTTAATTACATTACTCTGCTAAAGCCTGTCTATTTTTAAGGAAACTATTTATGTATTAAGAGGAAAAATGGATCACTTGTAGCTTTGTGGGATGAAAACCTAAAACACAACTTGCACCCCAGTACATCCCGGAGCCAGGAAAGCAGATAAATGAATAGACCAGAGAACTGAATTAGTATCGCAAGTGTCATGGCATGCCATGCAGCGATGACTTCACAGGACACAAGCAGACAGATGCCATGACCAAGCCACCAACCTTTCTGCCAGCACTGACAAAACCTGGAGTCTTCACCAGTAAGAGTGAATGGAGACACGATACGAGAACCAGGACAGGTGGTGCTAGCTAATACAGGAGCAACTTCGGATGGTGCAGCTATGTGTTTAAATAGCAGAATGGTCACGGGGACAACCAGAGGGCAATGAATCCCATACAGAGGAGAACGGGGCTTCTATAAAGAATACCTCAGTAGGAATATTAGCAAAGTGTGGAGACCCTGGCTTATAAGCTGCAGAGTGGGCAAAGAGCACCAAACCCCAGCTTTGCACTAAAATAAGTGAGTTTGGGGTGAAATGTGACTTCTAAGACTACATGAATACAGAGACCTTAAAAGGCAGGACAGCAAAACAACAAACAAATAAACAAAAAACGGGAAAGCACACCTGCTTTATCATTTGTAGTTTCCAGATTTCCTCTAAGTTCATCTCAAGAGCATCTCTGTCAAGAAACCCTGTTGGTTCTATGTATTCAGTTTTTAATGCAATGATTCTGCCCCGCTGTCACTGTCTTTACTGTTTTACTAAGGCAGCATGTGCTAGCTAGATGCTCGGCAGCACCACCACATTTCTAACTCCATTAAGTGCCTGCCAGGCAGGAATTATCACTCCCGTCTGTTGAAAGGAAACCGATGCTCAAGACATGGAGCCGTCTGTTAAAGCCTTCATGAACAAGTCAGCGCTGCAGCACAGGTCGAGATGCTTCCAAAGCCCACCTCCTTGTAGGATCCGTAGTAATGAGCTACCACAAAATCACCTCTACCACACATTGCTCTATTATCTGTTATCTCCCATCACAGCAGAACTAATGCTAAAATACACAGAAAACGCCTGAGTATGTTTAAGATTATTGGGGGTGGAGGCTGTCTTCTGTATTCTGTGCTGGCTTCACACTTAACTGTGAGACAAGAATGAGCCTGAACTTCTGACCTTCCTGCTTCCACCACTGACTGTGGTGATGGGCACAACACACTGCCTGTGCTCTCAACACCTGGGAAGATCATGAGTTCACAGCCAGCCTGAGCTATAAAGGGAGAGTCCATATCAAGCAAGCAAGCAAGCAAACATGTCGGTTCCAGTCATAGGGTAATTTTATAGACCAAGAATTAGCATGGCATGATAAAGAATACCCCAGAGAGAATATGAGAGAGAGAGAGAGAGAGAGAGAGAGAGAGAGAGAGAGAGAGAGAGAGAGAGATTGATTCAGTTACTGAAATTAAGCCTCCTTTATAATCCAAGTGCATGTTAAACATAGTGTTCTCTAAGAAAACCTAATTTTCCCTTTCCCCAGCTATTATTCCTGAAAGGGGGGGGGGGGGGGGGGGCGGGGCGCGGTGGTGGTGTCGGTGTCTCTTGATCCCTGTTTGAATCCACTGAATTCTAACTGTGTGACCTCCTCTCTGCCCTACTCATTACCAGTCCTTACTCAAGTGTGTTGTGTGGTGGCCTCTATTCCAAATCACCATTCATGTATCTAGTTCCACAAACTGAGTTTTAGGTAATGTTCACACAACACTGATACTCCTCACCAGTCACAACCTCTTAAAACCATTGGTAAGTTAAAGTTCACTAACTAACCAAAAGCCAAACAAAGCATCTGGTGAGTGTGCTCTACCCAAGTGCCCACCAAACTAGGAGTCTGAAATACCTGAGATAGGCCCTGGCAATTACTTACTTAAAGCATATCCCTATTTTATTACACGGTATCAAAGGAAAACCAGATTTATAACTGAATCAGCAGACTGTGAATTCGTGTGGTATTGAAATAAGAAGCTGATCCAGTGTGTAAGAAGACAAGCTTGCTGAAAAGTCTGAATGAGTAAACCTGTTTGAAAGGGCTCTTTTGCAAAGCTGAATCCAAATAAAGAAATGTATATAACGACTATACATTAAATTCAACAAAAGATTTAAAAATATACAGAATGCTCCTATCAGAGCTCCTTGGAGAATGTGATTTTAGGGGCAAGAGAGTGAAAGCAAAGGGTCAGGCTGAATATCTTCTGCCAGAATATGAAGTCCTACAATCAAACCTAGGGCCATACCTAAAGGGCAGAGGCCAGGTCACAGGCATTGCATTCCTATTGCTACATTTGCAAAGTTAAGCTTCAAAACGTGAAGGTAAGTGACTGCAAACATTAAATGACTCAAGAGTCCTGCATCTGTGACATTTGTTCACAGGGATGGGAGTGACTGGACAATCTTGGCAGTCTAGAGGGTGGTGGGTGCCTCAAAGGGAGAGACACCAATTCCCATCGTTATGAATTTCAGCACATCCCAAATGCTAGCTGGTCAACTGGACTGAAAGGAGGCAGTCAGGCTCCAGAGCCGCTCCTGTTTCCTGCAGGTATCAGTGACCTGTGCTGAGGCACAAAGGCAGTGAACCAACCTTGCTCCTTCCCTAGTGCATATCCCGCCCACACCCTGCCTGCCGGGGAGGAGGCATGAGCTCTCTCCAAGGAAACCGATGATGACCCCACTGACCAGGGAAACCTACATCACTACACGGACCCTTCTGACCATATATCTGATGTGCTAGAGTAGAGCATCCAAGTAGCAGACTTCAGAGTTAACTGTGCCAGAAAAGTCCAACACACATCTCATCAGCATCTTAATTCCTAATCTCTAGCTTACAATGACTTAAAAGTCACCATAATTGTTAAAAAATGGATAAATGAAAACCATGCTCATTAATAATTCTTCAAAGCCATCTTGTTTCTTTAAGAAGTCAGTGGTGGGTTTTTGTTTTGTTTTTTTCAGTTGTTTTACTGGTCTAGAATAAATGACAGATAAAACCAAATACAATACGTTAGCTTTGACTAGATTTTGGTATTCAAACTTATAAAAAGAATCTTCTGAATTATGGTACATGAATTACATCTCAAACCCCTATGTTTTTAAAAGAGAATCTTTGGTGTACACTTAGCTACAGCCTTCAGTTATCAACAAAGAATTTAAATGGGGGAAAGGCTGGGCAAACAAAACAGGGTTAATCACTTACAGACTGACTTGAGAGCAGTAGGCATCCTTCACACTACTATTAGGTAAATTTCTTCCGGTGTACAAGTTTTCATAAAGAACCGTGTAAAACGGTAGTCTATATAATTTGCATTTAATGCACAATGCTTAAATTTTTAAAAATACACTTGCTTTCTAGAAAACCTTCACTTCTTGCAGAAACAACTACAAAGCCAATCCTAACAGGTAAATTTACAACGAATTTTCTACTGGAGTTCTATTATCTTCTAGATCAAAAGCAGGGGATGAGAGAGCTAAGGAAAATGCAGGCTGCAGCTGCCCCCCTACCTCTTTCCAGGTTGTCTCTGGGTAACAAGGATTCATGTCTTACTCTGTCTATCAGAGTGAGAGGAGTCTGGGAAGTTCTCTGTTCTAGTTCCCTCAGGTCTGTGCGGGCAGCAGAGCCACAGGCTGCATTTGAATCCAGACTCCACGGAGTACTCTCGAGGCTACCTGGATAACTGACTTGATTGGTTCTGACCTGTCTTTCAACTCTAAGATGGAATCTCACTTTGTCAAAAGCAGCAGCCGTGAGAAAGGATCTTGCACACTACCCAGAGCAGACTTTCCAGACCCAACACTCACATGGAGGTCTTGTGTCCACTCTACCCACCAGACTTCTCAACTCAGTATATCTATGAGATCTGGACATATTCATAAAGTGAGACAGTGATTTCAACAGTACAGCACTCTCCACTTAACACCCACTTCCTGCTGGGTGGTGGCACCCGCCTTTAATCCCAGCACTTCGAAGGCAGAAGCAGATGGATCCATGTTATTTGAGGCTGGTCTGGCCTACAGAGCTAGTTCTAGGACAGCCAGGGCTACAAAGAAACTCTGCCTCAAAAAACAAAAAGGCCAACAAACCACTTTCTTTTTAAGAAAGCCTCTCAGCAGTAGTTAGGTAACAGTGAGCCATGTAGTTAGATACAGTGAGCAAACTTGTAGTTGCGTTAAACTATTCTTTTGTAAGAGTATGTGTTAGACATATGTTTCAGTGAATTATTTTAGGAGCCTTTTGAATTTACAATCTCCGGGTAAGAATTCTAACAGTTCTCTGTAAGGACAGCTGCAGAGGCTGGGTCATTTTGTCTATTATCTCTACTAACACAGTAAGCATGAAGGACAGGGAACTCACTGACCAGTCAGTCATGGGCACAGCACAGTCCTGTGCATTCTGTGACTATCCTCACACTGTCAGGATCCAGGTTACTCCTGCATACATGGAACAGATTCCAGAATCAGTAGCCTCCATTACTACACACACACACACACACACACACACACACACACACACACACACACACCACATTCATTCTTAACTGGTGCTCAAAATGATGATTTTTTTCAGTTAGAATCAGAAAAATCCTTTTCAGATTTTAAACTATGTGCTATAGTACAAGACTTGGGTGCACAGGGCACTTCACAAGGCAAGAGTAGGCCCAACCTCAGGGCATCACTAATTTCAAGTTAAAGACAGAAGCTTCACGACAGCTCCATGACAGGCAGTTCTCACACCTCTTAAACCGTACTTAGGCTATATTCCCAATCCAAACACAACTTATTCTGATTACAACTGCTGTTCATGTCAGACAGTATCCTACACCATAACTAACGCTGTTTAAGTGACTACAGTGAGAAACTAACTTTAAACTCTCCTATCCTCAGTAGAGGACCCTGTTCCTTGGTTTCAAGCTCAGAGTCTGGCTTTGTCTAGACTCTACTATTTAAGTATTTCTAGTAAACAAACATTAAGCTGAGTTATTCACAACAGTCCTATCTCAAAAGAAAATAAATGACTTTTTTCTATATAAATGTACACTAAAATTTGTTGCAATGATTCTAGAAATTTCTATCCTGTGCTATAACCCCCACACCCTGCAAAATTATCACTGTGGCTTAATTATAGCAAATCTGAAACTGACATAGTCCCACTTTCTAATACATGAAAACCTTGCAGAAAGTCTGTAATTAAGGGCAGAAGTCACATACAGCAACAATGTTCTAATAGCAACTGACAACCTCCTTTGAAACTCAGATTTTAAACACAGCACATGCAGTCCTGCCTTTGGGGAAAGAACTAAATTCCACAACACTAACTGGAGTTTAACTGGCTTTTGAAGAAATAATTCAATTTTTAAGAATAAATTTTTTTACAATTTTAAAGTAAAATAAACTAACCCACTTTCATGCAGTCTGAAATCTAGAACAAAAAAAAATCCCCCATCACACCTTTACAAGCTATACTGTGTAAGTGTGAGCGAGCATTCCCTGCTCCTCACTCAGCACCTACACATGTGGTCATGTGAGGCACCACTTACCTGCTCCAGGGGAAGGCCAAGGCCTACAGAGAAGCAGATCTCTAAATGAAGAAACTTTTCATTTCCTCATGAGAAACAAGTCCTAAGACACTCCATCCTGCCTGGCTTGATTCACCAAAGATTCAGCCGCCTCACTGAGACACCCAGAATCTATCAGCTCCTGCCATAAGCAGCCTTACCACATATGGAGTTTTGAATAAGTATGGCCCCCACAGACTCATGTGTTTGAATGCTTGAGTGTCCTACTGTGAAGCAGCGATTTACACTCCTTCTCTCACATCAGAGGAAAGGTAAGTTATTCCAACTTTCCATCTCCCTCACTTCCTCTGGGCACCATGTGGGTCCTTTGCTACCAGAGACAAACTTCCTCACTATGGTCATGCTAATTACAGTAGGGTCGGGTCATCCCAACAGCACCCTTGTTTCAGAACCAGCATGTCTCTTGTGGTACAGCCATCCTAATGGGATGGAGATTGCTCAGTCAGCTACAACACTCTCCATCAAATCTCATTCTTGAACATATACTTAAAGAAAATGAGGGCAGGACCGGGATTGTACTTCAGTAGAGTGTATGGCTGCATAAGCCTAGGTTTGATCCCTAGATAAAAAAGAGTAAGGAAGGCAAGAAGACAAGGATGGAGGAAGGGAAACAGGATATGACCTAAAATCAGTATGCCAAAAAACTATTATCTCTTCACATGTATTGTAATATTTCAGTACCAAGATATAGAATAAATCTACATACCCATAAACAGGAAATGGATAATGAAAATGTGATATATCAATCTATGACTAATATCACAATGGAGTATTACTCAAAACACAACACAGGATAAACCCTGACATTTATGACAAGGTGGATGCACCAAGAGGACACTGTGTTCCATGACATAAATCAGTTCAGAAGACAGCACACAATCTCTTGTGGAATTTTAGTGTTATCTCAAATAAGTTGAGAGTAAGGAGTGATTATTGAAGACTGAGGAGAGTGTGGGGACGGCTGGCTAACTGCCACAGTGACAGGAGGATGTGGTTCTGGTGTTAGCTGCAGAGAGCCATGCTGTGTGACTCAACAGATGCCTGGGAGCACCTCAGGTGTGCTCATCATAAAAAAAAAAAAAAAAAAGATGTTTAAGGCAGTGGATATGACTTCAGTGCCAATTTATACATGAACCAAAACCCACATCACACTGCAGCTCCCAATAACCCACATCACATCATACTGCAGCTCCTACTATGTGTGAGCATTATGCGTCAGTCAATGCTACAAACAGAAACTAGATAAACGGCAACTTAACCAAGGCCTGAGAAACATACTTCAACCTTGAGCTGGTGTGAAAGTCCTAATGTTCCCAAAGTTCCCATCACTTTCTCAAATATATACACGCACAGGCACGCATGCACACGCATACAGACACACACACACTCGTGCACACTCACTTGCTCTCTCCCCCTCACCCAGCCCTTGTGAGATGGAAGGATGGGAACAGTGAAGCTATCACTGAAAGGATCACAGAAATGCTGACAATCTCTCTTTTCCCTGAGACAGGGCCTTGATACGCAGCCCTGACTGGCCTAGAACTGAAGTCCACCAGGCTGGCCTTCTGAATGCCGGGATTAAAGATGTGCACCTCCATATCTTCCTTTTTTTATTTATTTTTGGGGGGTGGGGGGGTTTCAAGACAGGGTTTCTCTGTGTAGCCTTGGCTGTCCTGGAACTCACTCTGTAGACCAGGCTGGCCTTGAACTCAGAAATCTGCCTGCCTCTCCTCCCAAGTGCTGGGATTAAAGGCGTGCACCACCACTGCCGGCCCTCCATATCTTTCTAAGCTGGTGCTCATTACCTTAATCACCAACAAACAAGTGTCACCAAAGCTGCTTCAGTGTAGACTGTCTACCATCGCTCCTCCAGGTCCTGATTCCACAGGTGACAAGTGACATCTCATCACAGCCATGTCTGCAGGCCAAATTTCAATGTAGCCTGTCAGCTTCACCTGAACTTCCACTTTTCACAATGTAGAATGACAGGATTCCAGGTGGGAACAACCCAAACCCACTTACGCACACGTCTGTGACTCCATTTGGTCCCTGAGTTCTATCACCAGGGTTATGATATCAACAGCTGTGAACTGCCATCCATCATCATGAAGTCAGGACACTGGGAAGTCGGTACTAATGAGACCTAGGGAACTCTGCTTACACAGGCTGCGGTTCTCCATGTCAGAGTTTAACAACAGAAGAGTCTGAGGCGGCAATTCCCCACCATGCCAGGGATCCCCTACCTGTGTGGCTTTGGGGTTCTTCCCAGCAGGACTGTTCTCACTTGTACCATCCATTCCTCGAAGAACACTGATGAAATCCTTCTTGGAAACAGTTGACATCAGCTTAGCCCGCTTCCGGATGGAGCCTCCTGCTTCCTTAACCTTTTCGCCAACATTCCTTTGGTGTTTCTGAACAGCATTGAAGAGCTGCACCACACCCCTAGAGTGTAAAGCGTCAGGGCAACATGAGACACACAAGTACAGCAAGACATGGTCTCCACCACCACCGTCCAGGAAAGAGGCAAGTGCTCTCGGGAGGCCAGTACACTAATCTATTCTAGACAGCAAACACTGAGCTAAACTAGGTCTCACAGGGTCCCCTTAGTCAACAATGCAGGGACTTAACAGGCACTGTCTTTTTTAGCCAAATCAGGTAATAAGCTCATTTTACTTTTACCTTAAAGCATGTTGAGTCTACGAGTGAATGTTCTTAATATGCCAATAAGGTGAATTTTCATGTTGTTATTTTAAAATAATAATGGTTACAGAGTACTGAAAACTGTTGTTTCGTTTTTTTCAAACCAATATGACCATGGTGTCTCACAGGCTGGAACTAACATTACCCTCTTTAACAGATGAAGTGAAACAGACACAGTCAATGGTGTGTGCAAATTCTCACATCTCACTGTGCAGCTCCCACACAGGTCAGAGAATGACTAGGGTAATCTGTTAACAACAAGTTACAAACCACTCCACTAAATGTAAACATTTATTGTTTTTTTGTTTTCTGTTTCCAGACATGGTTTCCCCATGTAGCCCTGGCTGTCCTGAAAGCCCTTCTGTAGACCAGGCTGGCCTCGGACTCATAGATCTCTGCCTCTGCCTCTGCCTCTGCCTCTGCCTCTGCCTCTGCCTCTGCCTCTGCCTCTGCCTCCTGAGCTAGGATCAAAGGTGTGCACCGCCACCACCCAGCTACTATGTTTTTTAAGTAGCACCTTCCCCAACCCCCAATTCCCATGGTTGTCACTACACACAGAATTCATCCATTCTAAGAGACTCATCTACACAGATGAGGAGTGATCACAGAGCAGTCACCATATCCTATTCAGCTCTCGATATGGAAGATGACAACTGTTTGGTGCCCATGTTGGGGGAGTGGGGATCAGAGGGAAATGGCTAAGGAAAAGCTGGCATGTGTGGAATAACATCCTATAAATACAATGCCAGATAACAAGCCCAGCACCATGCATTTAGAAAGCACTAGAAAAGAAGTGCAGTCAGGGATCTGACTGAACCATCCAACAAACATAAAAGTGATGACCCATGCAGATTCAGACCAAATACACACTTGGCACACTGCAGTTCTGCTTCAGGACACTTCCAAACTTTGAGTTCTTTGGTCAAACTCAGTGTCAGCAGCAGGTTGCGGGCGAGTCATCTGGCTTTGAGAAGGTGAGCTTAGGAGTCACTAGCAAAGCTCCTGTGTACTTGTTCTTAAAGGCTTCTGAAGCGCCATCTTACCTTGTCGCAATCCTCTGAAGGTTCCTCTCTGCCTCTTTGTCTTTGACAACATCTGGCTTCACTCTGCACAGCATTTCCCACTCCCGCTTCTTATCAAGCTGTGTGGTAAAGACGGTTATTAGGAATACGGTTGTATGAATGTGGTTATATGAATATGGTTATATGAATGCCGTATCAGGCGATTTTGAAAGTGCAGCAAACTCTGATATGATACACTGTGAAAGGACAGAGGTAATAAGGTACCCTATCTCTGTGTATCAGAGGCTGCTTCTAAAACCCAGTTTCAGGGGCTCAGCTCCAAGAGCCTGCTGTTAGCACTCTGTGTGCCTTGTAAGAGGCAGTCTAAGAGGTCGTCCTCTGGCATCAGCTCTGGAGAGCTGCCAGTATGTGCAGCCAGGCAGTGCACAGCAGGGTGAGCCAACCACCCACCTGAGCAGCACAGCATTACCAATAGGCTATACAACAGCACTGCCCAGCTCGGCAAGGGCAGGCTGTGCCACCCATTCCTGCCAGCAGACTCATCAACTGTCAGGATCAAATCTGTAGCAGCTCTGGATAGAACAATAACATACGCAGATACTCAAGTATTATCTATTTCTCCTTATATAAAATCATTTAAACCTATTTCTCCCCTCATGGCATATCTAACCAATGTGTTCTCGTCACACACAGCCATTTTTTTTTTTTGTCACAAATTCAAGTATTCAAGTGAGTTGATTTCCTACCACTGTGCAAACACTGAAGGGGAGCTGGAGAAAGAAAGGCTCACAGACAAGGCACAGACTAGTGTAAAATGCTCTCTGAGCATCATCGATCCCCAGTGCCTGTTTCCCACGATAATACATACTGGCCGGATGAACTACGTGCCTAGGCCACTAAGCATCTACCCTGCGCATGGTGGGAAATGCCCACTTTTCTCTCCCTCCTCTGCTGTATGTTAGGAACATGGCTAATGCTCCTGACTGGACAACAGAACCTCACCTCGCTCCTTTAGAAACAGCATTCTTCCTCAAATCAGTACATTTTAAAGTCAGCAGATGGTTCTGAGCTCTGTGCTCTATGCAGAGCTTGGCTCCAGCACTCAGAGCTGATCCACAGGCTCAGCCATGGCTTTCCAATGCTGTTCCTGCTCTCCCTCCTGAGAATTCGGAGACTAGTTATAGTCTAGTATCTAGATAGACTCTGGATGCAGACTCTACCATTTTAAAAGGTTAATAAACAGAAAGAATCCTGAGCATGAGCATAGCTGTGTTAGGAGGGCAAGGCCCTTAAGCCCAGCTTTTAAGCAGAGCAAGCAAAGAAGTGGTGCAGGCACTGCCAGACATAAAGAGCAATGTAACCTAATCCATTTGTACCTGGAAGCTACTTCTTGGAAGTTACTACTTCTATACTGTCAGCACAAATACAGAAGGTTACTTTTCTTCCATTAGAAAATACTTATTTTTATAAGGAAATATTTTTTGACATAGTGATACAGTAATACAGGGCCCCGAAAACCTTACCATAGTTTCTTTTATATTGTAAAACAGGCAACTTATATGCAAATTTAGGTCTTCAATCGAGGTCAAGTAGACTAACTTCTCTCAGGAACAATTAACCAGAGCAAGAATCCAGTTATCAACAGAAAATAACCATTCCTGAACTGCACCCTCTTCAGTATCACCGGTTTATGTAGTAGGGCTGGGTTTGCTCAATGGACCCATAAGGCTGTGCTCCTGACTTAACCCTGCTTACCCACCGCTCACAAGCCCTTAAAGCTGAACGCTGCTGGGACAAAGTGCAGAGCGCAGGCAGGTGGATGGACACACCTGCTTCCTTTTCTCCAGCCTTTCCTGCTTTAGCTTTTCCTTCTCCTTCTCCAGCTCTTTATTTTTGGTGAGGATGATGGACTTGCTTTTAGGAGTCTTTTTGTTAAGGATTTTTGCCATGGCATCTGCCCAGCCTGAATTAGTCCCAACACTTGATTCTGCAGCATCTTCATTTTCTTCCTCACAGGATTCAACATTGTCCTCGCTGTCTGCTTCTTCTGCTCCATCATCTGAGTAGTCCAGCTCTGATTCACAGCTTCCTACAGACCATAAGAACAAAAATAAATTAAACTTTAGAGCTCAGGGCAGAGCCCCCAAGGCCCTGGTCTGCAGCACTGATGAGGATCTCTGTGTCACTAACAGCAAAGGACCCCAGCCCACAGCACTGACAGGGAGTCAAGCCAACAGAGACAAGTCCAGCAGCTGCTCCACTTCACTCTGTGAGGCTGGCCAGACCAGTGAGGGCAAGGCTGAGTGTTCTCAATACCCAGAATTCTAAACTTACTGAAGAGATTAGTCAAGATTATTTTAAGTTCTCAAGTATTAATGTATTAAGAAAAACATTTCAGTGTCAGCGTACCAATTCTCTAAGAGATTTGCCCCAAGTATTCAAATTCTAAACCTGCGTCCAGAAAAATACTACAAACCAGCCTAACTTTTTAAAAGGTGAATATAGCACTAAAATTTTGATTTGGCCATTTCTTTTTCTTCAGGAAAACCAAAACCAAAACCAAATGATGCACTCAGGGCACTGGACTGTAGTGCTGACTCACAGTGGCCGAGCCAGGCTCCGAGTCGGCTGACCAGATTCCTGGGTGTGCAGCAGAATTCCATCCTGCAGACACAGCAAAGCCAGCAGCCAGCACTGGCTACAAGATCATGAAGCTCCTGTGAATTCCCTGTAGACTTCACTGAAAAACACTTCAAAGGGGAAGTTACCCAACAGCTGAGTGACTTTCAGAGAAAAACTGCCTTTAAGAAACAAAGGTCCTTTCTTAGGTTGACTCCTGTGTAGGTACATCCCAAAGGTTAGTTAAAAAAACAAACAAACAAACAAATAAAAAACCCTATTACCTCAAACTTTTCCTATCAAACTACCATAATACCGACATTAGTGATTAACTACTGGGAATCATTCAGTGACTCCCTTTCATCAAGAGACAATATTAGAGTAAGAGGAGGAGGAGGAGAAAGAGGGAGGAAGAGAAAGGAGAAGAAAAGGAGGAGGAGAAGAGGAAGAAGAGCCCCTTTCATCGAGACAATATTAGAGTAAGGAGGAGGAGGAAGAGGAAGAAGAAAAGGAAGAGGAGGAAGAAAAGGAAAAGGAGGAGGAAGAAGAAGATGAGGAGGAGGAAGAGGAAGAGGAGGATCCAGGCATGAATTTCCCACTGCTCCCTACTTCCTGCAATGCTGACACCTCCTCACTGTGGCCAACTGTGGAATTCTCTGACTTTAAGCCATCCATCAGACAAACTGTTGCTCAGACCTTTACCAGAGTCTCATTATAATACACACCCTTCAGTAACTACTTTTAAATAATACAAGCTGGGCATCCCTAAATTCATAATTGAAATTTCAGACACTACAATATGAATATTTTTAAGTGCCATATTGACCAGCTGTGGGTAACTGAATTTAATTTTGGAACATGTCCTTAAATTTCCAGATTAGGATGAGGCTAATGAACCAGCAAAGTCTACCCAGGGTAATGTAATCAATGCAGTGATAACTGTATCTAGTCAGGGGCCACACAACTTCTCCCCAGAAGCATCTCTGAGGACCCTGCATATTAACACTTAATAATGCAGTTTAGTTGAAAACACTAATGTATCTTTTAGCCCTCAGAATCAGCAGCACTATGGATGCTAATAATCAAAAATTCTAAAACAAAACCTACTCTTTGATTAAATGCTAACCAGATGACAGAGACACAACCACTAAAAGTTTAAGTACCAACACTACCTGGAGCATCAGAAGCAGATTAGGCTTTATCAGCTCCTAGAAAAAACATCAAAACAGCAACACTGACATCTAGTGTTCATCCTGATGCACCTGTACAAAGGCTGCAGAGAACCCTTGCTGTGTGTCTGTCCAGGATGCAAGCCACTGCAGCTCACCACTGAGACCTGTTCACTGTGATGGGTTTCTTACCAGGAGTAATGCAACACAACACTACACAATCAATATGTAAAAAGGTTATAGTATTATTTTATATAATCTCAACTCAATACACCAATGTAAAGAATTCCAGAACTTGGAAAGGCGTCATTTTTTTTCTGCAGTTGAAGGCATTTATCGGCAGCAAGGAAACTTACGCATGAAGCAGACACACAAAGAAAAAGACAGGGACACAAGAAGCCCCTCAACCCCCCACAAAAAAATCCCTATATTTCATTTCATTTCATTTCATTTCATTTCATTTCATTTCATTTCAAGAAGCTCAGGCTCAGGGGATTGAGTCTAGCATTTGCTCCCAACAGAAATGACATTCTGTATAAATAAATTTTTAAATGCCAATGTAATAAGATCTGCCAGCACATACACACAAAGAAACAGAATTTTCTTGTACGTTACTGAAGATAATCACCATGAGAACCAGAAAGGCTCTTCAGCTTTGACTATATCCTGACACAAGACTTTGGTGATTTTTCACTAACCAATCTTTAACAGCAAACAGTAAACACAGATGTCTAACTCATGACTAAAAAATACTAGACATGTAAAAAAATTCTCTTGGCATCCTATATTATTTTATACATCATTTCTGCATTTTATTTCAAATATGTAAAGACCAAGGAAGAAATTCCGAGGATATTAACTGCAAATGGTGACAAACTCCTGCTTCATGTCAGTTACCCACATGCCACCAGTCGCTATCACATGCTTCTAGTATGTCCAGCATGACTGAGGTACCCAATTCTTCAATTTTTCACCACCTTAACTCTAGCTGACTTGAGGAAGACATGGACACTTCTCCCCTGCTGCCTCTCCCAGGCCCTCCGCAGCCTCACACACTTGCCTACCTCGGCCCAGGTATGATTAAGGGCTGACAGGAAAGTAAACTATTTTCACCAGGACTGAGACACATTCTTAGAAACATGCACACTCCCCAGCATTTCTGAGCACCCATGAGTGCAGAAAAAGAAAACAAATGAAGCCTTCTCTCCCTGAAGAACCTGAGTTGAGCAGTGAAGAGGGAAGAGGGAAGGTCTCTGGAAAGTTCCACACACAGTGCTGAGCACGCACACAGGGCTGTGCATGGTGCAATGCCACTTTAAGAAGTTAAATGATGAAGAAGGCTAGAGTGGTGGAAAGCACACCTATCTGCTAGGTTACTCGTCCCACATGCAGCTTTGTGGTTATCAAAGAAGGAAAGGCTAGTTCTAGGGCTTGTAAACGGATGTCATGAAGTCCTGTGTGAGAGTGGACAGCCGTCTTCATACACTGTCCAAGACAATTCAGGGTTTTTCACAGTCTAGAAGTGACATCACCAACCACCTTCCTATGTAACAGTAGCAGGACACTTTCTCTGAGGATTATGGACTACAGAAACTTTGCCCCAAGAGTATGAGCTTATGAATCTGGTTAGCACCATGCCTGAACCTCCTCCACTGGTTCATCTATCTGAGTGGAAAGCTCAGTTAGTCCCACCTTCCTTCCTCAGTGTCTGACTTCAGCAGCCACTGTTTTCATGTTTTGACCGAAGTTCAAGAGGAGTGATTTACTTCGTAGGGATGACAGGGGTGTTAACTGCTTTTGTTACTAAACTACAAACTGAAGGGCCAAGAATACATTTTATCTGAACCAACAAGCTATCCACTTAATCTGCACAGTTCGAGGACAACTCTTAAGGCCTATCATCATCCCTCTTACACCAACTGACATATTTTGCTTAAGATGCAGACTATAGCTGGGTCAAGTGGTATAAAGCAGGAGGACAACCAGGTCAAGGGCCTGCCTGGTCTACCCAGTGAGTTCAAGGCTAACCTGCACAACCTAGTGAAACCATGTCTCAACAAAAAGCATGGGCTGGGAATGGCTCAGTGGTTAAGGACACTTGCACAGGACCCAGGTATGGCCCCTAAGACCCACATCAAGAGGCTCACAACTGCTGATAACTCCAGCTGCAGGGGATGTAACACCATCTTCTGGCCTTCCTGGGCAATACATCTATAATGCACACACATACAATCAAGTACACACACACATATTCACAGAAAATAAAATATAATTTTACAATGAATAAAGAGGTAGCTCAGTAGGTAGTGTGCTTGCTGCTCTAATCTGACACCGTGAGATGAATCCCCAGAGCCCATGTGAGGTGGAGCCCAGGAGTGCACATCTACAGTTCCAAGGTTCCCATGGAGGGAGGAGAGGCTACTGGACTCTGAAAACTTGCAGGCCAGCTAGCATGGTATATATGCAGTGGCATATGACAAGAGAACACACAACTCAGACAAGCTAGAAAGCAAAGATCTATACCCAAGGCTGCCCTCTGATCTCCATGCGCATGATATAGCACAGGCATGTCCCATATATTTAAACACATACAAAATCTGTACTGTAAAGTAAAGCAAGTTGAAGGCCCTGGATTTGATCCTTCCCCATATTTCCCCAAAAGACACAGGCTAGACCATTTTTATAGCCGATATGTCTCTCTGGTTCATAAGCAGGTTCCAGTTTGTTACAAAATGTAATTTAAGTAGTACTGAAAAGTATGTTGACTTACCAAAGCTCACCCGAGTAGCTCTACCAGCATTCAGTTTTACACTGCACACAACTGCAGGTAGTTTTAACCTGAGTGTCTAGTTTTCTAATTAAAAAGATGTAAAATGATTACATTAAAAGGTTTCACAGGCAAGGACTTTCGGAATAAGACTCCATTGGCTCAAGATATAACAGGAAGAACTGACAACATGGACAACACAAATCAGAAAGCTTCTGTTAGGCAAGTGAGAGAACTAACACAGGAAAAGAGTGTATATAGCAGGAGAAAACCTTTACCAGCTACACATCTGGTAAAGGAATAACAGCTAAAATCCTTTCGCAAAACTCTAACCACCACATAACAAAGGAGTAAATAATCCCACCAATAATGAGTAAATAGGCTATGCAGACACCTTTCAAATGAAGAATTACAAATAGCCAAAAAGACATTAAAAAAATGATTACTATCTTTAACCATGAAGAAAAGGCAAATCAAAACTATAGTAATATTCCATTGTCAGAATATCATCAAACCAAAAGAAACCACATATGCTGACACTGGTGGGTCAGAGGTGGGAGAGGATGGGAGGGAACGGAGGAAGCCCTGTAGTTGGAGGCTACTGTCAGACACACAGCAAGTCTGGGCTCATGTGATTTCCTCTTTTAAAAAAACCTATTATCAGGAAAAAATATACACTGGTAGCACCTATAAAAAATTAGTTTGAGGGTTCTTCAAAAAGTTAAAAATTTGGTCCTTAACATTTGTGAAATCCATGAACCATAAAAAGATGATACATGATAAAGTTACACAAATTATTAGTTTCCTACTGCTAGAAATATTACATCCTAAATAAAAACAGATATTTTAATAACAAAAATTAAAAATTGAACCATGATTCAGTAACCCAAAGAATCAAAGCCAGAGACACCTACACACCCAAGTTTACCACAGTGCTACTCAGGCAAGATCTGGTATCAGCCTAGGAGTCCATCAGTGGAAGAATGGAGATCTTTCCAATGTACCGAATGAATAAAAGTCTACTGGGCACTACATGCACCAAGCTCTATAATAAATTCTGATACTGTTGCTATCAAAGTCAATCATTTCTCAGTCTCAGAGATCTGGAAGTTGGTTCAACACACAATATGTCATAAAACCAAGATTTTCATTCTTGTATAAGTGGTCCAAAGAAATCAAAACCAGAACATGAAAAGTATAGCTCAAGACCCATAAACCAAACACTTGCTTTCTGTGAGGCAACTGTCATCCTACTTAAGGACATTGTGTGAAGTCTACCCTTCACTGTGAGGCCCAGTTGACAATCAACCTTATGTCTCTGATGCAGTTTCCTGAGAGATGGGCCAGTACAACAAGCTGGCAACAGGCACACACCACTCCTCATGTGAACACTTAGCAATAGTTCTACAATCCATGGGGTACCTTTCCAGAAAGACTATGAATTCACAAGAGGAAAACAACCATTTCTTAGCTTAAATATGGAATTCTGCTTAACACCAAAGAACGGGCATTACGCGAACCCTTTACTACTAAACTTACAAAACGGAAGACCCTTCACAACTTGCTATCACTGCCAGAGACAGCATAAATGCTGGAGAGCCGCATGAAGAACAACCGCCGAACTCATGCGCAGAGCTCTTCCTGGTTCCATGTCATTTGATACCAAGCACCACACACAGAAAAGACACAGAAAAGTTATTTATGTTGATTTTGGGGGGGTTTTTGGGGGGGGAGGGGGGTTGGGGGGAGGGAAGTAAGCACATTTGGTGCTTTTCAGAGGACCTGAGTTCAGTTCCCAGTACTTGTGTCAAAAAGCTCATAACCATCTCTAAGTCCAACTCCAGGGGATATAATGCCTCTGGCACAAACCCACATGCAGGGACACATGCATGTAAATAAAAATATTTTTAAAAAATAGAGCCAGTTAGATGGCTCAACCTGTCAATGTCCTTGCCACAAGCCTAGTGAGGACCTGAGTTCAGTCCTCCTCAGCACACATGTAGAGATCCTACTCCTCCTACAGATTGTCCTCTGACCTCCACATGTACATGCACTGATGTAGCATGTCTGTCCCCCCCAAACTAAATAAACAATGCAATTTAAAACTTTTAAAGAGATCAATATTAGAGATACACAACTCTATTAAATGTGCTTTTAGATTAAGAAAAAAAGTTTTAAAAAACAAACAAACAAACAAACAAAAAAAAACCAAAAAAACACAGCAACAAAAGAGTTGTTTTGCCAGGCAGTGGTGGCACCAGCACTTGGGAGGCAGAGGCAGGCGGATTTCTGAGTTCGAATCTAGCCTGGTCTACAGAGTGAGTTCCAGGACAGCCGGGGCTACATAGAGAAACCCTGTTGGGGGGTGGGGGGGGGAGAAAGTTGGTTTAGTAAATGTAGCTGGAAGAGCCCATGTCTATGGTTTAAAAAAAAAAAAAAAAAAATCTCCAAGCTGAGCCCTAGTCACTTAGTGATTAACACTACCTGATCCTGAAAAGTGGGCACTGATCATCACAGAAGCTGCAGATAGGTTGTTACAGGTTCACAAGAGGACACAGGTGACCTTCATAACCGTGGATTCTCTATTTGCAAGCTCACATATGTGGTATTATTAGTATCATTAGTTGAACAATATAAATACTCATGAAGTGCCTTCACCCAGATACATCCTGACCACTTCTTGTGTTCACATCATCTTCCTTGTAAGTGTAACTCTAGGTCAGTACCTAGAGGGTTACTGTAACATAACAGAGTGCATCCTTGACACATGATCTATAACCAAAGAAAACTTTAGAAACCTAATCAGTATTTGTGCTGAAAAGAACATTTCCCCTTGCAATTATCTAGTACTGAGTAAAAAAAAAAAAATCCAATTTCCACCCAAATCTGAAAGCAGTATTGATATTTTACTTAAAATGTGATAGTGTTTTCTTTTCTTAGACAGTAATGCTTACAATTATTCAATTCAAAACTGTACATAAGGAGATAAAATGGCTGAGCAGGTAATGGCACCTGCAACCACACGCTTCTAAGTCCCCAGACCTTTGCATGTGGGCACACACCAAATAAACAAATGCAGAAAAAAAACAACATCAGGACCAGAGGCTCTAATTCCTGCCCATCTCTGGTAAGAGTTGAGGGCTTCAATTACCATTCAAAAGCTTAGTAAGCTACTTCTTGGTCTTGAAGTCCAAGTTCACTCATTCGTTTACTTATGGACCTAAGTGACAAGTGTTGATCTAGAAACTGAGGTTCAAGTGTCTGAACACTTAGGGAACTTTCAAACAACAAAAACACTTCATGAGATCCGAAAAGTGGTGCTTTAAAACAAGCAGGATAGAACTGGGGAATAAGTTCATGCACTGCTCTCTACAGGAACAGGTTTTTCTCAGCAGCCACACTGGGCTACTGACCATCACCTGAAAGGTCAGCTCCAGGGGATCACCGAGACCGCCACATCTCCCAGCACATTCACTTTCCATGCACATTCACTTCCCTCTCCCACGAAGCACACATAGATACAACTTAAAAATAATTAAAAAAAAAAAAAAACTGAATCTAAAGAAAGCAAAGCATCAAGCCACAAAGTGAGAGTGACAGCAAAGTATGCATTAGAAAAATAAGGAAAACTCTCTTTTACAAGCACTGGACCAGAAACTGAAGTCAATGAAAAAGTAGGTGACATGCAAGCATTTCAAGAATACTGTAGGCAAAAGGCAGAGAACTCCAGAATGAGAGCATGTTCCATGTGTCAGGAACGAACATGAATAGAAAATGGTAATTACCAAACGACAGAGCAGCAAGTGAGGAGACATATCATGTAAGTTAAAAATTCTGAATGTTACTCATGAGCTAGTGGCTTCACAGAGTAACTGAAGCCACTAGTTCATAGGTAACTGACAGGATCGGAGACACCCAGAAAATATCAGCTACACATGAGCAGTAACTGGAGTGTAGGAAGCAAATGCCTGTGCTTTCTTCTAAACTAAGAAGCTAGTACAAAGAAGTAAGTTTAAAGCAGCACAACGGCAGACACTCAATGGTGAGACCTCCCGAGACACACCTTCCTTTCATTCTGAAACTGTTATCACATGTTACTTCTGTATCTCTATTTACCATTTACACTTTTTAAACTATCTTGTCTCTAACTCCCAAAGGCTCACAATCTCCCCACTGCACAGTAATAGTATTTCTCCTCTCTTGTGGCCATTTGCTGCTCGCTCCCTGAGCCTATTCCACTTTTTCTATTCCATTATTTCTATTGCGACCTTTGCTTTCACTCTTTGCTAGAGGTTCCAAATAGAAGCTCGTGGACACTGCTCTTACAGCCGTTTCAATTATCTGCTAAATGCTTACAAGTTGACTGGCTGTGTAAAAAAAGCCAAACCCTCCCATTGTAAAGATGTGAACATTTTGCAAGGTTCTTAATACCAACTTTGATTCTTCTCTGCCAAAACACTCAGCTTATGCTTTGATCTGAGAAAATTAACCGTGCTTTTGCTCCACTTCTAAGTAGGTACCGGACCTGCAAAAGGCCTGATCTTTTGCTCTGCCCTTAATTTGTGTACTGCCTGTCATTATTTCTTCCTTTACTGGTAAGTTCCTAATGGGCACAGATAGTTTCGCCCATCTTCCTAACAGCCGACTGGGTGGAAACACAAAATTAAACATGACAGCGAAGTGCCTCTGAACAACAGGGCTCTTCGCCCAACCTCACTCGCCTCACAGACTCAACGCAAGGAAACGCAGCCTTGCCTTGGGAAGCTCAGCCCGACCTTCTCAGCCGCCGAAGCTCTGCCGGGCCACATTACCTTCTCCGTCGGAAGAGCCTTTGACCTCATCTTCCAGCTTCGACATTGCAGCCTTGGCTACCATCTTCATCTTTTTCTTTTTCTTCGGGGAACGCTTCAGTGTTTCTCCCAAGCTCACACGTGGGTCCTGGACGGCCGCAGCCATTTTGGATCGCCGGAAGTCCCAACTGATAATTCAGTCGGGTTGCAACACACGGAACTTCCTCCTCTAGTTCCGCAGTTACAAAGTTCCAAAGCACTGTTGTCCAACCTGAAGTTCCGCTCTCGGAGCCTCCGGTATAGGCAGTGTGACGACTCGACCTACCGGTATTCTCTGGCGGAGTCGGTTCCGGGCCTCACCCCGCCCCTGCGGCTCCTTCCGGGCGGCTGCTGCAGCCTGCTCTTATTTCCCTCCCCTAGAAGGTTGGTTCCGAGTTAGAAACCGAAGTCCCACCCACTGACTTGAGACCCTCCATGGAGGAATGGATAACAACGGAACAGCTACGGAGTCAGAAAGCAAGCTCAACTTTCTCATCTGTTTGTTCTTCTTTTGGTTTGGTGGTTTGGTTTGGTTTGGTTTGGTTTGGTTTGGTTTGGTTTGGTTTGGTTTGGTTTGGTTTGGTTTGGTTTGGTTTGGTTTGGTTTGGTTTGGTTTGGTTTGGTTTGGTTTGGTTTGGTTTGGTTTGGTTTGGTTTGGTTTGGTTTGGTTTGGTTTGGCAAGGTGTGTGTGCGGGTGGGGGTGCGACAATAGGATTATCCTCCTAAATCCTACCTAGTTCCTTCACTAATCTGCTAAATTCAGACTCCACCCTTCCTTCGAAAGTCTATAAATGTATGGAATTTCCTTTGTTTTGTGAGTTGCTCTTGGATCCCCACCATATTCCAGCCCCCACCCAAAGCCCGCCAGTATTATTAAAGGATCTGATCTCCTGAAATACGTCCCAGCACCTGTGTATAGAGAACCAGCAGGTTTTCATTCTTTATCTATTGGTTTTTAGTACCCCAAATTTGTCTTTAAAAAAAGGAAAGCAAGCCGGGCGGTTGTGGCGCACGCCTTTAATCCCAGCACTTGGGAGGCAGAGGCAGGCGGATTTCTGAGTTCGAGGCCAGCCTGGTCTAGAGTGTATATATATCAGGACAGCCAGGACTACACAGATAAACCCTATCTCGAAAAACCAAAAAAAAAAAAAAAAAAAAAAAAAAAGGAAAGCAACAGGAAATGTGAATCCTCAATGTGAATCCTCATGTTGATTTGAATTGGTGTCTATGCAGGATAGATAGATAGATAGATAGATAGATAGATAGATAGATAGATAGATCCTGAAAACAAGAAAATATTTTTTTTTTTAAACGGCACAAACAGGAAATACAGCGTGGTAAATATAGTTTAGGACAAGATCAGGTACCAGCATAACTCTGAAAACAACAATTCCAGTGCCACATAAAGGAGTTTCCCAAGTATTGCTGCTTCCTGGGCCTTCTCACCTCTACAGTAGTACAGTATTTTAATTAGAATGCTGTACTGGCTGGCTCCAAGGCAACTTCCCCGAGGTCACATATTTAGCTCTGTAACAGGGCCCCAGACCTTAGCATAACTGACTCCATGATGGAAGTACCATTCAAGCTGTAAAAAATGTAGACACTACTACCTGCCAAAACTAAAACTAAGATCTAATCCATCAAAGTCCATATAGTTCTGAGAAAGTCTCAAAGTGTACTAACCTTCCTTTTTAGCTTCTGTAATTCCATTTCTGGCTAACTGTTCTTGATAACTTAAGTGTATCAACTCAGAGCATGGGATTTGTGCTTAAAGGCTCACTCTCAGAAAGGCTCAGTGGTATACTGGGATCCTAAATACCCAGTGTAGTTGCTGGCCAGCTAATAAAAACTTTTTATTGGCTTAAGCTATGTCCTCATCTTCTCTGGTGGATACCCCACAACAGCACAAGTTTTTTGTTTTTTGTTTTTTGTTTTTTTTTTTTTAATATTTACTTGCGTTTTTTTTCATACAATATATTTCCATCATATTGTCTCCCCCCAACTCCTCTGAGATCCTACCCACCTCCATACTAAGCCAACTTCATATTCTTTCTCCCTTTCCCAATCCCCACCCCCCACCCCAAAAAAAGAGACAGGGAAAATACCAATAGAAATTTCAAGACAAACTATTTTTAAGATTTGTTTTCTATTTTTGTAAACCTGGATGTGTTTATGTGCACCACATGTGGTGATGCCTGTGGGGACCAGAAGAGAGGGTAGGATCCCCTGAGCTGGAATCCACTTGTGAGCTCTCTATCGTGGGTGCTGGGAACCCAACCAGGGTCCTCTGCAAGAGTAGCAAATATTCTTAATCACTGGACCATCTCTCCAGCTCCCAGACTCTCTCTTAATTTTTTTTTCTACTTATCCTGTGTCAAATTCATACATGTATTCAGCGTATCTTGATAATAGCTACTGCAAAATTTCACACACCCCATGTCTTACATCATGTGCCCCCCCCCCCCATTTCAGGTCTCCTTTTTTCTTCTTTTCTTTCTTTCTTTCTCTCTCTCTCTCTTTCTTTCTTTTCTTTTCTTTTTTTTTTTTTTTTTGTAACTTTATGAGTCCAGTTGATGCTGCCTCTTTGTTTGTGGACAACCTACCATCAACCACACCCTCGAAGAAAAAAAATCCATCTCCTCCCCTCCCCTCCACAATTCCTCAGCTTCACTAATCCCTGTCCTATTCTGTTCAGGAACCCATTTCTTTTTTATTTTATTTTTGAGGCAACATCTTACAAAATTCCCCAGGCTGGCCTCATTTGAACTCTGTAGTCTAGGCCCATCTTGAATTTTATAATGCTCCTGCCCTGGCCTCTACAGCACTTGGGGTTTCAGGCCTGTGCCATCAGACCCAGCTTTTCCATCCATATAATAGCTTATATGTAAGAATTGTTTTGGGCTTGGTTACAATTTAAAATATTGCTTATGAGAGAAAAAAAATAGTTAACCAGTTACAGTTTTTGTTCCTCATTAAAGGGATGTAAAGTGGAATCCAGGTTCTGAATCTGGAGGTTTGATTATCAGAGACAGATACAGCTAAGTGAGAAGTGTCTGTACTACTGCCTCTGGTTTTCATAATAAACCAGTGAACTCGTTGCTATTCTGCAGATGAGAAAACCGGGGCCGAGAAAAAGTAATTTTTCAGAAATCACACAGGCAGCGAATGGTAAAATGGGCTGAGAAGTGAGCACCAGCATTGACTCGGCCATTGACGCGAAGGCCTGCTTACACTGTTCACTTTCACAAAGCATGAATAAAAACAAGCAAGGAAATTTTCAGGCAGGCACTGGGATTCACAAATTAGAAGACAATGTCTTCTATTATGACGATCCATGGTAATAAAAAAGACTCAAGAAGAAGATCCACTGTCACTCTTACTGGCAGCCCAGGAAGAGACGAGCAATTCAAGGCCAGCGCAATGACGTTTGCGTTTGGCCCCATTCCAGTTTGTTCCCATTTACTCTTATTTCATTACCATTTCTTACATGCTTGCTTTCTATGAGAAAAAGGAAAAGAGTGTGGATTTGGGTGGGGGGGAGGGGAGAGGAAAAGTGGGGGAGGGGAAGCTACCATCATACTGTATTGTATCAAAAAATTTTTTTAAAAACCTATTTTCAATAAAAATAAAGGGGAAAAATCCCCTGTGTACCAGAAACAGCTGATGTCATCTGACAACTGGGATAAACAAATCAATCTCCTCCGTAGCAGTTATGAGCTCTCAGCATTCCTCTCCCTCCACTGCGGACTCTCTGTCTGACCCTAAGTCAAAATGGACTCTTAGTTCTAGGTCATGGTGTTTTATCCCAGCAACAGAAAAGTAAGTAGATGGATCCCTTGAGGTTTTGGAGACCCATTAACCAGTAACTAGAACTCCACTTTCAGAAGACAGCTGGTTTCTTTTTTTTAAAAAAGAAAACAGTGAAGTATCTCTAAAATCCTTAAATTTCACAATCCTGTTTGTGAGTCTTCTTCTGAGTCCTGTAAGTTCATTTTGTTTTCTCTCTGAAACTGGCCTCAAACTTTCTACATAACCAGAGATGGGACTTGAACTTGAAGCCTCATGAACTCCTGATTTTCTTGTCTTTACCCCACAAGATGTAAGATTATAAGCCTGTGCCACCATACCTGGTTTATGCAGTATAGGGAGTCCAGTCCTGGCTGTCGTACCTGTGAAGCAGTCACTACCAACAAAGCCACATGCCTGGCTAAGCTACAAGTTGGTAAATCTTGAAATTCTTTACAAATGATAGTTTCCATTTTCATTAGTCTTTTTCTGATTTTGTTGTTGTTTTTAAGATTTGCTTTATTTTTGATTGTGTGCATGTGTTTGTACACATGAGTGCAGTGCCCACAGAGGCTAGAAGATGGTGGTGGATCCTGTAGCTGGAGTTATAGGCAGCTCTGAGATGCCTAGCATAGGTGCTGGGAACTGAGGTCAGGTCCTTTGCAAGAGCAGTGCTCACTTTTAACCTTTGAGGCGTCTCCCAGCCCCTTCATTGCTCTCTTCTAATATGACACTCCTGCTTGTGATACAATTAAAACCCAGTCAAGGCTCCCCTTGATTCCTAACCAGCCTGGGCCCTCGGTGCTGTCAGCCTGTTTAAAACATTCCAATCACAGACAGGAAAGGGACAGACTATCTCTGGCTGATGTTAAACAAAAGAGCACATGAAAACTGGTGGGAGGAGCAGGCTTTATTTCATGTGAACAAATTGTTCTTGGGCTCCTGGTCTCAAAGCCTGCATTAGTGATTTGGGCACTGCCATGCATCAAGGAGACCCATCGCACATTACATACCTTGCCCATAAATACCTCCTGCTAGGAGAGTTAATAGTCTCCTAGGCAATATTCATCAGTGATGACAAGATTTTCCCAGCTTTTCTGAAGTCAAGCTAACAAGAGCAAAGTGGGTTAGTGAATCCTGTAACTTCTGCTTAAGCTAGTTGGAAGGACAGCCCCAGCCCTGTACAAAGAATTGTGACTTCCCTTCTTTAGTCACAAGTGAACCCAGCCTGTGTGTCCCCAGTAGATCAGAGGTGCAGCCAAAAGAAACCCCTCCAGAGCTCAGCCATTTTCTTTAAGTCTTATGAAATTGGGAAGACACATCTTCTAAAACAGGCTGATTTGTCCAGTGATGAGAGCTCAGAGGAACTTTCCTAAGCCTGCTGCTCAGTTATCCATTCAACCACAAAGTACTTACTTGAGCCCTGAATAGACACAGGCACTGTTTTAGACACTGGGGATTCCTGGTGAGGGAAGATTCTTTGTACTTGTGATGTTCACAACTCCACAAATGAGACAATGACAACTAAGTACAAAATCATGCAATAGGAAGAGAACTCCCAACTATCCCTGGAGCATCAGCCCAGCACACTCCCCTGTTGCTGACACAGCTTACTCAATGCTGGCCCATCCGTTTGCCTGTCTGAACCTCAATCCCACCCTTCCCTGCTCTTATTACCATGTTCTGCTCTTTCCCCTTGCAGCTGGACTCCATCCCGCCACTTTGTCTTGGCTCTTGGTATCAGAATTCATCAATAATCACCCAGCACCAGGTTTCTGATCTTAATGGTGGCAGAGCATCCTTTGGCTGTAGGAATGTTTGAAGGGTGTGGCTATTCATCTCTTGGTGAACAGGAAACACATGGAGAGACAGGAATAAGCTATAGCCCCTCCAAGGACTCCTTCTATGACTCACACTTCTAGCTAGGTGCCATCTAAAGTTTGTACAACCTCCCAAAAGAACATCAAGTGTTATTCAACTCATGAGCCTGTGGGGGATTTCAAGCCATAAGACTACAAAAGCAGCCAGTTACACTTCACATCAGGAGGAAAAAATGCTCAAGTTGTGGTCTAGCTTAGCAGTAGAGTGCTTGCCTACCATATGCATGGCCCAAGTTCTATCTGTAGCACTGAGGGGAGGGAGGGGGAGGGTAAGGGGTAGGATGGGGTGCAGTCATAACCATGAAAAGAGAAAACAGTGAGTCCATGAAGCAAGTGGTTCCCAGAGACTTATGGCCAGAGGTAGATATCTTAATGAGGCTCATACCTCCAGGGTTATCCTCACAGATCTTTCTGAGCATGAGAAATAACAGAGAAAAATGGTCTATTACTCAATATTCCTTGAACCATGTCAGGTTGAGACACAGATAAAGAGAAAACGCTGGACTTCTGCTGGCATTCATTATTATCTATGCCCCACCCCCACCAAATCTGCTAATCTAGCTACCTCAAATCAAAAGTTTAAAGTAGAAAAATTATTAACAGGCAAGCTAGCCTAGTGATCTACAGACTGTCAAAGTCATGTAGGTGGTAGGCTGTGTTAGTTATTCTTCCATTACTTCGAAGAGACACCGTGACCAAGGTAACTTATAAAGGTTTACAGTTGGGGGCGTACAGTTTCAGAGGGATCTGTGAACATCATGGTGGCAGCAGACAGGCATGGTGCTTGGAGCAGTAGCTGAAAGCTCACATCTGATCCACAAGATGGAGAGACAGACAGATGGACAGAGATGAGACAGAGACAGAGATACAGAGACAAAAGATAGTCACACAGACCAGGCCTGACGTGGGCTTTTGAAATCTAAAAGCTCTCTTGAGTGATACACCTCCTCCAACAAGACCACACCTTCTAATCCTTCTTAAATAGTCTGCCAGCTAGGAACCAGACATTCAAATAAAAGCCTGTGGAGATCATTCGTAAAAGTTATTTATTTATTTATTTATTTATTTATTTATTTTTAAATCAAACCGTTATTTTTATTTTTTCACACAGGGGTTATATACACATAGAGGCAGGATGTGGGGAAGGGGACGCAGGAGCATAGGTGTTCAGGGGGAGTACAGATGTCTTCCAGAACAGGGTATCAGTTGGGTGAAGGTTCAGGGGACATGTCACTATGACTCTGTCTATGAATCACTTGTTTCTTATCTAAGCTGGTACTATCCACCAAGGTTACCTATCCACAAGGTCTATGGCTATTAGTTCTTATCCAGGCTGGTAAGTTTCCATCAAAGCTGCCTGTTGACAATATCTTATAGCTATCTGTTTCAGGGTTTTTCCACAGAGACCAAGGCTTTGTGTTAGCAGGCTGACTTAGGCCTATGGCTGATTTTAGGCCTTCGGTGTATAAGCAGGGCTGCCCATGACATCTCCTCTCTTCTCCAAGTATAGAAGAACTGTGACGATTCCAATTTTGCAAAGGCAGGGATAGAGGCCTGACCTCCAGTAATTAAAAGGGACCTTGTAATGGTTCTGGTCCTCCTGTCATTGTCTAGTGAAGCATGAGGGCTGTACTCATCCCAGTGTCTTTTTCCTGGAGAGGGGATACTTTTGACATCAAATCCTATGCAGTCAGGTTTGTCCCTCAGGGAACCCAGAAGGATATTTTTAATTTTTATTTATATTCCCTTGCAGTGCTTAGCCTCGCAGCCTAAGCAATAATTTAAATCGCCAGTCACAGGGGGTTCTGGGTGGCCCCTCTCTGTTTGGCTTAGGGGCAGAAGTCCCCTCTTTTAGATTGGGTGGAGATGGGTTTTGGGAACACCCTGGATAGAGTAACAACCTCGTCTTGAGTCTCCTGATCTTCTGTAGCTAACTTATGATAATATATCTTAATAGGTTTTGCTGTCAAAATTTTCTATCTGTTGTTTCACAAAGTTAGCCTATTTAAGGCCCAGGGGCCAAAATAAATAAGCAAAAGTAACCCAATTATCGGCCCCAAAATGGAAGGAAGTAGGGTTGACAATCATGAAGGGGTTGAAAACCAATTCTTGTACCAGCTCCCATCTCTCTCTCTCTCTCTCTCTCTCTCTCTCTCTCTCTCTCTCTCTCTCTCCTCTCTCATCTATTGATTTATCTATTTATCATCTATCTATGTATGTATCCATCTATCCACCTATCTATCTATCATTTATCATCTATCTACCTATGTTCGTATCCAACCATCCACTCACCCACCAATCCTCCTATCTAGCTATCACCTATCTGTCTATCTGTCTATCTGTCTGTCTGTCTGTCTGTCTGTCTGTCTTTTCTCAAGGCCTTCTCTGACGTTTTTCACGTTCTTTTTAACCATCCCTGTCTTGTCTATGTAAAAACAACATTCTTCTTTAAGAGCTGTACACAGTCTTTTATTGTAAAAGAGTAATCAAGTCCAATAAAGTCCTTTGTAATTTTTGGAGATCACTTCAGACAGTGAAACAAGGGATTCTTCAGATTAGTGATGTCAATCTCTAGCTGTTAGATGTCCTTGTCAATGGCTTATTGAAGGTCTAAGTAGTGTGGCCAGCATCAGGATTAGAACTTCCAATAGCAAACACCATGGGTGATTCATTTTTACCTGGAAAGGAAAAAGAAGAGAATTCTCAGGGAGATTTCTCTTCTCTGGATGTCAAATGTTATTCATCTTATTTATAATTGGGCCTGGCTTTGTGGGGGTATCTATTTATTTCATTAATCTTGTTGGCAGCCATTTAGCTGTGTCTTCTTTGGCATCAAACACGTATATCAATCCTTGGCCCCATGTGAGAACTGGGTCCGGGCCATTCCATATAAAGGTAAGAGGGTCCTTCCACATAATTGTAGCATAGTTTTTATTGGTCTCAGCATGCCAAAGGCAATCAGCAGCAGCTTTGTCATGAGCTTTTAGATTTAGAAAATTACATTAAAAATGAACAAGGCATGATGGAGAGTATTTCTGGGCAACTTCTTCTGAGGGTAAAGTTCCCCTTCTTTAGTTTTAAAAGCCAATTTTTCAGAGTTCTTGTAAAACCAGGCAGAAACACCAGTAGCTGCTCCCCCCATACTCAGAGAGTTATTAAGATATTATTTTATTATTTTTTTATTTGGGGGGGGGGGTGTCGAGACAGGGTTTCTCTGTGTAAGCCTGGCAGTCCTAGAACTCACTCTATAGACCAGGCTGGCCTTGAAATCAGAAATCTACCTGCCTCTGCCTCCCAAGTGCTGGGATTAGAGGCATGAGCCACCACTACCCATCTATTTTAAAGTTTTGTAATATTTGTTTTATAATATCTTGTCTTTGAGGATTATAAGGAATTCCAGTAATATGGGTAATAATAAATTGTTAACAAAACATCTCAAATGTCTGACTGTAACAGTCAGTTTTGTTTATCTTAATTTGATATGGAACACCAAGCGTAGAAGATACTATAGGCAATAACTAATTGTATTTTTAATTGTTTCTCTTGTTAAAGTAATTATAACTAGAAAGCCTGAAAAGGTGTCAAATCACATATACATATTTTCATGTTTTAAATAAAAAATGAGTAACATCCACTTATCATAATTGATTAGGTATAAGTCCTCAAGTATTAACACTATTATGAATAAATTGAGGACACTAAAAACAAATTTTGTTATTAGACCTATATACTCTCTAAAAATGTCAAATTATTAAACATAGATCTATAAAAATGTACTATCTTGTGGTGATGTTATATAATAGATGACTTTTTAAATCTTAATGATGATCTTAAAATTTTTAAAAATTATATCCATGATTATTAAGCTCCTTTATAACGAGAGTGTTACTAGGCCTTTTTCTGATAGTCAAAAACTGTAATAAGAATTTAGTCAGTCTCTCAGATGACATCGGTTAATTGTTCCTAGACAAATAACCAGACTTCTACTCTGAGCACATTTCAGGAGGTTATCAAACAGTTTGTCAAAGGTCAATGAAAAGGGAACCAACAATTTATCATAGGTGTTAGGATAGAAAATAAAATACTGTCTGGGCTTATCTACACAAATCTTCACTAATAACCCAGCTATAGTTCTGTGGCTATTATAAAGGCACGATGCCTATGAGAGTAACAATATTAATCTCACTTTTATATCAATAAGAAACTCGTACCGATGAAAACCTTAAATTTGAAATCAAAATAAATTTTGTACCATTTAAGAAATTATGACTTCAGCTTAATAATAATTATACAGATTTCTACTAATAGGTTATGGCTATGCAATAAATCCTAGCTATTCCTCCCTGTTCCAACAAAGCCACTACTTTCCCCTAGAAAGACAGCCCAATATTAACCACCTCAGTCCCCAAGCTCAGGGAATAGGGGCACAAACTCTTCATTAACTTCTTCTAGCTGATAACGGGCATTGAGATATTAGAAAAAGGGGTGGGGGCAAGAGTAAATTGATAAGCCTCTGACATCTGTGTCTTCACTGCATCCAGCTGAAATCCCAGGACATCAGAGGTTCCGGCAGGCCTGCTCAGCTTGCTTGATGAGTAGATACACCAAGGTTGTGTATTCTGCAATATATAATTCTCAAAACAAATTTTAGTATCAAGATAATTTTTCTTTTGAATTCCAGAATCTAGTCTTCTGGCAGCCTGCCTCTGTCATGTCTAATCCATATAATTCTGAGAGTTTCTATGAGGGTGTGTTCCCACCATCCTCTTATTCCGGCTTTCCTGCACTCTAATTCCCCAACACTAGGGAATCTAAACTTTCAGACACCAAGGCCTTCTACTTCCACTGATGCCTGACAAGGCCACCCTCAACTACCTATACAGGTAGAGCCATGAGTCCTTCTCTTTGTATTCTTGGGCTGGAGGTTTTAGAATGACTACCCCAGCTTGTTTCTTAGGACCATTGGCTTAAAAAATTGTTTTCCAGCCTTTTACTCTAGGGTAGTGTCTATCTTTGTCACTGAGGTGGGTTTCCTGTATGCAGCAAAATGCTGGGTCCTGTTTATGTATCCAGTCCGTTAGCCTATGTCTTTTTATTGGGAAATTGAGTCCATTGATGTTAAGAGATATTAAGGAACAGTGATTGTTGCTTCCTGTTATTTTTGTTATTAGAGGTGGAATTATCTTTGTGTGGCTATCTTCTTTTGGATTTGTTGGAAGAGGATTACTTTCTCGCTCTTTCTAGGGTATAATTTCCCTCCTTGTATTGGAGCTTTCCTGCTATTATCCTTTGTAATGCTGAGTTTGTGGAAAGATGTTGTGTAAATTTGGTTTTGTCATGGAATATCTTGGTTTCTCCTTCTATTGTAATTGAGAGTTTTGCTGAGTATATTAGCCTGGGCTGGCATTTGTATTCTCTTAGGGTCTGTATGACATCTGTCCAGCATCTTCCAGCTTTTATAGTATCTGGTGAGAAGTCTGGTGTAATTCTGATAGGTCTGCCTTTATATGTTACTTGGCCTTTTCCCCTTACTGCATTTAATATTCTTTGTTTTGTGCACTTGGTGTTTTGATTATTATGTGACAGGAGGTTTCTTTTCTGGTCTAGTCTATTTGGTGTTCTGTAGGCTTCTTGTATGTTTATGGGCATCTCGTTCTTTAGGTTAGGGAAGTTTTCTTCTGTAATTTTGTTGAAGATATTTATTGGCCCTTTAATTTGGAAATCTTCACTCTCATGTATACCTATTATCCTTAGGTTTGGTCTTCTCACTGTATCCTGGATTTCCTGGATGTTTTGGGTTAAGAACCTTTTGCATTTTGTGTTTTCTTTGACAGTTGTGTCAATATTTTCTATGGTATCTTCTGCACCTGAGATTCTCTCTTCTATCTCTTGTATTCTGTTGGTGATACTTGCATGTATGACTCCTGATTTCTTTCCTAGGTTTTCTATCTCGAGGGTAGTCTCCCTTTGTGATTTTTTTTTATTTATTGTTTCTACTTCCATTTTTATGTCCTGGATAGTTTTGTTCAATTCCTTCACCTGTTTGGTTGTGTTCTCTTGTAATTCGCTAAGGGATTTTTGTGTTTCCTCTTTAAGGGCTTCTACCTGTTTACCTGTGTTCTCCTCAAATTCTTTGAGAGTGTTATTTATGTCCTTCTTAAAGTCCTCTATCATTATCATTATCATTATAAGTGATTTTAAATCTGAATCTTGCTTTCCTAGTGATATGGGGAATTCAGGACTTTCTTGTGTGGGAGAACTAGGTTCTAATGATGCCAAGTACCCTGGGTTGCTGATGCTTATGTTCTTCTGCTTGCCTTTCGCCATCTGGATCTCCTTAGTGCTACCTGCCCTGTCTCTGACTGGAGCCTGTCTTTCCTATTATCTTGGTTGTATCAGAACTGTGTGGGGTGGCTGTTACTACTGGGTTAAGAGCTGGGGCCCAAGATCTGCTCAGTGCTGGGAAGCAGACCCGAAGGAACCAGTGCTAAGGGCCAGGATTGCTGGATTCCAGTTACTCTCTGTTTTGGGCAGGTGTTGCTGTCTCCTTACCTAAGATACTGCCCAAGTTAGAGCTCCTGGAAGACCCACTTCCTCTGGGTTTTGTGAGATGGTGTACAGAGCTGCTGCCTGCCGGGATCTGCTCAGTGCTTGGACCCAGACCGAAGGAGGATCATTCGTAGTCAAACCACCGCTTAGGCTTTAAAGTTCCCTGGTAGTGAAACGTAGATGTAACCTCCCCACAGGGTCTTGTTAAGAAAAACCTAAGTGGCAGTGGAAAAGATAAGACTGTTGTGCATACCAGTGTAACCTCCTGATCAGCCAGCCAGTGAAGAGAGAGAACAGGGTCTGACGTCATGGAGTAAATTGTTCCTTGCACCCAGCAGCTTGCCTGACATCCTGAACTGGCATTCAGCTTTGAAAAATTGTAAAATAAATTGCCTCATTTTTTGCAACTGTGAACCTCTAGTGCTTTTATTTATGTGTGTGCTCGAGTGTGTGTTGGGGTGGGGCGGGATACCTTTACGTTGCAAGTGTATTGTTACTTTAAAGATTTCCTGTCCTAGATAACTTTTCAACTCAGCGCCACTATTTCCTGAGCTTGCCACAGCATGGGGTTCACTGTTAGCTAATTTTCATTAGATAGTAATTTAATGCTGTAGGCTGACTTATAAAGGGAAGATGTATATTTGTTTAGTTTAGAGCTCTGTCTTTATTAAGGTAAGGGTCTTTATCCTATGGTGGACCAGTTGCTGGTAGAGTGGTACAGGGATTTTTTTTCCCACAGCAAGCAGGACACAGGGGGCACATATACGTTTTGGTCTCTACTTTCCATTCTGAATTTTATTTATTGTGTTGGGCATTGATCCTAAAATTTCAGGCATGCTAAGCATAAGCCCTACTACCAAACTATATACTCCTATGAGAAGGTTCATCGCCTTAGAAAGGCACCAGGATCAATCACTCGGTCTCCACTCTGAACTTAGACTCCTCCCAAAGACACAGCTTCTACATTGACGCTCTCATTACGTTTCTGTTCTCCAAGGTCTCTCAACAGAAATTCAGTTTCAGTCTGAATTTTAGAAGGAAAAAAAACTTGTTTCAGACAATGGCGACCATTCCAAGGGTCTTAGTAGCTACTAAGGTTGACTTCTGATTTAGAGGCCATGCTAAACAGCTATTTGGCCAAGAAGGTTCTTTTTTAATATGAGGAATATTACATAAATCTCCTGGGATGGAAACTGGAAGCTCATACTTAGAAAACCCATTGGTAACACTTCTCTTACCCTTGGAACATCTATTGATGATCTGCTCATCACTCACAGAAAAAAGCAACAAGAATGAGTTGATACCGTTTTCTCTTTGTAGAAGGATTCAGTAATGGCCCAATTACATTCTCCACTCAAGGGTCTCTCTCATTAGTGGTTGCAGCTTGCAGGGAACTCTGACCTTTTGTTCCTGCTTCTGCTAATGGAAAAGGCCTTGCACCATGTGAGGGTGGGCATAATGAGGTTGGGCTGAAAGCAGCTAAATAATGTCATAAATATATCCTGACAATTGTTGATTTTTTTTTCCCTTGAGGTAACCATAAGATGATTCTGTTGACTTCAGCAGATGCTCAGAGTGGGGAGGACTCCACAGAACACTCTCCTGTAAGCACATGATTTATCCCTGGGTATTTCTCTTCAACAAGAGACAAGTGGAGTTATAGGTGGCTGCCTAGGCTTTACTCTAACCAACTGTACACAGAGAGAAAGTCTACTGTGGAAGGAAATGCAAATAGTGCCCTTCAGATCACAGGAAGTCCAAGGTCAATTTTAATAAAAAAACAATTCAGAGACAGAAATTACCCTTTATCAGTAGTAAGCAGAGGAGGTTTTGGAATCTAGGATACAAGTATAACCTGAAGAACTCAGTAGTTGACGACAATCAGGAGCCAAGATCCAGGCCCAGGTAAGAACCAGCAGACGAGGCACAAATGAAACAGCCATCATATTGGAAATTCACAACCTCTCTCCAGGCTTTTACCTCTGTCTCAGTTCAAACTTTTATAACCCCTCCAGCAGACTTCATAGTCTCCAGCAGACTTCTGGATAACCTCGGTTGTCTCCCTGTGTTCACACAGGGATATAGTGAGCTTTAAAAATGTGTGCAACGTATCCCTTATACATCATTCTTCACATCCTTACATGACTTCCAAACCCTGCAGCTTTTGCCCAGAAGTGCAGGAGCAAGAGATACTTCAGACTGTAACGCTACCACTAAGTGCTGCTGCATCTAACATACATGCTGTGGTACACAATATAAGGCACTGGACAGACCCCACAATAAAGAACTGTCTTGTCTCCCACACGAATACTACTGAGACTGAGACATGCTGGAGCCTGCCCCTTGAGTACCTTTCTCCCAGATTGCTCTCCCATGATGCTCACTTCAGGCATGCCTGCATTTAGTTTTACAGGTTGCTACTTTCTCTTTGCTGATTGTCCTTTGTGCAGGGTACCTTCTCAGAAAGATACATTGTTGCCCCAACTCTCCCGATTAGTCATCAAAATGTCACCACCCTTGGGGAAACCTTTCCTAATGTCCACCCAACTTCTTATATACTTATAGGCATGTCTAAGATGGTTTGAAATCGGGTAGGAGTGAGACTAAACTTTTGAATCTTCACTGTTGGCAACTGGCCAGTGGGAGGATCCCACCTCCAGAGTGTTGCTCAAGTACAAATAGCTAAATGATGTTTTCTTTTTTGGTGCAATTGTCACTTTGCTCGATCGCTGTGTTCTTAAGCTCAAAGAGTTTTCTTTGTTGTGATTGTTAATCTCATTTTTACATTTCTATGCTTGGTCATTTATTATTTGCCCCGCTTCACAGTTTTTGTCCCCCTTGTATTTTCTTGAAGCATGCTTAGGTTCCTTTAAGTGACTGTTTTGAATTCTTAGTTCACACCTCTTCATTTTCCAGAGCCAATTATAGGTAACTTATTTTGTTCACTTGGTCGTGTAATGTTTCCTGATTCTCCTTGGCCCTGTGGTCAGGTATCTGAGGAGGTAGAAGTAGTCGAGTTGTTCACAGCTTAGCTGTGCTGCTTTGTTGGGGATCAGTTCTAATGCTTTGAATTAATCCCAAATGGGAAATCTGCATGTCCAAAGGCTGAAGGTCCTTGTCCCCAATTGGTTTTTGATCGATCAATAAAGAGCATGCCTCTGAGAAAAGGCTATGCCACTTATGAAAAACCCACAGCCATTGTCCCTTCCCTTCTTGTCTTGCTTTCCTTAATCTCCTTCCTACTTTTGCTGAGACAGAAGAGAGGGCAGAGATAAGCACTTGTGAACAAGCAGATACCATTACACTTAAGTTCCTATTGCAACTCTGTGTGTTGAACACCTTCCTCTCTTGGGAATGCTTTTAAGGACTCTAAGACTATGAAAGGAGGAAGAATGATGTTGCTATTCATTGTTACATAGTTCTGATCTTATAACTGCCCTTTAGACTACAGAGACCAGCCAGGCAGTGGCAGTGCACTTTTTTGTTGTTGTTTTTGTTTTGTTTTTCGAGACAGTTTCTCTGTGTAGCCCTGGCTGTCCTGGAACTAACTCTGTAGACCAGGCTGGCCTCGAACTCAGAAATCCGCCTGCCTCTGCCTCCCAAGTGCTGGGATTAAAGGTGTGCGCCACCACCGCCCAGCGGCAATGCACTTTTAATACCAGGCAGAGGCAGGCAGATGTCAGAGTTTGAGGCTAGCCTGATCTGCAAAGTGAGTTCCAGGACAACCAGGGCTACACAGAGAAACTCTGTCTCAACAACAAAACAAAACAGAACAACAAAACAAAACAAAACCCCCAAACAACCCAAACACAAAAAGCTTCATTTAGAATACAGAGATCACAGTTTCTAGTATTAAAACCTGGAGACAAAAGAGGAAGGATCAGGGGACTCTTCTACTCTCCATTCTTTGTGTGTGTCTGCCTTTTCATTGCAAATAGAGCCCTGAGTCTTACTTTAGAAATAGATGCTGCACGTTAGAAGCAGAGTGCCTGTGGAGGAGGGACGATCAATAATATTAGCTATGAAACCTGATCACGAGTGTTCTTACGCCCTTAGCCTTTTTTGCGTTATTTATGTCCCTTTCTGGAGCATCTGAAGCCAGTATGCAAAACGATGAAGTTTAGCTATAGAGAGGCACAAGAGGACATACGACACTGTCACCTCGGTTCACGTTAGGGAACTCTCTTCCTTATGCTGTTTCTCTAAACAGCTCCTGTCTAGAGATTGTTTGTTTAGTTCTTGCACTAGTCAGGGTTCTCTAGAGAACTTATGGAATGTCTCTCTATATTAAGGGAATTTATTGTCATGGCTTACGGCTGTAGTCCAATTAACCCAACAGTGGGCATCTGTGAATGGGAAGTCCAAGAATCTAGTAGTTGCTCAGTCTCAGTAGGCTAGTTGTTTCAGCTGGTCTTCTGTAGAAGTAGGTTTCAAAAATGTGCTGGCAAGTAAGTGTAAGCAGTTGAAGGAGAGTGAACCTTCCTTCTTCCAATGTCCTTATGTTGGCCTCCAGTGGAAGGCGTGGTCCAGATTAAAGGTGTGTACCACCATGCCTGGATTTGGGACTTGCTTTGTCCCAGGTTGACCTTGAACTCAGAGATCTCCTTGTCTCAGTCTCCTGGGATTAGGTGTGCACTACCTTGCCTGAGCCTAAGCTTTTTGTGTCCACTGTGCCTCAAGATCTCCATGTCAAGATCCAGGTCAAAGACCTGTGTCTTCCACCCTCAAAATCTGGATCACAGTGTGCCCTCCAATTCTGAAGTGGAAGTCATTCCAGATGTAGTCAAGTTGACACTCAGAAATAGCCACCACAGTGCTTATTTCTTTATTGATTGATTATTTACTGATTGATTATTAATTGCTTATTTGTTTATTGGTTATTTATCGATTGACTATTGCTTATTTATTTATTTATTTATTGCTTATTTATCTAATTTGTGTGTGTGGTCTGTACACAGTTGTATGCTGTCCATACATGGACGCTGTGTGTCCATGCATGGAGGCTAGGGAAAGTTTTCAGTTGTCCTGTCTATCACTGTCCAGTGTCTTCCCTTGAGACAGGATCTTTCACTGAATCCAGAACAAGGCTGGCAGCTATCAAGCCTCAACAAGCCTCCTGGAGTTACAGACACTAGTGCCCACAGATATTTCTTCATATGACCACTGAGGATTTGAACTCAGATCTTCATGTCTGCACAGCCAGGGCTCAACCCACTGAGCCAATTCTGTAGCCCCTTCCAGAGTTTTGCCATCAGGGGTCAAGTGTTAAGATTGCTAGCATGTGGCAACTAATTTAATGTCTCTCCAAAGCCAATGCCTGGTCTTCTTGCAGCAAACATAGGTAGAAGTATCAGCCTAGGGTCTTCTCTTAGTACACTGCCTGAGCTGTACTTAGACACACCCAGAGCTGCCCTCACCATGTCACAGGGCCCAAGGGGAAGGAAGAGAGAAGGGGAAACAGGCAGAAGAACAAGTGCTCTCCTTCCCACCGCTGTCTAGATTTCGCTGGCACCATTTCAACCCCATTGCCATATAAACACAAAGGACAATGTGTTCTGTCCCATATGTGTACAAGCTAATAGGCATGTGGTGACGGTGGTGGTGGAAGAGCGTCTTTTAAGGAAGATAATCAATGTTTAGCTCAATGTCTGAAAATGGTGAGTGGTGCTTAGCAACCCACTTAACAGCGAGCCTCTGACATCACTTCTGCCTTGTGCCCATGCAGGTGCCACTCCTTAAATCTTCCCGCAGACCCAGAGGACCTCTGTCTCCTCCGATCACCTAGCCCTTCTCTGCGGAATCCTGTCTAATTGAATGTTAAGATCAAAGTTTAAGTTTATAAGAAAGAAAAACAAGTGCAGATAAATAGTTATTATCTGACATCCTTATGAAAATTCATGACCTGCAGCTTTATCAGGAGGCCTTATAAGACTTCTAATTGTGAAGTATGGGAAGCTATTAACTAACTGGTGTGCCTCCGTCTCTCGATAAGAAGTGAGTTAAATAATTGTCCTGTTTAACTTCTGCTTGTTAACCTATAAGGTCAACTAGTTTGAACATACGTTTAATGAAATCCTAGAGCCAGAATTTATGATATTGCCACTGAATGTTAAATTGGACAATTTACATAAGCAGAGCATTAACCTTCCGAGTACTGAATACCATTTTTTAGCACTCAGCCGCTGGGGACAATAAGGGACATGTTCTATATATTTGTGATTAGCTTGCCTGGAAACTCTCAGAATGACCAATTGGCCTACCAAGTTTAGCAGTATAATTAAATGAATGGACTCGGCCTAAGTAAATTATCAGTGCTGTGTACAGTATATCATTACAGTCCGGAGGAAAAAAAAAGATATGAATAATTTAATAATACATTACTAATTTATCAATGCTAAGTGACTTCGAGGAGGCCCATTGTAGTTCATTGTTTTAAATTTGACACTTGATTTACTGTGCACATGATTAAAAAGGGACAGATTCCTTCTCTTCTCAAAAATACACCGACGCAGTAGGCGTTGTTATTTTTGTTTTTCCAAGAGAAAGAAGCAGTGTTTTCTGCTTCAGTGATATTACAAAATGCCCACTGCTGTGCACTGGTGGGAGGGCCACCTAGTAATTTGTCACAGTCAGATGTGTGGAGTCCCCACTACCAGGCAGCCTTAGTGAGGGGAGGGCTCTGACCCCTGAGTCGTTCAGAAGCCCAGCTGGCGACTCTGCAGCAATTATCATTATGGTTTGGCGAGGTCAAGCACCCAGAACAGCAATTTACAGGGCACCTGGGAATGCTCTGCTGACAGGGACCATCGGTCCTCTCTGGGCTACCTATCTCGGTAAACTCAGTTCTGTAAACTCAGCCTAAGGTCTGTTGAGGTCTGTGGTGCTCCAGGGCTTATGAACGTATTTGGTAAAATAGTATGTTGTATGAAGCCAGATGGGCACTCTGGGCCTTGGTGTTGTCGAGTCATCCAGAACAGATTGCATCACCTTAGCCAGGCCAAGCCCTGCCTTTTCTGTGTTTTCTAAAGCCCCGGGTCTGTTTTTCACTCCTCTCCTTCAGTTTCGCTGTAACACTCCTGGCTCCTTTTGGTTTTAGCCTTTTAATGGCTACTTATGCTGAAAGCCTGCTCACCTCCATCTACTATTTCATGGTCTCTCTGTGTGTATTCCTGATCCTGGAGCTCACTGGATCTCAGCTACTGGCTAAACAGTTACTTCTGGGATCCACAGCAGGAATGTGGTACCCAGTCCAATGATGTGAACTAACATCCTCAGAAAGAAAGCTTCCTTCTTTCTGCAAGTGGTGATGTTCACATTGCAAGGCTGATTGGCTGATTCAACTTCAGTGCTTGTGGAGGGGCTGGGATGCTGCAGACCAGGAGCCTAATTACAGTTTATCTTGAACTACCTTTACCTTCTTGAAGTAGTTATTTATTGCCCGCCTCCTTGTGTGATACACGTTAAAATGCCATAGTTAAAATGTTATTTTATGTATTAAATTAACAACAACAATAATGGTCACCATCAACTACAAGTATTATCTTAATATCTTATTTACTTAACTGTTTGTTTAGTGTTTTGTTTTTTCTTTCGTTTTTGAGACAGGCTCTCATGTAGTCCTGGATGTTTTCATACTCCGTATGTAACCAAGGATGACTTTGAACTTTGGATCCATCTTTCTCTATTTCTCAGTTGCTAAGACTGTGAACATGTGCCAGAACACCAAGCCCAGCTAGCAGTGTGAAAACATCCCCCAAATAGTTGATTAAATAGCTCAATTAACCTCAAATAACAAAACTTGGTTATTTGTTTTTACTTATTGAGTTCCTGACACTAAATTATTAAAGGATTGTCAATGGATTACAGTAATTTAGAATGCCTTTATAAGTGGATCGCTCCCAAAAGTTAGTATTGTGACATACACATTCTTTTGAAAGAAGCACTTTACTATTCAGATGAAGATTTTCAGGGAAGATTGTAAGATATTTATGTATTTATTTAGTGTATGAGTATTTTGCCTGTAGGTGTGTGTGGACACTATATGCGTGCCCAGTACCTGAGGAGGCCAGAAGGGGGCATCCTATTCTCTGAAACTGGAGTTACTCTGGTTATGGTCCACCATGTGGGTGCTAGGAACCAAGTTCAGGTCTCACTGAAGAGCAACCAGGGCTCTTAACTGCTGAGCCATCTCTACCTCTAGGGTCTTAAAATGATATTCTAAGGGCGTTAGCTCTTAATTGTTTTCTTTCTCAGTCTCTAGCTGTCTTGTTATACTTTAAGATGTCTCCTCTTGTTTTTTAACATAGTCAGGGCAATGTGAAGGAAACAAGGATTGAACTATTTGTTTCCATGAGGCCCAGACTGACATCAGAAGTTGGAATCCTTTGTCTGAAATTTCCCCCTAAGGACTAGTCTACCAAATTGCCTTCTGGGATATTTGGTTCCTACTGGATTAGCCCAGGTCTCCTGATAGTCTTTGCCTTTAAATATCCCAACAGGTGACACTGATGGACAACCTTACACAGTATAAAAAGTATTTGAACTTGGAGTCAGAAGAATAACTGAGTATTTTGTACCTTGCATGACTAATGCTGAAATTGCTGTTAAAAATGCTGTGTCTGTTTAACCCCCAGAAACAACTGGAGTGATGGCAACACCTTTTGAATAAGAGAACATGGGGGAGACATTCATGACTGTTGCCATTTTTTTTTAACTGTGTCAAATATTTTTTTTTGTGACCATGAACAAGTGCATAAAAACCCGAGAATGGTTGTTTATTTGGACTCAGGGTTTCAGAGAGGTCAGACGTCATAAACAGTGGAGTGTTTCAGCTCTCTTCATAACAAACCAAGAAGGAGAGATAGAGACCAGAATCAACAAAGAATAATTCATCTCCAAGAACTGACCATAGCGACCCACTTCCTCCAGTTTGGTTCCAGGTTCTGAGCATCTAGAATTACCCATCCCCCAAACCGCAAAGCCATCTGGAGATGGAGGGACTCAAGGTTAGGGTTAGGAACCAAGTATTCACAAAATACAGGAGCCTCGTCTTCAAATAATAAGCCCATTATTTATTATTTTTATTATTTATTATATATTCATATAATATATATTATATATATTATATTATTTATTATATAATATTAATAATAATTATTATTATTTAATTGCATATTAAAGCTATAACAATAAATACCATTGAGGTAAGAACAATATTCAGAGTCCAGGATAGAATCAGGGGCCAGCAAAAGAAGGCGCTTTGCCAGGAGGGTAGAAAAAGCCTTTTGTCTTCAAAATTATCTGGTTTGTATTTCCACTCTATTATGCAAACTCCCTGTCATTGTTCATAGTGTTCAATGGCTTCTTCTCTTACTCCAGGGTTTGGAATTTTACGTGTGTAAGTGTGGATAGAGGGACTGGGTGATCCTCTCGGCTTTTCCCTGTATATTTTCTTCAAGGGTGTCAGCTCAAATGGTCAAGTTTCCGGTTCTCATTCAATCTTACCCTCCACCCATCCCCCACCTACTTCTCTACAGCTCCAGCAAGTCAAGCATAGGCAACAGGCTTTCTAAACGGGAGTCAGATCAGAGTGAGAAACAGCAGCAGGTCATGGTGGTGGCACACATTGTCATCCTGGCATTTGAGAGATAGAGGCAGGAGGAAAAGGAGTCACAGCCCAGCCTGACTATATGAGACCCGGTCTCAAACAAACAAAACACCAACAAAAAGATGACTTGAGCCAGCTTCCTTATGAGCTCTGTGCTTTCGAAGCCCAATAGATGTGGCTTAGGGATTAACTGGTGCTTTGGGTTGGCCAAACCTACAATTCTCTGTAGTGAGTTGGATGCTCCAGAGCTAATTTTCAGCTTAATATAGTATACAGCTATCAGCCCAGCTCCTGGGAGGCTGGCACAGGAGAGTCTTGAGTCTAAAGCCACTCTTAGCTTCAGTGGAAGGTCCTGCCTCAAGAAAAAATCAAGTGTCTAACAGTTTAGATAAGGTAGTATTTATCCATTTCTTCCTATCTGTTTTTTACTAGCATCCATTAATTGTACAAAATCCAGAAGGTTCCATTCTGACTTTCTCATACATATATATATATATATATATATATATATAACATGTATGAGTAATTTGTTTACACCCACTCACTGTCACCCTCACTCACCCTCTAGCTCTAGCCAGCTGGTTCCTGTCCACTTCTTCCCAGTTTTCTTTCATTTTTTACGTCTTTCTTTAAAATTAGGTCAAAGCATTTTGTTAACTTTTAGTTTATGCATGCAAGCTTTTTGCTTACACATATGTGTTTCACTAGAGCCATGCAGTGCCCACGAAGGTCAGAAGGGGGCGCTAGATCACCTGGAACTGGAGTTGGAGTTGGTTGTGAGCTGCCATGTGGATGCTGGAAACTGAACCCTGCCCTCTGTAAGAGCAACAGTGCTCTTAACCATTGAGCTACCTCTCCATCTACCCACCTCGTTCTTTTAAAAATCAACACTTAACCTAAGGGAAGCGTGCTTTCATCTGTGAGATTGTCTTAAATTTCACTTAAGACCATGATCTCTATTCCCATTTCTTTTTGTTTTGATGAAATAATGTTATTCTTCTTTGTGTCTAAGTTAAATCCCATTATATACAGTGTTCTGATTTTCTATATCTATTCATCTAAAGTTGGTCACTGTAATAGTGCTGCAATAATCCTGGGTGTGCAGATGATATAAGATGGTATCTGCCCCTTTGCTTCACAGAACACATTTCTTTTCTTTGTGTGTGTATGGGGGTTGGTACTGGGGATATGCCTGGGGTGGCTCACATGCTAAGATGCGGAATCTCTGAGTTGCATTCCCCAGACTTGTCTTCTTGAGACAGAGTCAGCTATGTTCTCTAAACTGGCCACAGACTCTTGACCCACCCTGTCTCTGAGTCCTGAGTGCTGACGTTACAGGTGTGTAGCACCACATCTGGCTATGACAAACACCAGAACACATCTCTAAGTTAACATTTAGTAATTGTTTGACTGATTGATTCTTTCTAAAGAATAATGATTAAAACAGACCTTGGTGCCCAGGAACTGCCTGGGAACCGCAGCACTCCCTAAGTCATTAGTTTGGAGTTACTGTAGTTTCCCATGTAACCTTATTACTTTCCAGAAACTGTAGGAACATGACGTTTAAAACATTCTTTTTATTTTTGAAAGGAATGCAAAAGGTCTTGTGGCTTCTTGTCCGTGCCTGGTATAATCAGTTAGAGTTGTTTTCAACAGGCATGTCATGTCTCAGTAACTCAACTTTCCTTGTCTTAAGTTTATGGCTTCTTCTTTCTCTGTATTCTCTTTGCTTTGATTGGAATTCATTACTTCACTGGGCAAGGGTTAGGTTTCCTGTGGTCCTAATCAACACTTGACTGGAAATACATACAGACAGTTTTCGTGTTTTATCTAATAGGGAAAACTCGAGGAATTTGAAAAATGAAACATTCTTTGAAGTTCGTTGCTAACCCTCGCCCAGTTTGCACGGAGCACCCTTCCTGCTAACTGAAAGGAACAGAAATGTCTCTGACATGTTTTCCACCCGGCCCTCTTCACAGTGATTCTTTCCATCGCTTTGGTAAGTCAATCACGCTAACAGGTACCAGTTATTCTATGTCTGCCTTGGGCTAAATAGAGCAGGTGACAAAAAACCCCTTCAGGTTGTCAGGGATTGATGTAAAATGCCCACAGACCTCGCAGCTTATCATCTTCATCGAGTTGACTAATGTGTTTCCCATGTCGTTACATGTTGGTAAATTAAAGGAGCCGGTAGACAGCTCAGTCAACAGTTTACTGAAATGAACCTCATTAGCGAGGTGCAGCTGTCACGGGACTGTAATTTAATCCTATTGAATTATCACTCAAAAAATGCCTAAGTGCCTGGTTTTTATATACTGGATAGAGGATTTGCTACTAATACTGTCACATCTCCAGCTGATGAGAAAGAAAAGAAGCAAAAAGGTACTATGCAGAAACTGTCTGTTCCCATCCGCCCCCTCAATCAGAGTACCGGTGTCAACCCCCGAGCAGAATGTTGTTTTTTGCTACAGTTCAAACGCATCCAGTGGATCTCCGAGTTTCTTCTCAGAGCAGTTCCGGAGGACTCACTCTCTCCGTTCTTTTCCTTCATTTACAAACCAAACGAAAAAAAGAAAAGAAAAAGAGCCTAATCGGTGCAAAGTCAATTTGAGCAAGAAGTTCCATTTCTCAAATGTTGACGGAACTCTTGACTGCGGGATATTTGTGAATCCCCCCCCCCCCCCCCCCCCCCCCGTCTGTAGAGCTCTACGTTGTAAATGGGAAAGCCAGCACGCGAGGTAACTTTCTAGTGGTTGTGTCCTTGCTGTGATTTCTGAAGTGTTTGGAGGTGAGCTATGTCTAGGAAGGAGAAAAACTGAAGGCACACTGTTGAGTAGAGGTGCTTGCTGTCTCTAATGTCCAGGACATATGTGGAACTGTCTCCCTGAGCAGCAAATAATTATGATGATATTGTCAAAGTATGACTTGTGTCATTCATCAACCCATTAAGAAAAAAATGAAATAATATTTTTATTTATTTATTTATTTATCTTGGTTTTTCGAGACAGGGTTTCTCTGTGTAGTCCTGGCTGTCCTGGAACTCACTCTGTAGACTAGGCTGGCCTCGAACTCAGAAATCCGCCTGCCTCTGCCTCCCAAGTGCTGGGATTAAAGGCATGTGCCACCACTGCCGGGCGAAATATTATTTTTATTAACCTAAGAAAATCAGCCCAAAAGTAGATAGTTAAATCTTAAAAGTTATTTATCGGCTCCGTGGTTAAGAGTACTGGCTGTTCTGGCAGAGGACCTGGGTTCTATTCCCAGCACGTGGATCAAGTGGTGCACAACTGCCTGTAACTTTAGCTCTCTCCTGGGTTCTATATGCAGCCATACTCAATGTATACATATCCATCTGCCACACACACACACACACACACACACACACACACACACAATTAAAAAGAAAATAAATTTTAGAAAAATTATTCCCAGAAGTAGGAGAAATGGTTCAGTGATAAAGAGAGCTTGCTGCTCTCACAGAGGACCTGGGTTCAAGGCCGCATATAAACATCTGCAACTCAGTTTCAGGGACTCTAGCGCCCTCTTCTGCTCTCAGTAAGCATTACACCACATTGTGCACATGCAGACAGAACACTACTAGGTATAAAATAAATACACTCAAAAATGAGAATAAAACGAATGAATTATTCTGGCATAGATGAATTTCTGGTGATCTACCATAATCACAAGAACTAATATTTCACATGTGTTTAATATATATCAACCCCTATATAGTATTATTTTACATGAGTAATTTTTTTTATGTCTTTTAAGGAGACTTGGCTTTAGTTTGATCAGAAATTTGCATCTAAAAGTGCAGAAACTTAATTCAAGATGATCCAGCTGACAAGCGGTAAGAACTGTACTCGAACCTACAACTTGTGAGTATGACCCTGGCAACCATTATGGTAATGGCTATGAAGTTACAGAGTCAGAACCAGATCAGGGGTTCTAGATGTTTGCACACATCACTGCTGCTGGCCACCAGTCTTTTCTCCTCTACTGTCACGGCAGATTAACTATGGTACTGGATCTGGATGTTACCATATTGCAGTGCATTCAGGTCATGTGATAACATATAGCTCCCGTAGCATCCGGAGGTCTGGCTGATGTCCCTGTGACAGCGTATTACTTGTTGTGCTTTTGTGAGTATGAGGATTGTAAATTATATGGCTGCTCTCTCAGTGCTCGTATGTCCCTCCAACCTCCCCTCACTGACCCTCTGTGTACCTGTCAGGCTTCACTAAAGACGCACTAAATTCTAAAGGGTGCAAACCGGCTCTGCATAATAGGTGGATAAAAATGGGCAATGGAGCTTCATGATCCCATTCGGATGTCAGATGGCAGTCAGGCAGACCCAAGAAATGAAAACCGACCAGCCTGGGTGAAGACACTTGAAAAGCACACTTGTTTGTATTTCTCATTTTTTGGGTGAATAAAATGAATCAGAACTAGACAGCTCACGTTCATCTTTATGTCCTCCAATGGAGTGAAGCCTACAAGCAACTGCAAGGTTACTCTGGATGCACAGTTCTTGTTGATCTGAGCATTTATTTAAAGATTTATTTTCTACATATGTGTCTCTGTATGTATGCACCACGTGAGTGCAGTGCCCAACCAAGATGGAAAAGGCTGTCAGATCTCCTGTAGATGGGGCTGCAGGTGGTTGTGAGCTGCACAATATGGGTTTTGGGAACTGAGCTCATCTAGGAAAAGATGCAGTGAGCTAGCCCACAAGTCTATGTTCTAGCCCTGCCACACTGAGTGCAAAATACAATTTACAATCCATGACCAGGGATCCTTTGGCCCCAAAATGCCTGTGGTGCCCTAGAAAACTGTTGCAGGTTGTCAATGCTTTTGTTTGACCTGTGGCAGTCAACAGCACTGAGTACAGTGTAGTGAGGCTTTAGATAAATGAACACAAGCTCCATAAATGGAGACACAAGTCACTGAACTTTCCTCAGGAATGGCAGAGTGGGATGCAGAGAATCCACAGAGACTTCATAGCCTTTCCTCCCTCCAGACTCCACTGAGCTAAGTCACACACAGCAGAAAAGGAACTGCAATTATAATTCCTACCCAGTGCTCTCTTTATCAAAAGTGTGTGCTCTTCCTATGAACTTGGTAACAAACACAAGAATGAAGGACATCTTATATTCTAGCTGTCTTTGGAATAGCATGTCAGTGCTATTCTTCTGAGTGTCATCATGAACTTTCATAATTACTCCATGCAAGTCACGTATGCACAGCAGTGTACTCATCCTTACTTACAAAGAGCACGTGTCTGCCCCCATCCCACACCCAGGCAGCATCATGCCTACTTATTAATAACAGCCATCATTCATTCTCTCTTTGACTGTTTCTCATCTCTGATGTGTCTCCCTCAACCCTAGTCTCCTTCATCCACTCTTGGGATTTTCCAGGTTCTCTTCATTAGAAGTCTGACAGAATTGAAGAACATTGGGAAAGGATTAGATTGGAGAGTCTGTGAGTGGAAAGAACAGTTTGAGGCGTAACTGTATTTGAGATGTCAATGAAAGGGACAAAGAGAAAGCAATCTCCACTGTGCAGCTATCTAACTCTGTGCTCACAGGGAAGTTTTGAATGGAAAGTAAAAACTGCTCCCAATAGTGGAAAATTCAGGGGTAGGTGAGAGCTTGAAGAAGTTGAAGAAAGGGGGAAGGAGAACTGGGCATACAGTGGGCACTGAGCACATAGTGGGGACTGAGCACATAGTGGGGACTCAGCACACAGTGGGGACTTAGCACACAGTAGGAAATGAGCACACAGCAGGAATTGAGCATAGAGTGGGAACTGAGCACACAGTGGGGACTGAGCACGCAGTAGGAACTGAGCAGACAGTGTGTACTCATGAATAATTAGTACTACAGTGTACGTTTGTCAAAGAGCTCATCACCTAATCCTTTCTAATTGTTAAATACTTTCATTCCTTCTGTTCACCATGGTTTCTTACTCCACTTTAAAGAGAGTCATCCCCAGAGATGTTCTCCTACACAATCAATGGCAGGTCAGCAGCTGGAGAAATTTTTAGAGTGGATGTTTATGACCAAAAGTGATTATGATTCTTATCCATACTGAGACAAACTGAAAAGGGCTATGTTCCTAAGAGGAGCTGCAGTCAGAGAGAAAAATGCAAGAAGGAACCTCCTCCATGACAGCTGGAGAAGAGGAGCATCCCCAGATGACAGCTGAGGGAAGAGAGACCCCAGTGATAGCTGAGGGAGGGAACCCCCAATGATAGTTGAGGGGAGGGATCCCCCAGTGATAGCTGAGGGACTCCTTTGCTCACTACAGGCAAAGCCAGCAGAGCAAGGCTGAGAAAACCCCTGGAGACCATCTCTTCCCAGCTGGGAGAAAACTCAGCCCCTGAGACTTGGTTTAGCATTATAACATGAATTTCTGAAGATGCTAGGCATTGTCACTGGAGCAAGCTGTCAAAATCAAGCCCTGCCTGTCAATCCCAGACACCACATTCAAGTATTAACTCAATCTTCGGCAGCTGGAGAACAGCAGAGTTTCTGTTTGACTTCGTTTTATCCATTTATTTTTTTCTTTTTTTATGATTTTGTTGGTGTTTATTTCTTTGTTTGGAGACAGGCTCCCAGCCCTAGATCCCTGGTTGGCATGGAACTTCCTGTATAACCCAGGCTGATCTCAAACACATGGTTCTCCTGCCCCTTATGAGTGTTGGGATTATAGGGGCAGGTCACCATGCTCAATCTATTTATCTATATTATGCACAGTAGCTTATTATAAATATATTGTGATCTATGATTTAAAAAAGATAATCCATTTAAAATGGATTTTAAAATAATTTATAATTATAAATACAGTCAGAAATAAATTTTAATTAATCCATTTATAGAAGGGGGGCATTTCCAGTAAACTAGACACAACTAATAATCATAACTTCTTATTTGTGAAATGCTTCAAAAATATTGGTGAACATAATTCCCTGCAAAGAGAATTTTTGCTTATTATATTCTATTCTGCCAAAGCATACCAAGTAGCTATTTTTTTTCTCCTTAACGTACTATCATCAGGATATTCTGTGTGCACAGCACCTTCGAAATTCAAGTATCATAAATATGGGTTATTATAGCCATTCTTCCTCATCATCTTCACCTTCCCTTCTACCCCCTTCCTGTTTCTCTTCCTGTTTCCTGCTTGGGTGGAACCTAGGGCACAGTGCATGCAGAGTTCACTCTTTCCTGGTGTGATCACCTCACTCTCCAGTAACACTTTGTATTATCACAGCTAAGAAGGGGATGTTAAGAGATACAGCCAGTAGAGCCAGGGATGTTGCCTAACACCCTGTGATGAACACATAAGTTTTCAGGACAAAGTGTTAGCCTGAGAAACATCACTGGAGTAAAGGCTAAGCAGTCTTTCAACGCACGGAACGCACAGAGGCTGTAGTTGTAACCTATAATGCAATGTTTTCAATGCTCAGTTCTATATAAACCAGAAACATGTCCGGGACGGGGGATACATGAAATATTTCTCTGGCCTTTGAATGAACTGACTCCAAGGTTTTCTTAGAGATGCACATAATGAGTTTGGTGGCTTGACTCCCATTCTCTGCAGTTCTAGAGACATCCAAAATAGTATCTGGGGCGTGACGGCAATGCCTAGAGAAAGGCATCCCCCCTGTTGGTATTCTTGGATGCCAAATAACACTCCTCTTGATATGTGATGTAACCAAAATGTAAGGCAGGCATAGGCAGAAGGTATTATTGAAAATCGTTTATGAAGACTGCTTTCCTGACATGTTCTATAGCAACTCTATCATAATCTAGGCAGTTTTCCCCAACTGCTTCCTCCCCGAGCTACTGTGACCCGAGACTTTACAAACTTTGGGCTGTGTCTTTTACAGTACGACTTTGTGGTCAGCTAGAGTTCACATAATCTTTAAAAGATACATTTCAAAGCTTTAGGACTCTGACAATTCCTGGGTGAGTATAGCCACGCTTTCTAGTAAACACGATATCCCTCTGTCTTCCCTACTGATGAATCATGGCAAGAGGCTTTTCTGTGGGACGTCTCTCCAAGGCAAATTTGGAAACTCAGAGTAGCAGGAATGCTGACAATTGGACTATCTTTGACATACCAATAGAATAATGTCATTTTCTTTTCATAGGAAGAAGCCAAATTGGATCAAATAGGACTTGGACATTTTTCTGGAAAGAATCTGCTCTAAATGAATGGCATTCCCCCAGGTCATGTTTATGGAGCAGTTTTGACTTAGTAGCTTGCAGTAACCTCCTCCTGTGTTCTGTCATGCACAGGTTCAAACCCTGTCTTATTTAGAAGTCCTTTCCCAGTCTGCTTCAGCATCCTGTTTGGCTTCTACCCTTTTCAGTGTGACCCAACCGGAGCCAGGCTCACAGACTTTCTGCTCCTGCACACTCTTCTTGTTGCCTTGTCCTGCCCATTTGATTAACTGTTCACACTAGACTTACGGCAGTGGTTGCTCTATTTATCTTTGGATTTATTCTAAGTGTGTAACCCAAGGGGCTAGGGAGATGGCTTAGTAGATTAGCTGCTGGCCAAGCAGGTGTGAAAACCTGAGTTCCAATCTCTAACACATGCAGATCTGGACGAGCCATGGTGAGTCTTGAACGCCAGCTCTTCCATGGTGCGATGCAATGGAGATGTAGACTGGAGAAGAGAATCTGTTAGCTAACCTGGGGTATCAAGTATCAAACAAGGAGATCTACCTCAAACAGAAGGTGAAGACAGACACACAAGGTTCTCTGACTGCCGAATGTGCACGGCAATATGTGTGCACCAGCACTTACATGCACACACAATCACACACAAATACATACACACACAATTATTTTAAGTGTAGCGCAACGCCAGATACACAATAACCGCCCCCCACCCCAGATAAAAGCTGATTCAATGAATAAAGGTTGACACATATTCAACTAAATTGTGGGTCTACATTATCGATTCCAAAACATTGGTTTGTATACACATTTTTATCAATGCCTCCTTAGCTGAGAGCATTAAGTCTGATTGTGAAAAAATTGCAGGTGGAATTTATCTATAATTAACACTGTATCTTAGAGTAAATCTAAGTGTCTTAGCCATTGGGAGGATGTTGAAATAAATATTATTAAGGTTTGTAGCTATCTGGAGTCCCTTACAGTCCATGAATACCCTATAGCATTATATCTTTGGTAGATATGAGATCATTTTAAGCAAAACCTTAATTATAGATATAGGAGATCATTGCCATGGCCCAGCTAATCCATCACACATTCATACCAGACAGTTAGGCCTAAAAATTTTTTGGAAAATATTGAACTATATAGCATGCTGTCAAAATGTGCGTGTTGGAGATTAAGTTGCTAAAATTGAATCTGAGACAGAGGACTGAGGCATGCCTTTAATCCAATACGTATTTGTTAAATACCTATGATGTGTTGGAAACTATTATGGGTTCTAGGGGTGTAGCAGTGGGCAAGAATCTGTCCTTAAACCTTAAATAAGTTCATATTAATTTAATTTTAAAAAGGAATAATTTGATAGGGCTGGCAGTTTGCTTCCTTTATACATTGTTAAATACGTTGTACTTTCAGATATAGTTAACTTGGGAAGCGAAGGACACACACATTCTTTTTGTTACTTTGGAATCACTAGGTTGGATACATTTGAAGGCTGCATCCCACAATGCCACAGTGGCGGTTACATGATCCCAGTTGGGATGATCATGGTTCCTCCCATTCTGCCATGTAACATCACTTCTTATTGTGTTGTAATTATGTAACAAGTAGTTTCATGTAGCTACATATTTGTGTGATGTACTCAAGTTTTAATCTTCTGTTTTAAAACAAACAGGATTTAAGGAGTGAGAGAAAGAAGCAGTAAAGGCAGGCAGCCCTACCTGGGGTCATTAGTGGAGATTCAGTTGTCGGCACATTATAGGGAATTAGTCGCTTTTTGGAAGGAGCTTTTAATTGCTTAATCTAAGTAATGTGGGCAATGGCATACGTGTTTTATTTCAGGACCTATCTAGCCCACTCGGAAAATGTAATGGACCTAATTTTCATTTAGTATAGGTCTGTGCAGTTCCTAAAACATCTAAATGGCTATTAATTTAATCAGGTAATTTAACTATAGCTCTAGAAAAGGCCACCAGCTAGTTGTCACGCAATGATTAGGGGGATGACATTTCTATCCCATGATGCCAGAGGCAGGCTTTGATACATCATTTTCTTTTTGAAGGTTAAACTCAGATAACCTGCCTTTGGCATTTAATTAGCTACATATTAAACACTCTTTTAATAATAAAATGATTAAAATTTTTATTGCTTCTCAAATGAGCCCCCTTTAGACAGATTTAATGACTTGGTTAGATCACTGTAGTTTGTGAACCAAACCTTTTTCAGGCCAGTGTGTTGTAATGATATGGTTTATAGCTTACAAAATGTGTATTTCATTCAAATGGTGGCCATAATCATTTTGGATAAAACCCATAATGCTTTCTTCTGTATTTTTAAGTCTGACTGTTAAATGTCACTGGAAAGTAACTAAAAACACATTGACTCACATTTTCTAGAAATGACCACATTTAAGATTAATAAAGAGACAATGAAGTTTGTTTGATATACTGAATCACATATACTAATTGTTTACTCTTTGAAAAACATTATTTCTCGTCATTAACAAAAATTCTATAACAACTTTCAAGGACTGAAGAGAGGTGTGAGTGAACTGTATAGCCTCACCCACAGCCTCAGCTCTCCTTAAGACTTTGGTGAAAAATGGTCACCAAGAGACTCTTGGTTACTCAGCCTTAGCAAGATTCTGGAAGGAGAGAGTGTCAGTAAAATACCATAAAGTAGGATTGAAGAGACAGAATTACCTCCTAAAGAATAAGGAGTAGATATTGCCTGAATGTCTGTGAGTGATCTTTTACTTTTACATTAAAAAAAAAAAAACTTAGTTTTCATTCAATTTCTAACTTATCACTTAAATATGAATAGATTTTATAGTTTGCATGTTAAAAGACTCCTGTATTGAAGGCCTGGCCCTCTGCTTGAGAGAAGTGGAGCCTTTAATATGCAGAGGTCTAGGACTGGAATTTTAGGTCATTGAAGCTCACACTTGAAACGGGGAGGGCACAATGGAAATCTGTTCTCTTGCTTTCCATTCACTTTGTTGATGTGAGCTGAGTGATCTTCCTCAACTATGCTTATTTGATCAGGTATGGACCCCATAGACTCATGTGTTTGAATGCTTGGCCATAGAGGGTGGCACTATTAGGAGGTGTGGTCTTGTTAGAATAGATGCAGCCTTGTTGGAGGAAATGCATCTCTGTGGGGGCAGGCTTTGAGGTTTCCTATCCCCAAGCTACGCTCAGTATACCTCTGAAACTGTAAGCCAGCCCCAATTAAATATGAGTTGCCTTGGTCATGGTGTCTCTTCACCACAATACAAACTTAACTAAGAAAAGCATATCTACCACCCTGTGCTGCTTTACCACGGGCCCCAAAGCAACACAACCAGCTAATTATGGATTCAAATGTTTAAGGCTGTATATCAGACTTGTAAGTTATCTCATGTGCTTGCTCTAGTCCTGGGAGGTAGATTAGCACAAAACACTTAGTTCAAGGAGACTGAACAAAAGTGCACACTACACAACTGCCCCCTGACTAAGCTGTAGAACACTTTAGTCAGCCCTGAAGTTACGTCTCACTTTCCTACTTGAGTACTTATCACTGCTGCCCAATTGCTGGTTTCTCTTGCCCTTATAGTCTTGCTTGTTATAGTCTATGGTGTTATAGACCACCATGCAGACTGTCAGTGTGCACGCTACCTTTGTGTACCACACTTTTTTTTTTTTAAATTTCTGAAAAGTTTTGAGAGTCTTCTTTGTTCCTGGTTACTGATGTGCACAATTCCATTGTGTGAACACATCACAGTTGCTTACGCGAACTACTCTTGATGATATCTAGGCTGCTTCTACTAGCTTATTATTACTGAAAATGCTATGACTATTCTCTTACAGTTTTTATTTTGAACATGTATTTTTATTCGTATTAAGGGCATACGAGGAGAATTATTGGACCATTATAAGACTTATAGGCTTAAATTCCGGAGATATGGTCAATGTGTTCTGCTTTGGTATAACTGTCAAGGAGTCTGCCTTGGCTTCTATTAGCTTGGAGGACTGAAAATAAGCATTTGCTTCTCAGTCAGGGATGCGAGAGTGTTTAGAATTTTAATGGTGCCTTTCACCTGCCTTCGTACACAGTTTTTATCATTTCAGGTTTCCAGCAGAGGTTCCTCCTTCTTTCTGTGTCAACAGATAATGATTTTAGTTTCAGGCTTCCATATGGATTCAGGTTGCCCCTTGATCAACTACATACAGTTCCTTCTCCATGAGCTAAAGGCACATTAGCTCTTATGATGGTACCTGGTCACACTTGTAATATAGCAGCTGAAAAGTGACTTGTCAGAATGAAAGCTTCATACACAAGCTGTAAAATGGCTCATTAATTACTTTCATGTGGTGTGGCAGGATTTTTCCTGCCCATTGTATTTGCAGTGGAGCTTGATGATTGGGCAGTAGAAGAGGTAGGTGGAGCTAGGAGTTAGAAGAGAGAAGATGGCCACAGATGTACGAAGCTTTCTGGCAGTCTAAGGTAGTTATTCTTATCAAGGTTAGGTTATTGGGTTAACAATTCTAATTGTATGGGCATCTTGTGTATTGAGTATTTGGTTAATCTTAAGAATTAAGAGTCTTATTTCTACTGGGTACCACGAGGATGGCAGTTATTGTCTGGGGTTGAGTCGAGTGCTAGAGGGTGGCAGAGTTGGCTCAAGAGTCATGCTTAAAGCTGTGGACTCCACGGAGCTGACCAGCGGAGGCAATAGCCATGCTAATGTCTTGTGGGTCCTGGGCTGGCACTCCTGGCCAACCGGTGCCTCGGTTACAGCAAGAGCATAGAGGCAGCCAGGAGATAGCCGAGTAGCCCTGCTTTTTCAATTACCTACCATTACAATGTCGATCACTTATAGGACGATATTTTCAATGTGTATGTTAAAATATAGTAAAATAAAATTTCACCTGTTTTTAATTATAAAAAAATCATACTTACTTATTCATTTGGGAGGAGGTAGTATATATTCCGTAACAGGATGTGGCAGTCCAAGAACAGCTTGTGAGAGTCTCTTCTCTGTTTCCCCTTGTGAGTCCTGGGGATTGAATTTAGGTTGCTGGAATTGTCGACAAGCGCCTTTAGCCACAGCGCCATCGTGCTGTTTGTGTCTGTTCCAGTTTTAAAAACATAGCACTTAGGAAGTTTAAAGCAATGTACATCCCATTTTGGTTCTGTCTGTCAGACAGATGTGTGTTTCCCTGATGGACAAAATGTTACGCAAATATTGCTACATTCGGACAAATGTTACACAAGTATCGCTACATTTATTATTCCCCAGTTATGAACAGAGCAATCCACAACAGGTTTCTGGAAAATGACAGAACCACCGGAGAAGAAATTAGAGATGCGCCCTATGGGTTGTAAGTTAGGAGCGCTGGAGGTTTGGAAGGTGTGGTTAGGAATGCTTGAGACTAAGTGGGGTGATGAATATGCATGTCCTCCCAGAACAGGTTCTCTCAGTTTAGATGCGGATTAACCCTTAACATACATCTTTTACATTTGTCTCCATACAGACACCACCAGGAGCTTAACGTTTTGTTCACAGGGTGCCTGTACCTTTGAAATGCAGCAGTTGGTTGGGAAATGTATTTATTCCCTTTTATTTTATTTATTAACTTTTTAGTTAAACAGCTGAGCAGTTCAAGTCAAGTATGAACTAGAGACAGCCGTGTCAGAGGCTCATCATATTAGGAAAAAAAAAAAAAAGGCATTCTTGTTGAGAAAAGCAAAGATGGTTTTTCTAGAAAGATGGCCATGTGCCCAGAGGAGTACTGGAGGCTTGGACCTCATTGGTATCTTCTAAAACTGGGTCTATGGATGGTATACAGTTGTTGTTCCCTATGCATGTATTCTGCATCTGTGGATTCAACCAAACCCAGATCAAAGATATTCAGAAACCATGTTGTGTGTTTTACGACACCAAACAACTCATCGCTGTCTAAAAATACTAGTTAATCAACAAGCAGTTGGGTTAACGTGAGCCCATCTAGCTGATGTGTTTGAGCAATTGTTCTGTGCTGCAGAGCTGTTTGGTGATGGCAAGTTTCTAGCCCCTGTTGAGATTCTTTTTGTTTATTAAGATTTTATTATTATTATTATTATTATTATTATTATTATTATTATTATTACTATTACTACTACTACATGGGTGTGTGTGTACAAATGCATGTTTTCATGATAAGTGTACGGAGGTCACAGGGGAACTTGCATATGTCAGTTCCCTTGCTCCGTGTGGGCTCTGGGGATTGAACTCCAGTGAGTGCCTTTACCCCTTGATCCATCTTGCCAGCTCACTGTTATTCCTTCCCTAAGAGATGTCCATAAATATGACAGCCGATTTCTGAACTGTGATGTCCTTCATGTACCTTTATCTGTGGTAGTATATACACAGACAACTGCCAGAGATTTGGGTGACTTCTATTATAAAAAGGTACCGTGGCAAGCCAAGAGTAGAAATGTTGGAGACGATGGGAGCTTCCCTATCTTCTAAGTGTGACCTTGGCACTTACTAGGCAGCATGTTCAACAAGCCAGACGGTAGTTTCTCTTGGCTGGGATTAAGTTGTTTCAACGGACCAGCATTCTCTCAGCCCAGCTTATTTCCCTCCAAGCTGTTAATAAGATTTAGAGAATGTTTTCCTGTAAATCCCAAGGAAGGAAAATGGAAAAGACTGTTTTCCTCACAGAGTTTGAGCAATCTCTCAGAGAGAAAGCTGGAGAGATGGTTTTCCCAGAGCAATGTGAGGATTATGTGAGTACAATGTTAATGTACTCAGTCAATCAACTGCCATCTCCAGAAAGAAGTGTGGCCTCTAGTAAGATGTGAGCCACAGGTGCATTTAATGATTGGTCTGTATTTTTAATTTCCAATGTGCCATTTGTAAATTGGCCATGCTTATCACATTTAATATAAAATATTTTTTCTATTAAAGCCTGGTGATTGGTTTGATTTGCATATGACTTAGAATTTTAAATAACAAAATTAGAGTAACTATTTAATGTGAACATTGGAATTTCTTAGGTAAATTATAAATATATCTAGGTAATATGCATCTGAAATATACATGATTAAAATCTGAACATGCTACTCCCATGAATAATGCAGTCTTGTAATTTGTTTATAGACATGCAAAGATGCTCCTAACATGTTTTCAAATGAAAAAAAAAAAAAACAGTTTAAACAACAGTATTAATAACATGTCCCAGTCATTAGACAGATACCTGAATGTCTAAGTGTCCACATATTGAAAGTTATTAATTTAAGGTAGTAAAAATTTGTTGTGTATTTGCTTATGTTTTTCTAATTTATGAAATTAGAATATATAATCTATGAAAGATATGTTGAATCAGGTTACAATACACGAATGCAATTATTGCTTATAAAATTCCCAGACTCATTCACTAGTGATTGCAACTCTTTGAGTGTCTATAATTTCTGATATGCTATTTGTCTAATACTTACTTCTTATGGTGATTATTACTATGTACATTTCATTGATAAGAAATATGAGTTCAGGGAATTCACATGACTGACATGAAGTCCACATAGCTGGTAAATAGCAGAGCAAGGCTTCACGTATGAGTCTTATTCTACAAATACAAACCATCTTTCCAAGTTCAGAATCTCCTTCCTTCCTTCCTTCCTTCCTCCCTCCCTCCCTCCCTCCCTCCCTCCCTCCCTCCCTCCCTCCCTTCCTTCCTTCCTTCCTTCCTTCCTTCCTTCCTTCCTTTCCTACACCCTTCCCTTCTGTCTGTCTGTCCTGCATTTGATGTCTATGGTTTCCCCTTTCTCTACTCTCCCCAGCCCTTCTCCACCTTATATTCTACCCAGATGCACCTTCTTTCCTTCTCTCATTAGAAAACAAACAGGCTTCAGTGAGATAATGATAAAATATAATAAAACAAAACAAAACTAGCATATAAGAATTGAACAAAACAAACAAACAAAAGAAAAAGAGCCCAACAGAAGGCACGAGAAACAAAGACCCACTTGTTTATACAACTTATAAATCCTGTAAAACCACTAATCTGGGAGTCATAATATATATGAAAATAACCTTTAGGGTAAAAAGAGAGAAGAAAATAACATATATTGATAAAAATAAAAATGAAAAGGATAGTAAGATAATTCAAAAAAAGAGAGAAGAAAATAACATATATTGATAAAAATAAAAATGAAAAAGATAGTAAGATAATTCAAAAAAAAAAAAAAAAAAACAACCCTGACATGACATCATGAGACAAGAACCTCCTCTGATGTCATGGAGTCTATTTTCTGTTGGCCATCTCTCTACTGCTGGACATGCCTTCTACCATTATGAGGAGTCTGTTTCCCCAGGAAGACTCCCTTGGAGGAAGCTAAATTTGCACTTACAGGTGGTTGTCTATTGGACATTGTTTCTGGATTAGGGATGGGAAGACATGTGTATATTTCTCTTTTCAGCTATAGGGTCCCAACTGGTACAGACCGATGCAGACCCTGTGTTTGTAGCCAATCATATTGATTTAGAGGGCCTCGTCTTCTTGGTGTTTTCCCTCCCCCTGGCTCTTACACCCTTTCCTCCCTCTCTTCCATGGAGTCCCTGAGTCCTGGGGGGGAAGGATTTAATAGAGACATCTCATTTAGGGCTGAGTGTTCCAAGGTCTCACTCCCTGCATGCTGTCTGGCCATGGGTCTCTGTATTTGTTCTCATCTGCTGCATGAAGACGCTTCTCTGATGATGGCTGAGCAATGCTTTATGGCACTGATATATGAGTATAGTAAAATGTCACTAGGATTAATTTTATTTCTTTTTTTTTTAAAAAAACAGAATATCTGGATTTACCCTAAGTCTATGGCTGTCTATTTGCAGGTCACTCAAAAAGCGTCAGGAATAAATTTTATCTTGTGAAGTGAGCTTTAAGTAAAATCACATGTTGGTTGGTTACTTCCACAAGTTTTGTGCCACCATTGCACACCAGCTTATCTTGCAGGCAGGGCACCGATGTGGATCAAAGGGTAAGTGGCTATGTTGGTGTATACATTCTCCTTCCATAGGATGTCTTCCAGTACCAAGACACTAGGTGAAGGCCGCATGTAGGCACCAGCTTGACCGCCATATCCAATGCTTGTGTAAGTGTTGTCTTTAGCAATCAAGCTTTGCTGTCAGTTGTGGACAGTAGCCTATAGTCTTGGCAACAGTCTGCGTTGTTTGGTGGCTCCCATTGGACTCCTTTGGCCAATAACTCACCCAATCCTGGTACTGGGAGCTTCATTTGGTGACAAAAGATGGCCAGTTGGGAATCTGTCTCCCCCATTATTTGGTGATTTCATTTAGATCACTTTCATATGTGTATATTTTAGGAAACTTCTGTATCTAGTTTTCATACTACCCCTCAGATGACCCATTTATTTTAATATTCCTGCTTTCATCCCCCTCTTCTCTTCCCTTGTACTTGGTCCTCTTGTCCCAGCCCTTTTCCAACATCCATCCATTAGGGTGGCTTTCTTACAATATTGACATATGAAGGTCTAGAGCCAAGTTTCAGAATGGTCTGGTTATTGGTAAAAGTCTTCTTCCTGGATTATAGATCACGATCTTCTTTTAGTATTCTTAGCTGAGAGGAGAGAAAGAAATGGAGAAGATGGTGAGTGGAGTCAGAAGAAGAAGGAAGAGAGGGAAAGAGAGAGACAGAGGAGGGGGAGGGAGGGACACACACACACACACACACACACAGTGCGCTCTTGTTCTCGTAAGACCTCTAATCTCTCTGACAAGGTCTTCACCCTCACACTCTGTCTCTCAAACCCTGCATCTCCTGAAACAAACTCATTAGAAACTAGAGTTTCAACGTAGATATTTTGAAAAGACACATATTTAGTTCATAACACAATTAAACTAAGGTTTCAGGAGAAAAGCAATAAAAATGATTAAGGAGATGAGACAGTTATTATAGAGGAAGAATGTGAATGTTGCTCCCTGATGAAAAATATGAAGACATGAATACGATGGATAAATCCTTAATGCATCCCCACTGTTCCTGCAGAAAATGGGGATCGAAACCATTCATGGCCCATTACTCCTCTAAGGATTAAATGAAGAATCCCTAGAACATGCCTTCTATTTGGTCAAGGCTCAACTTGCTGTCATAATGATCACTGCTGATAATTTAGTTGCTAGTGTCTCTTTTGGTGAGTAGCTTCTTGAGCAGAGAGGTCATAAGTTAGTTGGTAAGTACAATTTCTGTCTTTATGATTTTACAGTGTGAAATTGATGAGATAAACTACATAATTTATTGTGGAGGAAACATGATGGATTCTCCTGTGCTGAAAAGCCACACCAGAATAGAGCTCCTTCTATAGGGGAAGTTATATAATGGTACAGAGTTTGTCCAGAAAAACGTAAAGAAGGCAATAAAAATTCTTGCTGTTATTTATTAAAGTATTCTGCTGTGGTCCTGTCAGTGCCCAAGTGTAGCATGTAGTTTTGGGTGTCCTGCTTAAGTTCTAGGTGGTCCAGACTCCAACCCTGTCCAAGTTCCCTCAGATATGTGGATGAAACACACACACACACACACACACACACACACACACACACACACACACACACACGCTTATTTTCAATTTGCCTTCTTGGCTCAATTGCTGGGTGCTTCTAATCTCCTGCAGCTAGTGTGCCCTTTCCAATACTCTTAGCTCCGCAGCCTAAATCTGCCCTCAGCTTTAGTTGCTACCACAGGCCCAGTTGGGGAAATGGCCAGTGGACTCTCCACCCTAGAGCTCACATGGCTGGTGGCCTTTTCTCTCTCTGAAGTATGGTGAAATCTCTCTTCCTCTCTCTGCTTCTCCTCACCTCCTCCTGTGGGGACCTGGAAGTCCTGCCTCTTTCCTTAGGCCCAGCAATTGGCCCCTGGCATCTTTACTGATAGATCAAGAACCAATTTAGGAACAGGACCTTAGCATCAGAACCACTCCCTATACCTGGTGTGCTGTGTTTGCAGCATCTTGGTTTTGCTTCTTAAAAGTCTGTTAGGGATCCTGTGGCATTTGTAGTTTACAGCTACAAAAAAGTATTTGTTACTGAGACACAGACAGCTTAGGGAAGGACCTAGTCTTCTAGCCTTCTACTGAGTTAGATATTTACATGATGATCTACTTAAAATAAGAATTCTACAATAATGACAGATATTAACTCCTCATAGAACTATTTTGTCACTTTGTCAATGAACCCCCCCCCAATATATATTTTGAATTGAAAACTATTATTACTGTTATTACTTGTATGTGCATGATGCATGTTTGGGGGCAGGGGGAATACAAGCCATGGTTCATGTGTGCTGGGATCAGAGGACAACTCCTGGACTCTGTTCTCTCCTTCCACCTTTCCCTGGGTTCCAGGGATTGAACTCAGGTCTCTAAGTTTATACAGTAAGCTCCTTTACCCATTGAACCATCCCCTCAACCTCTGCATTTTACCTTTTGATATTTGTGTTAGTAACCTTTCTCATTACTGTGATAAACACCAGATACGAAAGTTTAAAGAAAGAAGGGTTTGTTTTTGGCTTATGGTTTTAGAGTACAGACCATCATGACACAGAAAACATGATTGCAGGGAGGCTACATCTGGTCACATCTGTCCACAGGAAGTAGAAAGAAGAGTTAGTGCTCATTGGACCTCTTCCTTTCTTCAGTCCCAGACCTCAGCCTATCAGATGGCTCTGTCTACACTCTGGGTGTGTCTTCCCCCCAGGGCACCAGTGAGTGGTAAGTCTCTAGGTGATTCCAAATCTAGTTAGGTTGCAGGAAAGACAAGCATCACATAGGTTTTTTTTTCTCCATCCTTAGCTAATGGCATCTATTAGGGTGGAATATTCACATCGCTCACATAAAACTTCTTTCTTCGTTTTTGTTCCTCTATAGCTCCACTTCCTCCCAAATTTATGATTTGGGGGAGTGGCACTGGTTCATTTTGCTTCTGTGTACATTCCGTAGTTCTCCAGCAGGTATCTCAAAACCTCATTACCGTGGTCATACCCTTGGCCAGATGGAAACCTAAGGATAGAGGACAAAGGGGGATTCTCCCCATCTCTTTGATTTCACAGGACCCTTCAAAGGTCCTAATTTGAACTTTGATGAAATATACTTTAGTTTGTCCCTGGAACCTTAAAGGGCCTGGAAGGCAAATGTTATTTATGTCTCCTCTGAGAAGGAATCTTGCAACACCTCGTGTTTCCAGCGCGTCATCATTTGTGTTCTACTGGAGACAAAGGCATTTTCAGAACAATTGCTCCATCTCAAGTTATACACGGACATGTTTAACAGATGACCTCCCCGCTGATTCACCCCCATGCTTCTACTCCTACAACTATATGTACCCCCCTTTCGAAAATAACGCATCGACTTCAATTTGGGATATCCATAGGCTCAGTGGTGTGGGGCCATCCTCGGGAGTGTAATTGTCCTACCAGGAACCGCTCCCTTAAAGAAAAATGCAACCCCCCTCTCCTAGAAGCCATCAACTGTCCAGAGCTCTTCAGTTAGGGGTCTGGTCTCATGACCCCATGCCCACTCTGTGGAAGAATATTGACTGGCTTGATCTTGTGTAGATCTTTTGCAGGCGACCGCAAAGACCGTGAGGTTCTGTCACATCTAGAACGCACTGTTTCCTCCCGTTTCTCTGTGACCCGTTTCCTCCCTGCTCTCTGTGACCCCTGTTTCCTCCCTGCTCTCTGTGACCCCTGTTTCCTTCTGGTTCTACGTGACCCCTGTTTTCTTCCAGTTCTTCATGACCCATGTTTTCTCTCCATGACCCCTGTTTCCTCCCAGTTCTCCGTGTCCCCTATTTCCTCCCTGTGACTCCTGTTTCCTCTCTGTGATCCCTGTTTCCTTTTTGTGACCCCTGTTTCCTCTCCATAACCCATTTCCTTCCGGTTCTCTGTGATTCCTGTTTCCTCCCGGTTCTCTGTGACCCCGGGCTCTCACACTCTTCCCTGCTCATCTTTCTCATTTGTCTCTCCGCTTTTTGGAGCGAGGATTTGATATAGATGTCCCGTTACTGGCTGAGCACTCTGCTGGCGCGTGTTCTCTGCACTTTGTAAAGCTGAAATCTTAAACCAGTGTTTACTCTTTAGCAGTACATTCAGCGTGGTATTGCTCGCCCCCCGCCCCCCTCCCCGCCGAAGGTGTTCTAGAAAACTGAGATTCTTTCCAAGTTGCTTTGAATTAAGTCACTTTATGCACTGGGCCATGAGTGTGCAGTCATGTATGTGGGGGATGGAGGCTGGAGGTGAGAGGACTGCTAAGCTTTTATGGATGCTAGCTAACAGTCACTTTCCTTGTTGACATCATAAACAACCTGAGAAAAACACCTCAAGGAAACAATGGTTTATGCTGACTTTGTAGTACAAGGGAGTCCTTCCATCATGCTGGCGAGGACATGGCGGGAATTGGGAAGGCATAGAGCCAGGAGCAAGGGGCAGCTGGCCACGTGCGTGCAGTCTGCAAGCAGAGATTGATACAAGTCTGTGCTCAGCTCACCATCTCCGTGTGCTTAGCTCACGCTCGCTCTCCTTTTCATTCAGTCCAGAACCCAAGCCCATGGAATATTTTGGCCTGTGTTGAGGACCACATTTGAGGTGGATCTTCCCACCCTATTAACCTAATCGCTGAGGGATTTGTTTCCATGGTGATTCTAACATCCATCAAGAAGACGCAATGGATCATCACAGTACTTGATTTGAATCTTACTGTAAGTTTTGACGGATGCACATCCTTTTGGTCAGCAGGACCAGAGATGTGGGTGAAGGGCTGGGTACATATTATCCTACAAATATTTTGTGGATATTGTTTGGCTATTATTATTATTATTATTATTATTATTATTATTATTATTATTATTTCTAAGCAGAAGCCATTTCATTGTTTAAAAGCCTTATCCTTGTATGAAGCACTCTTGAAAACTCTGCTTTAGACTGTGAAATATCAGCAGGTCTCTAGGATACACCTAAATCAATGGCCCTTGGTAATTTATATGACTGCATTTCCCCCTCAGTGCTGTTAAAAAATAACAAGGGAACCCATACTCTCGGAGATTGTAACAGGCCATTTGTGATTCTCCCCGTTGGTTTGCTCATCTGAAATACACTCCAAGCATTACTTTTATGCCTTAGTGGGAAATTTTTCGAAGGAACTTCAATTACACAGCTGCTCCCTACATGTTTTGGCTTAAAAGAGAAAATGTGTCTTTCATGCAGGCCTATTATTTTGTATGCAAGTTCCTCCCTGGGTTTTCTGTGCAATTCTTAGGGTTCAATTCATTACCCTGATCATTATTCAATTTGTTGGGCTTTGAACACCTGAATAATTGAAAGGTATGCAAGTATCATAAATTATATTGTCCATGTTCACAATCTCCATTTTAGTATTTATGGCTTTGCGGTAAAAATTCACCGTGTCAGAACCTTACATACAAGCTCTGATATTGAAAACAAATCAATTTGTAAATACTTTTTTTTTTTATACTCTGAATTCTTTTTATCAAATTTTACACTTTTTCAGAGGTGGTTTTTATGGCTTTGGGTGCCCCAGCAACACCACCATGCAGTATATCTCGCAGACTGACTTACCCATTCTTTCAGGACAAATGTTTATTGGTGTACAGTGGAAGGCAGTGGCTGGTTCAGCTGGTTCCTTTGAGAAGAAGGGGGTGGGGAGCTAAGGCTTTAAGAGTTATAATCTTTATTTTCTGAAGACTCTTCTGTATTGGTTACTTTCCTATTGCTGTGATAAAATACCATGATCAGGGCAACTTATAAAAGAAGGAACTTAATTAGGTTTATGGTTCTAGAGGTTTAGTGCCCACAATGTCCAAGTGGAAGCAGGGCAGCAGGAACAGCTGAGAGCTCACATCTTGAACCACAAGCAAGAACCAGAGTAAACACCTGGAAGGCCATGAGTCTTTGAAGCCTCATAGCCCACTTACAGTGACACATCCTATCCAACAAGCCCACCCTTCCTCATTCCTCCCAAACAAGTGGTGACCAAATGTTCACACACAGGAACCTAACCAAAATAACCAAAGCAAAGGCGATATCTGATATCTTCCCTGGTCTCTCCCCTGATGCCTCCCAGTCTTATCAGGGTCTTGAGGACTGTTCTCAGGTTTCCTCAGAAAAATAACTCTGTTCTATAAGGACACAAGTAGGCAATTTAAAACTGAAAAGAGAAAGGATGAATGAAAGAGATCAGAAGGGAAGGGCAAGGAGAGGAGGGGATGGACGAATAGATGTTTGCACGGTTGGCGAGTTGAACCAGCCCCAGCCTTACAGACACAGTCAGGTAGGGTCTGAGCTTCTCCCGCATCACCTCTGTTTACTACACAGATTTACTGCTCAATTTTACCCTAGTGAAAATATCTCCACCATGTGACAGCTCTTGGATTTCTGTGGAAACTCGCCTTAATATCCACAGTAACCACACCCGTCAATGTTCCTGTTAACAGTGTGTTATGACCTTTCTTGATGATGAGTGCCAAACCAAACTGCCATTCCAGTGATTGCTCCTGTGGACATCCTGTCAGCAATGGGAAAAGGGTTTTGTATCATTAAAAAACAATGAACTTGGGAAAGCAGGCAGCTGCTAGCATCTAAACAGAGAACCTGTGCTGTGCTTTGGAGACAGATAAAGAAAGCTAGAAGGAAGTCTCTGGTATTTCCGGGAAATAGAATACAGGTGCACAATTATTTTTTTTTTCAAGTACGACATTTGTTAATGTCAACTATCCAGGTACTGTCCCAGGCAGAAGGAATGGACAGACAGGTGAGTAAGTGCTGTGGGTCCCCAGAGACAGCCCTTATTGGGTGAGGGATTGGTAAGGCAGGGCTTGACCAGGAAGGAAAAGAAAGAGACAAAGAAGGAAGGAAGGTTGTGAGCAAGCCTTCACTGCTCCAGCCCTTCTCCTTATGTATCAGTATTGAATATATACACATGGATGAATTTTCCAATTACTAGGGAAGACAACTCTGAAACATATACACTTTATAGATATAAGTAGTTTATCGTATAGATTTTTTAGTATTATTGATACCGTTCAATATCTGAGACAAAATAAGTCTTTGCATTTTATCCTTCGAGATGCACTTTGGAACATTCTGGCTTCCTGTGCAGACATTCTGGTTTGCTAGAGAATGAGAATTGTTAGAAGAAGACATAAAAGCTACTTATTCTTTTTTTATGGGACTTGTACATAAATCTTACACCTATAACATGCCCGAGTGGCATGAATTTCCAGGGCTTGTTTTTGTGTCACTGGCTGGGGGACTCGGTGCTTTCTATAGCCATAGCCAGGAGTGGAATTGAGCTACTTGCGGTGTTATAAATAAACGAGGGTGTCATGGCTGTTTTCATTTGACTGAGCAGTAATGGAGTTAATTATACTTTCTGTCTCTTTGTTTTTGATCTGTGTTTCCAAAGTCATCTAAGCTTTAGGGCGTTTTATTTTTAACCCTTGTCTTGTCTGACTAGATTCTGGGACCTCACACTTATGAGTTATTAGGTTATTAAAATTTTCCCCTCTCATTTGTTATTTTTCAGATTATGTTTTTGACATAATTTTCTAAAGAAATATGGACATCAAAAGCATTATTTTGTACTTAATATTTAAGATTTATTACAGGCTACAAAAATCATGTGTGAATCCGGTAGGTTTTTTTTCCCAGTACTAAAATATACTAGGCAGACACTCTATTACTGAACTATATCCAGACTTAATTTTTAATTGCTTGTATGTGTGTACAATTTTTAGCATATGGGTTACATATTGCCACAGTGTGTGTATAGAGACCAGAGGACAACTTTGTGGATTTGGTTCCCTTCTGCCATCTTTATACAGGACCAAACTCATATCATTAAACTTGTGACACAAAAACCTTGACTTACATAGCCAACTCATTGGCCAGAGGCTCTTTAAAAAATGTTTTAATTTTGTGTTTGGGGGACCTGATTTCACTAAGCCTTCTAGACTGGCTTTGAATCTGTTATGTAAGCCCAGGCAGTCCTTAATTTACAGTCCTTCTGCCTCAGCTTCCTGAGTGGCTAAGAATGTAGATATATACTAACAGGACAGAGAGAAGGAAATACTTTAGATTAATATTAATATGTAAGCAAGCATGGTAAGGAAAAGTGAATTCTGGGTCAGACCTAATAAGTCAGAGAAGGCTGAGAAGTCCTTTCATTATTGTTGCTGATATTAGGAATCGTCATGATGAGTTCTCTGTCTGATCAGTATTTATTGATTGAACTTGAGGGGCTATATCTGTATGAACACACATATATGCATCTATATGAACACACATACATACATCTACGTGAACACACATATATACAGCTATATGAGCACATTGTATACATCTATATGAACAAACATAGAAACACTTGGAAGTACCAAATTAATTTTCCATCCTTATTGATGTTATTTATTTGTACCTACATAAATAAAAATGCTTAAATTACATCATTCCAAATCATTTATGTTAAGATGATTCAGAATAAAGGGATTCTTAATATTGTTTTCTCCTATGGTTGGATAATAGGAATATATGAGACAGAAAATGAAGCATATACCATTCTCATGTATGTGTGTGTATATATATATATACTTAATATTTGTTATAAAACAAAAAAAATGTACTTTACAATTTGCTTTTATTTCAAATGTGATTTTGCTTCTAGCGGATACCCTGGGTCATGGGTAGCTTCCCACAAATTTTCTAATTTGTTATAATTCTTACACGTGGGGCTTGTTTTTATAGACTTCTCAGATAATCACCCCTCCTTGTTTATTCAAATTAAAAATGTGTTAGAGATTCTGTCATCAAATGACTTCATCTTGTCATTTGTTTCGGGTAGTAAAAGTTGTATTATGATTCATACAATAATTGAACACTGTTGTTTTTATGAAAAATCTAGGAATTGATTATTTTTTTTGTTCATTGGAGACAGGCTCTCCATATGTACCCCAGGCTGCCCTCAAACACGCAATCCTTTTACTTCAGCCTCCAAAGTGCTGGGATTAATCACAGAATTAACCTTTCTATAGAGGCAGGTGGCTTATTTTTTATCACACACTGATACAGGTTAAATGTAGGAATGCTACACTTATAACAAGTTTGGGAACCATGGAGGGATTTGGCTAATGTTTAAGAGGGAAGAGAAGCAGAGAAGCACTCTGTGAGGCGGAGAAAGAGCCTTCATTTTCAGCCTGAAGTTTCATATGAAAAGTTAGTGATTTCTTCAACCCGTTAGGACACTGGAGCATCCAGGTTAACCCTGAACCCATGCTAACAGGTCCAAGGGAAGTCACAGCAAGATTCTGTGAACTGACAGGTCTTGGTCTCTGTGAGACTCATCCATTCCCTGTCAAGAAAAACCCTGTGACATTAGGAAAGGAATCCAGTAGGAGCGGGCTGAGTCAGCATTTTTATTCTAATTTATCGATTTAATTCCAACAAGATCATGATTATATTGCATCTGGTGTTTAAACGTCAAGGAAGAAAAAACACCCAGAATAACTCTACCAGTGTGGAATTGAAGGAAACAAAACCCAGCATGCAGTAGCTGCTGAAGGTTCCCTTTCCTGTCTGTCACGTGATTGACAGGGAGGAGTAAATGGTAAACTTCCACGTCTGTCCCGGATTCTTTAACAGGGCCACATTTCTACCTTAGATTCCCATAAAGTGAATTTTGAGCCATTTTGACTTATATGCAATATGGCATCTGACACATCTTTTAGCGTTTAGAAACACTATCACAAACTAGAATCCCTCCTTGTAGGTTTCTAGGAACCACGAGGAAAACGGCCATACTTCCAACATATTTTATTAACACCCCGGAAAGCCCCTTTCCCCAAAGCTGCCCTTTCTTGTGTCTCAGGCTTACATATTCGATTGCATGCCCTGGATCATTTTCTGCTACCAAGAGCGGCTGAGCCAGAAGAATGCAGTTCTTCTGTCTCTAGCTATAAACTGATAGGCAAGTGGGCTCCAGAGGCCCCTGGAGGAGGGGCATCCCCCTTCAGCCTAGGGTGTTTATTACTGGTGAAGTTTTGATCAAGTTTATGTGTCAAGCACTCCGCACATCAACTCCATAGAGGAACAGGACAAGCCATTGTGAAAGGCATCGCCATTTCAACCAAATGGCGCACATCGATTGCTTTCAATGAAGGTGCCTTTCAGCTCTCCTCCTTCAGGGGCTGAGCGTCAGAACCTCGTTCACATTCACATACGCGAAGGGGATTTCCACTCGTGTTCTGGGAAGGTTAGTGATTAGGCCAGTAAACCCCGATTTCCTTAATCTGTGAGAAAACCATAAATGCGCTCCTTGCAGACATTTAAAATAACTCGGTGACATTAGCGTGAGGACAAACCCCAAACAGCTAAAATGACGGAACTCAGTCAGCTTTCAAATTCCCTTCTACCAATCAGCTGGCTTTTATGAGTGTGACATTGCTTTCTCCCCCAGCTCTCTTTGTCATGTTTTATTAAAATTTACCTATGTGTTACATGCATACAGCCTTGAAGATGTTACTTTTCAATATTAAAATCGATAAGTACAAAGTAATTTTGTGTTCTATAAAATAATTTCATCTGTGAGGAAGATACTGGACGATCAATAAAACAGGAACTAGTTATATTTTAGACCGATTTATTTATTTATTTATTTATTTATTCTCTCTCTCTCTCTCTCTCTCTCTCTCTCTCTCTCTCTCTGTGTGTGTGTGTGTGTGTGTGTGTGTATTTGTGTGTTGGGGGATGCACATACCTCTGCATGTAAGTCAGAGGTCAACATCAGGTATCTGGAACCTTCCTCTAACACGTTCCTCCTGACATTCTGATATAGGATCTCTCAATTCTCAATTGAATACAGACCTCATTGATTGGCTAATCTACCTGTTTCTGCTTCCCCACGACTGTGGCTATAGGTGCTTCTGTGCCCATCTTTTTGTGCAAGTATTGGGGTACCATCAAATCCTCACACCTGGGCAGCAGGCACTACCAATTGAGAAACTGCTGGAAATTCAATGTAGCAAGGAGAAAAAAAACACTTAAAAAAAAAAAAAAAGTCTGGATTTCTGACACGGGCCACAGGGAGGGTTTACGTAGTATTAATACAGAAAATACATAGTGGGAAACAGAAGAAAAGTCGCCTTAGAAGAAAGAATGTATGGGTTTATGTTTGTAGCTATTACATGTGAGGAGTATTGGGACCTCTGAGTGGATTATTTCTAGCTAGCTCTCAAAGATTAGAAGAGAGAGCTCCAAAGTGGTGGGCATCTGCGTATCCCTTCCTTCCAGGGCAGGGTTGTGTTATTTTACAATGCTCTGTGGAGCCAATGTCATCATATGGGAAGTCTTTAGGGTTTTGTTTCCTCTAAATCTTTATATATTTAATATTTATGTGCTAAAATAAAGCTTTCTAGAGCATAATGAGGTGTGTGCAATTTTTTTAGATGCTGTTTTATAGAAAAAGACACTGTAACAAGCCCCTTCTAAGGCTCCTCCCCCAACCCCTGTGCAGTTCTGAGTAAACATGCACATGTATACATATGCACATATGCGCTTATGCAGGTTTCATTTCTCAGGGGCAGTCTACCATATATTTTGAGACAGGGTTTCTCATTGGCCTAGAACACCCTGAATTGCCTGGGCTGGCTCAGTTAGTGGCCCCAAAGATCTGCCTGTCTCAACTTCCCTAGTGCTGGGCTTACAAGCACATATTCCTGTTATGTTCTAGCCATGTGACCCGGACAACCTACTTTGCCTTCCTGATTTGTTTCTTTACCTTGAAAGAGTTGGACGTCACTAGCTGAATTAAAGAGTTCCCAAGCAGAGTAGATAAGACAGTACAGAACACTCACAATCAACTCCAGCACCAGGAGATACAGCATCCTCTTCTAGTCTCTGTGGGGACCAGGCATGTATGCCAGGAATACAGATGCAAGACTCATACACATAGAAATAAATTAAAAGCTCTGTAATATGTTAAATTCCATCACAAGACAGGTAGAATTGAAGGCTTTCTAATATAGTCATTGCCTGGTGGTTCTGAACCAATCACTGAATCCATGTTTTTATTATTTGTTTCAAAAGACATAATTTTCAGTATACAAAAATTCAATTTTACCATCATTAGTTTCTATGTCTCTTTTGCTGACTTTTACAAATAGGTATGTAAGTAGATAGATAGATAAATACATAAATAGATACAAAGATAGATAATAGGATAAATGATAGATTTATCTATAGATGGATAGACATATTGCTAGATATGTCCCCCAGAGGTGTTGTTTAACATATTCTTCATGGCAAACACAGTTATAGGACATAGGCACAAAATAAAATCTATGAAATTTTGATATATGTTGTAATAACTGATTGATTCAAGACGAACTATCAGATCTTATTTGGCAGAACTAAACCAGCCGATTCCAGCCCATTGCTTGTATTCCTGAGGGAGGTTTTTGTAACTTTCTTCACAGAGATCTGCGTCTTTACATTTTAAAAGGTTTATTAATTTTGCTTGTCTTGTTTATTGTATTTGATTTCAATTTTGTGTATTTGTTGTAAATGCAAATAGAATGATAATTTTTGCATTATTTTTTGATGAGTACTTGTCTATAAAGCTATTCCTATTTTAAAATATTTATTTAGTAACTAGCATTCTGAATTTTGTTCATATGTTATAGTGGGATGAGGTATATCTAAATATTAATTCTTAGGAATGAAATGAAATTATGCTTATAGCAGTTTATGAAATATTGCTATAAAACAGTTAAATTCCTGTGATGTATATAAACTTTAAAGTAAAGTCAAATGAATAGTTTATTATAAAACTTAAATTATTTAAATAAGATGAAAAAAATAAATAAATAAGATGACTTATAAGCTCATATAAAGAATGAAATTCTATTCATTTTCATGATTCAATGTGGCATACTTAATTTTTTTTTTTACTAATTTAAGAATGCTAGCCATCATGTTTTTCCCTTAAATGGGAATCTGAGAAGGTAATTTAATGATATACATGTGTTACAGGATATCTATGAATGCTTACAACACAAAGTCATAAGATAGTTAAAGCATTGTGATGTGTTTTTACACTTATTTTTGTAACACATTTACATGGTTTTAAAGCATTTACTTTGTACATGGCAAGACTTGTGTCATAATATCAAAAGGTTGGACACAGTTGTATATGTGAACATCTGCTATGCTGGGCTGGTTATTGAGAATAGACAGCTGTAAACTCAAACTTGACTATGTTTATGTTCAAAAATGAAGATTAACTGACTGGCACATACTGATTTATACAAAGCAATGGCACGGACCTAGGAAACTATTTGTTTTGAAACAGCTCAGTTCAATGACCTGGATTGTCAACTTGTTCCAAAAGCAGTCTGAGAATGAAAATCGATTAGTAAAAGTAATTTTTTATTGATATTATTTGAGAAGGGGTGTCATATGGTTTAGAAAAGACCTACTCTTTCTAGAAAGTTCTTCATGACTTTGAACTCCTAATTCACCTACCTCCTACCTCCCAAGTGCAAGGATTATAGCTGTGGACTCTTACACTCAGCTGGCAAAAGTTATTTGAACTGAAAATATAACATTTCTTTCAGCAAATGTAAACACATGGCATGCTTGTGTATCACAGACACGACGTGAACAGCACGTTGCTAGAGAGTTAAATGGAAAAAGAGCAAAATCCAAATGACAAGCAAATAAAAACAGAAACACAACTGTGTTCCTGTGACTTAAAAAAAAAAATCTACTTCTTTTCTGAAAGGAAAATAAAAAGGTTGTGTAATTTCTGATAACATGACCATAAAAATAAACACATAAAAAGTCTTAGAGACTTAACTCTTTAGCAATAAATCTCCGTTTCCTGTTAGTAGCTGCTGTCTATTTTATGGTCATTGACTAAGCCACAGATGAGGGCGGCAGCATAAAGACTTCATGGAGTAGAAGACACCAATGAGAGAGATGTGCCGTGCGATCCACAGGGAATGAGACTTCTTGCAGGTAAAGGGATTAGTGTCTTTGCATGTTTTTCTTTTTCACTAAGACCAAATCCTCCTAAATGAATGAATGCAATAATGTATGCAATAATAAATAATTATTATAATAAAAAATGAATGCAATAATAGTAAGCATGCAATTACCAGACACACATATTCACTCAGGAATATAAAATGTTTGTACCCTGCGGCATCTACCACACGGATGGCACATTCCATGTCTTTTATGATTATAGGTGCCCAAATGGTGGCAGTCCTTAAATCAGTGACGATATGAGGATTTAAATGCCTATATGGTGATGAGATGTTCAGGTTTATTTGGAATATATAATTAAATATATATGTATATATGTATATATATATATGGAGAATTAAAAGTATCTATGATCACCTTAGTAAATGAATAAGGACATCTAATCACTTAATATAATGAATAAGTTGCTTTACCAGAGGAATCAGGAACAGTATAGACACAATTAAAGGAATCAGGATGAGTATGAATGTGATTAGAGGGGTCTAAGAGAATTCAGACATAAGTACAGGAACCAGGATAATCATGAGCACCGTGAGGGGAACCAGGATGAGTATGACATGAGTAGAAGAGTCTGTATGTAAATAGATATGATTCGAGGGATGATCGATTAGAGGATCCAGGATGGGTTTGAGCATAGAGGAACCAAGGTGGGTATGAGCATGACTAGAGGGATCAGGATGAGCATGAAGATGCTGCTTCTAGTCTGAATACATCACACATACTTCCCAGTGCATCCTGGCTTGTTAAGGACTCCTCATCTGTCTTTCAGAAGCCCTTTGTCTCTTATAAACCCTCCTCTGTGATGTTACTAAGTACAGTCACCAAAGAAAAAGCACTAAAACCTACGTAGCCTTGAGGCAAGCATAGGGATTCCAGCATTGAAACCAGAAGAAGGCAATGGTTTGAGAGAGGACAGCCAATGCAATGGGTTGTTGGTTTGCAAAGAAAGAAATGATACTGGAGAGGGATTTGATAAGATGCCGGATCAAACCTGATGATAAGACAGATGGACCTGTCCATCTGTGCAATTAGTTACAGAAGCCAGGTATGCAATAAGCTGGGTTGAGTGTTGAAAATATAAAATGAAACTGCACCTTGGGTAAATTTTGATTCCCAAAAGGGACTTAATCATGGTAATGAATTAAGGTTGCCTTTTTTTTTCCTTTTTGTTCGGGAGAGGTGAGGCTTATAATTACAGGATGAGATCAATAAGCCAAAAAAAAACAGAGAGAGAAAAGGGGAGGCACTGAAGATGCAGGAGGGAGGGGAAAGGAAGGACTAAGAGGTCAAGGCCACTGAATTGGCTGGAAACAGTTGATTGTTAAGAACACAGGCTTGAAGAGAAGAAGCCAAGACAAGAGCATGCAGGGGTGTGATGCTCAGAGATAGAGGGGTGTCGGGGTTGAAGGATGAGTTGAAGGACAGTGGTGAGTGAGAGAAAAGAAGACGTTTGACTGAGAAGCAGTGAAGGCCAGATGAAAGTTTCAAGTGTTAGAGCATTGCTTGGTTTTCTCTAAAAGTCCAAGGCTTGGGTTTGGGTGGTTGGGCAACAAAGGTACATACCTCACCAGATGAAGAAGCTGGTGAGAGATCAGGGGCTCTCAGGTTCCCATGACCTACTATGGGTCCAGGAAGGCTTTGGTGGAAGAGAGACTGGGGCAGTCCAGAGCACGGGGACTCCCTGGTATAGATCAGAGGGCAGAGAAGTTTGGAATGCTGTGGAGTCATGGTGCAGAACTGAGGAATTCTAAGGCTGTGAAACAACTGTAAAGAAAAACTCAAATAGTCCATGATGTGACCCTAGAGCCAAAGATGAGTCAAGGTGAAGATCATGGGCACTGGAGGGCGTGGCTGGATGAGGGTTTTGAGGAGAAGTCAAAGAGGGATGAAAAACACTCATGTGTATGCATGGATGGCAGAAGGTCAGAGCTGGAGGGATTCAGGTTCTTGTGAGGCCAGTTGCATGGTTGGTTCTACCCATGGGCTTTAGCAGGTGAGAAAGGCCAGCTAAAGCCAGAAATCAAAACTTGTGAGAGTCAAATGGTTGCTTGGGATGTTGCCTAGCTTTCTGGTGTGTCCCATTTCTCCTGCTCTCTTCTCTGAGGTTCCTCCACTACCCTCCTTGACACCCCTCTTTCTCCCTTGTTTTCACCCAAGCTGCATTCACCTCCTCAGTGTTAGGAGCCCAGAGAGCATCCTCCTACCCATTCACTGGCACATCTCAAGCCGTTGCCTGGAAGAGTCATTCAGAGGAAGCTTGCACGAGGCACGAGTAGGGAGCACAGATGAATTAATTCTTTTTCCATTGCTCTCCATACCAGAATGGTTTGTGTGTTTGTTTCCAGCTTTCCTGAAGCAGATTTTTTTTTTTTTTTTCAATTTGGAAACTTCTGTTTTTCACTCATAAGTGTCCAGTCAGTCAGTCTCTGTCACTGCTCTGCTCTGGAGAGGCCCCTTCTCTTAAGAAAACCCCAAGTCACCCTTTTATAATGCTTGGGAGGACTCTTTAGAACAACTCTGTCATTTTAATTAATTTACAAATGTGGGGTTTGTTCTGGATTGTAGTTGGGTATATTTGACACAAATAGCCTGACTACAATACAGTAAGCACCAATGTGACAATGATATTTGTACTGGAGAATACATACTATAGAAATGTTTGTAGATGCTTTCACAGACAGTGGGATGATACATCTTGTCAACAAATCCTCCTTGGGTTGACAATATGGCCTAGCAGGTAAGGTGCTTGCCACCAAGACTGGTGGCCTGAGTTCAATCCCAGGAACCAACACAGTGGAAGAAGAGAAGCCTGCCCATGCCCCATGGCACAAATGTCCCTCTCCTACAATAAATAAATGTAATCAAGACAAGTCCTTATATATGGAGCAGGAAAAAAATATCAAAGAGAAATAAAGAAATATATAGTGAAAGCTGACGATATCCACCACGATCGACTGGAAACGCCGTCACTTTGTATATATGAATGTAAGTCTGCTAAGTGGTACACATGTGGGGAAAGCCCAGGCAGGTCATTACAGGGTTAACAGCGAGTCTGCAAGCAGCTAAAGTGCACGCCACTTTTGAGAATAAAAATAGTGTGTACCTTATTAAAAAGCCGCCTGACAGGGTCAGCAGCCCCGTCACAGAGTACCTACCAAGAACAATTTCAATTTTAATAGGTTTTACTATGTATTTCATAAGCATGCCCATTGAAATTGAGTCATCAAAGCCTCCTAGCTCCTCCAAGACAGATTTTAGCCCGAGAGCTTGGAGTAATTATCCAAGTGCATGTTAGCCTGTGTAGCCATTTCAGCCTCGTTCATCATTTCAAACAGCTACAGACTCTGCCTGCTAATTTCTTCCGATGGATTAGCCGTTCTCACTTGTCTATCTCTTTTTTTTTCCTGGGGGGTGAAATATTGCCTCCTTCCTACGTTTTAATAAGCCGAGCAGGCACGCACCACTGCACAGCTCCTCGCTCCTATTTCTTACAGCTTAGAGAATGATGTTCTGGTGGGGGAAGAGATACAAAGGTGAGAACTTAGCCTTCTCTTCCTGCAGCTTGCAATCAGCTGCATTGATACACTGGCTGCTCGTGTGGTCCGGGGCTGTTCTGGCCTTATTTGCTCCTCGTCCAGAATCGGCCGCTCTTCCTTCATTGTTTCTGTGTCTTTGTGTGCTCTTTATTTCCCTCTGCCTGAATCCCTCCTCTGCTCCACCTGTCTCTGTGTCTCCACCCCATAAAGAAGCCACGATCCGCAGAGCTATTCATTTCAACATAGAATTTCCTCAGTTCCTCACTGTAATGACCCTCTTTAAGCCTTTTAATTCGGGGAGTTCAAGAATTTCTTTATTCTCTGACCTCCTGGTGAGAACACACAAAGTCGCGTGCTGGGATCACCCTCCTTAGGCAGGTGGGTATAAAAAGGAATCCCAGCCGCACAAAAGACAGTTTGCTTCTATGGCTACATTTTAGAAGCTTGTGATCTCTTCTGGGCCTCTGTCTTCTCAGTCCTATCATAAGTCAAAACGTAAGGCCTGTGGTGGGAAATCATCAAGCGTTAAGTGGGAGGGCAGCTCAGTGGCAGAGCTACACAGGGAGCAAGAGGTCCCGGGGTTGATTCCTAGGAAGGGATGGTGAAATCATGTGTGCTCATCACACAGTAGAGAACTCTGCCCAGAGATCTGCCCATGGATCTTTTGTCCTTGGTAATTGAACAGATGGGATTTCTACCCTGTTTGCCCTTGCAAGCCACGCCCATTAGCACGCTGATAGCTTTATGGAGGATTTTACGGAGTGAAGGGAATGAAGGCAAGGCTTGGAGGCTCGCTCGCTTCACGCATCTCCAGCATCCACAGACATCTCCGCTTAGGAGACATCTGAAGGTCCACAGCATCATTTTAGATGGTGCCTCCTGATACCTTTCCCTGACCCGGCTTTGTGTCCTGACACTAGTTTGAAAAACATGGATTGGAAATAGGAAACTGACCCTGGTATCCAGAGTCTCAAGCAGGTGGACTGCTCCTCAGATAAAAATCTTCAAACAAGAGCAAAGGTAGGTTTTCTAGTCTTTAGAAAAACAAAACAAAACAAAACAAAACAAAACAAAACAAAACAAAACGTTACCCCGATTTGACAATTTAAGGAAAAACTCCCTTGACTCAGCTCTAGAGTTATAATGTATTTTTTTTTTTTTGATAAGTTGGAGATGGATAGCTTTTATCCAGATTTGGAGGAAGTATAAAAGACAGTAATTGGCAATTCATGGTGAGAGTCACTGCTCTTGGGTTATTCTCATGAGAGGTTTTGTAGATGTGCTATGATTTGGAATTATGTTCAGAAGAGCACTGTCTAGGAGCAGAAACTTGAAACCAGTGGAATTTTCTTTTCTTTTCTTTCAGACATGTCAAGCATCCATACTCTTCATTTACCCATAAATTATGTAGGTGGATAAAATCCCCATCATTAGAGAATGACCTTGGTGTTAGGACACATTGATATTATGGGTGATGTTCTTTGAATTTTTGCAAATTTTTGACATTAGTTATGGTTCAGCGCCAGTATCAAGATCATTAGTATTGAGTCAAGTACTTCTGTGCTCACCAGGTACTAATTAAAATGATGTGTCTGACTATTTATGTATATTTCATCCCATGAGACAAGACATAGGTATAAAATATATATTTCATCTTCAGTTTTCCTTCTTTCTGGATTGTTATGTCTTTATTTTCTGCATTTGACAATAGCCATTTAACACCGGAAAAGAAAAGGCATACTCCTTAAGACCCTGCCAGAGAAGAGTCTGCTGCTTTATGTGACCTTTTAAGGAAAATCCCCATCTTGTGTGTTGTCCACTTTGCCATCTCCCCCAACCCCACCGCAACAGAGCAAACCATCTTAAAACAGCCTCACTGTGCTTTGTTCCATTCAGGGTTGAGGACTTCATGCAAACTAAGCACACACTCTGCCAAGCTTTATTCTTGCTTATTGTCTTAAGTGAAGAAAAAAAAAATTGAGTATCTAAATGTCTCTTCTCAAAACAGTAGTAGCTTTGTTTATTCTACGGAGCCAGGATCCTGTAGTGGAGAAGGATGCTTGACAAATGCATATCCATTTATGCAGAGATGCATATTATGAATGTGTGCAAGATACAAGTTTCATGGAAATCAACTTAGAAAATTTTTTGCACAATATCAAGGCTGTGTCAAATAGTGTGTATACCATTTGCTGCCATCATCATCATCATCCCCATCCCCATCCCCATCCCCATCCCCATCCCCATCCCCATCCCCATCCCCATCCCCATCCCCATCCCCATCCCCATCCCCATCCCCATCCCCATCCCCATCCCCATCCCCATCCCCATCCCCATCCCCATCCCCATCCCCATCCCCATCATCAAGACTGGCTTTCTTTATATAGCCCTGTCTGTATTGGAACTCACTCTGTAGACCAGGCTGGCCTCGAACTCAGAGATCTACCTGCCTCTGCCTTCTATGTGCTTGGATTAAAGTGTGCAACACCACTGCTCGGCTCATGTTCCATGTATTTTGAGGTGTTACTTTAAAAGATATTGATTATTTTAAGAAATAATTTTACTCTGTTTCTTATGCATGTGTGTGCACATATATGCGTGAGTGTATGAGTATGAACGCATGACACGGCATGAATGTGGAGGTCAGAGCACAACAGGCAGCAGTTGGTTCTCTTCTACTGTGTGGGCACCAGGGACTCAACTCGGGTCGTTATTCTTGATATGACGATCCTTCACTGTTCAGTCTCAGTTGCCCTAAAACTTGTGACTTTTAAAGCAAATTTACTCTATCTCTAAGAATCTGTTATTGTCATCCATAATTCAGGCATCTTCCAACTCTGAGGATACTTGCTAAGTATCTCCAGATTCTCCAGACAGCAGGGAAAGTGGCCCCTGTTTAATTTTGGAAGGATGTTACTCATGCATGCCTCCTGAGAAAGCAGGTAACGCAAATGAGCTCCGTCAATTCAATTATTCATAAACCCATTGTTGAGTGTGTCCATGATTCCTGACAAGTACCAATGTTTTAAAACTAGACCGAGAACCCAAGTTCCTACAAATGGCCAGCCATAAAGAAAAACAACTAGGCATGGTGGCATGATGCCTTTCATCCCAGCACTTGGGAGACAGAGACAGGTGGATCTCTGTGAGTTTGAGGCCAACCTGGTCTACTCTACATAGTGAGTTCTAGGACAGTAAGGGTTACACAGTGAGACCCTGTCTCAGAAAATAACAACAAAAAGAAAAAAAGAACGCGAATGGCTTGCTGATTACTCTTCCTCAATGGAGGCATTATGGTTTGCCTTTTAGATATATCTTATCATAAAGAAGGAGCTGGGCATGTTATAAGGAGGAGTGACAAGAAAGGTTTTTAAACACTAGCTCATCACTGAACACGGAAGAACAGATATTTGCATATCTTCTAACAGATCATGGGTGAACACGTTTGTGGACTTTTAACAACTTCGCTCATTTGCGTGTGGCGGATGGTTTCTTCATTCGCATATTGTCATTTTTACTTTACAGTCATTGATCTAAATGAAAGCGGCGCACACTCGAGAAGATGTCTGAGTTACTCTCGTTACCTCAGTGGGTATTGCTGGTCCTTGTAGCTTTCAGGACTGTGAACAAGGCTGTGTAAATTTCCCTGGGACTAACTTGTCCTGAGATTGACTAGAGTAGTCTTTAAGGAGCTTGACTTTCCTAAATGATAAAAATCTGAATTTTCTTTTGAGATAGAATTTTGCCGCATATCCCAGGTTAGCTTCAGACTCAGCACACAGCCCATTCTGTCTTTGAACTAGAAATTTTCTTGCTTGTGCATCTTAAGTACTGAGAATGCAGGCATATGCCACCATGCTTTTAAACTTGTGTGTTCCATTCACTTTAAAGCCCATCTCATTCATGTCAGGACTGCTCAGGTCCTTTCCTTCCTCCTGGCATGAGAATCAAGAAGTCAGATGGATAGGGATAAACAGCATACTTATTATACACTTTAATATTATTTTCTTTTTTTAAAGATTTATTTTTTATCATTTTATGTGCATGCATCTACATATGCACGTGCACACATATACACATACATGTTTATGTAAGTACAGAACTTTTCAGATTCCTATAGAGCTTGAGTTAAAGGCAGATGTGAGCCTCTTGGTATGTGTGCTGAAAATCAAGCTTGTGTCCTCTGGAAAAGTAGTAAATGCACTAAAAAAATGGATCCTTCCCTTTTTACCCCTAATATTATTTTCAAACAAGCACAATTAAGGACACAATTCAACTTGTGTTTTTAGAACTTTGATATTGCATGCATTTCCGATGGAGGCATGCATGTCAGATGGTGGCATGAGATGCCAGCTTTCTTCCATTTTTGTTGCTTTTTCTTGGTGTTGTAGAACATATCCTGCTGTCTCTCTGGTAGCAGATAAACTTCAGAGTAATACTTGTTGATATAAAGCTGCAACAATCTCTACCAAAGATGGAATCCAGACACCAAATCACAAAGACATGTGTCCAATCAGAATTAAAATTACAGCTGTATTTGAAGAGTGAACTGCAAGATTAGATTGGGTACACATTACCTCCCAGTGAATAAATATTTAACTCCAGCTACAGCATTGGTGATAAACACTTTCAGGGAAACAGCTGAACGAAGCGTTGGTTGACAACAGTCACATCGCACTGTCCTTGTGTTTGGGGATGTCAGCCATCCTTGTCTACAAGGTAGCAAATGTTTCATGTTGAACAAAACGATTCCTGAGCCACAGTGTGCACATTAGTTTCCTTTCTCTGGCTGTGACTAAATATCCAACAAAGGAAACTTAAGGGGAGGCTCATTTTGGACCAAGGTTTGAGAGAACGTGCTGGGTAAGGAAGGTTCATTTTGGATTGTGACATGCTGGGAAAGGAATGGTGGAGAGAGAAGGGAGGAGGGAGAGGGGGAGGGGGAGGGGGAGGGGGAGGGGAGGGGGAGAGGGAGGGGGGAGGAGGGGAGGGGAGGGGGGAGGAGGGGAGGGGAGGGGAGGGGAGGGGAGGGGGGAGGAGGAGAGGGGAGGGGGAGGAGGGGAGGGGAGGGGAGGGGAGGGAGAGGAGGGGAGAGGAGGGGAGAGGAGGGGAGAGGAGGGGAGAGGAGGGGAGAGGAGGGGAGAGGGGAGAGGAGGGGAGAGGGGAGAGGAGGGGAGAGGGGAGAGGAGGGGAGAGGGGAGAGGGAGAGCTGACCCTACTGTGTAGCTCTCTTCCCCTTTGTATGGAGTCCAGAACCTCCAGCCTGTACAGTGTGTCCCACATTGAGGGCAGTTCTTCTCCTCAATGATACAAATCTAGAAATTCCCTCTTAATCACACCCAGAGGCATCTTGCCTAGATGACTCTAGATCCCTTTGAGTTGATTTTCAGTTTGCAGTATCTCAGGGTATTGTTAGCTTTTGTGAATATCAGGAGGAAAAATGACCAAAAAGAGGTGATTTTTTTTTTACCTGTGTCAGTGAAGTCTCCAGCTGTGGAATGTGGCTTCTATTTGGTTATCTTTTGAGATATGGTGTCTCTGACAGGGACACTGTTAGGAGGTCTGTTCTGAAGTGTTTCAGTCACTCTTGCTAGAGCACAGTGTTAAGACACTAAAGCTTGGGAGCAGCAGCTATTTCTTTGTAATGGTGTGATTCTTACAGGCTGATTTGTAATGGTGTGATTCTTACAGGCTGAGAAATCCCAGGTCATGACTCAGTTCTTCTGGTCTTTATCTTATTGGCAAAAGTCTTCAGCTGGTGAATGGGTTCCTAAAGACAGAAAGGCTGGAAATAGACTCATTTATGTGCCTGGTGACTTGATGGGGTGTCTGGGAGGTCATATTCAGCCGAGAAGTCACTAAGTCACCCCCCGGAGCTTCTCATGTTCATTCTTTAATATGAGAATCCAGTCAGAAAGGCCTCCTAGATTCTCCCAGAACCAGAATCGTGAGAAAACCAGGAGAAACTAACCCATCTTTCTGCGCCAGAGTTGGAAGTCTTACACTTTTCACTCATCTATATGTTCTGAGCAAATTCTAAGTTCTAGGAAAGGGAATTCGACCCACCTCTGGACAAGAAAGTGATACAGGAGTTCATCACCATCTAAAGAAAAATCTCCATAAATATGGAAGGAAATACCAAGGACTTTGAAAGATCGTCACTCTACAGACACACACAGGGAGAAACAGCTGGTAACAAGCTTTCCGTCCCAAGTTGACTTATAATGGGAGACACAGTAGCAGTTGATTCTACAGTAAGGCTGTAGTCACTAAATGTGTAGAAAGGAAAAATAACCTGCTCGTTCCTGTAAACATCTCCTACACAGGAGAAAGCATCTGCCACCTAAGATTCTGAGGTGAGGTATGTAGAGAGTTTCCCTGAGGCCACTGACTTCGTAAACCCCTATGAAAATGATCCAATCAAGAGGCTCCTCCCCGTGTGACGATTTAAAGAGGGTGGGTTGCCCCTCAGGTCAACATAGGAGTGAAACATCAAAGTTTTTATATCCAAGCTGTGGCACACGTGAGATGCTAAGATTTTTCATTCTTCTCCACTACTGTATTTTTTGTTGCCTATGAGGTAAATTACTAATGTCTATTTTTTTTTGATGGTCTATTCCAGAGGTTTTAAATGTGCAGCCAAGTTTAAAGAGTTGTACAGTGGGAAATAATATATTTAACCTAAGTTCTACAACTAACATTTTATGCTTTTTTTGCAATCAATCACAGGCATTCTTCCATGTTGGCATACTAGGCTTATTTTAAATGTATATACCCATGCTAGAACAAACCATGAAAAGATCCATTTCAGAACACCATGGAACCAAAAGGAAACTTCCTGTTTCCCGGCTGCTGTCTCCTGCATTGAGGTAATGTGCCTCTAGTGTTTGCATATGCTCCCAATGCTTGCCCAGCATCTGGCAGAGCATTGAAAGGAATTTACATTGAGACACTCTCCCAGGCAGTGTCTGCTCAGGCTTCATAGTAATGTCTACAGCTACATTTAAGGTCAGTGGTCCCATTTCTAATGTAATTAGTTATCATTTAGGAAATACTAGTTTAGAAAGAAAAATGAGTATGAGCTTTTGTTCATTTGTTTGTTTTTAATTAAGAAACAAGGCTTACCCTATGGAGCAAGCCTACATTATAGCCAAATTCTGTAAACCTTTAGTTTCATTTTGGGATATTATATATCAACCCTCATGTAAAAGTAGACGATTCTATGACGTAAGCATCTCCAGACATTTGTACAGAGAAGATGAGAACCGTGGCTGTTACGGATACAGCATTCTAAGGGTTAAATTAATAGCAGACATGATCAAATCCTCGCTTAAAATATGCTCTGTCATCGGAGGGAAAGGAAGGAAAATGACGGGTATTCACATGATTGACAGCCTTTCCAAATACAAGTGTTGCTATAATTAAGCAATAATGTATGAGCAAGTGTGCGTTGTGACAAATTGGAAGCTTGGTTGATTAGATTGAGCATATAAGCTGTCAGTATAATTATCATATTTTAATCATTTTTCTCCATTTTTTTTTTAACAACAGCATTGTCTTCAGCCTCATTTGGTGCTTATTAGATTGATGTTCTTGGAGGGATCATACAGCGTAGAACATGTCCTCAAACAGGATGAACTTTAGATAAGGTTGCAGCTAGATCTATAAACATTTGTAACAGTCGCTGACGTGTCTCTACTTGCTTCTCCTATCACGTCTCTTGGGTTGAAGAAAAGTTTCTCATTCGTGATAAGAAAGAGTGAATCTGAACACGAGCCCCACCCCCACCCCCACCCCCACCCCCACGTCCCACAGAGTGCTGCTGGTTTTCAATAAAAACACATTTGAAAGGTTTATAACAAAGATCTTCAGAGTATCATTTATGGGTTTGGTCTTCCTTAATCACAAATGTTGAATTTGCTAGCCACACAGGAAGAAAATTTAGGGGCATGTAGAGAAAGGGTTCTACTTGCCTCAGGACCACTTGTGGGACCACAGAGGAGGTAATAGAGGAAGAGCATGATACTCTTAGGAGCTTGCATTTAAATAGAGCACCCGAGCACCTGTATGAAGAATACACACACCTAGAAGCTGGAATAATCTCCATGTCTAACTTATAAACCACTTCAGTACTGGGAATGAAGCCCAGTGGTACAGCACATGGCTACATCCTTGAGGTCATATGTTTGATTCCCAGCACTGAAGAAACAAACAAACAAACAAACAACAGCTGAGATGACAGCTCAGCTGGTAGAGCATGCTCTGCAAACCCAATGACCTGAGTTTAAACCCCTAGAATGAATATCAAAACAGAGCTAGCATGGTGGTACATACTTGTGTCCTCAGTCCTGGGAAAGCAGATCCTTAGAGCTCACTGGCTAACCACTTTATCTATCAAAACAAAGTGGGGTGATGCTCCGGCAAACAACACCCGACGTTGTCCTCTGGGTTCTATGCATAAGTATATGCATGAGCCTGCACCGCTATATCTGCCCACACAAGAACACACATAAACACATCCATACAGTAAATACTGCTGCTTTATGCCTTGGACCGCCTGCCCTACCTTACTTGCCCTTAGGGATTGGGGATGATGTGTCATGAAATCAGTGACTCAGACATGCTCCTGAGAACACCACTGAAAGCCCATTTGTTAATCCTTTGGGGCTCCCATCCTTAAATCTACCCATATCCCATTGGTCCCAAGCAAGCGTGTCTTCCAAGTGGCAGTTCTCGATTGGCTGGCATTGTCTGCGTCACCAATCTTTAGGCTCCAGGGAGTCTTCAATTAGGTAATCACACAGAAGTTGCCTCTGAGGCTGCAAGGCCCTGACATTTATGCAGAGGCCGCCACCTCTTTGTCATTGAGACCTGCTGTTTGTCCTACAAAATACCACTTCAGATGTTCATACGAAGTCATGTGACTAACCTTCAGGGTGTTTCTCCACAGGTCACAGGGTTCTAGTCCTTTCTTCAATAACATGGCATCCTCATTGTGATACAGGACCATTCTCGAACTTCTCGTATGTACCTACAAACTGAGAGTGGTGCGTCCTGCCCACTTAGCTTCTCCTAATTCACTTCCTAGACTTTGAGGATGGGCTCTCTTTCTGAGTCACTTTGCACCTCCTTCACGTGGAATGAAATACTACGGTGACCTTTTTAATTCCCTGGACTTTTTACAATCTTAGAAATTCGGCATAACAGCAGGACTTTAATCTTCCTCATATGTGTGAGATACAAAATAAGGCAGAGGGAGGAGTGACCTCCAAGGTGGCAGAGGTTTCAGAGAGTCCCACTGAAGCTTTGTCAACTCACCTCTGCTTATGTTTCGTTCAAGGGTACAGACAGCTGCTGTGCCTGGACCACGTTTTTTAAACACACCACAATGTTTATATTCTATACTTCAATCCCTCTCTAAGAACGTAGTATCGATTGATTCCAAATGGCACTTATTTAAAGGTTTCAAAGTCTTTAGTTTTTCCAATGTGCCTTTGCAATTTCTGTGGTTTCAGCCTATAGCTACAGAATGCATGGAGCTTCAGCAGTCTGATTATGTGAACATCCAAGGAGCTGGGTTCTTGAAATCTAATGAAGTGGTTAGCCAATTCCTTGTGGGTTTGGCAGAGCCTGATCATTTAGCCAAGTGTCACTGTATGTGTTTTTGAGTTTGAGGTCTCAGATGTTGTGTAGTTTGGTTGATGGATGAGATGGCCTGGAGAAAAGGGAGAAGGGAGGGGGGCACAGAACAATGTTTGTCACGGAGCCCAGAGTGACAGCGCAGATTGGTGCTCTTACCTCCCCTGACCATACAGTATTGTGACCAGGGTGACTGATGAAGAATCCTATCAGTGCTGAGCTGTTCAGGTGTCATACTGATCAGTCCCCCCAGGATTCCCAAGAGCAGCTGGAGTGGTCCACAGCTAACATGGGCAGCTCCTTCTCTGGCTGCCATCCTTTCCAGGTTCTGGGCTGGGGGCATTTGTGGTGGGATTTTGCACCCTTTATTTTTCTAGGTACTTTCACAAGTGTCTCAGGCTGGGACGATGGCTCAGTCCATAAATTCATTGCTTTATAAACATGAGGACCCTGTTAAAGGCCCAGAACCCATATAAAAAAATAAGCCATGCATGATGGCACATGGCTATAATCCACTGGGGAGGCAGAGAGCCTGGGCCTCAGTGGCCAGGGAGTGTTGCCTACTTGCAGTATTCCAAGCCAAAGAGTATATACAGCACCTCAGGAATGACACCTGAGGTTGTTCTCTGATCTCTACACACATCCACATAAAATAGGACGGATAAATGTTTGAAAAAATAAGTGATACTGGCTAGAGAGGTAGCTCAGGAGGGTAAGTGTCCGCTGTGGAAGTTGAAGGAAGATGAGCTATATCCCCAGAAACCATGTGAGGCCAAGTGGAGTAACATACAGTAGTTCCAGGGATGTTAGGAGGGATGAGAAGCCGACAGGGCACTCCCTGGAAGCTTACAGGCCAGCTAGCCTAGCTTATGCAGTGGCAAATAACAAGAGGTCCCCACCTCAGACCATTTAGAAGACAAAGGCCTACACCCAACAACTCTGACCTCTGAGTGTGTGATGTGGTACAAGTACTTTCCCCACTCCCTGACATGTGCACAGACACAGACAGACAGACAGACAGACAGACAAGACAAGACAGACACACAAACATACACATCTGACCTTCGCCTGTGTGGTATGGCACAGGCACTCCTCTCCCCACATGCACATAGGCACACAAGCACAGACAGACAGACAGACAGACAGACACACACACACACACACACACACACACACACACACACGCACACGATATATCTCACAGTAGCCTGAAAATGTATCTCACAGTAGCTTGCAAGGCTATAGTTAGCCCCTGAAATACAACCTACAAAATTAAAAGCAAAGTGTAGTGAGGAGGCTTTATCATTTACTGGAGTGTTTAAAATTAAAATTATTGATGCATAAAATATCTTTTATAGAAAAAGACAGACTTTCTGAAAAATCCTTAATTCAATTATGTATACCAAATATAATGTAAGACCATAGAGTTAGCAGATTTATAAATATTTTATAAGAATTTGAGCTATACAATAACATATTCTCAATCCAATACTTAATGTTTTTGTTTGTTTGTTTGCCAAGGTAGTTCTTTTTTTTTTTTTCCAAACTCCATATCTCTTCTAGAAACAAGAAGTACTGGAAAAAGATGATAAAGATGTCATCATTTGACCCGAGACTGGGAGTCTCAGGCTTCATAAACTTCTATTTGATTTACATTAGATAATACATCTGGCAAGAACTAACTTTTTATTTAAAAAATAGTTTTTAAAAACTAACTCATTAAAAGTTAGTAGAAGATGAACAGAGCTTACAGATGCACTATTAGGGTTGGGGAGGTGGTTCAGTGGTTAAGGGCACTCACTGCTCTTCCAGAAGACTGGAGTTCAAGTCCCGGCAACCAGTCAGGTGGCTCACAACCACTTTTAACTGGAATTCCAGGAGGGACCAAAGCCTCTGATCTCCACAGGTACCACACTCATGTACACACACACACACACACACACACACACACACACACACACACTTAAAATACAGTAAAATAAATATTTAGAAAACTACACAAATTCTCTTACTGTACAAATTTCAGACAATATATTCTGGATGTTTTGCTGTTTTTTTTTTTTTTTTTTTTTTTCAAACAACAGTATTGATCTCTTGATACTCTTTAAAAGAATCCTGATTATTTATCCTGTATTGAGTACACGATTTTTACAAATTATGGCATAGCTTTTACCAAACAAGAAACATACATATTTGAATGTTTTTATTTTATTATTTATTTGTATGTATTTATGTGCATGAACAAGTATTTGTGAAAACTTGTTGCGAGCCAGTTGAGCCCAAAAGAGGGCATCAGCTCCCCTGGAGCTGGAGTTGTAGGTGCTTGTGAGCCACATGACATAGGTGCTGGGAAACACACGTTTAGCCTCTGGAAGAACAGCACGTATCCAACGGTTGAGTCCTCGCTCCAACCCAATGCAACAACATGTTTTTTTAAGTTCTGGTTGTAGACATAGTTGATTGTCTATGGAATATACTTCTACTGAATTTGTTAGAAAAACAGTTGTCAGTTCCCCATGTCACCTAGTAGTTGGTCACCTTTTTCCTTAGGATACTTTGGATTGGATCTCAATCATACTGCTTTTAGTATTCGTAGTGATTGGCTTATAGGGTGTCATGTGACCCACTCTTGACCAATGAAATATAAAGAGACCTGTGTGGTTTTGCTCTTGGCTGCATTTTAAGCCTGAGGGTCGTTTCATGACACTTACCAGATATTGAATAATGAACACGAACTGCTAAAGGATTCCCTCATTCACTCTAAATGAGAAGTTTTTCCAGGACATTGTTGAGTTTGGATGGAAGCCATGTCAGGAATGGTTGCAGCCATTTTGCTATTGGTGTATGTTTGCCACCTGTCCCCAAAGGAGCAGATGCAGGAGACTCAAAGCAGCAGAGTCTTTGCTTACAGACCCCAGTCTTCTGAGTTCCCTGAGATATTTCACTTGCTTAAGCCATTTTGATTTCAGGGGTTCTGTCACTTTGGGCTGAAATGAACTTCATTGATGCATACTGGTGAATAGCAAGACTTTCACATTTTTAACAATCTAATAACATCTGGTTTGATACAGAAATAAGCCAAACACAAAGTCCTGGTTCTGATAGACTCTCATCTTGCCTTGCAACTCCAAAGAGGCAAGATTTACTATGTTGTTACATCCATCAGGGAATCACAAAACCATGTTTGATTTTTCTTTCTTATTGTTTTTTGCTTAAAAACGATTTTGTTTTTGTTTTTTTTAATTACATGTTGTGGGTCTGTGCATATGAGTGCAGGTGCCTTCAGAGGCCAGAAGAGGCCGTCAGACTCCCGAGAGCTGGAGTTGCAGGTGTCAGGAGTGAGTGCTGCGAGCTGAACTCTTATCCTCTGCAAGAAAAGTGTGAGTTTCCAGCCAGTGAGCTGCCTCTCCAGTCCCATAAACAGAACTCCAGAATTTATTTCTCCTCTTTTCTTGCTACATAGCTGAAGATGACCTTGAACTTTTGATGTTCCTGCCTTCAACTTCCAAGTGCTAGGATTATAAGCACATACCAACATGCTAGGGTTATGAAGTTCTGGGGCTCAAACTGAACCCTCCGAAGCGTTTTAAGGCAACGTCCATTTTTGAGTAGAGGATGAAGGAATAGTCCAGAGAAGGTTGTCACATGGTATACCACTGTTACAGTCAGCATGGCTTGGACTCGCCTCTCTTCTGGACCAGCTCTCACTATGATTCCTTTTGATCTTGTATTTCCTATTCAAACACTGTACTTAACGTGTTCTGAACATAATGTGCTTAATTATCTGTCTCTCCCTTTTGAGTATGTGGACATGAGAATGGGGGTTGTTTCTGTCTAGAGCACTTAGCAGAACAAATGAGCAATGCCACCATGTATTGTGTTTAGAGAGGACAAATTGTGTGTATGAACATGTTGGAGGAGTAATTAGGGAGGAATTGTCTTGTTTTTGAGCTCATAGAGTAAAACTAAGATTTGTGGCTGAAGCAACAAGTCATGTTTTATCATTAAAAAAATAACAACAACAACAAAAAACCCAAAGACATTCTCAATCACATCTTATCAGCCCTGACTCATGCCCCTCCATGTGTGGTGGGTCTGCTGCCACAAGAATAGGGTAAGTAAGAGAAAATAAGACAGGGAAAGTTTCACTTCATGATTGCCACTGGGGATAACAACTACAAAGAGCAAGGTTTTTTGCCTCATAGTGTAAGGATTCTAGTAAAAGAAATAGCTCTCCTGCAAGCAAAGAGTAAAGCCATTTCAGGTAGCATTAAGTATTAGGAAAAATAGGTTAATATCCAGAGAATGACTGGCGTTGGATCCAAATGAGACTAGATGAACAGGCAAATGAGAGCAAACATTTATATCTTTGCAGCATCAAATATTCGGGGAATATTTACTACTGGCAGTTGAAAAGTTAATGTTATCTCTGAAAATCCTGGTTCTGTGCATTGTACAGATGTCAGAGAAGGAAGACGCACATGCTTACCAGAGGAGTTACAGCCATTTTGGGGAAGACAACTATGTAATTAGCAAATAGTGATATAGAAAACGAGAGACTAGAGGTAAATATTATAGGACACGACAGGAGGGGAAAACACTGTGGTTAGGGGTGAGCAGGGAGGATGGGATTGAGAGGATTGTAAAAATATGTCACTTTACAGTAACATCATCAGAAAACCAAATGTTCAAAATTATTGTTAACACAATAATGGGATGCCTGTTATAGGTCTCGTATTTGATCTGTTACAAATTTCTGACATGCTTCTGTATGTGAAATGTATCATTGCAAGCTCAGGGCCCATTAATATGAGCACATGGCTCAGCAGCAGATGGTCTCTCTCGGCACAGACATTATCAATGCAGATATTAGCTGCTCAGACGTTACCCATTCCACCATTCCATGTAGCTGCGTTCAGAGAATGGACCCCTAGGGTTACTTAATTGTAAAGGTTTGTATTATGTGAGTCTCTCTCTCTCTCTCTCTCTCTCTCTCTCTCTCTCTCTCTCTCTCTCTCTCTCTCTCTCCATCCAACCAACACACATAAATTTTCAGACTGCACAATGTCAGGGCACATTTTGCAATAACTATTTTTATGAATACATTGCAATCCTTTCTTTTCATTTCCTTCCTTCCTTCCTTCCTTCCTTCCTTCCTTCCTTCCTTCCTTCTTAAATTTGAAACAAAGTGTGTGCTGCCCACTCCTCCATCCTGGAAATCAAACCCACAGCCCCAGGAACGTGCTCTCCTGCTGATCTATATGTATTCTTAGCATATGCCTTCTTTTGGGAAGAAGTGACTGATATTGGAGAGGAGGAAGCATTTTACTTTTATCATCTACTTGTTTCTTAAAAAAATAGATATTGATGTGAAGCTATGCAGCAGACACAGAAGAGGCAAGCAAAAATGTTGCCCGCCCCCCTTTCCTTGGATATTGCAAATAGCAGAAGGTTCTCACCAGGCTGAGCTAGGATGTTATAAGGGCCAAGCATGGGGGCACCATCTAAAGAGTCCTTAAATGCCAGAGTTAAAATATGCTCATTTAAGAGATCAAAACCAGTCAATTTATTTGAGGAAATCAACACCTACATTAAGAGACATAGAATGCCAATAGTCCTCTAAACTGCATTGATACTGGCTTGTGTTACTAACTCATAAATCTTTGCCAAGAAATGATTATCTCCAAAGCAACTGGAATATTGAAACACAGAGCAATCCCATAACAGTTTATTTAGAAAAGTGTTATGTTGCTAAAAATGAAAGAATTATTATTATTATTATTATTATTATTATTATTATTATTATTATTATTATTATAATACCATCATTCCTGAAATAATCTGACTCTAAGAACATAGCACAAAAGCTCTCTTTGGCTTGTGAGAATGTCATCTTGTCATGAACAAATTATCAGAAGCCATTCTGTGTGAGAACAGTCCTTACCCTCTACCAGGAGCCCTGGGCATTTAGAATGTCCTTCTGAAAATACATACTACACATTCACAGATTAGGGACCTGCCTCTAATACTGTATGAATAACATAAATGAGAGCCCTGCATTACAGCACAGCCCATCTCCTGGTTCAGCTCTTAGGAAACAAGGAACAACCAGATGTTGATATATTGTACATCTGGCACTGCAGAAGGATTTTTGAGATGAGGGAGACAGGAGCCATTTTTTTTTTTTTTTTTCATCAGAGCTATTTTCTTCAGGGCTCCGTGCCGGACAGTAGATAAAGATCTCAAACAGCCCCAAACTGAAACAAACTCAGTGTCAGGGTTCTGCCTGTATCAGTGAACAATCTGGGAATTTAAAGCAATTGACAGGATGCGTTTAAAAAATTGTCAACAATTTTCACATTGTTTGGTCAAATCTTATAAGGAACATAAATTATGCAACAGCCTTCGCCTCTGGCTACCTCACTGTACAGGGAAAATGTAGAAGATGATGTGAGATTGTGCAGACATCGTTAGTTTTATATTTTGAAATTTAGGGGCTAAAGAAAACACCAAAAAGTTCCTCTTATTCTTATATAGCAGTATTTTAAAGAATTATTTGAGGAACATGATAAAATAAGATGAGTGATCTGAGGAAATTATTACCTTACAAAACAATGTTGCTAATTTTTACTAGAACCAACCGGTCTATCTCTTGAACAGCGTAATTTCAGCTAATATGGAAAACTCCATTGAAGTATGCCATCAGTCAGTTTGCAATAAATAATGTGAAATTATTTCAGATCATCTTAATAAAAATAATATTCAGGGTTGAGAGGGTAACTATTTATTATTAATTTTGTTCGATAAACTATTTTAATATGTATAAGAAACCAGGATTGCCTTTAAGGCTTGAAGTATTTCTCTTATCTTTATTTTTTTGTCAAAAATTATTTTAAATCTCTTGGTAAGTTTTTTTTTTTATTTTTAAAATTTGTTTATTGGGAAGACTTGAGGAAGGTTGATTTTGCTTCCAAGAGTGTAATATAAAATTCATTCCTGGTGGGTTAATTTTGTCAGCATTAAACTATTTCTAACTGCATATCATTAAAAATATTTTCTCTAATTTTGAATCTCTTAAAAAATATCTTGAATAAAAACAATTTTTTAGGAAATATTACCACAAAGCCTCTTCCAAGTAAAATCACTAGGAAGAGATGAGTGTGACCAGCAAATTTTCTGTAACAGACAGACAGACAGACAGACAGACAGAATGTCTTCAGAGCTTGATCTTTTATGAAGGTACCTTGAAATCCCGTTCTTCTGGGCAACTTTTCCTCTTGGCCACCAGATGTCAGACTTTCATTGTAAATCTGAATTCCTTGCTCCAGCGGCAGATGCCTTTATCTTTTTATTTGTAAATGTTCTCTATTCTGGAACTATTTCTCCTCATTTCTGGCCCACAGTTTGAGAACTTGACTTTGAATATGAAAATAAAGTCACTCATTTGAGTTGCTTTACACACGCAGGTGCAGCTTCTGTTGGGGCATTCTGGTTCCAGTTTATTCTTCCTGACTTGAGTTTTATATTTAAGATTTCTTTACATTTATGGTATACATCAGTAACTGTTTCCTTTTAAAAATTGGCATGCATTTATGTCACAAAATATGACTGTAATTTAAACAAAATATAGGAAATATGTGTCATTTATTTTTAAAAACATCAAATACAGGTTTTTTTTTTTTTTTCATTCTTATAAAACGAAAGCTAGTTGGGCAAGTATTGTGTTTTTCATATAAAGCCCGACACACAGATGCTATCTCCACACCAACATCTACAACAGTTATGCAACATTTTCTAGTGTTCTCATTTGATAAACATCATTTAATTTAGTTTTTAACGTAATTTTATTTGGGAAAAAATAAACATCAGATCATTTGTTGCTTTGTATATGCTATGATCCAGATGCATACATGTTATTAAAATATGAATTTATCCTTTCTTTGAGTTACATATAAGGTGTTGTGAATGGTGAATTAGTATGTCTCTCTTACATGTCCTTAAAAAATTATGACATTTGCTTCTGTGCATTTTATTAACGCATTTCAACTCCTGAAATGCATTGATAAAAACATAGCCTAAGACTTCTTACAAAGGCTAGAGACAGTCTTGTGGCACAGCCTTTATGGGCATTAAGATTTTCAGACTTTCTTACTTAACAATCTGATTCTATGTGAAAGTTCAATGATGTTGTGAAGGATATCACTGGGGCAAGACAAAACCAGCAAAGGCTATTTTCTGTTTGAATCACTCAAATGGTGATTTAAAAAAAAAGATGAAATCTTTGCCACATGAATTTAGTATGTTTTAGTATTATTCATAATGGTAAATTGTGAAGTTACTGACCAGTCACACTGAGTTAAAAGGAAGGAATGTGAAGAATACAGGCTTCTGCCCTGCGGGGAACCCTCATTTAGACCTGTCTCCCCACCCTGTGGAAACCCACTGTCTCTGGCTGTGAATGAAAAGAATAGAATTGTGATCGTTCTCTATCTGCGGTTCTAAACTTTATTTCTTGTTATTCTTCCGAGTTGAAAACTGTCAAATTCTGGACTCACTAAGACTAGCTTTGTTGGTTCTGATTTCCTTTGTGAAGCTATTTGGTTGTTGTTCATTTTAAGGAGTTTTATAGAATAATGATGTAAACAAGGACTTTGTTATTTCATACACATTCATTGGTACATCTCACACAACTTTCCCAGAGTTCTGGGACTCTTTCTATTTGTGGTTGGCTTTTCTTTCATAGCTACAAAGTATCTTTCTTTTAAAAATAAGCTATATTCCATGTGGCCTCTTAAAGAATCTGTATGTATGTCTTAGTAAGCAAATAAAACTGAGCCTTCACTTGCTAGTAAGGACTCCATCCTCACTAAGAGAACCATCCAAAAACTTGAATACTTGCCAAAGGTATATTTTGTAATCCCGAGGTCGGTATGGTTTCCTGTGATTTATGCAGGGCAATCCATCCTCTGCTTATAACACATGGGTCAGTCTTAGAGTTACAGAAAGGCATGTTAACTGTTACAAAGCAGACTGGCAGAGAGATTTTTGAAACATGTGAAAGATCTAGGTCATATAATGGATAAGAATCCTGTTATTTTTCCAAACGGACTTGTAGGGCTGCCCTGAAAATCATGAAATCACGGAACACATCCCATGTTGAGCATCATTTGCACAGCTAAGAATAAAATTATTTCCACTCTATTATCTCCCACACCCACTTTCCACGGATAATTCCACAGCAGCAAAATAACACAAATAATGTTGAGCTGTAAGCTCTGACGTCTGAAGCTTGCACCATGAAGCTCTCCATCGTAGACCCAAATAGAAGCGACATGGCGCGGAGCACATTACTGTGACATTCTAGCCTTTAAAGGTACATGCAACGCCCCATGTTATTTTTTTAAAAATCCATATGCTATTCTGAAATGGAAAACCACATTTCCAAGTGAAAGGTAAACAACATTCAGGGGAAACTCTAAATTTTCAGAGACTTATATACCTCCAAAGTGGATCGTAAAGATTTATTTTCTGTCCTAGTCTTTTGAACACTTGGGAAGATGGACACTGCTTTTTCTTTTTTCGGGGTGAAGTAGAACTTTTACTTTACAAATCACTTAACAGCTATTAAAAAAGAAAGCTGAGGCTCACCTCTTCTGCCTATGTTCTTTTTTACAATTGTTGCAAAGATTTTTTTTTTTAAAGCAATTCTTGATTATGAACTTGATCGTTTTGTCCCTGGCAGAAAAAGACACTTTCTGAAGAAAAAAAAATACTTTGTCAAGAGGCATTTTGAATGCCTTTGAAAGTGGCATGAAATAAATACAGGAAAATTTAGCTGCACCCACGGAAGGCTCCCTGCTTATGAAACATAACTCATTAAGCTAATATGTCATTCCTGACTTCCCAGGGCTCAGCTCCGGGAGGGTGTTTCTCTGGAGGGAAAACGAAACTTTGAGCTTTCCTGTCAACTTGATCTGGCCGATGGGAGTCTTGATCTCCCCATCCTAATATCTTCAAGTGCTGGGAAATCTAATTCATTAACTTTTCCAAATGGTTTTAAAAGTTTTCTTTCATCAGGGACCATTTCGACCTTCGTTATCCATATGAGTCCAGAGATCAGAAATACAAGTGATGGTAGCTAAGAGCCATCAGTCAGTCGCCCAGAAGCCTGCCCTATGCGACTATCTGCTGTACAGGCAAATTATATTTGGACAAAAAAAAAATACCCCATATTTTAAATGAAATGTTAGGACGCTGTGACGGCAAGTATTTTCAGATCATAATGACATGACTTAAATGTTTATATTCTAAAAATGAAACACAAAAGAATATTTTTGAAATGTGCTCACTGTAGAATATGTTTGAAAATAGCCCTAGAAAAAGGGCCTATCTTTCATTTTTCATCTACATGCTTAATTGAAATACTAGGAACACACCACAATCCTGTGTGTGAAATGAGCACACTTTTGCATAGGACGATCGGTTTCCTCAAGCTACTTCAAAACTATGGGAGAAATCTTTTTAGAAAAATGTGTTTGTTTGGACAAAAATGAATACAATTTACATGTATTTTTCTACTGAATGGATTCATTAATATTTAGAATATTGCCATAGGACGTATTATAAATAGCCTAAAGGACACTGATCATTAACCAAAATTGATTTTAAATGACAATTTTATTTACAACATATAAAGGTTTATAGCCATTTGTTACAACAGAAAAAATATTGAGTTTATAAAAACAAAGTGTCTTTTTTAGTTCAAATTTAGACTGCACTGGAGTTTTTAGTATACAGTAGTTTAGACAGCTGCTAAACATGGAGACAAATGAAGAGTTAATTTTAAGGTTGCCTATGCTTATGAGTGCTGACACTGAATTCTGTAGACTTAGAATTTGTATTTTCTTATATTTTTCGCATAGCTGTAATATCTACCAAAAGGGAGAGATGCACAAATTAGAAATGCTTCAAATATTCAAAAGAAACTCATTGCTTTCTTTCTCTTGGTCAAATGTGACATCAATAAGATGGGACAAATTAGTAAATCTCTGTGGTTGACAGCTTTAAAAGAAAAAAATTAACTCTAAAATCAATTTTGGATGACAGCATCGGTGAGGATCATCATAAAAATCTGTCAGACACTTAAAATCCAGACGATAACAGGAGATGATGCGATAAGATCCGTTTCTTAGAAACGTTCCCTTTTTCTATTAGCTCTGTCTGTACCTTTTGACACTTAGAGGTTAGACCTAGTAAACTCCACTACTTTACACACCTTCTGAAATTATAAATCTTACAAAGGTCCTTAAACAAACAGAATAATATTCCAGCCAAACAGACATTTCAAACCATACCTCCACATAGGATATCTTTAGGAGGCATGCAAGAACAAATCACAGCTACATCTTGCAAGTTTTGCATGACAATAAGCTTACCATGGAGTAATGAAAAAATATGTCTTTCATTACACGGGTTTATTTTCATTTGGTGCTTGAAACAGAAAGCATCTACACATAGATGCATGCTAGCCTTGTAGGAAAAAATAATTCTCTCTTTCCAGGAATTATCAAGATCCTGAAATCCAGGTACCCATTATTCCTGTATGTGAATCATTAAGAAACATGTGTTGGGCAGCGATTTCACCACACAGCACTTGAGATAAATACATATTCTCCCAATTCTGGGTTGGCTTCTTCCTGCTCTCCATCCCCACCTGTGGCCAAAATGTCCCATTCTCTTATTTTCTTAACCATCCCTCACCTTAACCAACATGGTTAAGTTACCAATCCTGGCCCAGAAACATTCTTATAGTCAGTTTACAAGAATATTAATTTATTTAGGGACATTAACTATGACAGTCTACTCTGATGCTTACATTTATTCCTTATTGAAGACATGTACCACTTTTTCTCTCTCTCTCCCCTCTCTCTCTCACACACACATACACACACACACACACACACACAGAGAGAGAGAGAGAGAGAGACAGAGACAGAGACAGAGACAGAGACAGAGACAGAGAGACAGAAAGAACTCTTTGAAGGGCAACTTCAAAATCACCTTCTGTACCTGCAAACATTAACTTTAATCTTTAAAACCGGGTGCTTTCTGGTGAATACACTGTGTGTTAACAAATGGTTTCTTTGCACTCTGTCAACAAACAAAAACTGTTTCAAAGCACTCTAAGCATGCTTCGGGACCTGTGTGTTTTTCTTTCTCACTTCCACCACGTTTTGGCAACTTTCAAGTCTAATACACTTCGTTTAATGCCCATTTCTTGAGCAGAATTTTAAAGAAAAATAATATGTGGATAGTCACCCCTAAAGATGGTTTAAAATTTTTTCTCATTTGCATAGCAAGATTTAATTTCCATCCCTTAAATATGACGAATTGCTGAGATTTTCTTCAGTTAATGCCTTTAACAGCTCCCAATAAACTTCATTAATCAGGCAAGCTCAGGCCCAATGTGTAGCCTGGAAACAGCTAATTTGCTTGATGAGACCCCGACTTTAGTGAATAAACAGGTGTATAATCTGAGGGCTTTATGGCCTTAATTACAGTCTAATCAGTTCAGCGGTTGGAGGGCAAAAAAAAGAAAGAAATGGGGATGGAGGAGATTCTTTTTCTAAAAGGAGGCAGCCGCACCCTTCCTTACACTTGAGCTACTATCCTCCATGGCTTCTCCCCGTGTTTCCTGCCTTCCATTCTCCGTTCTGTTTTTCACCAAGGCCTTCCTCTCTGTGGTCCCTGCTGCAGCCGCTTCCTATGCTCTCCCTCAAAGCCTGGCTGGCTTCCCCATCTCTGGCAGAGCACCTCTTCGGATGCTGATGTCTTCCGGGGCTGCGGGGTCACTTTGCTCCAGGCCTCCTCGACTGCTCGCCCCCCCCCCCTCCGCTCCCACATCCCCTCCCCGTCTGAGCACCCTCCCTGTCACCTGTGGGCAGCCTACAAAATCACTTCAAGGGCACTGGAACTTAGAAGGACGAGACAAAGCTTGGGCATATGGTCCAACCCCCAGATGTTGCCTTTCTTCTTCCCAGGCCCGCCTCCCCCTTGCCTGCTGCTGGTGCAGCCTCGGGCCCCATGGCCAAGTTCACCGCCGGGGATAAGTGGCTTCTTTCTGGTTACGTCTTTTGTTTTTCTGGCCTTCTTTTCTAGCTGATTAGCACCGCCACGTAGAGATTTCCCTGAGCCGAGTGATTGGTGTTTTAATTCTTCAAGAAAAGTGAACAGGATGCAGAAGAGGGACACGGAAAGACAAGGTGCTGTGCCCAGACAGGACGCATCGGAGTGACCTGGGCCCTGGCCACCCCAAGCTGTTGTCCCCAGGCTCTGGTACCTCGCCTGTCCCCCGCAAAGGGGGGGGGGGGGCGGATATGGGTGGGTTGTCTACTCGTGCTACAGATCTAAAGGAAAAACGGAACTAGTCTCAGATCCGCGTCTTGAGGCTACCTCCTCCTGCTCACCCGGGTGCGTCTTGGCACCTCCGGGCCCCGCCCGCAAGTGTTCCTCGACTGTTAGGTGACCCCAGTTTGGGCAGGCGGGAACTTCGCGCCTTGGGTTGAGTGGCAGTCCTGTGAGCCACGCTCTGGGTCATCCTGAGAAAGCTGGGCAGGCAGCGACCTAGTGCACCCAGGACCCGGCAGGAGCATCCAGGCTCCGGACTGTCAACCCGGCTTCACTGGGCTCCCCTATTTTCTGCCACCAGACATCCACCCCAAACCTCTTGCGGTCAACGGGTAGCCCCTTGGTGAGCCAAAATGCTTACGCACATGCGGCTACCGCAGCTCTGGGTTGAAGAACTGTTGCCTAAGCACAGACTGGCCGGCAGCTGGCTATTGCACTGCCAAGCCTCCACCCTCTTAGCCATGATGGATCCGTGAGCGCCCAGAGCCAGCGCCCCTTGTCCCCCACCCCTTTCTTCATCAGCTGCCTTGATCTCAGCAGAACTACACAACTTTCTTGGAGACCGGTCAACAAAAGCGAAGGGAGCGTGGGTCTTCCTTCCGTAGGCAAACAATGAAAAAACTGAGAAGCCTGTTTGCATACGCGCTACCCTGAACCCGACTGCCGAAGAACAAGCCACCGCGCGCGCACTCAGCGAGACTAATCTTATCTTGCCTGTTTTTATTTGTTTACATTGAAGGATGATGAAAAGAAACAATACTGCCCAGGAAAAATAAAAGGCAACCGCAGTCTCTTCCACTCGTTTTCTTTTTCTGAGCATGTCTCAGTGTCCTCTGTGAAGCTGCGAACTGTTCAAACAAAAATGCAAGTCCTAACCCAAGAAAGTGAGACCACACATTTAGATATTTTGTTATTGTGACCCAAGCCCCCGCATCTCTGTGATGAGCCATTGTGAATGTTTCTTGTTTTATTTTGGTTTGATCTCAAATGTTCAAACCGCTATATTAGCACTTTAAAAAAATATCTAGTAATCTAAAGCATATAAACACATACACAATAAATTATGAATTATTTTGTACTCTTTTGCAATAGAAAGCAGAGTTCTATGCCAAAGGGCCAAATCAAAGAAAACATTGATTGCTGTCAAAAAGACACTTCACATTGTATTCTCACCCTATATATTTTCAATAAGTGGTCGAATTAGCAGAAAATTATTTCAACTGTCCATGTTATAATTGCAACTTCTTCAAAAGCAGATCATGGCAATAAGCTAAACCATTTAATCATCCAATCTGTCATATTTAATTAAAGGGTTGAAAAAAACAGGAAGTAAAAATATACGTATATGGGGATTTTTTTTTTCTTTCTTAAATTTATATTTCGTAGTCTCTTTGGACAAAAGCTGGCCCTCGACCTTTTGTTCTTTTTTTCTTTCATGAGATCATAAAAGAACGAATGTATTGCGGCTGGGTGAGTGAGACATTTCCCGAAGAACGGCCACGCCAGCATCTTCTACTTATCTAAACTAAATTACAGCTTAATAATATCCAGTCTTGCTGCGTGGACGCTCTCGCACACCTGAGTGGCCAGGGCATCTTACTGCCTAATTTCTCTTTTGTATTATGTCTTGGTAATGAAAATACATTATTATTTCTCTTTTAAAAATCCCTCTTTGCCCCCTCCCGTGTCCAAGTTCCGAAAATTCTCAAACCAGCCCAGAGAAATACGAATGCACAAAGCGACAGGCGAAGCAGGCCCTGTGTTCAGCACTCAATCATCCCCTGTCACAGGTGCAGCCACTATGCATTATCCCACCATGATTGATAGAGTGGGTTTGTGCCGACTGGGGGAGCCGAGGAGGCTCAGATGGGGTCCTGTCATTTGGGCTCCATTTCATGCTACCTGTAGGGAAAAGCAAATTCTTTGTGGGGATTGGCTGTTTAGTGAGTTTTAAGTTTTACTTCCTCGTATATAATAGAAAGGTCATATTTCCTAAAAGCCAAGTATAGCTTTAAGGTTGGTCTTAGAATAAACTTCATGCTGGGGGAAAACAAAAGGGTAATCATAACACAATAGACCTTGTTCCATGTAGCCTGACACGTTACAGAACGCACCTACAGCCACATGACTTATTATCGTCTTAATATTATTGCTTTTTAGAATCCTAGTGTAAAAACAAAAATAAATAAATGCCTTCTACTCCCAGATGGTCACTTGAACTTGATAGCTGTCTCAGAAGACTAAACAGAGGAGTTACTGTTGTTATGAATTAATTCACTAGAAGATGAATTATGGTATTATACTCCATTCAGTAATAAACAGAATCCTTGACTAACATCCAGTTTCAGGTTTGCATAGAAATGCAAGACAAAAAGCAGAATCTTTATCATCTTACTATCTTACGTGTGGCTATCCTTCCCTTTAGCTGGGGTGAGGGTTATTCTGTGTTTTCTTTTGCTGTGATCAGCCAAGATCTTAACTTAATTAATGGAAGATCAAGGCTGACAACCATCACACTCCTGTTATGCAAAACTGTAAAGTCCTCCAGGTCCTTCATTTCTTTTTGAAATGGCTAAAGGCAAAATGATTTGCATAAGGAGATCTCAGATTTTAAAATGTAAAACTTCTTTCAATGGGATTATTAAGTGGCTTTCAACAATGCCCACAGATGTTCAGGCACCCACTGCAATGCTTTAATATTGTTCTTGTGGGATACACACACACACACACACACATACACACACACACACACACAAGGTCTAATCGATTGTTTAAAATGATAGAACTGGGGAATTAAATGACTTTTTAAATGTTCCATTTTTGACAGCAGAACCTTATTCTATATCAATATATCTCATCTCATAACTGCAGCAAACAACATTGTTTTCCTGAAAAAAATTTGCTAACAAATTACGATCCCAAAATGTGCATTTTAAAAGGCTGACAAATTATATCCAAAATTAAAGCAGGGCCAGGCACTGTAGTTCATAAATCTCTTGCTAGAAAAGGGACCACATTTAGAAAGATTTTTTTTTTCTTTTACAAGTTTACCCTGTGATTGAGACAACCTGGCAAGCTCAACTGTTAAAAAAAAATCTGATGGCTCAAATCATCTCCCATTGGGGTTTAAGGTTTTTATAAGAAAAATTCATAAAGATGCACTAAATGTATACTAACAGCAATTATATAGAAAAATTTTCCTTTTAAAAACAAGAAATGAGAAAGGATAGAGCAATATAGATGTTTCTCAGTCAGCCCTCAGCATTTAGGAAGTTCTTGGAAATTGCTGCACACAGGAGCAAGCAAACGTCTACACCAACACAGCTATGGAAATATCGTGTGCAAGCTCAAACACTGTCCAGCATGACATTTTTAAATGGTGATGTAATAGCTTTATGTTCATCATTTTTTTTTTTAAAAAAAGCCGGACTTTAAATATTCACCTGGCACTTAATTATTTTATCTGTTGAGAAAGTGTATTGTTACTAAGATACAGTGTTAAAGCACACACCACTTTATTGCAATTAGCACTCAGCTGTCCTGGATTCATAGTTAACTCTGTCTGTCTTGTTTTATGTTAACCATCAAGCAAGAATAGTAGTCATGATGTTTTCATGCTACAGAATATTCCTCCAGCATTTGATTTATCATCAGATGAAAATTGTCCTTAGAACAACAAAACCACGGTGTTTGTGACTGAAGAAGAATCTATGTGCACCCAGCTCAGGACTTTGCTGTTTTCTTGAAAGTCAGTGATTTCTAGTTTATACTGAATCACACTCACAATGCTAAAATAACCCAAACCCATTGCCAGTTAGGTGGAACAGAAACTTCCCGAGGTGTCAAAAGAAAATTTGATTGGCACTAGGTGTAAACATGCGCCTGTCCGCTCTGTGGCAGGTAGTTACAATTTTATCTAAATATTGATGTAGGTTGTAGTGTAGCTCAGTGGAAGAGTGCTTGCCCAGCACGTTTAGGAACCTGGATTCAGACTCCTAGCACCATCATAAATAAATATTGATGCAGTATTCAAAATTGACTGAGAGGGCAAATAAGATATCATACAGGAGCAAGCTAACCTCTTGGTATATATTTTTCCAAATATATTATGGTAAGTAGTAGACTTGATGTCGCCAGTGTGGCCACTAGGGGAATTTGTTAAAGACCCAGGTGCTGGAGCAGAACAAACATTTTCCCATCTTGCCGCTTCTGGACACAAGGACCAAAAGTGGACAGGGCTGACTTTTGAATAACTGGTCATATTGCTTAGTCAATAAAAGCATCCATCCTCTTCCATTTTCCAAATAAAAGTGTGCACGAACACATATACATGTCCACACAATTGGCCTTTCAAAGAGCAGTGTCATGATACAAGGCGGGAAGGAAAGAAAGAGAAGGAGCATAAGGGAGTTTACGATGCTGAGGTTTACATCATGTTCTCAACCAAGCCAAGGTGAGTAATGCCATCTCGCTTGCTGGGTTACAGACACTGGCATGTCCAGCATTCTCAGGTTCAAAGCAGCATGAGACCTATCGACTGTTTCTCTCTAAGTGACTCCAGGGAGACAATGGTTCAGGTACCTAAGGAGAAGATAGCATCATCGAGCTCTGAGTTCTTCACCGGAAGACGGGAGTCTCTCTGTACATTCTCTCTCTTTCCCTCCAGTAGACTTCAGTGGAGTTACTCTTTAAGAAATTTAATTATTTGAGAATCTTGTGCATGCATATTCAGTGAGCCTTTATTTCTCTCCCAATTCTCCCCATAGCCACACACACACCTTTCCCCTTCCAACCTCATGTCTTCATTTTAAAAAAAGTAACCTATTCAGTTCAGGTTTTGCTCCCCATGTAGCTGTCCATTGAGCTCAGCAGATTGCCAGGGGGCCACATTCTTAAAGAAAACTCTCTCTCCCCTGGAAGCTAGCAACTGTCAGTCACTCCTCAGCTAGGGATGGAGGCTTGTGAGTCCCTCACCCCTCTGTTGGAGAATGCTGATGGCTTTGAGCTTGTGCATGCTTTTTGTGCTGGAGTTCACAGATACTGGGTCCTGCCGTGTTTTGCTCCAGTCCTTCATAAACTCTGTCTCTGGACATCTTTCTTATCCCTCCTCAATTATGTTCTGTGGGTCTTGTGGGAAGGGAGTGCAACATAGGTGGCCTGTTTGTAACTAGGGATGGAGTTACTATTTTTGTTTAGTGTCCTACAACTTTATTTTTTCTTTTAGAATTCCATACACTGATATGATGATTTATCTAGCCCCTATTTTTCTCCTCCAACTTGCCTGGATCTCCCCACTCCTCTTACGTCTACTTCCCTACTTCAGATTCTCTCTTTTTATTTTTTTCTTTCTCCTGTTTTAAAAGTAACCGTCTAAGTGCATTTAGTACTGTCAGATGGGTGTGGGGTGATCACAGGGAACTTGCCAGTGACAATAACCCCAAAGAAGAATGATTCTCTCTCCCTTAGTATCAATCAACTGCCAATAGCTTCTCAGTTAAGTCTGGGCCTCTCGAGTTCCCTAATTATGGTGGAATTTTGTCTGGCTTGAACTTGTGCGGGCTTCATGCAGGCAACTTTAGCAACAGTGAGTTCACAAGTCCATGTTAGATCCAATAAAAATCGAATAGCACTTTCCCACTTCCTCTGACCCTTAACCTGCTTTCTCTTCTGAGATGTTCTCTGAGCCCTGGCATGTACCTTCAGCTAGAATTTCCTCATTGAAAAATGTCACGTATATAGGACTTACTTAAGTAGACTCACACACTGATTTATTACTAGTGATAATCATGTGTATATGTGCATTTGTACACATGTGTCTTGGTAGCTCTCCAGTGGCAGCAGTATATGTAGTAATATCAAGAATGTAGAACAGAAAGGACTTGGGTGTCTCTCTGAGAAAAAGACAAATGACACATAGGCAATGAGACCTCAGGTGACCATTCAGCCCAACAGATGAACACACATGTATTCTTATTGTTGCTCCTTTAGCTAAAAAGTATCTACAAAAAGTTATTGGAGCTGCTATTATAGGCCATGAAAACAAATTGGGTATATTTAGGCGGAGATTTGATTTTGCAATCCTACGGATGAAACTTTGTTGCCTCAGTCACCACCTGGCTTGGGGTTAAAGCTGAAACAAAGAAACAAAACCATGAGCAAGCATCCTCCTTCTCAGAAGGAGATGAGGGAAGACCCATTCAGAGTTGTGCTGCCGTAAGGGTGGCCAGTGGGTGTACAGCCTCAGTAACGGCTCATCCATTGGACACCGGCCCACACTCACAGCTGTTTCATCCGCATTGACAAAGGTAGAGGAGCTACTGCAAGCAGGGCCACCCTTTCTGGGAGCCATATTTTCTTCAGCTGATGACTATTTTATGGAGGTTTTGACTAGACAAGTTCCTGATTCAACATCTGAAACAGTAGAAAATTAGGGAGATGAGGAATCTGTTGGAATTAAAACTCATGGATTAGACTATCTACCTACTAGTCTTTAAAGCCCAGATGGTGCCCAGTTTCCTGTATTCGTTTGACGGCCTAAGGCAGGAGAGTGTTAAGTAGCTACATGTTTATGCCATAGTTGTTCGTTCTTTTTGTGTTTTTGCTTTAGAAGGAACTTCAACTGAGAAAATGCCCCCACCAGGTTGAGCTGGTGGCAAACCTGTGTGATGCATTTTCTTTTTTTAATTTAAATTGGATATTTTCTTTATTTACACTTCAAGTGTTATCCCCTTTCCCAGTTCCCCTTCCCCTGGAAGCCCCCTATACCATCCCGCCTCTCCCTGCTTCTATGAGGGTGTTTCCCCACCCACCTACCCACTCCTGTCTCCCTACCCTGGCATTTTCCTACAGTGTGGCATCGAACCTTCACAGGGCCTAGGGCCTCTCCTCCCATTGATGCCGGACAAGGCCATCCTCTGCTACATATGAGGCTGGAGCTGTGGGTCCCTCCATGTGTACTCTTTGGTTGTTGTTGGTTGTTCTTTACAACCATCTCCATGTCTCTAAGGACTGAAACACTAACCATACTTTTGGAGAATATATCCTCTCTCTCTCTCTCTCTCTCTCTCTCTCTCTCTCTCTCTCTCTCTCTCTCTCTCTCTCTCTCCACACATGTGTATTTGCACAGGAGTAGATGTGCCATGGTTCACATGTGGAGACATGGAACAACTTTCTGGAGTCATTTGCTACCTTCCACCATTATGTGCTTCACAGGATCAAACAGAGGTAACGAGGCCAGTACTGCAAACAGCTTTTCCTGCTGAACCATCCTGCTTGCCCCACCCACAAGCTGGTCAGCCTTTCTTTTTTCCTTCCTTCTTTTTTTTTTTTCTTAGTATATATTTGTTCTCACCCTGCATTATCAAAGATGTAGGACAACAAAAGTACTGGAGAAAATGGTCTGGTTTGCAGTGTTTATTTGTCAGAAATGACCTGTGAGGCTTTAGTTTATCAGCCAAGGCTAGGCAAGCATAGGGCCAGCTAGGCATGGTGACTCAGATGTGCTAATAGATAACCATTAGATGGATGGAGAGAGATGGTAAAGATCTGTGTGGAGAACTTTTAAAGAGGTGTGTGTGTGTGTGTGTGTGTGTGTGTGTGTGTGTGTGTGTATTAACGTTCTGTTTGATGGAGACTGCAGTAGCTCTTACATAGAAGCTACTTCTAATGGAACAAGCCCTACCAGGAAGTCGGCGAGCCACAGCTGCAGAACCCCTGCCTGAGGAGGTATTGAGTTTGAGAGCTCTCTTCATGGGCAGTGGCTTGGGCCAAGAGTAAAACCAGGAGACTCTGTGGAACGACGGTATCCATGGAAACCGCTCAACCTTGTTACACGTGGAAGGGCTGCTTTAAAAAAGTAATACAACTTTTTTAAAAAAAGTTTGGCATCATCTTACTTTACCAGAAATGAACACTGATTTCAAGACCACAGGTGGACTCTTTGTTACAGATGGCAGGAACTGGCTGAACACATACAGTAAAATTATTTGGCTTAGAACACAAGTAGTCTTTGAATGGGCACGGGGAAAGACCTCATTGTACAGCTCAGTAATTAACCCAATACCCAAGATTCCTCTCCTGTTTTTCTTTCTTGAAGCACTGAGAGCTTGAGTAAGACCCCTGGGTTCGTAATGGGTTCATTCCCCAGCAGTTTCTGTGCATATCCAGGAAGGCTTTTGCTGCCGGGAAAGAGCACTGCCTTCACCTCACATGTCAATAAAGACTTACCACAGGTTCAAAGCAGGGAACACAGCTAAGAATTAGCACAGCTAACAACTACGATGAAGCCTCTTTTCCAAAACAGCCATGTTAGAGAGTTCCGGAATGGTTTGGTGTCTGGGGCCATATCTGATAGGCAGGCAAGTTTCAGTGTAATGGAATGGGCAATGGGGCTGGCTATAGCAGGCCAGCTGAACTGAGCGGCCACAGAGCATCAGTACCTGCTCTCATACTTTTGTATACTTTTGTTGTTTCTCAACCCAATGGCGTGTAGCTTTGCACTTCTCCTTGCCGTGATGTATGAGGGGCTTGTTACAGAGATAAAGGGCTCAGATCCGGCTCTTCCCAAGCTCCCTCCTGACCTACGGTCATTAGTAACATCGGTGCACATAACAGATCTTCTGCAAACCAGGCTACCTACCAATTTGATTATTAAAAATAGAAAAAGAGTGATTAAATGTAACTTTTTGTGTTCTGCTGGAAAATAACTATGTATTCTGAATCTCTAGACTTTTATATTAAAATCAGTTCAGTTTAGCCACGGTGAAATAAAAGCCAAGATGCCGTCAAGTGAGCAAGAACACAGAGAAATCTAAGCCGTTGAAGAGGAGAGCTGGGTGCGGGGAATCATGAACACATTTAAAAGCAATGCCCTCCAAAAGAAGGTGCAGGGCAAGAGCCCCGGTGTGCCCCTCTGAGGACCACTAGTGACTCTCCCTTTGGGCCCCTGCAGCCTGGCTGCTCTGCTCAGCAGGGACGGGTGTCAGGGAGCTGCAGGTGTCGCTGAGGCAGTGAGTGATGGCCCCATCAGCTTCCCACCGCGATCCATCATGCGGCCCCAGCCGGTGAAGAATCACAGCCTCAGCAAGGTGCTGAGCCCGGCAACATATCATTAAACAAGGTTACCACCAGCAGATTTGTTCCCATGATCAATCTGGTCAATAACCGTTCCACCTCGTTGTACAATTCCTCCCCAGCCCCCACCTTAAAACATAAACAAGCATTATGGAAGCGTTCGTAGAACAATGTAAAGCTTTCTGAAGTCTTCATTTCTCCCGTGGCATTCCCAAGCTTCTCGAAACATCCGTATAAATCATGAAAAATAACCTTTTCTACAGGATATACCCCCAGGCAAGCGCTCTATCCTAATTCCATATTTTATTGCCTGATACCGCCTGATTTTTTTTTTTTTATTTCCAATTGATTACTGAATAGCATTGGGACAATTTCTTTTTTTTATTTCCCCTCAAGTCTGCATAGCTCACTAGCTTCTTCCCTTAGGAGGTCCCAAATGAGATAGAAGTAAAACACTTACTGCTTTTACTGCTCAACTTTAATTCTCAAGCTTTGTGTTAACTCCTTCGTGGGTTTCACAGAAGCGACTCAGCGGCATTGGAGCCTTGCCTAACAAGAACCCTATGGACAATGGAGAGCACGCTGTGAACTGGAGTTAACCATGAACACGGAAGGATTGGAAGGGAAACCGCATGGATAAAACCTGTTCGGGGTTCCCCGTAGCTGGTTTGCAGCAGGATCCCAGTCCACCTAGGACTTAAACAAAAACGTTCTGCAAAGAGATGGTATTTTTCCAAGAACGATCCATTCTTTCTGATCAAGCCCCTCTCAACGGTTTCAAGAATTTTACATTTCTCTCATTGTATTTCAAAACAGAGTAAGCATTTATATGTTGAACAAAACAGAAATGTTAGGAGAAATTGCACCCTCCTTGTTCCAGAGTTAAATTGTTTGTCGATCCAGCTACTCCTTAAACTTGAGTCATTTGTGCCTGTAAGTTTACGTGCATTTAATTGAAAAATGTGTGTACATGTCTTTAAACATAGATGTACAGGTTATCTTGTTCTGCATTGAGCTTGATTATTTTGCTGAACAGAATAACTTTTGGTAGAGAAATGTAATTGTTAACACAAACACAAATTCCGTAACATTTTTTTTAAAACTCCCAATAATTCAAAATGTGATTGGCAGTCTTACTCTAACCCTTTAAAACTGTCCCAGATAAAGAGAATAGATTTTTATTTTAGAATCTCCCCTGGGAAGGGTTTCTAAAAAGTTCCTTTCCTGTGATTTTATATAGAAAAGAAAATAAAAACGGAAGTTACCTTCTCTATCTTCTTTTCTGCTTTTAAAAACATTTGAGTGTGTGAGTGTGAGTGTGTGTGAGTGTGAGTGTGAGTGTGTGTGTGTGTGAGTGTGAGTGTGTGTGTGAGTGTGTGTGAGTGTGTGTGTGTGAGTGTGTGTGTGTGAGTGTGTGTGTGAGTGTGTGTGTGTGAGTGTGTGTGTGAGTGTGTGTGTGAGTGTGTGTGTGAGTGTGTGTGTGTCTGTGTGCATGAGGGCTGCTTATGCTTGTGCACAGATGTATAGGTGGCAGAGGTTACCTCTGGTGTTCTCTTTTATTGCCGTCTACTTTATCTGTCTTGAGATGGGATCTCTCACTGAACCAGATGATCACTATTTCCCAGGCTGCCTTGCCAGGGAACACCCAGGCTCCCCTCCTTTTTTGATGCCTCTAAAGATAGGTTTATGGTACACTGCGCCCAGCTTCCCATGGCTGGTATGGATCAGAATGCAGGTCCTCCTGTTTCCACCACAAACACTTCATCCATTCAGCATCTCCTCTGTAAGTCCACTTCTCCAAATTCCTTGTTTATCTTGCCAGTGCGGAGGGATTGTAGCATGGATTTGTCTCTGTGTAGCATGTCTGAGTATCCTTAGTCCTTCCTTCAACTGTCCGTGGTTCAAAGAACATCAGTCTTGTAGAGTGAACAGGTACTAGTGTTCTTCTCACTGGGTGAAAATTCAGAGGTTTCTAGACAGTTTAGCTCATTGTTGGAGTTCAAAAGTAAATCATTTATTGCTTTAGAGTTGCATGTATACTTTACTGGCCGTGTTGATACGGATCTGGAATCTGAGCACTGGAGAGGATGAAGCAGGAGGATCATGAATTTGAGGATAGTCTGGTCTGCAAAATAAGTTTTGGGCCAGCCTGGGCTGTATAGCAAGAGAGGGAGGAAAGGATTGTTTAGTGTAAAATAATGGAATTCAAGTAAAATCATTTTCTTATAAAAAATATTTATCCTTTGTCTACTGGTAAGTGGTCTTAAAGCAACCCTGGTTAATAAAAGCAGATTTTACCTTTGTTAATATTTCTCCGAGGAGGGCATTTGGTCAGCAACATAGAAGAAGAACACGTGTTGTTCTCAGAGAGAATGTATGGTAGTTTATTAAGATCCTGGCTACTATGAGTCCCAGAGTCTCCTCTGGAACATTGTTTTTACACATTTGGTCTGATAAAAAAATGTATAGGCTTGGCAACTCTTCCTCTGCTAGTTCACTTATAGGGAAGGTTTATAGCCTGCCTAGGTAGATATCTATAGTTTAAAAAAAATCTTTGTTGTGTGCACACTGTGTGCAAGGTATGTATTTCAACTCTGCTTAGGACTGTCCCGCAGCTGTGGTCACACTGCTGTGTTGACAGGCTCCCAATCTGAGTCATGCGGTGGAGACTTAATTTGGTTAAAACTGAGATGACTTATAGTCTGGACACAATATTCATGGCAGCTTTGTAATGGGCCTGGCTGGCTCTTCCAGCACAGTAACGTAAAGCTTGAAGGAAGCCCGTGCTTCTGTTACACACTATAAATTTGACTTGGGCTCTGTTTAGATACAGTCATTAATAACTCGGTAAAAACAATTTCAAATCTTAGTATCAGCTCTAATGACACAAACACCTGGACTCTCGAAAGGAAGGAGATGGAAGATGTTTCCTTCCCGTTACCCCTCAGTGTCCTTTTGCTACTGATTTGACTAATGTCAGACTCAAATCCAAAAAGGATGTAGTAAAAAAAATATGGAAATATATTAGTTATGGGTGGATTTAAAGTGTATCTTCATAGCATTTTATACTCTTTATGAAATTAATTTGCAAATAGCAAAAATGCTGGTGAATAAAAGTGCTTTGTTTTTAACCCTGTATACTTTCCCCATGTACATCAGGCAGGTCCTTTAGTACCAAGGGACACGTCTCCCATTTTCCTATCTAAGAGTCACTTGAGGCCACCCTGCCCCCATGCATGAGTGCTGGGATGAAATAATTTATGTCTCCCTCAATCTCTGTTATAAGCTCCATATCTGTGTCTCTCTCCACTCTGAGTAAAAATTACAGACTTTTCAGAATCTTTTCAGCCCCGGCTTGTATAAATTGTATTCTTGGTGAATACTGTAGGAGAGCAGATTAAATACAGTAAGTTTCTATCATGACATTTGTTACTTGTACTGCATTTAACCATATTGAAATTTGTTTTATATGTGTTTTTTACCGTGTGCTTATTGTATGTGTGCATGTTAGCATGTGTGGGCACATGTGTGTGGATGCACGTGGAATCCCATGTCTGTTATCAGGAGTCTGCTCTCTGCCTTATTCATTGAGGCAGCGTCTCTCTTAATTGAACCCAGGCTTCACACACTCAGCTAGTCTAGCCTGCCTGCTTGCTCCAGGGACCCCTCGTCTCTTTCTTCCCTGCACTGGAATTATGGGGAGGTCACCACACCCAACATTCATGTGGGACCTGGGGGCTTCATCTTGGATCATTACATTTGGACAGCACTTTATCCACTGGTCCCTGGATATCCTTTCTTGTATCTACGTATTGGAATATAACCATCAGAGGTCAGCAAAACAAGGATCAATGGTGAGCAAGATAAAGGTCAAAGGGCAAAATAACAAGGCTCTTACCCTGCCAACAGCACCCATTAGAGGGTTCCCTATATGTAATCTGCTGGATTTACAGTCCTTTCATGGTAACAGTCTTACAAATGTTGAGAACACAGGGTCAGAGCATGTTTCCTCTTCTATTCCTATCAAGGAGACTGAGTAGCATTTTTGTTGTTTCTAGATAGAGCTGTATGCATAATGGCAAAACAAGACTAATTGAGTGTTTCCATGTGTCCAGTCAGTCATGATGCATTGAAACGGTCAAGCACAAACAGCAGGAACCTGTAAGTTCAGCCCCTTGCAATTCATCTCACTAGAGTGGACACCTTGCAGAAAATCTGGTCTACTGATGCACTAAACACTCTCGAATGTATTAGGGTTCCATGTTTTGCCAGCTAGCTTGTTTCATTCAGCAAACACAGTAGCAGCCTTTGTAGGCTTCTTGGTGACTTGGGATATAACACACATCCCCAACACAAAAGACCAAAGACAATACATTACTTACTTTTCTTGCCACTGTAATCAAATACCTGACAAAAAGCAACCTAAGGGGTTGGGGGAGGATGGTCTCTGCTCATGGGTAGAAAGAGTAAATCCATCACAGTGGGGAAGGCATGGTGGAGGTCTTGGGGGCAGGATGTATGAGGCTGGGGTTGCTTGAATCTCTGCAGACGAGAAAGGAGAGGGAGAGTAGATCGGAAGTGTGAGTGTGTCAGGCTTATGACCCCTAGGATCCATCCCTGAGGCATCCATTTCCTAAATATGCTATCACTTCCTAAGACAGGATCACTGGCAGGCACAGTACATCCCACATTCAAGCTGTAACAGTAGCACAGTGACATGGGATCACCAAAGGGTATGTGAATGTGACATCACCAATTATGGGGAGTGTCCTGCTTGTAGAGGAAGCTGTGGTTGTGGACCTGACGGCTGAAGGTGACGTGATGGTCTGGAATTGGTGGCTATGGCAGCAGGTGGTGATAGAAACAGGAGAACGGGCTACAGTACTGAGAGAGAGAGAGAGAGAGAGAGAGAGAGACAGAGAGAGAGAGAGAGAGAGAAGTTGTGAGGAATCGTGTCAGTTGTCCTAGATAAGAACTGTAAATCTCAGCCACAGGAGGAATGATGAGCCACTATTAGAGGTCACTGCAGTTCCCACTCCTGTTCAGAACTGCCACTGCCACAGTTAACAGAGAGCCCCGTGACTCCCAGAGCAGAGGGGTGTCAGGCACATCCCTGATGTCCTCTATCTGCTGTACCGCCAACTTCTCATTTTATCACAAACATTGCCCTGTGGATTATGTTAACAGCTGCAGAAATAAAATAAATTAAGAAAATTATAGAACAGATGCACTTGTGTGTGTGTGTGCGTGTGTGTGTGTGTCTGCATGCATGCCTGTGCTCCAGGTGTCCTGTGTCTGTGTCAGGCTGGAGAGGGTGCTGGATCCCCTGGAACTGGAGTCACAGGCCACTGTAAACTCCCATGTCAGTGCCTGCAATTTAACCCTGCTCCTCTGCAGGAGCAACAAATGTTCTTAATTGCTAGGTCATCTCCTCAGCCCCTATATTAAGGATATATTTTTTTAACTTAAAGCTTTCTACAAATGGGAGCAAAACATTTTTACTTTTTTGAGTTAGCTCAATCTGTACTAGTTTATAATAGCAACAGACTAAAAAAAAAAGCTCACTTTGTTTCTCTAAGGTTTGTTGTTTACACACACACACACACACACACACACACACACACACACACACACACACAGTTCTATGTATTGTGAACAATATGTACCTCTCTAGTCTTTTAGGACTTTTCATTTTCAAATTAGTTTCAAATGTTCACAGGTACATGGACTTCCTTGGTTGACCTGGAACTTGGAAGCTGCTCTGTAGATCAGGTTGGCCTCAAACTTGCAGCTATCCCCCTGCCTCAGTATTGGAAAATGCTGGGTTTTCAGGAAAATGTCACTGCTTTTGACATCCTTTAAATTCCTGCACATTTGCAACAGCTGTTCAATATCTCTGCTCCTTCCATCATCTCTGCCATTGTTATGCTATTTCTCTCTCTGTGTTGTACATATGCTCCAGAGTATGTACACATCATGTGTGCTCAAGTGTGCTCAAGTGTGCTCATGTGTGTTGGGGTTAGAGGCCAGTTTGCACCACTGTTCCTCATGAATTTTGAAACAGATCTCACTAGGCCCTGAGGTTCAGTGATTAGACTAGATTGGATAACCAGGGAAGTCCTAAGATCCACTCACCGCTTCTCCTCAGAACTTGATTTTCACGTGTAAGCCATCAATTCACTGTGTCTTTTCTATGGGCGCTACATATTGGATCTAGCTCTCCACACAAGCATCACAAGTGTTTTCTTCTACCACAGAAAGCCTAAGCACCAGGCTGAGTACTCACCTGGGTTGCTGTTAAACCTGCTGGTCCTCTCAGAACCCAGAACTCCTGAAACAACCCACAGCTAATGATGAAGGTCCCCTAGGTGCCTTGAGTGCTCCTGTAGCAAATTCGCCTTCCCACGCCTAAGGATCAGTTTTAATGGCGGGCTCAGCAGTTCTCAGAGCATGTGGGATTATGTTAAAACCTAGCAAAGTCTGGGAAACCAGCTCCCTGGCCTAGTGGCTTACCCTCTTGGATATCAGTCTGGCTTCTTGGTCTCATTGCTGGTCTACATGTAAACAAAACCAATTTACTCAGCTCTGTCCAGTTCCCTGTGGATCTTTTACCCACATCTCCTTTCCATTCAGTTCCTAACATGGGGATGAGAAGGCATGCTGGGAAATGGAGAGGACAGGGTCTTTTGTGGTGGCTCCAGGTAAGGGATAACCATGGGCTCAATGCCTATTCATCCTTCTGTTCTCTTAAAGTCACGGCCTCAAATGGGTGGCATCTGTGTGTATAATAATTCTGCCCACTCTGGCTTTAAAGGTGAATTTTGCAATTTTTGAAAAGGTCCTTAGAATCACATTGCAGAATTAAAGGGTGTATTATAATTATCAATATCAATAGTAATAAAAGTTTATTAAAGGTCATTAAAATGAAAGGGGATGGCTCTAGATCCATCAATCTGAATTGACTCCCTCCTCGTGTGTTAATTAGAAACCTCAGATAATGGTCCTACGGGGGAGTCGAGGGAAAATTTAATTACGAAAGTTTAATGGGCCACTATCTACTTCCTGCCAGATTAAAAACTGATGATTTACACAATTTTAGATACTACCACAGGCTTTTCTAACAAAACATGTTGCAGAGTATTGGCAAAGTTTACCTAGAACCTTCCACTCGCTGTTAAACAATGTCAGCAGAAGCCACAGTTGTGTGTTCCTTTGAAAATATTAAAACAGTGTGAACTGTGTGCATTCTCTGCAAAGCCTTGCAACCTTAAGATGCGGGCGATTAGCAAATGCAGATGTTTCTATTTACATAAATCAAAAAAGCAACCAAATCCTTTATTGTCTAAGGATTAGGAAAATGGATACGTGCTATGGGGAGACAGGTAGATTGTGTTACCCAGGAAGGAAACTTCTCAATGTTCCCAATTTAGGTTTATTATTGACTGTACCCATCCCGAGTCTCCAAACCCCAAGCATGCACCTCATCCAGGGCTGCCTACCTGGCACTGAAGGACAGGCTCCAAGGAAGACGCAGTTAAATACCTTGATGGCACAGAGCAGATGAGATAGAGAGAGCTCATTCTTAATTCTGACTTGTTGTTTAAGTGATGTACAGAGTCATTGAAAGATCAGTCCTCCATATTTGCTCCCATGAGTATTTTGTTACTCCTTCTAAGAAGGACCGAAGCACCTACACTTTCATTTTCCTTCTTCATGAGCTTCATGTGGTCTGTGAGTTGTATCTTGGTTATTTTGAGCTTTTGAACTAATATCCATTTATCAGTGAGTGCATACTATGTGTGTTCTTTTGTGATTGATTTACCTCACTCAGGATGAAAATTTCTAGTTCCATCCATGTGCCTAAGAATGTCATAAATTCATTGTTTTTAATAGCTGAGTAGTACTCCATTGTGTAAATGTACTACAAAGTGTGGAGCAGAGACTGAAGGAGGGGCCTTCCGGAGACTGCCTACCTGGGGATCCATCCCATGTGCAGTCACCAAACGCAGACACAGTTGTGGATGCCAGGAAGTGCATACTGACAGGAGCCTGATATAGCTGTCTCCTGAGAGGCTCTGCTAGAGCATGACATATACAGAAGAGGATGCTCGAAGCTAACCATTGAAATGATCATGGGATTCCCAATGGAGGAATTAAAGAGAAGACTGAAGGAGATGAAAGGGTTTGTGGCCCCATGGGGAGAGCAACAATACCAACCAACCAGAGCTCCCAGGGTCTAGACCACCAGCCTGGGAGCACATAGGAGGGACCCATGACTCCAGCTGTATACATAGGGGAGGATGGCCTTGTAGGGCATCAGTGGGAGAGGAGGTCCTTGGTCCCATGAAGGCTGGATGCCTCTGTGTGGGGGGAATTCCAAAGCGGGGAGGTGGGAGGAGGTGGGTGGGTGGGGGCACACGCTTATAAAGCAAGAGGAGGGGGATTGAATAGGGGGCTTCTGAGGGGGGAAATGGGGAAAGGGGATAACATTTGAAATGTAAATAAATAAAATATCCAATTTTTTAAAAAAGGAAAATACAAAAAATAAAAATAAATAAAAATAGAAAAGAAAGATCAGTTTTCATTCTGTCTTGGAAATGTAGGCTGTCTGTACTTCCAAACACAGAAGAATCTGCAATATGGCCCAGTGGAGAAAGGCATCTGCCACCAAGCCTGAAGATCTATGTTTAATTCCCAGGACCTGTGGGTAGAAGGACAGAACTAAGTATCATTGATTGTCCTCCGACCTCCAGATGTACATCATGGTATGTGTACACCCATACACAAATATATACACACAAGCACCCCAACTAACAAAATTTAAAAACAATTAAAATAAGTAAACATAGAGTCTCACAAACACAGTGATGAATTTGGGATTTGTTAGTTAGCCCCTTCAGTCTGTACTGTTCTATTTGGTAGCTACTCATGGGGAGCAGATACTTAACATGCCAGTAGTTCTGTAGTGACAATTTTGGAATTTTGGTTTCTTTGAAAAACACAGAAATAGGGGCTAGAGAGATGGCTCAGTAGTTAAGAGCACGGACTACTCTTCCAGAAGTCCGGAGTTCAATTCCCAGCAACCATATAGTGGCTCACAACCATCTGTAATGGGACCTGATTGCCCTCTTCTGGTGTGTCTGAAGAAATTGACAGTGTACTCATATACAGTAAATGAATAAATAAATAACAGAATATTATAAAAAATGGTTTTGTTTTAATCCCAAGTGTGGGATATGGGGCTGCCTTGGGTTATCCACAGCAGCTGACTATGATTTGCCTCATGCTCTAGCAGAGGTGTGGTTTTGCCAGCTGCAGACAGTTTCTGTGATTGTGTGATGTTTAGAATTCTGGGAACTTTTCAGAGGGTATATCAATACTAGGTCCCTGAAAGGCAGGGTAGGTTGTTGGTTGTTGTTGCTTGAGGTTTATTAAGTAGTTGTGCTCAAAGAAAGAAGAAAGAGGAGAAGGAGGAGGAAAAGGAGAAGGAGAAGGAGAAGGAGAAAGAGAAGGAGGAGGAGGAGGAGGAGGAGGAGAAAGAAGAGAAGGAGAAGGAGAAAGAAGAGGAGAAGGAGGAGTAGGAGAAAGAAGAGAAGAGAAGAGAAGGAGAAGGAGGAGGAGGAGGAGGAGAAAGAAGAGAAGGAGAAGGAGAAAGAGAAGGAGGAGGAGGAGGAGTAGAAGAAAGAGAAGGAGAAGGAGAAAGAACAGGAGAAGGAGGAGTAGGAGAAAGAAGAGAAGGAGAAAGAAGAGAAGGAGAAGGAGGAGGAGGAGGAGAAGAAGAAAGAGGAGGAGAAGGAGAAAGAGAAGAAGGAGGAGAAGGAGAAAGAAGAAGAAGAAAAGGAGGAGGAGAAGGAGAAGGAGGAGGAGAAAGAGAAGAAGAAGGAGGAGGAGAAGGAGAAAGAAGAAGAAGAAAAGGAGGAGGAGAAGGAGGAGAAGGAGGAAGAGGACGGGGAGGAGGGGGAAGAAGATATCTTGGTGGTGAAGCTCAAACTTGCCTCACGGAACCTCAGCAGGGAGTAGTCCTAACAATGACATCACGCCCTTTCTGACCCCTGATTTTATCCAGGGATCTCTTTCCTTTCTTCTCTACCATTTTTCCTCTCTGTCTTGTGTTAGGATGTTGGAAGGGTGGGCAAGAAGGGTAGCAAAGGGTGGAAGAAAGTAGCAAAAGCTGATCTGTGCTGCAGTAACCAAGCAAACTCCAGGATTTGAAGACTGTATTTTTAGCATGGATGGCAAGTAGCCAGCTAATACTTTTCTGTTTCTTACCCATTGAAATAATTTACTTATTGGGTTAAAATGTTAGTTAAATTACTTTCTTTGCTGTCCCTTTTCTTGTTAAAAGTGACATCTAGAGATCTCACTTTGCCCTGTTCTCATTGGACTTGGTTTCTAGATACCCATTGGATGATGACACTAATGGGTAGGCAGTGGAAGGAGCCCGGTGGCTTCAGGATAATTTTAAGAACCAGAAAGACTCACCCTGAAGGAGGAGGGAGATCCAGATCAGGGGCTGCAAACAGAAGGCACAGATGGACAACACCTTGATATTGACCTAGCTCAACTAGAGGGTCTGAGGGGCTTCCCAGGGGCTATATGACCTCCCTTTAGGCGATGAGCTTATGCTGATAAGTGATGGAGACAGTGATCTAACTGAGCTGAAGGACTTGAGGAGCATACACAGCCTTATGGGAGTAGGTGGCTCGGGTTGCCTTCCAGACTAGTCTTTCTTTGACCAGGTGCCCAGAGTAATCAATCTGGACAGAGAAAGAGAAAGCTAATATTTCTTCAATTTTGGTTGCTTGAATCATCCAGAGAACTAGGAGCTGAGTGAATAGTTTTCCATAGCTCAAAGTGCCTTCTCCCAAGCTGGCTTGTCAACCTCATGCCACAAGTGAAAAGAACAGCTATCTGCAGTGCTCTGGAGAAGGGGGCTGCTCTGTGGACTTCAGGAGATGCTGTCTGCATAAGAGCTTTCTGCTATGTCTGTTTTCCCTCCTGTAATGACTCATCCGCATTAAATACACTTAGCTCAACCTAAAACACAGAAATGCTTTAAAATGGTACTAGAATATATGGTTGAATATTTCCCTAGATTTAGGTTGGAAATTCTCTTTTTAAAGTATGTATAAAATTGACAAACCTTCAAAAGAAAGCGTGGGTGCATTTGAGCAAATAAAGCTGTAAAGATTATTTGGTTGAAAGTTAAAACCATTGAAATGGAAGAACTGTTTGAAGTACAAATGGCTGATAAAGGACCAAATCTTTACTCAAAAGATCTGCTTTGAGTGAAGAAAACATTAATTCCACTAAGAAACAGAATAGATATAAACTGATAATCTATGAAAATTCAGTTTGACACGCAATCAAATAAATATCAATTAGATAACGATGAAATGGCATTATTTGTTTAAACCACTGTAAGTATTTCCTCAACAAGAGGTAGATGATGTCTGGTACTGGAAACCTAGCCAACTCCCCAACCATAGTGATGTGATAAACCTTGAAGGAGAACCTACAGCCGCCCTCTTTACTTAGCCAGCACAATGCCTAACTACATTTTATACCCGTCCTTTTACCTATACATAGGTGCAATCCTCATTCTTCTCAAAGAAACCGTTCTTTTCAATAGATGGAGACCATTACAGAAAACCATGACCAGTCAAAATGCAGAGTTATGGAGCAAACTCCCAACTAATACATCTTACTGTAAGACAGTAAGAGCCAGAGAAACAGAGGGAGTTTGCTGTGAGACTGTCTCCTAGTAACATCAGAAGCTACCCCTATGAAGTTTCATCAACGTGGCAGTCTAAAGATGAGCTAAATGATGGCAGGAGTATAGGCAAACTAGTGTGGATGGAGGAGAGCCCCTGAGGCCTCGACTCTAGACTAAGAACAGTAAAGGAATGTGAGAGCTGGAGAAAGTCTTCCCAATGAAGGAGCACACCCGCTGCTTATGCAATGCCAAATGGTCAGCCCTGAAAACATGTACATACAACAACACTACACAGCCTGAGCAGGTTGTATTTATGTGTACATGTGTGATATATACATATTAATATATATTAATTATGTAGTTATATATAACAAATTACAGAAAAAGAGGCCATGAATTTAAAAGAGAGCAAAAAGAGGTATATAGGATGGTTTGGAGGAAGGAAAGGGAAGAGAAAAATTATCTACTTATATAATCTCAAAGAATTAAAACTTATTTTTAAAAGGTAAATTATTAAAGCAAACTTGAGTAAGTTATTAACAAAATGGAATTGCTTTATTTACTTGGTGTGTAGGAAAAAGATGTAACTGGGGTTTGAAGGTCTTAAAGTCATATTTTCTTTTTCTATTTTTTTAAGATTTATTTATTTTATATATGTGTGAGTACACTGTAGCTGTCTTCAGACACACCAGAAGAGGGCATTGGATCTGCATTACAGGTGGTTGTGAGCCACTTTGTGGTTGCTGGGAATTGAACTCAGGACCTCTGGAAGAGCAGTCAATGCTCTTAACCACTGAGCCATCTCTCTAGCCCCCTAAAGTCATATTTTTAAAGTCATTTTAAGACAAGGAAAATACTTTTAAGTACAAACAGGCTCCTACTTACATATACTATATGATCCAGACTTACAGAGTATATATTAGTAAGTTTTATTGGTGAATATTTAAATGATGAAAGTCAGAAAGTGTAGCAAAAGTTTCTTAGTTTTGTCATTGCAAGTGGTTTTTATTTATGCTCCCCTGTTTGACTAGATTTCCATGATGACACTATATGTTTAACAAAGAAAATTAGACAATAGGCACTCAATCTACACTGGGCACACACTTGGATTCCTGGGACTTGAGAGACTGAAGCAGGGGGAGCCAGCATTCAAGACTAGTGTGGGGTACCTAGTGAGCTGAGGCTCAGTGTGACCTCTCAAATGAAGCCATTTTAGTTGATAAGATACAAACCGTAGCAGGAATGTGTTTTCCCTTTAGAGGATCAGGAACTAAGACCAAGTGAGAGGCTGTGAGCATGATGAGACACAATGAACGGAAATAGTTTGCATATGAAGATCGGTCTGACACAGCCGAGTACAGCATGCCAACTTTCAGAAACACATCTCAAGGACTCCACCTAAACTTGGAAAAAGATTTGTTGTACCAAAACAACTCCTGAAATTAGAAGAGGCTATGGGGAGCAACAGGGGTGACTTAATTCAACAAGCTTCAACCACGCTATGGGCTACAAGTCAGTCACCAGAAAGAAGTAGGGAGATTCCAACAGCAGGGAAATAACAACTGCAGTTCACTGTCTGCAGGAGTTGGAATCTAAAACTGCATACACTATTTAATTCCATAATGCAAAATAATATGTTCTGTATCAAATGGAGTCAGTGGGGTAAAGATCAATAGTCATTGTTGGTTTACAAAGTTAATTAACATTACTCTTCATATTTACTTTTTTTTGCTCTATATTTTCCATGGAAAATATGATTTCACATTGGGTTTACTGGGATATTGTCTATGATGCTCCTCAAACGTCAGGTTGAGTGGTCCAGGGGGTTAAGAACCATGGGCTGTCAGACAGAGAAGGACCAGTGATTGTAGAAGCTTGGCTCAGGAGCTGCTGGCCAGAAGAGAAATGGATGTATGACATCTTCCCAAGGGTGTACACAAATGTCTACTCACTCCAGACAGGGTATCAATGACCAAAGCCAAGGAGGGATTCCAATCAGATCTAGTCTGAAGGAGATATGAGTTGACTGGCATTACTTGCAGAAGCATGGCTGAAGAGACGCTTGCTCAAGTAGGCACTACTAGTGGGCAGCTACTCCAGTGAAGGAAAGAGCATCTCTCCCCAGCAGCCATTCAGGAAGGGTGAGTCCTTCCCTCTCCTCCATCCCTTCCCCACTCCATCTCAGACAGATTTCCTGGGGCCACTCAAGCTGCTGAAGGTTCCAGGGGCAACTGCTATGCCATGCCCAGGTGACAGGGTCTGCTACAGACAGAGGCTCTGTCCAGTTAGTTGCTGCTTTCAAGAACAGCTTTTAGAAAACTTCTTTTTCACTTCCACTTTGGAGAATTGCCCAGGGAGCAGCACACTTGTTCTTCATGCAGGGAGGTGATCAACACTCTCTAGTGGTTGCCTTCCTTTTCCTGCTTAAATTGTCTGTTTCAGAAGAATACAAATTATAACATTTTATGATAATCTTTCTCCAGAACAATTCATGTTTGTATGATCTATCTATCTATCTATCTATCTATCTATCTATCTATCTATCTATCATCTACCTATCTACCTGTCATCTATCCTATCTATCTATCTATCTATCTATCATCTACCTGTCATCTATCTATCTACCTGTCATCTATCTATCTATATTTAGAATTTTGGAGATATTTCAAGTCCACTCAAGATAGAGTCTTCAAGATGGAAGTGTCTTGGTCTTCAGATACTAATAAGTATTATCTAAAAAGGATGTTGGAGAAAAGTTACAAGTTTTAAATATGTACTAATTCTAAGTCCTCTTGGCTTTCTGACTCATTTATAAAATATAGACCAATAGTCTTCAAAATTTTTTTCCACAGCCCTTCAGGCCCCCAAATATTGAAAACATTTTTTAGAAAAATCATTCTATAATATTGTAAGACTATGTTTATATAAAATATATCTATATCTACATAACACACACACATATAAAGCATACACAAAATAGGAATATAAGGGATATTGTAAAACTAACATCTTTTAAAGCATTTACTGATGGCACTAAAGGCCTAAAGGCAGAAGATAGCAGGTGTGGTTGTCGAGCTGAGTTCACTCATTTTGAACATTCTTGGCTCATTCTTTGTCGTGTAGTGAAGTGGAGGTCTTGTTCTCAGGTCTTTATTTCAGTAAAGATTTTTAAAGATATCATCATTAGGAAAGGTGGGCCTCTCGAAGAAAGAGAGAGCCAAAGAGAAGTTCATTCTTGGCCAATCTTACTAACTCATGACACTCATTTTTCAACCCCATGCTCCATCACAGAAAGGTGTTCATGGTTGGCCAAATTGCGGGCACAACAGACGCTCCTCACATCTTGCTGGTAGAAATGTAAATTGGTACACCACTTATGAAGACAATTTTGCACTATATCTTTAAATTACAAGTGCACCACATGCTTTTGGATGCGAATATTAGACATCTCTAGATTTCAGGCAACATTAATAGAAGCATATGTGGAAGCGGAACATAAAATATGGTTATCCAACATAGCATTGTTTGCAAGAGCCAAAGACTTCAGTAAACCTAATAGACACTTATCATTTGGGGACTGGAGATCCAATCAGGGATCTATACATGAGAATAGTATATAGATACAAGACAGAACCCACAAACTCTTTATGTACTGGCATAGAAATAGCTTCAAGACATAGCAAGCAAAAAAAATACTAGGAAAGCATGCTTATGGGCTATGGTTATTTCTGTTGTGAAAGTCAAGGATGAGCAGTGACATGTACATGTGGCAGGATGCTGCACATGCAGGGCATGGCTCTGTCAGGACCAGGAGCTTCTGGGACTTCTGCAATCTCGAAAGTGGAAAAGCTGGTCCTGGTGGTTCCTGTCTGTCAGCACTTGGGAGGTAAAGGCAGGGTTACCAGGATTTGAAGGTCATCCTTAGCTACATAGCAGATTTGAGGCCAGCCTTGCCTACAGGAGATCTACAAACAAACAAACAAACAAACAAGACAGAAAAACAAAAAGAAAGGCAGAGAGGAGGATAGGAAGGACAGAAAACAGGGAGGGAGTCAGAGGGGTATGTCAGGAGACATGCCTTGGGTCTCTGTACTTTTGTTCTTCAAAGATTTGAGTTTTGTACAATGCAACATTATCACTTATTTAAAAATTTGTTCTATCATTATGAGTAATTTATTTTTACTATGTTGATAATGTCCTGTACTGTGTAAATGAACATGCTGTAGCCGAGGAATTTCATGTCAGCCTTCCTTTGCTGTGAGCTTCTCTCCCTCAGTACTCAGCAGGTCCCAAGTTGGGGAGTCAAGAGTCAAGTGGTATCTGTCCTTTCCTGAGATCAGCAAAGCCCAACTTGTGTTCTTAGAACTTCTTTGCAAAATATAAGTGCATAAAGTTGAATTGTTATCATTTCTCAGCCCTCCAGGATTCTTTTAAATCCTCCTCTATCCAGCTATCTTGCTCTGAGAACAGACCATTGGTGGCACTGCTCAGCCTCAGTGTTAACTGAAAGATAAAAATTTAGTCCTGTATCCCTCTCACTAGCAATGAGCAACGTTGTGCCTGGCATAAATTCCATGCAGTCTTAGCCCCAAGCTAAGTCAGTGAAAAAAAGGAAGTTCCCTGAGATGTCTTTGCTATCTTCTTTTGCACCACAGACAGTACAAGCTACATTCGGGTCACTCTGCACATTCAAATGAAATGTCTGCTTTTCGTTATGATGATTATCATAACATCCGAATTTAAAAAAAAAAAATAAAATAAAAAGAGACGTTTATGCAAAGGACAAGAAGTGCCCAGAGCAAAACAGAGACGCAGGAAAAGCCAGTTTGCATCCTTGCATTTTCTGGCTTGCATCTGACATTCCATACTACAGGGCCTCACATCAAGCTGGCCCGGGGTCGCCAGCCGCGGACCCTTCTTTCTGAAGCAGCTCTCTTGCCCCAAGCCATCTCACTGACTTCTGGACACCACTGGGTCACACGCCCAGCCTTGAACATTTTAGTTCACACCAAAGTCAAACGCTGAGAAGTCAGACACGGAGAGCAGGTGGGGCCATGTGTCAGTCACACAAGTTCACAACAGCCTGGTTTCACGTCACGTGTTCAACGGGGCCAAAGACGTAAATGAGACACGTACTGAATAGAAAACATCCCCGAAGCATTTTAAATGTGTAGGAGAAGGGAGGAACTGGGCAGGTGACAGGGAATGGATAGTAAGGAAAATTATTAACATCATCACAGAGGCACAGAAGACACAGTTTTCTTGCAAATACTAAACTAGATGTGCCCTTCTCAGATTTCCTATATAATTTGTTTGTGTGTGATGAGACCGGAGCCACAATTCACTTTGTGTCTTTTGCCCCGAGGCCCACTAATTCAGCTAGTATGGCAGGACAGAAAGCCCAGGAGTCCACCTGTCTCTGCCTCCCAAAAAGGCACCACCACACCAGGCTTTAAAAAAAAAAAAACAAAAAAAAAAAAACAGTTTTTGAGATTACAATATGATGGCTTCATTTCACCTTTTCTTTTCCTTCCTTCAAACCCTCCCCCTGCTTTCTAATTCATGTCTTCTTCTTTAATCGGTTGTTGGAACATATGTGTGTGCATGTGTATATGTTTAATGATATACACACAACCTCTTCAGTCTGTGCAAGGTTACTTGTAAGTATGGATTCGCAGGGTTGACCATTGATATTGAATAATTGATTCACGTGCTCTTCCCTGAGGAAGACCATCTCTTCTGCTGTCAGCATCCCTTAGTTGCCTATAGTTCTCGGAGTAGGGTTGAGGCCTCCCAGGCTTCCTCCCCGCCCCTCTGCCAGCCCCTTCCCATTCCTGTCCACATGAACATGTCTGTTGTTATCGGCCTTGTTTCTGCTCACTTTTCCAATGTTCTGTTGGTCAGACATGACGGGTGTAGTCTCCCACAGGTCTAGAGACACAGTTTCACAAGGAACTGTGAGAAGCCTGATCTTCTGGCTCTTCTGGATCTCCCCAGCCTCTCTTCTGCAATGTTCCTCAAGCAACTAATGTGCAGGAGTTGTCTTGCAGATACATTAGATAAGACTGGGCTCCCATTGGCAGGAACCGGGATCTGAATTTTGATTGGTTGTGGGTTTTTTGTAATGGTCTCCATTTTGCAAAATTAAGTTTCCTTGATATAGTTATGGTGGGCTTAAGAACAAATATTTAGGATGTAGTTTTAGGTTATGCTGCTTTAGTAAAGGGGCATTGACCTGGTCTTTCAGTATATGGATTTGAACCTCAGGCTTGTGTAGCAGCCAGATTACAGACTGAAGCATTTCCCAGAATCCAGGCTGCTCATTTTACCAGTGCTCCTGACTCTAGCTTTTCTCAAAACTTTCAACCCCACCCCACAATAGTTTCTAGGAATACAGAATCAAAATCTCTTTCCTCCTTCCAGAATGTTTTTGGGCAATATTGCACATGCATATATACATGCAGATACATACTTGAACATGCATGTACACACATAGATACAAACACGGATCAATCTAGGAAGTGCAAGTTTGATTCTGAATTTAGTGTTTGCAAAGAAAATGGTGGAAATGCTAGAACATGTGTCATCTGATCCAGTCCATATGTAGTAATTTGGGGGATGTTTTGGATTTTCTGAAATGCCTAGTTCTTTCTTCAATTTTATTATCTTTTAGAACATTTTGTGTGGGTTTGTGTGTGTGTGTGTGTGTGTGTGTATGTGTGTGTGTTGGGGGATGCACATGCCTTGGTGTGCATGTGGACAACTTTGTGGAACTCATTCTTTCCTTCCACCTTTACCTGGGACTCAGGGCTGGAACTCAGGTTTCAGGCTTGTTCCACAAGCACCAGTACCCACTGAGCCATCTGCCAGCCCCTGCCCAACACCTGTGACACTTTTCTTCTTGCATTCCAGCTTAGTCTATGAGCCTGACTCTCCCGCTTAGAATGAAGTTCTCCATTGAAGGCCACACCTCCATCACGTTTGGATGAATTTCTCCAGTGAAAGCCTTGCTTTCACATTTGATTAGTGTTTGCTTTGCCTGACGGTTTTGGGTTGTTCAGGGGGGGAAAAAATTAGTGTGAATGAGATGTAATTTGATTTGATTATATAAACAGAATTCTTTCCTCTCTGACATCGTTTTGATTTTTCTAGTTTTCCTTTAAGCAGCGAGCGTCTCCATGTGCTCCTGACCCCCACAGTCACTGCAGCTGCAGGCCTTCCGTGCACTCCTCAAGCTGTGGGCTTGTTTTTGGACTTTCGTTAAGGCAGTGATTGGCACATAATTACCAATGGCCAGAAAAGAATGGACTGTGATTTCAGAATCATTTTCTTGAAGCTATTGAGTGATTTTCATCAAAAAAATTTCCCAACAGCAGGATCTATAGTAAACATGCTATGGTAACCAATGACAACCGGAGCAAAAATTGAGTTGTTAGGCTAGGTCCCTTGTGCCTGTTTTCTCAGCTGGTTTTCTCTCTGTTCCCGCAAACTCCAACTGTATGTTGTATTCTTTCTCTTGTTTGAGAAATGGTTTCTTACACATCTTCAGGTAAAAAATCATCAAGATTTAAAGGTACTGAGTGTTTTCATTTGAATAGAAAATAATTTGCCTAAAAAACTACAGAGGAATGATTCTGAATTTGAAGCTCCGTGTATGAATCAAAGTCTTTGTGGGATGAATGAGACACTGGGGTCCTGAAAAAGAAATCTGACAGGGAATCAGGAGATTGGGGTTTTCCCTTCAGACTTGCTCATTGTTGTCATTTTTGTTTTGAGACAGGACTGGACATTGTGGCTCAGGATGATTTCACACTTGAGGTAATCCTCTTGCTTAAGCCTCTTAAGGTGTGGGATGACAGGAATGGACCACCATGTTTAACGTGTGGTCTGCTGTCCATGCTATAGACTGTTGGTGCAAATGGGTAGGCAATCTGTGTCCTCCCTCAGATGAGTGTGTTGACACCCTACTCTCATTCTAATGCTAGCTTGACCTGAGATCTTCTGCAGATAATTAGGGAAAGTGGGCAAACCCCTCACAGATGATACTAATGCCCTTCTGAAAAAAAAATCCCAGATGCTAGCTAGCTCTTTCCTGCATCACGAGGAGGAGCTGACAGTTTGTAACTTGGAAGAGAGCCTTGAGCAGAAAGGTCAGGCTGGCACCCTGACCTCAGACTTCAAACCCACAGAACTACAAAAAACAGATTTTTGTTGTTGATAAGCCGCCCTGCCTATGGTATTTTCTTACAGGAGCTTGGATGATATTTGGGTCTATGCCTATCTGAGAATTGAGAGATGCACCATAATTGAACTGACAGGGGTTTTCTTTATCAGAATTCATAAACTACTGGTTTATAACGCATCTGAAAACATGCATGACATTTTAGAATCACTAAAACATATCAAATGTGATATTTAGCAATTTATACGGACACATGTCCAGTCCTTCTTCACATCCCTCTCTGTGCCGTGTAGAGAAGATCGTCACAGCCATTATGTTTGATGCAGATGCCCTGAGGGACTCAAGTTTAAAATCACACAAGGAAGACGGTATAAGATTTTTAGGCAAAAATGTTTCTATTCAAATGGATGATTGCAAGCATCGGCTTTCACATTTAATTTATCTTTAATGAATTATACAAATGGCTTTGAATTTTTTTCTGGGAAAACAATTTTTTACATCTAACAAATATCTAATGGTGAGAAGCACACTAGTTTCTCTATGCACTAATACTGTGATACCTGCTTCACCTACAGTAATTTGCTTAATTCTGGTGCTCGTCCAGCCCTGTCATCATCACCTTGTCAGTCAACAGATCCTGCAGTAAATCTCAGGAATCTACAAAAATAGTTTAATGGATAAATAGGTGGGGTTATTGAGATGCTATGAATTCTGCAGAAAAAGGATAATTTTAGAATTCTCACACTAAAATAAAAAGCGACTAGTTGAATTAAAAGTTAGCTCAATGGAATTCAAAACAGATGGAACAGAAAAGCTTAGTACAAAACAGAAGTCTCTTGAGCAGTAAACAGGTTGAGGAAGATGAGCAGAGCCCCAGGGAGCTAAAGGAGAGTATCTGGGCGAGTGGGTTACGGTGGATCAGTGGGCAAAGGCGCCGAAGGTCAAGCCTGGCAACTGAGTTCCAGCTCCAGGATCCACCTGGAGAAAAACAAAGAAAATCAATTCCTGCAAGCTGTTCTTTGAACTCCACAAAGGCATTGTGGATCATTTGTATGTGTGTGCACGGACACACACACACACACACACTTAATTTATATAGTCACAAGGATGAACTCCCTAATTGGTTATCCAATACCAATTGTTCAATCATGAAATCATATATATATATATATATATATATATATATATATATATATATATGATATATATGTATACACACATATATATCATATATATATATATACATATATATATACAAGTTACACTAAAAGAATGAGCAAGTTATATTTAAATAGTTACATATTTATATGTGTGTGTGTTTAAGGTGTATAGGTGTATGTATGTGAGTGTGTGCACACTGTGTATATGTGCGTGGTGTGTATGTATGTGTGTGAGTGTGTGTATGTGCGTGTGGTGTGTATATATGTGTGTGTGGCTGTGTGTGTGTATGTGCACAGTATGTGTATATGTGTGTGTTGGTGCATGACTGTCTGTGTGTACACAGTGTATGTATGTGTGTATGTGTTCATGTGTGGATAGTGTGTATATGTATGTGAGTGAGTGTGCTTGCCTGCGTGTACATATATGTGTGGTATGTGTGTATAGATGTGTGTGCACACAGTATGTATGTGATGTGTGTTTTTGAATGTATGTATGTATGTGTGTGTATGTTATGTATGTGAGTGTGTGATTATGTGAGTGTGGGTATGTGTGTGTGATATGTATGAGTGTGTTTATGTGTGTATGTGAGTGTGAATGCACACAGTGTGTGTATATATGTGTGTAGGTGAGTATGTGAATGTGCATGTGCATAGTGTATGTATGTGTGTGCATGTGTATACACAGTGTGTATATATGTGTGTGTGTGTATATGTGTGTATGTATGTATATGTGTATGTGAGTGCACAGTATGTGTATATGAGTGTGAGTGTGTTTGAGCGTGTGTAAGTGTGCATAACAAAAACAATTAAAGCACAAAGAGCTCACACAATGGGAGTCAGTACAGCCAGGGGTCTGTTAAGAGCCGCTTGTTAAACACTTGCTTATGTTCCTCAGTGGCAGGTCATTTGCTTTTATATACTAGGCCCTGGGTTTGATCTTCAACACTGAAAAATAAGCAAACAGTATAAAACTGAAATAATCAGATAAAAACATGTCCTAACTCACCACTACACACTGAGTGCTGAAAAAACCTCTAGGAAAGATATCTTCAGACACAATGATAGCACGTGCTCAAACACAGTGATAGACAGCGCATGCTCAGACACAATGCAGAAGAAGATTAAGTGTAACAACGTGCTCTATCCAGGAGGAAGTAGGACACTTTTTCATTGTCCGTGGGAATGCCAACTGGCACAGCTCCTATGGAAACCTCCACTAATGTGGAAAGTCCTCGAAGAACTGAAAATTGATCACAAGATCCGACTGTAACACTCTTGGACATATACCTAAAGGAATCTACATCTTACTATGGAGACACACGTTCATCCATGTCTATTGAAGCCTAACTGATGACAGCCAAATATTGTAAAAAGTCTAGGTGTTTATCAAGTGGTGATGGATAATGAAGATGTGGTATATTTATAGAATGGGATATTATTCAGCTGTTAAGAATAAAATAAAAATTGCAGATAAACGGATGCAAGTGTAAATAATCATCTTGAGTAAGGTAAATCTGATTCCAAAAGACAAACACTGAATGCTTCTCTTTTATGTGGATGTTAGCTTTTAAGTTTTAGGTGTGTATTTTAATTAGAATAACACAGAGTTTGGGTAGCTAGTAAAGGAAGGAAAGAGAAGGGGATCTTCTAAGAAAGGGGGAATAGGATATAGTGTTGCAAAGAGGTAAAGGAGAAACTGGATAAGAGTTAAATGGGGAGGGTGAGGAAAGGCCAGAGTAAAAAGGCAGTATGGGAGGGGCAGCTAACATCCATATGGAGACCTACTACTGTAGAAAGTATATAAAGTATACACATATATGAAAATATTTAAATAGGGTCACTGTACAAAGAGGGAGACAATGCCCCAACTATGTGTCTTATGCCACTCAGTAAAATTCTCCTGTGCCAGGAATGGGTTACACTGTATAGAGTCATTCATGGGCCACAGGGATCCCAAAGACTCTCCCAAACATGACACTCTATTGCTAAGGCTATTGATTGCCTTCCACAACCTTATTTATGGTAGAGCCCTATGGCAGAGGATACCACTTACTTGTGATGTCAAACATAAAGAAACTGAGTTGTTGGCCAACTAGAAAATCCAACCCCTATTGACTGTAATTCATGGTGCTGGAAGGTACTTTGCATTCCATTATATAGGAGGAAAGTAATCATTAGTGTCACCCAGCTACTAACCCTATGGTCTGCAACAGTAGTGGCCTGTTTCCAAAATAAGGTGGTGGGGTATAGGCACAAGTGTCATGGGTAGAGCCAAGCACTTTTTGATTGGATTTAAGGCTCACTCCATGAAATAAAACTTATACCTGACACTGCTAAAGTGGCAAAGAATCTCATAGTAGGTAGTCTGTAGGCACTAGGGGCATTGCCTACTACCATGATTCTGCTAAGGGAACATAGCAATCGATTGACTACCAATAACATATTGTTGTACCCATTGATCAATATGTCACTCAACCAACATCACAGAAGTTTCTTCTTGCAGTAAATGGCAGTTAATACAGGCACTTACAACTTGACAATGTATAAATGGTGAGAGAATTTGGAACACTCAGCTCTAAGTGTCTTTATCAAAGCTTCCCCTTGACACACAGCTCAGAGGTCTGTGTGGAAGAGAAAATGGAAAGAGTCTATGATCCAGATGTGGCGGATGACTCCAAGAAAAGCATCCACTAGACACAACATGACTGATATCAGCTTACAGAGACTGTGAAAGCATGCACAAGACCTGCACATATTGCAACCACATAAAATTCCAGTACAGAAAAGGGGCAGTGAGCATCAAGTCCTAATTTTAACTAATAATATATCTGACAGCCAGGGCTACACAGAGAAACCAAACCAAACCAAACCAAACCAAACCAAACTTAACCAAACCAAACCAAACCAAACCTAACCAAACCAAACCAAACCAAACCAAACCAAACCTAACCTAACCTAACCAAACCAAACCAAACCAAACCAAACCAAACCTAACCTAACCTAACCAAACCAAACCAAACCAAACCAAACCAAACCAAGCAACCACCACTACCAAGCAAAACAATTGATACCTGCTCCTATAAGAAGAGTCAGTTTTCCTCAGTGAGGAGACATTGTACCAACCACACTCTATGGGAGACCACATACCCAAGAACACTTGGCTAACACAAAATCGACTCCATGATTTGTCACACTTTTGTATTTGTTTTTGCATTTTTGTCTTATTGGTTATGTGTTTGCTTTGATTTTCATTGTGTGTGTGTGTGTGTGTTTTATTAGAGAAAAAGAAAGAGAGAGAGAAAACAAAGTTAGGTGAGTAGAGAGCTGTAAAGGATCTGGGAAGAGTTGGAGGAGGGAAAAGACTATGATCAAAATATATTATATGAAAATTTTTTGATTAAAATATATAAATAAATGAAAGTAAAGAATAGATATTGTTGGGTATGAAAGCCAAGAGCTTTCGTCATCGGATGACTTGTGCAGTAATGTGCACTGCCCATGCATGGTTCTTCATGCTGAATGGAGCATCGTAAGAAGAGGAGCCGTGAGTAATGGGCAAACATGGAATCATGGTATCAGTTTTCTTTCTCGTGTCAAATTCCTTAAAATTGAGTAGAGTATTTACAACAAAATAATAACTTCACAATGTAAGGCTTAGAACATATGTATGTAACATATACAACATTTGCACAGAATTTTTGAAGAACCCCAATACAATATGGTCTTTACAATTCCTACATTACATTTGTAGCCAGTAATATCAAGTCCAGGTAGACTATGATTAAAGATGTAAATTGAAATCTCTGGAGAAAATCAGAACAAAATAGAACAGTGGAGGAGGTGGAAAGGAATAACAAAATACTGTTTAACATAAAATGACCGAAAAGGGGTAATACGTAAGAATACAGTCAACAGCAAGATGATACAGATATAAAATCACATACACTTAGGATATTACATATCATATACAAATAGAATATGCACTTTAGTTCTAAGATGGAAATTACCAGACAATAAAAGAAGACTGATCTTATTAAATAATAAAATAACACTGAGCCTCCCAGACACGTTTCAGAAATCCAAACACAAACAGACTGGAAGCAAAGGGATAGAAAATGCTATCATACAAAACCTGTCTCAGGGACAGTGTCATGACACGAACTCAGTTCATTCAGAAGACACCAATCTCCAATGTGTACGAATCTAATAACAAACCTTCACAAGAGAGTGACACAGAAAGACAAGAAGATTCAAGTTGAAAATTTTAGTCTCCTTTCTCAGCAACTAACAAAGTAAACCAACCTATAAAAATACAGATTGAAGTGATATTCTCAACTTATTTGATCTAAGTCATCTACAAATATAGCTATTCACTAAAGAACACATGGTTTCCAAGAGTTCATATACTACTCATACACTTATTATGCCATGAAATATGTCAGTAAAATCATGCCAATCACATGCTTACATTTACTAATTAAAATTTGATGATAAATACCAGGAAAAACTTGGAACTGATAACATGTACTTCTAAGTAACGTGCTGGTCAAGAAAGAAATAAAAGAGAAACTGGAAAAGGTTTTGCCAAGTGATAATAGAACATCAAAATTAGAGAGAAACTCCTGAGAAGTATTTAAATGAGAGTTTTTGTTTTAAAATGCTAATATTGGGTAAAAGTTCTAAAACTATTATCTAGCTGTCACCCTAGGAGAAAAGAAAAAAAAAAGCACGAAAATTAAATCCAAAGTAACTAGAAGAGAAAGCAAAAGCAAGTAGTTCAAAGTTGATGCTTTTTATTCAGTAAGCAAACCTTTAGCCAAGTGGCTCACAGTAAGAGGGAACAAACATTTAATGCTGTCAAAGGTTAAAGAAAACTGTCTCACTATGGATCCTAAATGTCTGGTTGTTTTTATTTTTTCAGCGGTTTCTCTAGGAAGTAACACACAATAACATGTCTATACTGACTTATTTCTAATGAAACACAAGACATTATTCCAGTATGCCATCCATTTCCTCACCTTTTTCCATACTAATGTGATACCTATCCAATATGCATATATATTATATAACAAGTATATACAACATTGCTACAATTATTGATATGATTGTACACCTTTTTAAGATAGTAGAAGATCACAAATTCATATGTATAAATATAGTAAATTGCACATATTCTGTCTTTTATCACATGTACACAAACACATAGTTATCTTTATCAAAACTCTTTGTTTTCATGTAGACTCAAGTTACTGAGTGGTATCAACTTCAGATGGAAGAAATTCCTTTAGAACCTTGTTTTAGGGAGTTAACATTTGCAAAGGTTCTTGGGTTTTGTTTGGGGGGAATGTCGTTATTTTACCTTTGGGAAAATAGGTTTGCTGGATATGAGTTTCTGTTGACAGGAGTTGGGTTCACTTCTTTACCAACGTCCCTTATTTGCTCTCCAGTCTCCATTTGCTCTGACAAATGAAGTCAGCTGTTAACTTCTTCCTGGTATAGAGGCACTGTTTCCTTTCCCAGCTCTTAACTGATCTCTGACACCCAACAATTTGTCTCTGCATTACGTAAGGTTTCTCTGAGTTTGATTTACTTGAACCACATGGTTTAGCCTTGTGAATGTGTAGATTACTAGTCTCAACTTTTTTGGGAAATTTATAGCCATTCTTTCACCAGACAGTTCTCCATAGTTCTGATTTCTCTCTTCTAGTGCTGTACCATCTATGTGGCTGCATCTTAAGGTATTTTGCAGTTTCCTATGGCTTGGAAATTTCTCTTTTTTTTCCCTCCATGTTCTGTAGATTGCACAGTCTCTATTGATCTGCAAGCTTACTGATTCTTATCGATTCATATATATCGTTGAGCCTTCTTTTGAGATAACCTCATTTAGATTATTGCAATTTTCCATTATGTAATTCTATATAGTTCTTATTTTAAAATAAACTTTTCATTATAAAATGCATTTAAGGCATACAGAAAAATTACAGACAGTACCATGAGTTCCTATACCCATTTCCCCTATTATTAATCTCTAACATTGGTAAGGTACACTGATTATAATAAATAAGCCAGTGTTGACATGCGTCCTACCTCTGGTCCTTGTCATGGATGGTGTCCTTTAGTGGGAATCTGAGTGTTTTGTGTACTATATTACTGTGGCTGTGTTGTTGAGTCTGTGCCTCTGGTGCTGGTCATTATTCAGGTGCTTATGTCTTTAATGGATTCATCTGAAGACATCTTTAAGGTCTGTTTTCTCTATAGTACTCAGTCCATGATGTTTCTGCTCAGGTTTTTGCCTCTGTTTTATCCTTTAGGTTTTTTCCCCCCCGCCCATCACCTTAAGACATCATAAGTCATTGGTCAAAGTATGTACTTGAGTCTCCTTAGGCCATTTCTATTACATGTAGTTGTTTTGTAGACTTCCTTCACGGTTTGGGTGTGGGGTGGTTACAATATCTGAATTTAGCCAGAAATGAGTGGCAGTGGCTCATGGGTGCTTTTCCTTGGCACTCCTGACAGGATCTAACACTGAGCTTGTATAGTGTCTAAACCTTCAAGGATGGAGGGCGTTTTGTTCTCATGCTTAGATTTCCTTCAGCGACCCTGCAGGAAAGCATATTTATGGTTCAGCTCATAGTGAGTCAAACTTTCCACTAAAGTTCCTGGAACCAGTAAGATCGCCAAGATTCTTCTGATAGGCTTGAATGTGACATATGCCTTTAGAACCTGCCCCATGTCTGACTGGATTGGGAGGTGCTCCAAACCTAGACACGTATTCATCCTTGCTGCTCATAAGGTTGTGATATTCATCCTTGCTGCTCATAAAGTTGTGATATTCATCCTTGCTGCTCATAAGGTTGTGATTCTGGCTGGACTTCTCATGACCACTGAATTATCACCATCTGTCTGTCTCTAAATACACTATTGTCTCCAAAAGCTAGGAGCCTCTTAACTGTGGTTATTAGAATATCATTATTTTTGACAAGAACCTCAGGCATGGGACTCTATACTCTGTTCTACATATATACAAAGCTCTGGAACTTTACATACAGAACATAGTCTTTTCCTCCTTGTGCAAAACTCCCCTATAGCTGAGGGCGGGTGACTCATATTTTTTGTGTGATCTGGCAGCTGGCTGTGGGAATGGATGGTAACCACTGGTCTCTAAGGCTTACCCTTGAGACCTATAAGCAAGAGGGAGCAGGGGCATGAGCTAGGAGAGGAGAGGCGTTGTCAGGTGATGTCAGGGTCATCAATAATAATAGGCCTGCTAGACTTGGCACAGCAATTTGATTGAAGAGCTGAGTGGGACACACCCAGGCCTCTGAGCCATACCTACCTGGAAACAGAATCTGTGCCACCCAGAGCTAAGATAAGAAACATTGTCAGCCATCCATAAGGAACCACAGACCTGGGGAGAGCTAAGGGAAGGTCCCCAGAAGAAAGATAATGAAACAAAAAGGAGATTAGAACTTTGGTGTTTACAGAGCTACAAAGATTTCCTTGAATTAGTGTTTCTCTGTCTGCTTTATACTCTCTGTATCTTGGCATGGCTGCTTTACTAGGAAGAGATTGACCAAGTCCTTCAGAGAGCTATTTCAGAACTACGACTATATCCACAGATGTGAAATTTCAGTAATGGATGCATTCGATGATAACTTCATGCCTACGAAATTGTTTAGAGGAAATAAATGAATTCCTTGAAAAGCATAATTTATCAAACAATCATAAGATGCTATGGACCCTACCTTTCCTTTGAAACGTATAATCGGTACAAGATGTTATTGTATTCCTTCAAGTGGACTTGGAAAATGGTTCTCACAAACATTCTTTGGGGCTGGAGAGATACTTCATCAGTTCAGAGCACTGGCTTATCTTCCAAAGGATCAGGGTCTAATTGCCAGCACCCACATGGCAGCTCACAACCGCCTGTAACTCCTGCTTCAGGGGATCCACTGCCTTCTTTCAGCCAGTGAGGACACTAAGCTCAAGTAGTATATAGACTTAGACATAGGCAAATACTCCTACGTATACACTTTTTAAAATTAAAAAAAAAAAGAGCTTCTTTATGACCTTGCCATTTAATTTCTACTTGGCGGGCACCTTGGAGTCATGATTTTTAAGCCTCCTAGTTTATAACATTCATTTCAGGACACAGGGCCTTCTCTTTCTGTATTGTTATAAAACTTCTGAAGGCTTCATTAGAATTGCTGAAACGGAACACATAGACGGGGAAAAGAATCGTATTCTAAAATATTCTTCTCTTTTATCTTTTATTCTCTTTTTTTGTTTCATAGCTTATCTCAGTGGCGTAGAGAATAACTACAGCTTCGTGTAGTCACCAACGGCCCAGACACTCCCATTTCAATGATACAGATGTTTATACTGAAGTGGTGTTGACCTCAGGTAGATTCCCTGCTCTGCTTCCATGGGAGAGACCACACCTGTGAGGTGCTAACTGAGGAAAGACTCCCATAGGTTCCACAAAGCTTCTTTTGCTAAGTCTATGACCTGAATCATTAAGATGCTAAAGGAGAGAGATGAAGGGCAAGAGGTATACTTGGCAGCTTACCCTGAAGCAAGGCAATGGAGTATTCTAGTAACACTTGGATTGGCCTCAGCCACTCCATGTGCAGAGATATCTGATACATCAGGAGCCGAATTACTGACTTCCCTTTCCAAGAAGGAGTGATCTTAAAATCCACCTAGTTTCTGAGAACCAGTAAGTAGGTTTGCCAGACTTTCCCTTAGGTCAAGCATCACCACTGTGTTTGGTTTTTAATAAGTCTTTAAGAGAATTATTTTCTTTTTGTAAATGTCTGCCAAGAATTTCCGTGTTTTACAACTGAATTTTTCATCCATTATTCCAGTCTACTGAGCCCGGTTGAAGCCTGCTTCTGTGATCCAACAGGTAATTAAGTTCGGCTTTATACCTTCTCAGAGTGTGATCAACATGTCCTCAGACACACCAGGCCCTAGTTTTCTCATCTGTGAAGTGGGGATAATCACAACACCAAATCCAAAAGTTCTCTACCAGTATCAAAGGAGTTAATTGGTGGACATTTTGTAGCAAATTCTCAGTATCTTAAATATCATTGCAGTTATCCAATAATTTATTTAGCATAAAGCCTTTAAGCCGAGACTAAGTCTTACATCTCGGCACCCAAGCAGGTATAAGCCTCCTCCGTGGACCACTGGGCTCATCACCAAAATTATTTAGCTTTCTTGTTTATCCCATGGCATTACTGCTGTTGGTTAACACCACATTTATCCTCCTTGTGAGAATGAAAATGAGAGGCTTTGTTACATATATTCCTCAGATAAGGTGTGATGGGGGTTCCCATGATAAAAAGCAGATAACTGAAATCTGAACATGAAATTTGCACTGTTTCCTCTGTGAACATCTGACATTCGGAATCCTTAGAGACCCTTCAAACATTTCCCCTTTATTCTGCTCTAATGCAAACTCCCTGTGTGCTCAATAATTTCTGTTGTATTAAATGAAAATCAACTAGGCGAACATTATTTTCTAGAAGTCTTAAAGTCTAAGGAAATACAGGGAGTCAACATATTATAGGAAATTTATAAGTAGATGGCAAAAAAGCCAAGAAGAAGGTTCACCAAGACATCCCTAGGAACAGGCACTGTGCTTAGTCTAAACATGTCAGTGCTGGTACAGGGAACCAATCAGGCATTTGAAGAAGTGTGTGTGTGTGTGTGTGTGTGTGTGTGTGATAGGATACAGAGTGTATGTTCAATGAGATGCAGGGAAGAAGTGTGTGTGTGTGTGTGTGTGTGTGTGTGTATGTGTGTGTGTGATGGGACACAGATGTGTATGTTCAATGAGATGCAGGGAAGAAGTATGTGCATGTGTGAGTGTGTGTGTGTGTGTGTGTGTGTATGTGTGTGTGGAATATAGAAGTGTGTGTGTTCAAAGAGATGCAGGGAAGAAGTGTGTGCATGTGTGATTGTGTATGTGTGATGGGATACAGATGTGTATGTTCAATGAGATGCAGGGAAGAAATGTGTGCATGTGTGTGTGATGAAATACAGAAGTGTGTGTGTTCAAGGAGATGCAGGAAAGAAGTGTGTGCATGTGTGTGTGTGTGTGTGTGTGTGTGATGGGACACAGATGTTAAGTATGCATGTGATGGGATGCAGGTACAGCAGAGAGGCAGCTGTTGAGGACAAGGAAGTAGCTAGTAGACCTGCCCTTGTGGGAACTGTCAGTAAGAGCTGAAGCCCCCTGAGAAGCATGTGTTCCTGTTGGTGTTTCTTCAGACGGATTGGCTGATGAGAACTTTGATGTTGGGGTTCACATTAGCCCCATGTTGGGGCAGCCAAAAAAACGTCGCAGCCCAGGCAAAATGTTGAGGTCCGGGCCGACCCACGTTTGGGCGGCCACTGTATGCCAGCCCAAGCTGCCGCTCCGGTCTGCGGATCGGGGCTCAGCAAGAGCGAGGGTGAGGGCAGACTCAAAGAATGGAGACCAGACAGGGTGTGATTCAATCCCGTTTATTCTTCAGTCTCTCTTCCTCTAAGTGTCTCCTGTCTGATTTCAAGTAATCTGTTACTTTCTCTGTCTGCCTCTATCCTTTTATATGTCTTACTTCTAACCCATGCCTTTAAGTTACACCTTTAATCATGTCCTTAGGTCTTGTCTCTAACTCTGATCTCTATACTTCTAAGTCATACTCTTAAGTTACACACCTTCAATCTCACACACCTTTAATCTCACACACCTTCAATCTCACACACCTTTAATCTCACACACCTTTAATCTCACGCACCTTTAATCTCAAGGTATCTAAACCAAGATTATTGGAGTGTTCTCAGCTGTTGTAGGCTATTGAAATCCAAGTCTCATGTCAGGGTATATGGCTCAAGATGGCTGCAAAGCTGACAGCCGCTTTCTGCTAAAAGTCGGCCCCCAACACTTTGAGACTGTGGAGTGCTGGGATATTACAGGTTGAGAGCCAGCATTATCTTAGGCTACCGTCTTAACAGCCGTTTATCATCAGCCTTCGTATCTAACCTAGCAACTTTCTGACCATCAGGAAAACCTTTGGGATGTATTCACCTAGCAGACCACTGGTTTCTAGAAACTCCAACACTAAGGGTGTCCTCAGATAGTATCTGAAACCTTAGCAGAGGTTTCCTCACATTGCCTGTAACCTGCCTCTCTGATGCCCTACTCAGAGGTATTTGGTAAATTTACTGATTTATTCTATGAGGGTAATAGTTCACGCTGGACCAGGAGATGCGTCCATGGATAAAAGCCCTTGCCGCAAAGGCTGATGACCTGAAATCGGTTACTATAAGCTGCCCTCTGACCTCCACATGTACACTGTGACATACACACCTATGTATGCACACACACAGAGAAAGAGAGAGAAAAATAGTTTAAAAAACTGTAGCCCTGTCTTCTATGAAACATGGGATGCAGAGCAACCTGAGTCTGTATTCCCAGCCCATGATTTGGCTCGAAATAAACTGATACGTATTTTCTTTGAAGCAAGAATTGTGTTTTATCTCAATCTTAAGAACTGATTGTTGGGATTGGTCCAGTGCCACTATATATTCAAATGCTAAATTCTGAATCCCAAGATCTGGTTGCCCCAGGATGAGCAAGTTCTCACATACACCAGCTTTTGTTGTGCAAACCTTACTCCCTAAGTTATCAGTCAACAAAAGGCTAAAGCTTGTGATTGGGTAGTAGAGAGAGGAAGGCAAGACTTCTTGGGAGGGAGAAAGGAACTCTGGGAAGAAGAAAGAGGAAGGCCTTTCACCAGGGAACATGAGAGGAGACAGACCTAACTACAGGCCTGGAAGGTATAGCTAGCCATGTGGGCTGGATGGGGCAAGGTGAGAGTCTGCCCAGCTAAGGCCAAAGCTTTGGAATATTATTATAAGGTGTCTGTATGGTTATTTGGTGAACAAGCTGATTAAGGAATAACTGCGGCCATATTAATTTGCAGCATTAATTCATGTATGCAGACTATTTACAATCATTTTATAACTGATACTAGAGAGGTGGTGACAATGGGTTGGTATGAATCAGTGAATAAAACTGTGTGGTAGTTGAGTTGGTGCCAAGTTGCTTATTAGATGAATCACTGCGTGTTTTAACTGCTTATTAAATGACTGGAAGAAGGAAAAAGGAGTTAGGAATAGAGAAAAGCTGAGCAATTCTCTAGACCAAGAAGGCAGACTGCATATTGCTGTTATTCTGAGTCTCTGTGGTGACCGAGATGTGGCTGGTCTTTGAGACCCGTGACAGACTTTATGACAGAAATGTTGTCTCCTTTCTGGATGCTCCCCTTGCTCCCAACATTAGTGTAGACCAGGAGATCCATGACAGCCCCAGGAGCTGTGATGCCTCTCACCCAGCATGCTTATGGGCAGTGAGGCAATGGTAATTCCTGTCCCCCTGACGGCACACAGTAAAAACAGACTATGTCTCTCCTTTCTGTGTGAGAGAAAAATTAAATATAATTTTAATCCCTTTGTACATATGTGCAAGCATTTTTGTTCTCCACACATTGGAGTAGAAGAAAAACTTGGCAGGATGATTAACTCTAGAATTGTTATTCAGTGCAGCCCATTCTGTGTGTGTGTGTGTGCGCGCGCACGCGCGCATTTGTCCGTGTGCACGCATATGCATGCATCCTCATACATGTACCTGCATGTTCATGCATGTACTTAGGTTTTTACTGTCTGAGCCACCTCCCCAGATCCTTCAAGCTGTTCTTAATTCAGGCTTGATTCTTCTCCAATAGTTTTCAACTTGAGCCCCAGCACTTTTTGAAAGTACTAAACTAACAAAAATAAAATTTATTTCATATAGAGATTATAATTCGGAAAATTTTGCTGGCCCTCCCCGCTACAAGGCATAACATTTCCTGCATTTTGGAACCCATGCTTTCAGCAAGGGAGGGTGTCTTGTATGTAGGGTCAGGCGGTGTCAACAAGCACTCTGACCAGTTCTTGCCAACGTAATCACAGACTGACTCATTTTAAGAACCCCAGGAAGTAACCAACTTCTTTCAATCGTTGTCACAAAATCTTAATGGTCCCTTCAAACAAAAATGTACCTCGCAGGCCTAGTAACTGACCTATTTGATTCCGACATAGATCATAATAATTTACCAGTGTCGCTCACTCGAGAGTCTGATTGCCTGATTCGCCTCCGGGTGCCAGAAGAAAGGGCCTTGCGGCTGAAAGGGTTAAGTGGATTTTATTATAATGTGTTCCTGTTTCATTCGCTCCCTTCAGCTTCTTCACAAAATGTTAATCTAATTGTGATACTATCAGTTTGATGACAATATGACAAGACAGACAAATTTGATTTTATTCTCCACAGAGCAAAGCATATGCTGCTTGGAAGGCCTTGACAGAGAGAAGGACATAAAACAAATGGAGTTCATGAATATACAATTTTTATGGTACACAATAGTGACATCTAGACTTCAGAGACTAGGTGGGTGAGCCTGAGACTTTACTATTGAGATTAATGGGTACGTAAAAAGGTGCCAACAGAGAGTACTACAGTTTATGTTAAAAATGTCGATGTGGATAAGAATAATTTTCTTCTCAAGATGGATGACACACTTAATGGCTGGGAGACATTTGGGCTCAGTAGCAGTGCCTCCAAAGTAATTTTTTGTTGTTATTGTAAATTATATAATCTTAACTGCAATTATAGTTCTGTTCCAGTAAAGGTCAAGTTAGCAGTGTGGATGGTTATGAAGCAAAAATGGAAATTCGTATATGGATTCCCTTGTTGATCGCTTATGAATGATTTCAAGTAAGATGATTTTTTGGTAACTCTATTTCTCATTTAATGCGATACAGCAAGTAAAGACAGCACACATTAACAAAACACAAATTAGATTTCTCTAAGTAAACATGTATCTTCTAATGGACTAGGGCTTTTGGAGAAAGGACGGTATGAAGGTTAAAGACACCAGGAGAATGGGGAAGGTGTGTGTTGAAGAAAATCAGAAGTATTGAAGAATTCTTTGATGGGTTTAAATCTCTGCTTGGATTTAGTTTCCAGAACAGAAAGTCCAACATGGCTTCTGCCCTTGGCTTTCTGAAGTTTGCTCTGACATTGAGACTTAGCCCACCTTTTTGAAAGGCACGGAAATGATCGTCTCAATAGATGCTGGTTGCTAAGCAGTAGGTTTTGGATCTTCCTGTGGTAAGGAGTTTAAAGGGATTCAATCCAGGTCCAATTTTAATCTCAATCTTTCTCTTTATTTCACAAAGAAATGTAAATGCCAAGCTCACAATATAAAACATGTGAATGTAGAGTGTGCCAGACTTTAAAGATTTCTTTATTTTAATATAGTTCCTGAAATCAAAACTCTACAACGATATACTTAGAATTAATTGTGGCAATGTATCTTGAGAGCTTTGAGTTTTAATTATGCAATTTTTGTCTACTAGAACTTTTCCATGGTTCTGATCTACAGGAAAGTTTACAGGACACATTGATAAATAGAAATGGCCAGAGGGACCTTTATACTTTAAAGATCACCAATAATTATAATCACAGTTTGTCCTACAAGTTGCCAGTCCCTGGATCTGTTAAGAAAGGATGACTCTCCTGCTGATCCAGCTCCCATGTACCCCTTCTTGCCCCCTTTCAAGAAGGGTTTCATGGTCTCCTTTTGTAGTTAATTTTTATTACATGTACATAGACGTGCATACATAATGTTCCTAGACGTATAAATACAACTGTTCCATCTGTATAATGTAACTTGTATTTTTATGTTTTCAGAACTGACCATTTGGTATTGGAGGACCAATTGTATGCTCTTCCCTGGGGAAGATGATGTAGGGTCAAGGCCTCCTAGATTCCCTACCCCCAGATCCTGTCCACATGAACATGTCTGTTGTTGTCCATGTTTATTTAGTTCTTTCCTAGGAAGTGATGTTGGCAAGATGGTGGAGCGAGACAGGTGAGTAAGATTACTATCCACTGTACATATATATGGGCTTTTCAAAGAATATATAATTGTTTGAAATAGATGGTGGAGACAAGAGAAGAAAGGAGACAAGAGAAGAAATATATTTCTCTTACATTTTGGCAGCAGCTGGGTTCTCTGAACTTTAAATAAGCTACCTGGCACTTTAGTAAACAATGCTATCAAATATATATATATATATATATATATATTTAAAATTTTTAAAGAGAGAAAAACAACTAGAATGTCAATTTCAAAGACCTGATAAGGCCAACTTGGAATTCAAAATAAACTTTCAAGAAATTCTGAGATTGTTCCAGAATAACTCTCCTGGAAACCCATCTGACTTTTTCTTTGAGCATGACGACCAGTCAACATTTTACCTGCAGTACGAGCTAACAAAAGGACACTTTAAATCCAGCATAGATATATCATCTCAGATGGGACTCAAGACAGGGAACTGGTGACTTTCTGCTAAGCACGGCTGGAAAGATGTTTGGTGTGACATGCTGTGTAATATACTCAAGAGTGCATCCATGTTCTATCTGGTATCCCTGTGTGACAGGATGCATGGCTACTTGAAGGATACAGTGGAGCTTTGGGGAGCTGGAGACTATGTGTGATGTTCTGACTCTGTTACTCCTAAGTTCTGGATGACATAGAGCAACAACTTCTTCCTCATCACACAGAAGTGAGCTCGGCTCACTCACACAGAGGATTGTTTGTCATGTCACACACACATACACGCACATACATGCAAACACACACATATGTACACATATAAACATATACACAATCATGTATGCATGCACACTTATATACACACATGTATACATACACACATGTATACACATGCATGCTGACCACATATGCACATGCATACATGCACATTCACATATACACACAAACACATATACACACATGTACATATTCACAGACACACACACGTGTATATCGAAGACCACAGAGAAGTTCTTATAGACATATCTGTACAAATATTAAGTAGCAGTATTTTGTTCCAGTAAACAAATTAAAATAGGTAAAAAAAAGTCTGACTTTTTGTGAGCATGTTGGAAAGCCTTATGCTAAAACAACTGAATTCTTTTTAGTTCATTATTGTTACTTAGGAAAAATGTGATTAGATAGATTCATATGTAGATAACCACTTGATCATGCAGCAATTTCTACCCCATCTAAATTCACCGTTACTTGAACATAAATCAATTCTATTAAAGCATAGTTTTCTTCACATTACGAAGATGAATGTTCTATGAAAGACATGTGATACCATCTTGAGCCAAACGTTTGTGCCTGTTCATGAACACAAGTGTGTGCACATGTACATGCGTTCGTACACATGAATATTTCAAGGATTACAAATGCATATGTAAATTAGGTGTTTTGGTTCGTCTCTGCACTCCCTTTGTAGCTAAGCCTCTTGTCCCACTCGGTGACATTACAGGCTCAGCTTCCTACCACAACGGCATGTCCACAACAGCTATGAGTTTATCCTCTGAAGCAACCTCATGACTTCAGTTTCTTGGGTTCAAAGAGTACACTGCTTCAGCGTACATCATTGACACAGAGGGGAGAACTTTTAGTGTAGGTAGGGGGAAAATGAACGGATGATTCCACAAGGCAACCGTTGATGGCTGACAGCAACCATCAGAGGTCTAGAAAGAGTTCTGCAAAGATTCTTGCCAGAGCTTTCCAGGAGAATGTGGCCCTACTCCCACCTCAGATTCATACTTTGCGTGTTAATATGAAAGAGAATGCATTTATGCATTTCTAGCTTTAAGCCACCCAGGCTTGGGTAATTAGGAGAGCCATGCTTGATACAATCTTTGGTATGACTAGGAAACATTCCTCAGAGGCTAATGTGTTTGAATACTTGTCCACTCCAGCTGCAGGTGTTGTTTTGAGACTTTGTGGAACCTTTAAGAAGTGGGACATGGCTGAGAGTGGGTCACTGTGGGGAAGGTGGTCGTAAGGGTGATGGCCTGGCCCACTTCTAACCCCAGCTCTCTGCTTCCTGATTGGAGCCATGCAAAAAGCCTGAACTGCACAGACCAAGTCACTTCAGCCACCACACCTTTCTCACATGATGGATTGTAGCTCCTGAGACATGAGCCACGATAACCCTCTCCTTGCTTAAGTTGTCTCTGTTGCGTATTTTATGTCACTGGCATAGAAACAAATGCACCTGAGCCAACAGGGGTCATTCCTTTCCCTCCTGTTTGGTCTTGAAGTTTCTAGGAGTAGAGACATTGTAACTCTCAGCCCTACCCCAGTGGGGTCCGGGGAAACTTGTCTCTGTATATTTACGGAGCTAGTTAGATACTTTCTCTTGCTTCTTATTTACTGCTTGAACCTGGCTGCTGCTGCATCTTTCCTAGGAAGCAAGTCATTCTCTTCTTTCTTGAGTCTAAAAGTAATTAAAAATGGTCCGTTTCATCATGCTCTCTCCTGTGTCTCTCAAGGGGTTAGAGTGAGCAAGCATGAGGTCTGTACTCTGGGTGGGAAGCGGCCACCTTTAGGTATTTGTGATGTCACTGAGGGATTCAGAGAGTCATTAGGAAGCAATCATGTGGAGCAGACGCCATCACAGATCACACAGCCGGGCCGGGAGGGGTGGTTGTGTGAGAAAGTCCAACTTACATTTTAAATGGATTCCAAGGCAACGAAACAGTGCAAGTTCCTGGTAAGTGAATATAGCTAAAAATAAAAATGTCCTTTCTGATCCACCAAGATGTGAAAAGATCCACTGTCTACTCCCACCACCGTATACACAACCTTCTCTGCCGATCCTTCTTCATCCCAATGGACAGCACTTTTACTGTGAGCTAAGACGAACTTTCCGTCTCAAACACTGCTTTCACCAGTGGGCCCAGTGCTCTGCCAAGGCTGTCCACATTGTTCTTGGGCCTTTGGAGCTGGTTTGTGGGAGGAATGTGGAGAAGTTTTGGGCTTCAAGCTAGAGAATCTGTAGTGTGTTATAAGTGGAGCTGGGTGGGCTGCTGTTGTTTAAGCTCAGAAGCCTGGAATGTGGAGAGTAAAAACTGCCTGTGATGTTTCACATAGGAACAAGGACTCTTTCAGAAATGGGCCTTTTGTGATGTTACGTTGTCAGCAAAGAATCCAGCTACATTTCACCCATGCCTTGAAGTTTTCAGCAAGATTGAATGCAAAAGCAATGGACTAAATTAATTTGGTGGAGGAAATTTCAAGACAGCAGAAAATGTGCAGGTTTTAACATAGTTGCTGCCCACTGCTTTTAAACACTTAAAATGAGTGGTATGTGGAATGGAAGTGTGAAAAATAGCTGGTGTGGGTAGGAAAGGAGATTGATCATGGCCAAAGTTCCACTTAGATACAGAGGAGCAAAAGTCAGTGGGTTCATGTTGTGAACAAGAAACATGCCCTATGCAAGAAGACAAAGTACTGACACTCGGGACTGTATGATGAAGCCTCAAATTCTCGGTACCAATAAAAGGATAGACACAAATCGATCTCTGCCTTATGATTTCGCTTGTTTGGTATGTTAAAAACTGCAAAAGAGACATTGTTATAAATCTTTAAAGATCAATCACCAGGGCACAATGAATCTTTCAGACGAGTAAAGGAGATACTCATGTTTTTTATTGTGGTATTGGTTTGGGAGATAAGCACCATGTAAGCACAGGTTTTGGGGGTGGACATAACATCAGGGCTTATTGAGTCCTATACTTAATGTACACTTTAAACTGTATTTTATGACATGAATTTTTATCTCAATGACAAATGATGAAAGGTTTCATTAAGACAAAATTAATAAAAGTTGCTATGCGTTCAAATAAACCCAAAAGACCGTTCAACAAAAGCAACATGAAGCAATTTGCTTGGGTATCCTTTGTTTCTTGAACTTAAAAAAAAATTACCTATTAGCAGATTGATGATATTTGTTAACTAAAAATTTTCATTCTTGAAATTTTCAAATTTATAAGAGCTGAAAGATTACTGCTGTAAATATCTTTAAATGTCTTGAACATATTTATCTAGTTTCTGATAATTTTATACGTTTATACAATATATCTTGATCATATCTGTCCCAATTCCCCCTTCCCACTCCCTCCAGACATCCCCTAACACAGCCCTTCCCCACCTTCCTGTTCCTCTCTCTTTCTCCCCCTCTCTCAAAAACACCACCTTGAGTTCTATTAGCACTGACTGCTGAAGGGTTATCTTGTTGGCTTGTTCTTGTGTAGGTCTTGTGCTGGTAGCCATGGCTACAGCAAGTTTATGAGCACATTGGCCGTGTCCATAAACACATTGGCCATGCTGTGTCCATAAACACATTGGCCATGCTGTGTCTGCATGACGGCACATCGGCCATGAAGTGTATGTCCAGAAGACAGAATTTCGCAGGCCTCTCCCTTATCCTCCTGTTCTTACATTGAAGGGTTTACCACTATTTTTAAAAGGCAAAGTTGATAAGCGCTTTGGCTGGTGCCAAGCATATGGCTCACACTGTTAGTCACCATGAGGTCATAGCACACTGTAGCTCTTCTTTGATCACCATCAAGCTGATTGGTGGACGGATGTGAGAGATGAGGATAACTTAGAGAAGAACAGAATGATAACTGAAGTGGCTGCACTGCCAAACCACTAACGGTCTCCATAGATGCGGAAATAAAATTGTGTCAATATATTTCATTAAGATCTAAGGGCGAAAATGAGTAGTCATTTTAAAACATTGAGTTTAAAAAAAAAAAATGCTAATGGTTCTTTTCCATACGAATTCCAGAGCCCCCTGGTTGTTAATGAAGCTTGTGCATAAGAGAGCAACCCCTTGGCCTCACTGTTTTCTTCAGATTCCTGGGTACCACATCTGCTTGTTTCAAAAACCACACTGTAATTTCAGGGAACATGTGTGAACTGCACTTTTGCAGTATGACACGTTGTCCAGAAAGTCCCTGGCCAGAGTCGTCCAGGCAGCAGAGATCCATCAGATGGTGACTGTGGCAGATGGCAGCTTTTGTGGAAATCTAGTGACATATGGTCTGCATTCACGGTGCTAAGGTCTCCTTGTCACCCGTGGCTGGATTGCAGCAAAAGTCCCAGTTCTCCCAGCCTCCGAGTTGTGTTGTCCAGACCAGTCCCTGAAGCATCCTGTTCAACAGGCCACACCCCGTCAGAGATCATGTGCCACACACAAGCTGTGTTGTCTATTACCCATTCTTCCCTTTCTTATAATCTCTCATCTACTGTTTGCAACATGCCTATGCAACGCTCAGGGGTCTATGGTGACGTCTAATTAGTAATGAGATTCCAAGCCAGGCTTGTCTATGAGTGTGCAGGTGATGTGTACCTTAGAGAATCAAGGGAGCCTCCCTGACCCTCTTAAGTCTTCATCAAGTAGCACTGTCCCTTCCTATCTTTGCTCCATGATTTCTTTCTTGTCAGAACCCTGGCCTTAATCTTCTCCACTGCCTTCCTAGTCTCTGCCTTCTGTTCTCCTTACTGAAGTTTTCCACTTGTTCAAGCGATTCACCTCCTCCAGGAAGCTGTTCTCAACCTGGTCCCTTCCTAAAGTTGTGACAATCTGGGTTTTTTCATTAGTCTTTGTCTTGTTAAGCAGATTGTAAGCACTTTAATGCCGTGTGTGTGTGTGTGTGTGTGTGTGTGTGTGTGTGTGTGTGTGTGTATCTGTGTGTATGTATATATATATTACTAGGGTGGCCTTTTAAAGCTTACATATAAAAATTAATCCTTAAATTGGGGTGAATGCCATGAGGAAAAAGTTATAATTAATTTACTTCCAACTTCTTTATAAATTTTCATTTGTGTATTGTGATGTGTGTATATGCCTCCCTCCCCCTCTCTCTTTTTTCTCTCTCTCTTTGTGTGTATGTATGTGTGTGTATGTGTATGTATGTGTGTGCCTGTGTCTGTGTTCCATGTAGTCCTTCCATTATGTGGGTCCCAGGGAGTGAACTCAGGTCTTCAGGCTTGGTAGCAAGCACAGACGAGCCATGGGCTGGAGAATTTGATTTTATGTTCACGTTTCCATGACTCTAAATCTGACCCTGACCACCTGAGTCTGTGTGGGAGTGATTCTCTTGGGTTCAGTGGGCTTCCTGAGTGGTGCTGGCAGATCTCAGGAGCTCTAGGGTAGTGCTATTGTCCCTGAACTACTTCTGGTCCACCATGAGAGAGGAGACAATCTTTCTCCTTCAACGAGAGCATGGTATCATAAATATAGTTTAGCTACTCTGTCTCAGAACACTGCAGGGAATGCCAAGTGCATAATCTGAACAAGTATTTACTTCTCTAATGAAATCAATCAAAGGCTCCTATTGTCCTAATTATACTACTGAGAAAAGACATTTTTTGGTCAGCTGGACACATGCTGTATTTTCTTGGAATACCACGGACTGTGTTAATGGGTGTGTGCTGTTAAGACAGTAGGGCGCTCAGCCCAAGAGAGCACTTGCCCACACAACCTCAGGTTTCAACTCCTTTGCACCAAGGGGCATGCCATGTGCTCACCCTTCCCTCTCAGGCCATTTAAAAACTAGTGTCTGCACTTCAGTTCCACTGCCTGTGAGTGAAGAGGCGTAGTGTGGCCCTCCGAGCATCCTGGTGTGTTCCAGGGTGAGCGGTATCTTTCGTGGGCTCTCCAGGATTCATTCTCACCTCCTTTGCTGAGCGCTCTATCGTTAAAGTGTCATTGAGAACTGACACCACTTAACTTTAGCAGCCTTCCCTTCTCCTTCCCTGCGAGAACAGCAGCTCTAAATGGAGTGGGGCGCACATGACAGAGAGAGGGATATTTTTACACCTCACTCAGCATTCCATCTAACAAAGCAGCCTCCGGGGAATAGAGGACGACCCGTCACTAAACCAAACCCTCCTCTGATGCAAGCAAATGGACATGTAGTCTTCAGAATTGCAGCGTCTACCCTGAGGAGCCTGTCATAAGTATACTGGCGGGGATATTCTCCAGACTCTGGTGTTTTCTCACCTCTCAAAATACCGTTGGTTTTTTATTTCGGGTGTGGTCAAATTAGAAAAGAAAAAAGAAAGAGAGAGAGAGAAAGTGGCTTTAGAGATCAGTTGTCCCCTGCAGGCCAGAGTGGAGCCTTTTTACCTCTTTGCAAATTACAGAGCTCTGGAGATTTTCCCCCTATTAATTGCATAATTGCTTTTCCTGCCAAAGTAATTTGAACCCTTGGGGGTTAAGAAAATCACTTACTGTGAAATAGTGGCAATTTTTAACCCATTCAGCTGGCGTTTCTTCGCCTAATTAAATGTAGAAGGGACTTTCATGCTGCCCGGGGTGTGTGGGTTTCTGTGCTGATCAAATCTCTGCACTGGGACAGGAGGGCATCTGAACCCTGATGGAGTCATTACTCTCAGCTCTGCACAGCCTAGCTGTCTGCATTGCTGTTTTGTGCAGGAGAAAACTTTATTTAAGCATTGGCTGCTCTGTAATATTTGTGTCTATCTGTGAGTTAAAAAGAAATCAAAACTGAAGACATCATTGGTTTTGGAAAATGTTTGGCTGCTGGGAAAAATATCTCGTTGCGCGCTGCCTTTCGGAGCCGATCAAAGGCTTTTCATAGAAATCCAAGTTATTACCCTAAGGTATGAAAAGTTGGGCCTAGAGGCTTCGTGACTTTTCCAAGGTCACACCTGAAGTCAACTTCTGGATCCCAAGTTATCCCTGCTTTTCTTCCTCTTTGTTTCTTGCTTTAGTACAAGTCACAGTGCTACTATTGTGAACGATTTGTAAGAAGCAATTTCACGCAAAGGCTTATAGTTCTAAATAGTAGATGCTCTTGGAGTTTGCTGTAAGTTATAAAACTGACCTACCACAGATGCCCCTTTCCAGAAGGACACTGTTTTATTGCCTCAAAGAAGTGGGGTCTGACTGGCCACAGACTGGCATGAGAGGAACATCAATGGTAGTGATTTTTCTTTCATATACCATCTAGATACAAGGAGTGCTCTCTATTTAATCTCACAGATTAACTCTTTTAGTCATTTCTATTTCCTTTAGAATTTGTCTTAATTTTATAGTTCCTTTCCCCATACAGCTAATCATCAGATAAACCAGTTGACAAAATTACATAAAGTTCTAAAATTAAGCCAAGCCCTTTGAAAAGCTCACGTGCATTAGCTGAAAAAATTAGGCTATCTTATAATCACAGTCAATATTTGTTTCCTCTTAAAGAATCTTGTCAGAAGGCCTGTGACAGTAGGTTCATGGCAGAACATTTGCCATGAATGCACAAAACCCTGGGCCAGACATCAGGCATAGCTAAAAAAATTTTTTTTTTTAATTATTAAATGGAAAATAAGCTTCCAGTGGGTATGGCGGAGAATGAGGTGGAAGATGCTGGCTTCAGGAACATGAGGCTTTAGGGGTGGAACAGGTGCAGAGGGAGGGGTGGAGGGATGAAGGAATGGATGGATGGAGGGATGAGGGGACAGATGGAGGGATGGAGGACAGATGGAAGGATGGAGGGACAGAGGGACAGAGGCATGGAGGGAGAGAAAGGAGGCTAGGATATCAAGCTGTTTAGACGCACTGGTCAGCTACTCCTTAGTGGAGCATGTGAGGATTGAAAGGACATGTCAGGGTGGACAGGGAAGAGGGATCGAAGCTGGAATCAGATATGATCAGCACCTGCTTTTGTGTGCTCTGAACATCAACACCGATGTGAAAGCCCAGCCATTTTTTTCAAAATCCCAAATATTCCTACATATCTTTCTTTCCTGTTATCTTAAGCCACATTAACAACTACAAATGGCATGTGCAGAGGTGAACTTTTCAACTGACTTTAGGCTGTTTCTATTACAAATAAAACCTCAACACAAACAGTCGTTATTCACCCTGGCAATGTCTTGACCTTCTTTAGGGCACAGAACCATGTCATTAATCCAGGCTGAGTGGCACTGTAAGCCACCGTGCTCTTTTGTGTTCTTGTCACTGACGAGATCTAAAGTCGTTGGGTCCACCTTTTCATCTGTGATTGTCAAGCAAGCAGCACTGCTGTGCCGGGGACAAGCCCCGGCCTTCTTCTGAACGTTCTCTCAAGGTGTCCACTCAAAGCAGGCATGTTTTGGACATAGGTGGAGTCCGGAAGAAGATAGGGAGGGAGGGAGTCCAGCATGTGTCTGGGATGTTGAAGAACTGAGGGGACTTGTGTGTACAGCTGGAAAGAATGCAAGACTGGATTGTGGAAAATCTAATCTGCCAGCTTTGGGAATGAGGCTCTAAGAGGTAAAACATGATCTGGGGTCTCACTCTCCAACTAGAGATGAGGAGACCAGTGGCTGGGTTGCATGGAGGAAGCAGCTCTACTGAGGTACAGTGAGCAGTCAGAATAAGTTTGCAGTAAGAGAGGTGCCAAAGGCCATAGAGTTAAAACCAGTCGGCTTCCTCCTGGATCACTGGGCAAGAGAAGTCACTTGCCTAATTGACTCTTGGGCTGTCGAAAGAAGGATATAGTTTTTAAAAATTAGGAAGCAAGAGTACATTGCCTCCTGCATAATTTATATTTATTTGTAAGAAATCTGAGATGCCTTTGTAAGAGTCAAGTAGTGAAGTTCATAGCCCAAAAGTCTAAAACTAGTCTAAAGAAGAATTTCGCTTCTTCTGCATAGTGGAGTCGGGGAGTTGAGTGGTCATCAAAAGGGAAAGAGTAAAGGGAAGAATTTAGAAAGAGATTCGAATCTTTAGGAAATTGACATTAGAGTGACGGGAACAGCATGGAGAAGCAGACAAGAAACCGAGCCTAGAGCATCAAGGCCTTAAGGAGGGAGGGTTCTAGAGAAGATGGCCAAGATGTTAGGGACTACAAGGGAACTGGGGGATAACTGAGAGAATCAAACCATTTACCTAAACAGAAGTGACAGGTGGAAAAAGACAAACTGGCCTTCCAAAGTTGAGTTAGATAAGTACCAGCAACCCACAAACTAAATTAGAATTAAAGACAGGAGGTTTATTTTAACTAGGTTCCGAATGATGACTGAGAGAGACAGGTGATGATGGCCTTCTTGATGGTGAGTCACAGGCAGTACGAGGCACCACTGCACAGAGAGAGAGAGAGAGAGAGAGAGAGAGAGAGAGAGAGAGAGAGAGACAGAGACAGAGACAGAGACACAGAGAGAGAGACAGAGACAGACAGATATCGAGAGACAGGGAAAGAGAAACAGAGAGAGAGAGACAGAGATAGAGATACAGAGACATACAGAGAGAAACAGAGAGAGAGAAAGACAGAGAGAGGGAGATGGAGAGACAGAAACAGAGACAAAAATAGACAGAGACACAGAGGCAGACATACAGACACACACACACACACACAGAGAGAGAGAGAGAGAGAGAGAGAGAGAGAATGAGCCCATGCTTAGGTGCCAGCGTCTCTTTTTATAAAGCTACTGGCATCTGGGTGTGAGGGTCCCCACCATAGTGACCCTGTCTAGACCCACTCACCTTCACAAATGGTGCTTCCTCCACACTGGAGTGGATCAGATTTCCACTTTCTTAGTATCCTACAGTGCAGCTTACACTCCAACATGCATCACAGAGAGACAAACTTTGTGGGAACCAAGACACTCAGAAATCTTGAAGGAGCCTGGCTGAGATGGAAAGGGGAAAACAGGGCATGAGGGGTGTAGGAGAGAGAATTAGCCTATCTCATCATGACATTAGTGATCAAATTATGAGGGAGATGACGGAGCAACGGTTAGGAATGGGCAGCTGTGGCTGTGTGGAGACAGGCCTGGTGGGCGAGGGTGGCCATGACAGGTGAGAGTGCCAGTCTCTTGGGAACTTGCAGGAAGGAGAGAAGGATGTCTATGATGAAGGGGAAGCTGAAAGAGATGGTGGGCTGCCCTGAATGAGAAGTCGAATAGCCCCATGTAGAACAACACTGGATCTATAGCTCTTACCCGGCACAAAACCTACTCAAATGGAGCAAAGACACTTTAATTTAAGACCCAAGACTTTGATACTGTTATGGGAAAATGGAAAATGTTACAAGATTTAGGCATGAGTAAAGACCTTCTGAAAAGGATTCCAGGAAACAGTCTCAAGGGGTCACAAATAGGGTCGCATGAAGTTAAAGCTTAACACAGAAAATGACAATCACCAGAGGGGGGGGATCAACCTTCAGGGTGGAAAAATTCTTTCCCACCTTATATCAGACATGGGGTTAGAATTTAGAATACATAAAGAGCTATGAAAACTGAACACGGGGGCCTGGAGAGACAGGTCAGTGGTTAGAGCACTGATGTTCTTCCAAAAGACCAGGACTCAATTTCTGGCTCTCAACTATCTGTAATTTCTGTTCCTGGGAAAAGATATCGTCCTCTGGCATCCCTGGGTCCTAGGCACATAACAACATGCATAGATACATAAAATTAAAAATAAAAAATTAAACACCAAGAGCCAAATCATCCAGCCACGGAATGGGCTAAGGCACCGATCAGGCGACTCCCAACAGAACAAATCTAAAGACAAGTAACTTACAAATGTCCAACATCTTAGCCTCCGGAGAATGTAAATTAAATCCACTTGAAATGACATCTCGACCAAGTTAGAAGGATCAGCATGAGGGGAAAAAAAAAAAAGACAACAAATATTGTCAAAAGAGGAACATTTATTGTGTGGGTTTGGAGTGGAATCTGAAGCCACTCCAGAAATCAGTATCAAGGGTCCTCAAAAAGCTAAAAATAGAAATACTGCATGCTCCAGACATACGACTCCTGAGTGCACACCAGGACGCTCTGTCAGTGTGAGAAGAGACACTTCTTCATCCATGTTTGCTGTCACACAATTCACAACAGCCAGAAAGTGGGACTAATTTAGATGTCTACCAACAATCGAATAAAGAGCGTGTGGTTCATATACATCATGGAATTTTATTCAGCTGTAAAGAAGATGATATGACATTTTCTGGGAAAAAATGGATAGAACTAGAAATTGAAGTGTTAAGTACAATAAGTCAGATTCAGAAAGACAAATGATGCTTAGACTTAAAAGTGTGTGTGTGTACGTGTGTATGTGTATACATGTGTGTACATATGTGTACGTGTGTGTATGTGTGCATGTATGTGTATATATGTGTATGTGTGTGTATTTGTGTGTATGGGTGCATATGTGTGTATGTGTATATGTATGTGTGTGTGCATGTGTGTGTATGTGCATGTGTGTGTATGTGTGTATGTGTGTGTATGTGTATATGTCTCTGTGTGTGAATTTGTTTATACAGGTGTGTATGTGTCTATATATGTGTGTATGTTTATGTGTGTGTATGTATGGGTACATGTGTGTGTATGTGTGTGTATGTGTATACATATATGTATGTTTGTGCATGTGTGTATGGGTGTATGTGTGTGTATATATGTTTATGAGTGTATATGTGTGTATATGTGTATATGTATGTATGTGTGAATGTATGTGTGTAGGTGTCTGTATATGTGTGTATGTATGTGTTTATATGTGTATATATGTGTGTATGTTCATGTGTGTCTATGTATGGGTACATGTGTGTGTATATATATATATATATATATATATATATATATATATATATATGTATGTTTGTGCATGTGTGTATGGGTGTATGTGTGTGTATGTATGTATATGTGTGTATATGTGTATATGTGTGTATGTGTGAATGTATGTGTGTATGTCTGTGGGGGGGTGGGTGTAGGTGTGTGTATGGTATAGAAAACAGACTATGAGAAGAAAGGAAGAAATCTTAACAAAGGGGGCAGTGGGCAAGAGGGTACTGGAACATTAACACCATGAGAACTGAGTGGGTGGGGACATGTGGAAATAGGAAGGGACCAGTGAGAGAGATAGTTGGGGACAGGGGAGAGGGACAGGTTCAAGCACAGTATATATGAAAATGTCACAATAATGCTCACAGTGTACCCTACTGTGAGCCCCATACCAAAGAGAGAGCTTGTCTCAAAAAGCAGGTGACACCACATCTGAGGAACGAGAACTAGGCTATCTTCTGGCTTCTACGTACATGTGTACCTGCACACGCAGAAGCACACTACAGCAGGAGAGGAAGCTATATTCTCAGGAACATGTGTGCCACGTTGTAATTCCTTTCAGAAGTTGTTGGAAAGTAGAAATGTTTTCTCACTTTTGTTTTAGAAAGATTTTAACATCTGTCTCCCAAACGGTCTCATCCCTCCAAAGCCAGTGTAGCTGCCGCAAATGTATGGGCAAGGAAAGTGTATCTGCCCTGCAGCGAAGGGAGGACCAGTCCTTCTTCAAGGCTTCTCAAGCACTGAGGACAAAACAGATTTGTCAGTTTGTTTTTGTTCCCAACATGCTGTGAACAGATACTTTGTAAAAATGGAACAGAAGATGAACCACTGGGAGATGAATTCTGAAACCCAAATACATACAAATGTAAGTTCAAGTGTTCGTATGGCCAGATTCCACAGACATAAAATTACACTGTCAAGTTGCTGCGGTGAACAAACACCCTCAATGGCTGTATCTTGGCATTTTATCTGAGGCCAGCTGCAGTGCATGGGCTGTGCCTTAAGTATCCACAAGAAGCTATTTTCCTTCTTCTCGGACACATAAATAGTCTTTTACCATCTCCACAAAAGTCTCTGCGTATCTGGAATCCCAGGGCAGCTACATTTTCAGGGGTCCATGTAAAACGGCAGCATAGACTTTCAGGGAGCTAAAGAGATGATAGTTTGGTCGCTGAAAGGGCTTGCTGCTCTTACAAAAGATCTGGATATCTTACAAAAGCACCTACACTGAGTGTCTCACTCTCTGTAACTCTAAATTTGACACCCTCTTATGTCCTCTCAGGGCACTTGCATATACACATACATAAATTAATGTATATATTCAGATCTATATATCTATATATGTATTCAGATATATATATCTGAATATATTCTAAATATACATTTATATAAACCTTTTAAAACCAAAAAATGTAGAGCCCAGTTTTCAGAAAACAGGGAAAACACATGGCATGGATGGTTCAGACAGCTCCTTCCCTTTTGGTACAGTCTCTCGGCTTGGCCTGATGTTATTTGTTATTAAAAGTCATTACAAGTAAAAGTAATTTTAAGTAGTGAATTCCTGACATCAGGGTCTCCATTCATCCCGGTATCACACAACACCAGTTTTAAATTCTAACAGAAGAATAGATCCCCTTGCGTGAAGAACTACAGAATTGTGCATTTCATGTCCCTTGCTGTAAACAGGTTGGGACAGGGCTCAGTGATAGAGTACTTGGACAGCGTGTGTGAGACCATGAGTTAAATTTCTAGGGACAGAGACAGAGAAAGAGACAGAAACACACAGAGGTATTCATTTATACCATAGAACAGTTATAAACCATAATAAGCCTTACTGGAGCACCTATAAACCCCACTTTCTGAAGATATGCTATCACCCTGCACCCGACATTTCTTTTAGGATAATGTGAAATTGCACAGTGCTTCTTAGGGAGATAGTGTAAGGTAGGTGGGACAGTCACTGTGCTTGGCATAGGACACTGCTGACCTTCACATGGCACCTCTTAAAGGGGAAGGTGCAACCATGGCATTGCCAATTATCTGCAGGTTATCAGACTAACACACTGAGATAGCTCCCAAACAGGGTTAGTCCTTTAGCCAATACCTCCCCTTGATTCTCTTCCAGGGCTTTTGCTCATGTGAAGGAGACTGTAAGTACACTACACTCATGGCCGACTTTACTGGAAAGTCCATACACCAGGTCCTCGGTTCTCATCTATTGCTTCTGTATAAATATAGCACAGCGCCTTCACTAGTAACCTACAACTATTTCACCTAAATAACCGGTGCCCTCCAAAGTTTTCACCTCTGGAGAACACATGTACGTTCCAGTCATGCAGTCTTACTCAAAAATCATTTTATAACTCCCTTTGGGTGTGACTGCCCTGTTCAGTAAGGATGACTAGAAAAAACTAGTTGTTATTTTTTTTTTAAGATAGACTTCCCTATTTGAAGTGTCCACACGTCATGTGAGCACAATTGGATAGATAACTTAGTTTTGGGTTACAGAATGTCAGCCATAGTCTAAAGAAAATTGGACTAAGGAATCAATGTCACTGATGTCACCTCCCCCCGGGGGGGTGGGTAGTTGTTCTATGTCTGTAAAGGCAGGAAGAAGATAGTAAAAAGTTCCATGTCAGCCTGGTCTACACAGTGAGCTCTGGGATGGCCGGGGGTTCCAAAGTGAGCTGTTGTCTCAAGAACCTGGATGTACATAAGCAAATTTTTCTAAAAATGTCACTGATCCTAAGTCACTGTAGCCAGAGTTCTCACAAGAGCGTCCGAGCGCCAAGAGTTGTTGATGCAAGGGGATTAGAACTGGATTCCAGGAGCCAGGGAACTGGTTTCCAGTCCACATGGCTTCCTGCAGCAAATGGGGAACCTCACCTGCCTAGATTGCCTAGGAATCATGCTCCAGACTCCTGGCACAGGTTCCTGCACCTAGTGCACCTTCAACTTCCAGGAAGTTTGCTCTAGCCACAGCCTCCTGCAGCAGATAGACCCCAGTTAGGACTGCCTTTGCTGCTCAGGACTCCCCGTACCAGCTCCACAGGAGAGAGTGGACATCTCAACCAGGCTGCAACTGAGTTCTGTCCTGAGTATTGTAAATACCTCCATCCAAATAAGAAAGTCAAAGTGAACAAAGGAGGAGAAAGAATGATTCAACGCTTCTCTGTGCTTGGACCATCATTCCTGAGTCACCCTGTTGCTGCGTGAGTTCTCTGGAATTATCACAGACCCTTAATTAAAAGTGCCCGCATTTTAAAGATTTGCTTGCATTAATCACTTTTTTCTCTTCCCTGTGGTAAAACATCCAGAAGGAACAATCGAAGGGAGGGAAGACTTATTCTGGCTCATGGTTTGAGGGGATACAATCCATCTTGGTAGGGAAGGCCTAGTAGTAGGTGGTTTTCTGGGGACACGAGCCTTTGGCGGTTTATGAAACCATGCCAATCCGGAGGCAGAGAGATGCGGCAGGAAGAGAATCACTTTTAAATAAATGAAAAACCAAAACTACAACAGCAACAAAGAGAAACAAAAATTCAAGTGTGAAAAGAACATAATAGAAGACAGAGAAGCCTGGTGTCTAAAGGATGTCGGAGTTTGGATCTGCTTCTGCTGGGACCAGCTGCCTCTGTCTGCGCTGAATTGGGGTGGGGGTGGTGAGGCTTTTTCCTTTTAATGTTAGAGAGCATAGCAGTTTATAAAGGCAATGGCGTCAAACCTCTCAAAGCCCTCCCCCCACCCCGTGTCTTCCTCCAGATATGCCCCAACTTCCAACAGTTTTACAACTCCCAAAAACAGGACCAAGAAGAGTTCAATATGCCTTCAAGGGATGTTCCACATTCAAACCATAACATTACTGAAGACTGCTTACTAAATTCTACTAATCTGACAATTCATTGCTTATTTAAAGTTTTACCCACATCTGCCAATGCACATCATATAAATAAATGCAACTTTCAAAGAATTAAAAAAAATTATTCAAACCGAAATGATACAGATAATTGGTAACTTCTGGAGGAGGGACAGTTCCCATTAATGATGTGGCCATTGGTCAGTCAATTGCTCTTCACTGGACAGCCCCAAACCCAAAGCATATGCACAGTACCAATTGGGCTTAATGGGATTTAAAAATAATAAATTGTGGAGTTTAGTTGGTGGGGTAGGAAGGTGGGGGTAGGTCTGGGACGAGTTGGTAATGAATATGATCAAAGTACATCGTATGAAATTCTCAAAGAATTGACAAAGCATTCACGTTTTAAAATGTACTTATGTCTGGTATTGACTTCATTTTGTCTAAATTTTCACAAACTAGGTATTATTTACTTAAAATGTTAAATAAGTATCATTTTGCTTAAAGTTTCTCAGCATTTTCTCATTTGACTCAGCTTTTCTTATAAGGGTCAGAGTAAGTTTGATTCAAGCAGCTGGGTGGTCAATCATTTAGAAATCTGGCAGCATCCTCAGTTCAGAAATGGATGTTTGGTTCCAAGTGGGGGAAAAATATTCCACTACGTTTAAATGCAGACACTCTGGATATGGCTTTATTGGGTATTTCTTCTCTGGGGGGCATAGTTTGAAGGTCTAAGTTCTGAAAACAAATTCTTACATCTCGATAATGTCTGTGCAGATTGACTTCAGTACTCCACCTGACATAGCCTGGTGGGGAAATATTAGAATCTGTAGAATAAGACAGGTTCCAGCTCTGCCTTGTACCAAAGCTGATGTGACTTAAGGAGAATACTTCCTCTCCACAGAAACCAATGTTATTGTACAGCTGGGCCACGTTCGCCTCTTCTGCAACATTCCAACGTCAGTGGTGTGGTCTATTTCTGAAGAAAACCACAATTTCTGCCTGTCTTTTGGAAGCTTTTACCATCTCCCTCTCTGTTGAGGAATCCTGTGACTTAGTGTAAATCAGGCATGCTTTGGAATTCATTTTTTTTTTTTTTAACATTTTCTGCCTCTCTTTAGCTAATATTTTTGGACGTTTGAGCCAGAATGTCAAAACTCCTTCTGCTCCATTCTCAACTCCTTGTTTTAAATCCTTTATCAAGCTGTACATGGCAGCAGTTATATATCCCCCAGACCTTTATCCAAAAAGCGACACAGCAGCTACACAGCATGCCAAGTTTCTCCACGTGCTCTTAAAAATCAGTATGTGCTTTTGTGTTTGGAATGAGATCTGACAAACATATACATAAACATGTTTGAAACCCTCTTGTCTCCTTTAGACCTTCCTTTAAAATACATCAGAAGTGGCCCTTGGTGGGGACACCGGGAGGGTGGCGGGGTGGTGGTGGTGGGGGGAGACTCGGGAGAAAATTGAACTTTCGGAGATCAGTACTTAACATAAAAATTTCATCACAATCTTTATCATCTTGCCGTGGTTGCAGAAAAGGGGCTAGGCTCCCTCCACCTCTAACTTCCCGAAGTCGCCTGTTTTACCTTCAAATCTGATGAAGTGTCAAAGTCATTTACCAGTAATGAGCTCTGCTGCAAATTTTATTTTGCTTGGAATTTAATTAATGGGCCAAAGACTTTCCATTGTGATTTGAGCAAATGAATAATAAATCAAGAAAGGAGAATTGTCAGGGAAGGAACATCTGTTTCTTACAAGCGTTACAACATGACTACAGCTAGGCTGGGCATTACCGGCACAAAGACAGTAGGAGTCCGCTCTGGAGTAGCTTCCTTCATTTATTGCTCCACTGAAGGTGAACACAGAGGACTCTAATGGGCCTCTGGTGTTAATAAAAGCTCTGCGCTCCTCCGGCTTGGCGGGAGCCTCTTCCTTGAGGGTACCACTGTCCTTAGTCCATGGTTTGTTGAGCCACGTCAGGATTCTGCAGTGTCAGGACTTTATTGGATGATTAATAAGGGAAAGACAAATTCATAAGCAGAAACAATATGAAATTACCATCATATTAGTGTTTGCTGCCGTGCTTTCTACTGGGGAGGGGGTGTAATGAGATTGTGATTGAAGTTAAGTACTTTGACTTGCACTGTCAAAAAGGAGACAAAAAAAAAAAAAAATAAAAGGTCACCCGACCTGTTGGGTTTTTATTTGGTTAACCAGGAACAACCTATCCAGAATAGTGACTTTTGTGGTCGTACCAGGGATGATAGATGAGAGGGAGGGAGGGAGAGAGAGAGAGAGAGAGAGAGAGAGAGAGAGAGAGAGAGAGAGAGAAACACAGAGAGAAACACAGAAAGAAAAACAGAGAGAAACACACAGAGAGAAACAGAGAGAAACAGAGAGAGACAGAGAGATGGCGACAGAGAGAGAAAGGCAGAAACAGAGAGAGACAGAGAGAAAAGGACAGAGACAGAGAGACAGGCAGAGGCAGAGACAGACAGTGACAGAAAGAGACAAAGACAGAGAGAGACATAGCGACAGAGTGTAAAAGACAGAGAGACAGGGGAATTAGATCTACCAAGGTCTGCATTGGAAGGAGGAAAGGAACCACTTTTCCCTTCCACTTTTCCTACTGTTGATCACTGAAATGCACTTTTCTCCTCCACATGGAGGAGGTCTAAGTGTCTGAGAGGTAGGAATAAATCGCCTAATGAAAATGTGCACTGCTTGGCTCACCAAGACTCTTGTGTGATATTGATAATGTATGCAAAACGGTAATAGGCACTTATGTCACACAGGAATAACTCCAGGTCCCACATGTTACCCTTTAAAAAAAAACCTTTTCTCGAAGGCTGGTAAGATTTGATAAGAAGGATTTCTAGATTTATGATTTTTTAATTTGTAGCTGAAACAACCCTCCCAGGAATGTTTCCCTGATGAACTGGGTATTTCTCCCCCAAACAATTCATTCCGGCATCCTGCACCACGTGTGCGGTCTGATACGGCATTTTGCGTGCAATTTCTGCTTCAAATAGGTCTGTGGAGTGAAAGTAGGAGCTGGGAACATTGGCGGAGGGATGGCAGAGATGGAGACAGAGAAGCCGTCATTTTGGAGAGGATCTTATAGGTACAGTCAACGTGACACTCTGAGGCTTTTCACATTTCTCAGTGCTTAACAATCAAGAAAGTGAATTTTATCACTTAGTCCTGAACTGAAATTGCCATGAATGCTTTTCCAAATTCACTCACTTTAAACATGAAAAAAATAAACAAATTCTACATTTACTTCAAGACATATTTGTCAGGTAACATATATGACTTTTCATTGGAATTGAGTTTCAGAACAATGACAATTTCTATATACATCAAATGACAAGCATTCTATATTTTAATTGCTAAATCTGGACATATTCACCAGATACTGTTTTGTATTAGGAACATTCAAATTTCAAGCAATCAACATGAGATATTCTGTCCACAGTAACAACATGCATCTACAAAGGGAAGAGGGCAGGAAAATGAGATCCTCTCGCTGCTAAGGTGCACATGGAGCAAAGTTTGAGTGTGCTACAATAAGACTTGTTGTGTAAGGTGGATGATATCTTATCAAGTGGATGCAGACTGGTGTTCTGAAAGTTAAAGGCATCCACCAACAGCTTATGTCCCTGAAAAGAAGGCTCGTTGTTTTCGATTGAATTTTAAAAGTAATTATTGATCTTGAATGATTTTTACATACATTTAAAGTAGTCAAATGTCTACTTGTAGAGTCTACTTTAGAAATAGAAGTGGAAGATCATATACTAAGAAACAAATGCGCTGTGTATGCCTACATGTATGTCAGTCTTATGCCTACATGTATGTCAGTCTTATGCCTACATGTATGTCAGTCTTATGCCTACATGTATGTCGGTCTTGTTCAACTTTCCCTCACGACTTGGCATCCATCAGCGTCTTTATCTCCATGAGTCCATTTATCAGCAAAGACACTGACAGTGGCTCTGCTTGCTCTTTCTTCTAGGCTGTCTCAATACCAAGCCATTAAATCTACGCTAAGCCAACACTAAAATTGTTATCTCCAGTCACAATGACCATTCATACTCTATCTGGATGCTATCATTTTTTAAAAAGAAATAGTTCATGTGAATATTTGCGTTTCTAACAACAGCATGAATATTGACAGAGTTGTTTTAGAATGATGCTCAAGACATTGATTATAGTGGCTGACTATACACACATTTGCGGCATGCCCTCCAGAGTAATCTCTATTTCATGACTTTAATTTTCCTTAACTCATTTCTTTCTGTGAACAATCTTAGGTGAAGTCATTTGGGGACACTCTTCTTCCTTCCTTCCTTCCTTCCTTCCTTCCTTCCTTCCTTCCTTCCTCTCTCCCCCTTCCTCCCTCCCTCCCTCCCTCCCTCACTCCCTCCCTCCCTCCCTCCCTCCCTCCCTCATTTCTTTCTTTCTTTCTTTCTTCCTCCCATATATTGTAACTTTTCAAAATGAAGTAGTTGAGCAGATATCCCTTAGGCACGAGAGAGCTCACGGGGTTTCAGATTTAAGGACTATGCACCTATCTATCCTGAGAGCTTGCAGGTAGGTTTTAGGACTGGAAGGGATCCAGGTCCCAGCAGGAGACAAATGTCCTTTCAAGTACCATGAATGTGTCTCTAACCATTTTTCTTCTGAGTCACAGGAAACAGGAAAGACCTCCTCACTAGACATATATACAGTGACACCTCAGAAATTGGGAACCCACCCAGGCATGGTCAAGAACAAAACAATTAATCAAGGCACAGGGAACAGAATTGTAAGTGTATTATACTTCTGTGATTCCATCTTTCTTAATTGTGCAGGTAAATTATACGTTAAAGTGGAGGTAAGAGTTCTTGTATTTTATGTTTGAACACTCTGTATTAATTAAATGGCCAAGCTCATCTGGTATATTAGTCACCTAATTCTGGACATTAATCTTTGGCTTAATATAGTTAAATTGTGTGTGTCTGCATGTAGTGATCATTTAGATACAGGTATGTTACACACACACACACACATACACACACACATACACACACATACAAAGAGGACAGTCACTGTTGCACAATAAGAGGAAACCAACTCTCAAACTTAGCTTTTGTTTTTAAACATATGTATTCATAAGGCTGAAATCCATATATCAGACTGGTTCCTAAAAGAAATTCAAGAGTGTTTTAAAATTCCCAGTAAGTTGACAGTTCTCAGGGCTATAAAACATCAGATTGTAGAGCCAGGTGAGTTCTTTTTGGAAAGAAGTAACACACGTGTGTTGAATAATTTAACTGATACATTTAAGAAAAGTGGGAGAGGAGAAACTGATCTTTTTTTTAAATAGACCAGTCTCTCCCCTAAAGGCCTGTGTAGGGGTGACCTGAGGGAGGTGACTGTGCCTCAGTGTCCTGCCACCACTTTCAGAGCTGTCCAGTTCTGTGTCAACCTTCACTTACTTTCTGTTTCCATTTTTTTCTCTTGTGAGTATAGCCTTAAAAATCAATCTAGAATGTTCACATTTGGAAATGAAGGTTTAAATGCTGCAGTTGATGATGTCATTTTCAGAGCGACACTGCTGTATCCCCTCACACATAAAATGCCTCATTCCTACTCTACCTTCACCACATGATGGTCCCTGAGGGGCACATCTCACAGCCACCCGAAGAACTTTTTTCATTGCTGTACCTTAATTCTGAGCTGAACAGCCCTCCTCCAAACCCCCTCCCCAAGAATTTCTCTAACTGATGGGGTATGCTGTAACCTTCTAGGGTGTTGAGGTAGAAAAGACTTTGAAACCAGCCAATCAAATGAAAAGTCAAATATTTGGCCAATTGATAATTACTCTCCAGTCTGTTGCCACTCATGCCATGTGATCAAACATCCAAATTAACAGATGATCAGATAATCAATTATTGTCCATCACTATTTGCCATCATGTAGATGTGGCTTTCGACCCAGTAAAATTTCCAGACATTTTTCTACAGACTTCTAGAAAAGCTAAGAGGTTGCATTTTATATTTTATTTTATTTTGGCATTTAATGCTTAATGGGTAGTGAAATTTTTTTCTGTTATGATATTTTTATGGACATCCAATCACTTCTGTAAGGCTCATCTTTACTGGGCATCACAGACTGACAGGAGATCCAGGAAGATGGTTATAAGCTGTAGACTACTAAGAATTGTTTTTCCAACCAGCCTGGTGAATGTCTTAGACCAGAACACCTCTGAGGGGCTACATATTGGAGAATTTAGCCTGCCTGTGATCCTTTGGCTAATGACCAAAGACTGAACACTATAAACATAAAAAAAAAAAAAAAAAAAAAAAAAAAAAAAAAAAAAAAAAAAAAAAAAAAAAAAACTGGCGTAGGAATGGAGAAGGGCAGATAGGGATGCATGTGTAAATGGTTTATGAAGTTAGTCAAGTTCTCAAAAACATCAAGAATTGCTGTATTCCATCCACCAAACACCCATGTCACCTTCATCAAAGAATCCATGTTTGGTCCACCTTTGTCTGTAGTGGTATTGGTTGCTGCTCAGGCCTCCCCTCCTAATGTTCTTCTCATTTCAGGTCTAATTTATCCAACTGAGAGAGCTTTGTTTTCAATAAATTCATCTTGTCCTTAACCAGCTAACCCCGCACTGGTTAATATCACTGCTTCCTGGTGGTTTCCTTCACAATAATTTAAATATATTCCACTGTAGGCCAGACGTGGAGACATGCCTGTAAGCTGTCACTTGGCAGATAGACATTCGAGAACCTGGAGTTCAAGGTCATCGTCACTTATTCAAGGTCATGCTCACTTACAGGGAGAGCTGTAGGGCAGGCAGCCAGTGCTATGGGAGCCCCCATCTCAAAACTAAACCCATAAAGTACAAAATAATAATCTTCCATTTCAAACATCCCCTTCTATTTCTTTTACTTAAAAGCCATTCATATCAGATGCATTTCTGAATTTAAATTATTTTTATTTAAAGACATACAGTACATATATAATATTTCCAAGAATTGAGTCAGCATTGTATAGTTAAGCACATTGAAATTTCAAGTTTTCCACCTAAATAGATGGGTGGATAATGGATCAATGCATGGAGAAAGAAAGAAAGAAAGAAAGAAAGAAAGAAAGAAAGAAAGAATTATATACCAATGTATTGGATTTTCACTGCTAAAGAAACATAAAATAATTCTGTTTTCAGGCCTTAATAGCTAATAATAGGTCTTGGGGTACACAAGTGCACAAGCACACACACACACACACACATGTATATATGTACATATGTATACATATATGTATATATACATATATGTATATATATAAATAAATTCATATATGTATATGTGTGTGCATATATATACCCTTTTTTATTTTATCATGGCTTCTAGCTGTGCTAACTTCATCAGAGTTAGGATGGGGTATATTTTACTTATCATTATGCTCCTAGGACCTGATCCCATAGCTGGCCATAACAGATACTCAACATATAGTTATTAAATGAAACTACATTTCTTTATCTTAATGAGTCTTGGCTGTACAGTATGCTCCTGTGAAACAGTGTGCCTGTAATTAAGTGGCTCTGTGGTAGTTCTGCAGAAGTCTTATGTCTATTTCTATTTTGTTGTTTGGCCACAGAATGCATACTATCATACATGCAGCAGTATAAACCAGTTTATTTACATCTTCACAGCCTGTGTTTTGACTACCCTTATCTTTCCTGCCCAAACACTGAAATCACATTCAGAAGGAGGGAATTCAGGTGGGCTGTGCTCCTGGCCTCATTAAAGAAAGGCAGTGTGCCATTGTTTTAACATTATGTTTTAATCAGTGGTCCTCAAATAACAGAAAAGGTATGATGTATAACGCTGGTTTGTAATTCTGTGTTTGGAAATTCAGAAACACATTTCTCATTGAGGGAAGAGAGAATGGGAGATAAACTGGGGGAGAGAGAAAGAAGTGAAAGTAAAACTGTAGAAAGATCAAATTTTCTGTAATTTCCAAACGTTCTAAAAGGGAGGGGGGGTCATTTACAACAAAATTCAAATAAATAATTAAGAGTAAATCTAACCCAAAAGCATCATCATTGTAAACCAGAAAGTGTTAAAAACTTAATGAACTAAAACATTCCCAGGGTCTGAAATGGTGGCTCTGCAGTTAAGAGCACTGACTGCTCTTCCAGAAGTCCTGAGTTCAATCCCCAGCAACCACATGATGGCTCACAACCGTCTGTAATGGGATCCAGTGTCCTCTTTTGGTGTGTCTGAAGAGAGCAACTGTGTACTCACATACATTAAAAAAAATCAAAGGGGGGGGGGTGAAGAGTGAGAGAGAAAACAAGCAGAATTCCTAAAGAAAAAAATTTCCAAATGAGTTTAAAAGTGTCCAGTTCATGGACCGAACAGTTGACGGTGAGCATATGATGCTCTCTGAATTGACTTGCAAGATCAATACAATTCCTATCAAAATTCCAAGTGCTTTTATTACAGACATGCACAGGCTAATTCAGAAATTTATACAGCACTGCAGTGGTCCCAGAACAGCTAAACCTTCGAGGCTTCATTTATCCTCATTTCAAAGCTTCCTTCAAACAGTGGCAAGGTACTGGTGTAGAGACAGACGCACAGATCAACAGAATGGACTGAAATACACTAATACATACACACTTCTGTGGCCAAGCCAGTTTTGATGAGGATTGCCAGGGAGACGTGTGGTCTTTCATTAACTGATGCTGAAAGAACTGGATACCTGCCTATGGCAGAGTGGACCTCAACCCCTATTCATATGCCAGCCCAGATATTTCTCCCTGAAGAAGTGAAAAACCCAAAAGTAAGAGTTAAAGCTGGGAAAGTCAGAAGAAAAACATACCTCAGCAATCTTTGTTTCTTAGATTTAGAACCAAGAATACAAATAGCCAGAAAAAAATACACAAGAATTTGATTGTATTGATATTAAAAATGTACATCAAGAAGCAATAGAATATAAGTAGCCAGAAAAAAATATACAAGAATTTGATTGTATTGATATTAAAATGTACATAAAAAAGCACATGCATATGCACACACCCACAGGAACATGTACATCTATCAGTACATGCAAAGCAATAAGAGGTCACACATGTGCACATACACCCACAAAACAATCTCACCGTATATATTTGCATACACCCACAAAAATACACACCAACACACATACACACACAAAGCAGTATCAGCATATAGTGTGCATACATCCTTACAAGTTCACACTAATACCAGAGCAATATCAAGAAAGTTCAACTTCCGTAGAGCAAGAGGACCATTCATGAACCACACATCCATTAGTCTCTGAGCTCTGTCTCTCGCACTGACTGAGTTTTCTCTTTAGGACCCACATGGGAGAAGGAGAGATCAGACCCCACATGTCCTTTGACCTCAGGTGTGCCATATCATTCATTGGCTATACCTCCACCACTTTACACAAATAATTGATTTTTTTAAAGACTGTTTGAATGTTACATGTTTTCTATAATCTGTATTTTTCCCTCTTATTTTGAGCGGTTTTGTTCACCTAGTTTGTAAAAGCAAAAGCTGCTGTTCTTTCCTGTTTATCTCTATATTTACTCTTCCACTAGAACTATAGGAAATGCAAGGGTTGAATGGTAGTCAATTTTTGTAGCATAGACAAGTTCATTGTATCCAAAAGGGACACAAGGTAGAACAAAAAGAATTATTCACAGCTAAAATAGGAAAAGTTAAGCTTAATCTAGAATTAAAAGAGATTTCTAAAATCCAGAGACATTTGAGTGAAAGAGATGTATGTAAAAATTAATTAATTGATCGATTAACTAAATGTTTGAAACCATTTCCCACACTTAACACGCTTTGAAAATAACTTTCAAAAATTCTGTTGAAAACTATTGTTATGAAATATGTGGTGAGGGAATACCTTTGTCTGGCCCAGCCAAGGTGTACCCATGAGAACCTAAGCCATGCAACAGATCTGTTGTAAAAGAGCTTCATTGGGGGAGGGGAGAGGAGTGAGGACCTGGGGCAACAGGAGAGGCAACAGAAAAAGACAGAGAGAGGGGGCAGAGAGGGAGAGGAGGGCAGAGGGGGAGGAAGAGTGAGCAGAGACAGAGCAGAGAGAGCAAGGAGGGCAAGCGACAAGAACACAAAGAGAGAATACTGGGGACACACAGAGAGAGAGCTGGGTTGGAGTTCCTTTTATTTGTAGCACACACCTGGTGCACCTGGATGTGGTGGCAGATCGTGACACAAGCAGCTGCTTGGTCCCTGAGGGCAGGCCAGTGGAATTGCCCACATACTAACAACTATGTTAAACCATTGTAATGCTGTTGAGTAAGTAGATTGCGTGTTGCTATACATAAAACAAAGAATTTTTTAAAGTACTGAACATATAAAATAACTAAACACGGCCAAATAGAAATATAGGAATTGGCTTAGCTCTTCTATTATATACAACCTCAAAGGATGATGGGGAGAGAGATAGTAGTCTAAGAACTAAACTCAAAACCAACTGATTACTTACATGTTACAGTTCACTCATTTGCAAAGATGAGTAAATGCAAACCTTCGACAGGACCTTTCACGGGGAGCATCAGCCTCTCTGTCCACTCTGGGTTTTTATTTCAAATAAATTAGGGCCTTATCAGGAGAAGCACCCACCTTGCCTTTCAAGGAACCATAGATAAATAATGAAGTAAGTTTCAGTTGATAATAAAAGCGGCCTTGAAGAGGAAAGGTGCCAGGCTTAACACGCAGTTTGGAGACAGCCGCCTGGGGCACATTTCTGTGTATTTCACTTTACTGTTTATCTTTAAGATGTGCGATAACCTTCTGATATGCCCAGCAAGGCCCTGGGTCAAAATAGCAACCAGTTTTAAACAAAGGCTTAGGTTTGGATATTTTAATTTTTATGACATTTTGTAAGATTAGCCACTGCCAGGGACGGTGGGTGAGAAAGGGCAGCAGGTAGAATGAGCAACGTAGATAGTTGCACCCTGCGTTCCCTTCTGCAGCCTACGGACCAGGTCTCATCTCCCGGTTAAACCCATATTGTCTTAATGAAGACATCTGATTTTATCCCAGAGAGGTTCCATTGATTCCTCTTTTAATAAGAATGTAAAACATCCATTCCTTCAAGAACCCGTACTACCGTTTCAAATTTCACAAAACTAGGTGAAAGTTTACTTGTTTGGGCGATAATTTCAACAGTCGGCCAGGAACCAGGATTCAAGAGGCCACGCCCACTAAAGACAGTCCCCATCAAAGTTCGTGCAGAAGTTCATGGGTTCGGAGTTATCTTTTCTCTCTCAACCATGTCTTATTCTGAAGAGGATAATAGCGCCCGGTAGATCTTTTGTTTCGTGCTTCTTATATATAGTAAAACACAGTAATTTAACAGCTTGCTGGGGGAACAAGGATTTGTTCCACTTCCTGACTTAAATGTTTATGCTAATTGCTATTTATTGGCCCAGATGCAAATGATAGGTTGGCCAAAGTGAAATTTTATGAGGAGCAAACTCCCCCCTTTTGTGCAAATTGAAAAAGTGAACAAGAGGAGGGTGAAATGAGCCGAAGATGGTCTTAATGGCTGCTTTTTAATGGGGAAGATAAAATTAAGACTGATTTACGCGGCCAACTCCCCTGTTTTCTCTTACCAGCTCATTTGGCAGGAAAAATGTAAAAGTAATTGTCCCTCTTTCAATGTGGGCCTCAAACCATTATTTATTGGCTGAAATTAATCGCTGTTTATCCTTCACTCGCGTGGAAACCGCTCCATCAGCATTACGGTTCTCAGTAACTCAACTAATCCCTTGCAATTTAGCTCACAGCAGCAAGCGTGGATCCTGATGAGGCGTGCCTTAATTTTCTGGGCTGTGGGAGTTAATGAAGACTCCTTCCTGAGGTGGACATATTTGTATTTCTACAACATTAATAACAAAGACCCGTACTTTCTCTTTGGCAGCAAATAAACTTTTTTTTTTTTTTTGAGGAAAAAAAATTATCGGAAGCTTAGTGCATGAGGAGAGGCACAAACAGAACCATGAAACGGAATTGACTTCATGAACATTTAAAACGTGAAGTTGTGTAGAGCCTCTTGGAGAGCCGTGTGTAGACCCAGTCACTCATGGGGTTGCACGGCAGACTGCTCCAAAAGAGATGAAGGTATCCGGAAGGGCGTGTGTTGAGGAATGACTCCATCCTTCATAGTCCCACCTTGCCTCTACTGAACTTTGCTTGATGCATCTAATTGACAGCCTTTTTTTCCCCCTGGGGCAGAGATCTGGGATCACCTCCTGTTCTTCCTCAGGGAACCATCTGGAGCGACAGTCTGTACTGCAGAGTCACGTCTTCCTCTTTCTAGTCAACCAGTCAATCACCAAGCATTTGTGTATACCTTCTGTGCCCTCCAGGCTCTCTTAACTGAGCTATAAGCACGCAGAGCATGGGGCCCTCCAGGAAAGCCCAGTGAGCCACTGAGCGTCCAGGGTTGTACTCAATCTTCTAGAAACTGCTCTGTGGGATTGAGTTGCAACTTCGGGGTTTTCAGAGATGTGCCAGAGTCTTTCTATGGATCCCCTTGAGTCTGCATGTGATCTTCCTCGGTGCCTGAGGAAGATGTTCCATTTTAGGAGATTATTATGTGAACAGTTTCAAATCTCTATACTTCCCACAGTTCAAATCGGAATTACTTTGTTACATAATGAGTTTAACAGGTGTCTTAAACACAGATTCTTAGTTTTTCTTTGTCCTTTCCTTTTCTTTTCTTTTTCGTTCTTTCTTTTTAGTTTGACTTTTTTTTTTAATTTGTGAAAAATTCACCTATTTTCTTCAGTTGCATGGGGAAGGGGATGTAGTGGGATTCGAACCCAGAGCCCTGCACTCTAGCACTCAAGCACTCTAGCAAGGAGCTACTGAGTTACTCCTCTAACATTGCTTCAATTTTCTATTAGGAAACTAGAAAGTGAGCATTTGTTACTCATGGAATCTGTATCCACACGTTTCCTGTGGTCTATCCAGTCTTGCACTCAGCAAATGTAAGGTGTCAGACATCTTTAAGCACGTGAGCATCCTTAACCAAGTGACCAGCAGAGACAAAATGTCCCACCTCCCGGAAGCCCACCTTCTAGTAGATCTTGGATCTTCTGAGAATTCTGAAGGTCCTCACCATCTCTACTTGCAGGATTAGGAACAAGCACATGCCAGTCTGTTCACACACCTCTGCACACTGTTGCTTAGGCCGTTGACAGACTGGATGTGATAACTAACACAAGAATGAACAAACAACGTTACCTGTACTTGTTTTCTTTGCTTCTCATTATTTTCTTTTCAGAGCTAGTGTGGTCTAATTTTAGAATCCAAGCTCCCTCACCATCAGCACCTAAACCCTCAGTCCAAGGAGTCAGTTCTTCTGACTCACTTTATATCTTATGATCACATCTTTGTTCTCTTTCAAATTATTTGTCTGTCTATCTATCTATCTATCTATCTATCTATCTATCTATCTATCTATTCTTTACCTACCATCATCTATCTACCTATGGCCTGCCTGCCTATCTATCTACCATCCATCTATCTATCTATCTATCTATCTATCTATCTATCTATCTATCTATCTAATCATCTGTCTACTATATTCCTACCATCCTCTATCTACCTATTTATCTATCATCAGCTATCTATAATCTATTATCTACCTATCTACCATCTATCTGTCTATCTATCTATCTATCTATCTATCTATCTATCATCTAAAATTTCAGAGTTTATTGTTAAGTAACCTTTTATTTATGTATTATATATGTGTGTGTGTGTGTGTGCATCATCATGGCACAGGTGTGTGTGTGGGGGGGGTCAATTCTCTCCCTCCAGCATGTGAACCCCAGGGATTAAACTCATGTTATCAGGTTTGATGGCAAGCACCTTTATCCACTGAGCCATCTCATGGGCCCCTTAGGTAACATTCTATTATAACAAACCCAGTGTGAAACAGCTGTTCTGTTGCTGTGCTCCCTGTAGGAACTGGGCTCAGCCATCTTATTCTTTGGTAATTTGAATATTTAAATAAGTACTACCAGTCACTGAAATGGTTGATCTCAATAGCTCTAACCTTCCTGAAGAATTTTCTCAAGTTTTATTGCAGTATTGATTTTAGAATCCATAGTATAGACTTTTATATATTGATGCTGTCTTTTAGCTATTTTTATTGACCCTTCATTAGTATTGAACTGTATTAAGAATAAACAAACAAATATGTCCAATCTTTTAACATTGGCTATTGGGGAAAAATGGGGTGTGGGGAGCTGGAGGCCTGACTTCACAATTAATAAATACTGCTCTTGCAGAGGGCCCAAAGTTGGTTTGTAGCACCCATGTCAGGCAGCTCCCAAGAGCCTCTAAGTCCAGCTCCACATGATCTGATGGCCTCTTCTGACCAGGACAGCTGTACTCACCCACACACAGTCTCTCTCTCTCTCTCTCACACACACACACACACACACACACACACACACACACACACACACTTACGAATAAACTCTTCTTTAAAATCTTATTTCTAAGTAGGTTTCTCTCTTACTGATGTGAACAAAAGCATCCCAGTTTCTTTAGGATGTTAATAAACCCCAGTTGATTAAGATAAGAGTTTAATGTTGCATGGGGAGACTAAAGCAGCTCAAAATCTAATGCCTTAAAAATAAAATTAAGTCATTTCCTAATCAAAATGAAAGGGCAGCGGTAAAATAATCATTCAGTTTTCAAACTTGAAAGTGTGAGCCCATACCATCAGAGACTCGGAGGTCTACGGAAACTGAATTCAGTGTGAAGCTTTCTAGTCAGCAAAGCAGCAAAGGATAAAAAGAAAGTTCTTATCAAAAGCCATGGAAGATCATTCAGAAAGGGTTCTCTACTGGGTTCTGTAAGATTCAAAAGATTTCCTCCCGCCCCGCTCCATTCTATGGAGGTGAGGGGTGAAGCAAGCCTCCATGGAGATGGGAGGACAATTTGCAGTAATCTATTCTTTCTTCCCACCTTGGGAGTCAAAGATGGGTAACTGAGTAGGCCTTTACCCTGGGAACCATCTTGCTGGCTCCAGGGGAGTGTTTTTAAACAAGATCCATAGTAGGTTCCCAGGGTCAGATTGATTTCCAAAATCAGTGAAAACTGTCTGCTCCCTTCAGCTTCCTATTCTTTTGATCAGGATTGAAATTTGGCAGTGTTACCATCAAAGACCAGTCAGATCGATTCTTATGATCATTCTAGAAAGTTTTCCTGGGGGCAGCAATGTGTGCTGCCTCGTTTCAACTTGCCACAACCTAGAAACACTTGGGAAGAGAATATTAATGAAACATCCTCTAGCTCGGGTTGTTGGAGTGTCTATGGGCGATTGTCTTGATTTTAACCCAGCATACCATAGGCAGCACTACCGGGCAAGGGCCTGGATTGTTTATAAGTGGAGAAATAAAAAAAAGACAGGAGTTACGTGTCTGTTTTCTCTTCACTCTTACCTGTGGATATATTGCCTTGGGCTCCAGTCTTGACTTCCCTTCAGTGATGGACTGTAGCATGGAAAACCAAGTGAACCCTTCTCCCTCAGTTTGTTTGGTGTAAGGGTGTTTGAACAGAGCAACACAATGGAACCCAGAATGCTCACTCTTTCTTGTGTTCCTAGTGCACCGTGCCCTCCTTCACATACTTTTAAACCATTGCACACTCAAGGCCTCCACACCAGTGTTCATTTTGCTATGCAACTTCCTATTTACTGAGTGCAGAAGCCAATTTGTGATACTTGTCCCTTAATTTCATACTTAGATTTTATTGCCTCGGAGTATATTCTCAACCATTTTCTAGAGATATTTGCATTATATCTCCTAGACATGGCAAATTTCCTGTAGGAAGATCGAATGATAAAACATTTACTAAGTGTTTGCTTATGAATCATACAAACTGTTCTATCACATGGATGTTATAGAGAAACCAAGGCCAAAAGGAGTCAGGGGTTAACTTAGTTGTCCACAGTCCCAAGATTGTTAGGGTAAGTCACCGGAATGTTTTCTGCCTCTCCAATCTGAATGTAAGAAAGCTATCCAATTTTCAGAGCTTGGCTTCTTCCTGTGTCTGAGCTTCAGTGGAAAAACTTCCTTGAGTTCCCTTGTACTAAGTCAGAGTCACAGAGGGCTGCAGTTTGGACTTCCAGTCCCCACTAAAATATTTGGTTAATGTGACTGTCCACCTGCAATTCCAATCCTAGTTCAGATTAGCAGTGCACACACACACACACACACACACACACACACACACACACACACTCATGCATTGCCAGACAGATACACATGAGAAAAAGAAAAGGAAAGATGTTCACTGGGCATCCCATGCATCACAGATCAAGTTTTTCTTCACCTAGAAGTTGTAACAATAAACACCAGGGCCTTCTGGGAGCAGACAGACCTCCAGTATAGAAGACATAGGCCAAACACAAGTAAGACAGTGTTCATGAACAAACTCAAGGTGAGACTGTCACTTGACATTTCCAAAGTGTTCTTGATGCTCCACATAGCTCCAGAATTTCCTTGTTGTTTAAAAATACTTTGAACTGATATGAGTTATATGAAAAGTCCTAAAGGGATTTGAAAAATTGTAGTCTAGCTTTAAGGGTAAAATCGGGTCTCAGCATCACCAAAGAGAAGAAAGAAAACTTATGGTTAAATAGGAAACTCAAAAGGATGCTGGGAGTTTGTGCACACCATCCTTAGTGCTGGATGCTGGGAGTTTGAGCACATCACCCGTAGTGCTGAGTTCATGCTTGGGATTTGATCGGAGAAATCAAGGTTATATCCTTCAAAGTAGCTATAGAGCCATCTTCCTTAACCAAATATAGTTACTTTAACAAACAGAAGGGCTTCCCTCCTGGCTGCCTCCAACCAAACGAAACAACCTCTCTATTTGAGATATTCACTTACTTAGAAAAATAAAAACGGAAGCAATTAGTTAAATGCACAAGTTTTTCCTCCTAGAATTTGAGTTCAAGCTCTTTCAAGGAATGAGGCTTTTTTGTTTTGTTTTGTTTTGTTTGTTTGTTTTGCGTGATATATATCTATAAAAAAATGAAGCAATTATATATGATTTTTTATTACTGAAAATGGAGGTTTTTCCTTAATGTCACAGCCTCTCTTGGACTTGTTCAATCCTGTATTCCAGGATTGTCTTGGATCTGCTTTTCCTCTGTCCTGATTCCTTTATTTAACCTCTGAGTTTAGTAAAGAGTTGTCTCTGTCCTACCATGATTGTAAAAGCTAAAGCTGACCTTCACAGTTTGCTTTATTAATTCAAAACTTGAATCTCTTCTTTTTCTTTTTATTATGAGATGGTTTTATAAAATTGACCCACCTACAAATGATGTGGGAACTGGAGGGTCTCACTGAGGTCAGTCCCCATTAATTAGTTATAAGCTGCATTAATTACTCTTTAATGATAATTACCCTATTTTCTAAGCTTTTATTGGATTTCTCATTGGTTTTACTCTTGGCTTTCCGAAGATTATTTAAGCTAGAAACTGTTTAAAAGCTAGTTGGGCCAATAAATTTTCCTAAATTCCTCAAAAGTTTGAAAAGTGCATTATGAGTTGGTAAATATTAAATTGCAAAAGGTTATGAAACTGTAAGGTCATGATAGTATTTGAGGTTTTTCTGCCAAAAATATAAAACCAGTGGCTTATAAACAACAAGAAATTGTTCCAAATGGTTCTGGCTTGGAAGCACCAGGGCAAATATCCCACCAGAATTCATTCTTCATTGTCACAAGCATGGTGGTCAACCCTCAAAGGATAGCTCTAAAGTCTGCTTTATAGGGCCTGGTTCCCACTCAGGATCTAACTATTTATTTATGATTCAAGATGTTCTAAGCCACCAAGGGTGTAGGTGGACCTCAAATTTATACTCCCGAGCCCCGACCTCTCCTTACATTCTGACACACCTGGGGAGCTGAACATGTAGCCACAGGTGGTGTTTTTATTTTTCCTTTCCTCATCCTCTAGATACAGCCAGACTAGTATTCTCTTTCTTACCACTATCATGAAAGAACGAAGGAACTTCAAAAATGAACTTCAAAAGAGACAAGCTTATTCAACTCAGGGTGTGGAGGCTGTAAATTCCAGCTATATGGTACTGTTGTTTCTGGTGAGGGCAACCCAGGCTGGATCCCAGCATGGTGGATAACATCAAGGCTGGAGTGTGTGCAAGAGAGACAGAAATCACATCGAGCAGGGACAGGTGCGCTTTCTTAATCACTTCTGGGTGTAGTTTTCTAAAGGACCTAATTAGTACCCACAAAGCCTCACCTTTTGAGGATTCTACACCACCTAGACATAACATCACCACTCCAAGGATCAATGTTAACCCTTTAGGAGACAAACAATATTCTAACAATGGCATCAAATTGAATTCCACTGCAAAATACCCCTTGCATTCCATCTAGAAAGTACTCACTAATGTTTTTGGGGGCTTGTAAGAGTCTGATTAACGTGTTCATTAGAAAATCCACACTTCTTCAATAGGGATTATAATCCTGTTCTTCCTTCATTTTTTTTTTTCAGGATACTTTCCCTATTGGTCTCTATAGTACAACCAAACACTGCAATTCACCTTTTCTTGAACAATCCCAAGTTTTGCGTCTCTTCATCTTCTTTTGTCTTCAATACGCTTGTCCCCTTCATTAACTTATTGAAATCAGATCCATTTCCAGTTGCATCTGAAGTACTCCCAGCTCCAGAGAGGTACAACTTCTCCTGTGAATTCTCACAAAAAAACTTGGCCCTATGTCTTCTTGTGTTATGCCCCGTATGTGTGCATTCATGGGGGTATGTCTTGTGTGCATACGTGTGGAGGCCAGAGGATTACCATCTTGCTCTTTGATATAGTGTCGGTGGTCTGGAGCTTGCTGAGCAGGCCAGGCTGACTGGTCAGTGAACCCAGGGATCAGCCTCTTTCAGCCTTCCCAACGCTATTGCCATGGTGATAAACATGTCCACTTTCTGTGAATTCTTGGGGTCCAACATATACTTATGCAGCCAGAACCAGTTCCCTCTCTCTCCCTCTCTCTCCCTCTCTCTCCCTCTCTCTCCTCTCTCTCTTCTTCTTTTCCTCTCTCTCTCTCTCCCTCACTCTCTCTTTCACTCTCTCTCTCTCTGCCCATTTTTTTGGTCCATTTTTAAAGGCATTTATTGCCCAGAGCCAAGCATTACAGGTAGATATCTCATAATATGGTCCTTACCCCTTGAGGGCTGAGTCTTAGACATTCTTATATAACTGTCTCTAATGGTTCAGTGTTTTGTGAATTCCAGGCATCTGAGACAGGCTTGGACGACTAACACTTTGTCACCAGCATTTGGAACTAGTGAAAAGTGAAGTAATCTACCAGGGGTTTGGATTGTTGGAAGTCAAGTCATTGGGATGTGACTTCAGCCGAAATATTGAGATACTGGCCCTCCTCTCTGCTCCCTGCAGTCATGACAGGAGAAGATTCCCCACCACTCCCCACCTGCCACCGTATTCAGCAGCATGCAGACCTCAAAACAACAGAGTGAAGCAGTCACAAACTGAAACCTCAGAAACCCTGAGCCAAAATATCAAAGTTGATCATCCCAAGTCTTTTGTCTGAGGGCACTGAAGCATGATACTTGACCACGTCACTGAGTCTTGTGGTTCGTGTAGAAGATTGGCGAGGAAGCGAACTTCAGTGAATTTTCACAGAAGACTTTCCAGACCTTTGCTTCCTAAAGATGGAGGCGCAAACAGAACCCCGCTCGAAATTTTTCTTAGATCAGACGCATTGAAGAGAGAAAAAGAAACAGCCCACTGGGGAATTTTGAAATGTCCTTGAAGAGTGTGAAATTAATAAATGTATCTCCGGGCTTTTTAAAAAGTGTCCTCTGATGTATGAAAAATGCCCACACGGATTACAAATCCATCATGCGGTGGGCACTAATGGGAGCAAGACCTGCGAAGGTAAAGCCGCTCAGACAGAACGATGTAAGGCAGCCAGTGCCTTTGTGGCACACGCTCAGCCACCTTAGGACCCGAAGCAAATAAACTTCAGCAAGAACACTTACCCACAGACACGGCCGCCCATTAGCTCTCCTCTTCACACAGACAAGAGCTCTGAGGTTGTATTTATCCTGAAAGGATCGCGTACTTAGTTGTTAAATATTGCTCTGTTTTAGAATATGAAAAATATTATTTCTGACTTTCAGAGGGATGCTGTCAGTGGTATGTGCTACAGAAGAGAACGGCGGTTAATTTAAGAATCCTAAAGGAAAGGTAGATCTGGGCTGAATTGTGGGAGCTGGAGAAGAGCACACAGGAAACCAAAGGCTGACAAAGCCAGCTTAGATGGGAAAGGGACCTGCTGAGGGTTCTGACACTGATGTGTCCTGTTTGTGTGGAAGGAGCAAAGGTTAAACTGACCTAGATTTTTTTTTTTTTTTTTTTGCACAAAATACACGTTGATTTTCCTATTTCTTCAAAGGTCTGCTGCCAACTGCTTTAACTCTTACTCCAGTTTGATTCTTAACTTTAATTCTGAGGGTAATAAATTCTTTACGTTGTGTACTTATTATTTGGAACAGCTACCTGCACCCAAAAGGTAGTTAGAGAGTTCTAGAATATATGTCATAAAATATGTACTGTCTGATACCATTCACATATTATACAACTGACTTATTTAAAGCGTTCAAATCAATGGATTCTAGAATATTTATAAATATGTACAAAATAGCACCATGATCAATATAAGGCAATTTCATTTTACCTTAGAAAGGAACCTCATACCCACAAACTATATGAAATTGATGATAACATGTGTATCTGTTTGCAATTAGCTTAGTTTGCCTGGTATAGCTGGATTTGGTGTTTTTAAAACTTGTCTCCACTGCATCAACACTGTCAACATTTTTTTTTTTTTTTTTTTTTTTGCCTAACACTCTGTTGTGTGAAAATCCTATTTTCTTTATTTTCCCTGTTGGTCCTTTAGATTTTTTTTATTGGTTATTATAAATAATGCTACTATAAACACTCATACAAAAGCGTTTGTGTGGAAATATGTTTCCATTCTCATGGATAGAGTAGAATTGCAGGCTTATGCAGAAATTCAATGTTTAGTCATGAGAAAAGCTAGAATCTTTTCAAAGTGATTGAAGCAGTGTTGGAGGGGTATAAATTTTCCCAGCCTCGACAACATTTGTTATGGTCGGACTTGACCGTAGCCTTCAATATGATGCGCTCTGATGGGGGGTTTGTCAGCCATTTGCATGTGTTAGTGGAGGTAGTTTGATTTAACAGCTAGGTTGATTGGCATATACCTGTAATCCTGGCACTTGGGAGGCTGAGCTTTAGGGAGAGGGTACTGTGGACTGGGTTACATAGTGAGCATTAAGCTAGTCAAGATTGCTGGGGGCAGACAGGTTTTTGTCAACTTGACACAAACTAGGGTTATGTGGGAGAAGCGGTGCTCCTGGGTTGTAAAGTAAAGGAAGCAGACTATACAGATTACTCCTGGGTCTCTGCTAAAGCTCCAGATTCCTGCTTTGAATTTTTTTCCTTGACCTACTTCAGAGACCAAATGTTACCTTGAAATATAAGATGAAATAAACCTTTTCTCCACAAGTTATTTTGGGTCATCGTATTTATTACAGTAACAGAAAGCAAACAGACAGATACATACTGCCTCAAGATATCATCAGCAAATAAAAACATAAAATTAAATAAGTATATTTAATGCTAAGTTTATTTAAATAGTAATTTAAGTCATGACAGTCTCGACCATCACAAGGGTGTGTCTGACGGAGTCTCTGTAGCCATCTAATCTGAATACTTGTCTCAAGCTCATTGCACATTATCTTGACTACTGTTGTATTGTAACCAAATGTCAGTGCTCTAAAACACTTTTATCTTTTTCCAAGATCATTTTATGTTCTCTGAGTCCCTTGCTCTATATAAATTTTAGAATCAAATTGTTGATTTCTACTGAAACAAATAAACAAACAAACAAACAGATGCCAGAGAGACAAAAACAGCCAACATTGTCACCGCAGTTGTACAGGGGGGTCTTTCTAATATTTTGTCTCCTGATCCATGAACATGTGACTTGTTTCTCCATTTATGTGCTAAGTCCTTTAGTGACTTTCCATAGTATTTTTGTTTGTTTGTGTTTCAGAGTCTAAGCTTAGATTTCTTTCATTCAGTTTACTCCTAAGCATTTGATTTGTTTCAAAACTGTTATAAGTGAAATTGTTCTCTTCGTTTTTCAGATTGTTCATTTGAAAGTATAAAAAAAGTGATTGACTTTACTGTATTGATCTTGTATCCTGCAATCTGTGATTCCATTATTTGTTCTGATAACTTTTTAGTGGATTATTTAGATTTTTCTATAAAGAAGGTCATGTCCTCTGTGGATGGAGTGACACTACAGCTCTCATTTCAATATGGATGACTTTAATCATTCTTCACTACTTAATTACCCACAAGCCACTAGTACAAATGCCCAATAGAAGTAGCAAGATTATGTATGTTTTCGTTTTCTTATTCCTGAGACAAAGAGAAGCATTCCATTTCACCATTAAGCATCATTATTATACTATTTGGGGCAGGGCTGGTTTTATTATAATTTTTCAGCCCTACTTTTCTTTCTGGGTAGATGGATTTCCTTGGGTTATTTGCTTTAAATCACAGGGCTTTGGATTTTATAAAAAATTATTTTTCCTTCTATATTTATTAAAATGATCATGTGCCTTGTGAGTTTTGTTTCTTATTTGGTTAACATGACTTTGTATATACATATATACTTATATGTATATACACATATGATATATATACATATACATATACATATACATATATATATATATTGTTCAGGGGATGGTAAACCATTCTTTGATTGCTGGGATGACTCCCATGTGGCTATCATGTATAATTCTTTTTAATGTAATTATAGTCATTTCAAAGCTGTGTGTGCTTCAGCCAGTTATCCAGTGTGGTCATGTCCGTAGCAGTACAACAGGCACAAGGGAACTGTGAGCACTACATTGATGAGTCAGCATCTTGTACTCATTGCTATGTGTTGACACTGCTGACTTGAACACTAAGCATTACTGAAAACATTTATTTGAGCTTTCTCCATCAAAGGATAGTTGATTGTATCCTCATCAATCCACATTGCCAAAGCAAAAGAAAGTCTATCCAACTCCTTGCTATTGTACATCAGGTCCTCTGTCTATATTTGTAGACCACTTAACTGAGTGAGCTGTGGCTTCAGAATGGGGCTGTGAGATGTGAAAGCAATGGATATACCAGTCACGTCTGATATCCTGAGTACATTGATGTTCCTTAGAGGTAGCTCAGGCTTCCCACAGGCTGGCAGGTAGGAAAGCCATCTTGAGAAGCTGGAAGATGAACAAAGCTGGCAGAAGGTATTCTGGAAAACCTAGCCTTTTTAGGAAGGAGTGTTAATGTGATGAAGCAAGAAGAACAATGGTGAAGTTTGAAAGACAGCTTTGCTTCAACCATCACATGTGTGGGACAACAGCTTGTCTGAGTCCCACATTCCCAGGGTGGGTTTCAACCACTACAGTGATCTTACCTCATGCTCAAGCGACTGCCTAGTCTGAATCTCTTAGATGTACATACATAGAAAACACTTGGCACACAAAAAGCTTGTGGCTTACTTTGTTTTCCCCCTTTTTTAGGGTGGGGTTTCATGGATCTAAGGATGGCCTTGAACTTACAGCTGCAGAAAACCTTGAACTTATGCTTCTGACTCTACCTCCTGTGCACAGGAAGTTCAGGCATGCATTGACAACCCAGAGTTTTTAAGTTAGCTGTCGATAGAACACAGGACCTCTTGTGTGGTGGACAGGTTCTCTACTGACAGAGCTGCATTCACAGCCCAATAACTGGTTCTCAAATTAATGGATATAGCAAGCTGACTGAGCCGTTTGATGGATGACAATCTGAATCATGATGGTTCTGGCCAGATGAATCAAAGCAACATCCATGAAAACAGGCAAAGATTCCCATAAAATGTTTTTTTATTACATAACTATAGCTATCTTGATGCTATTTTGAAGTATGTAGATTTAGCAGAGATATGACTTACCCAATCAGAATTTTTGGTCAGCACTGGCAGTATCATTTTCTACTTGATAGGCCAAGCTTGTCTTCGGCTCACCTTCTTGCTTTTACTGCTGGAAAACAATAACTGATTCCTATCAAATCCTTAAAAAAAAATAGAAAGAAAAAACCATTGTTTTTCAAGGTTAAAACACAACACACACACACACATATCAAGATCAAAGAAAGGACATTTTTTTATCTCCAACCAGTTCACTGTGTCTTCCCAGTTCTAAGACACCTTCAATGATAATAGTTCCCAGAATTGTTAAAGGGCTCTGATGAATAAAGGCAAAATGACTGCAATTTGTATTATGATTTGCAAAACCTTAAACCATACATTCATTCTAGAAGCAAGAAATAGGGTCTGCTTCCTTCTCAGTCTTCAGTTCCTTATCCCACTAGGAAATCAAATTGCATTTAAAGCATCTGTTTAATGTGATATGTGTTTCTGTGATGTCATGTCAAGATGACAATGAGGTACTTTAATGATAATACTGATGACCGTGGTATTCTTTAAATCTCTCTTGGATACTTATCCAATGGGGTTTCACTTGTGGGTAAATAGATGCCTGTCTATAACATGCAAACCAATAACAATCATTCTCATCCTTCAGAAACAAGGTTTCCTAGCTTTGTGGGATTTCAGAGGAAATCACTTTAGTCTTTTAAACACAATAACTAAAACGTGGAAATTGGAATGGCAGTATTTCAGTGCCTGAGGAAAAGCGTATGTGTTGCCTGGAAAGCCAGGAAAAAGTTACCCTGAGGTTCCAGTGTAGTTTTCTCTGGTCTGAGTTCTTTCTTCTTACCATGCTCTTGGTTTCATAGGGAAATGAATAGATGGAGAAATGTTTCTATTCTAGATTAATCCATCAGTTCATAGAGCAGAAAGAATCCATTTTAGGCATGCACATACACATATACATTTTAGCAGAAAGAATCCATTTGGGAACACACACACACACACACACCTACCTTCCAACATATAGGAATATAAGTTTCTTCACCCAGTGACTATATAGTCTAAACCCCAGAGTAGCCCCTTTTGAGTTTAAGGCATTTAAAGTCCGGTGACATTTTGGAATGTCTGCCCCTCCCCCACTACCTAGTGTCAGAGACTTTCTAGTTAATCTTCTTTAAGGTCCTATTCACTTAATGGAAATGCTTAGCTGCATAATTGCTTTGAGTCTAGTGCTGTTCCAAATGGAAAATATAATAATCTAATGGTATTGTCTCTATAAGCGAATGAGAATTTCAGGAGTGGCTGTTGGTGCCACCCATGTGATCCAGAGAGGTTAATGCAGTTAAAGTTATTTCACAGTCCATTAAGGAGCTTACGGTGACCTCGTGACCTTTGCGCCAACAACACGGAATCCATTATCATCACAATGGAGGAGCCGTGGGTTCGGCTGACTTGACAATGGGCCGGGGGAAATCCCAAGTTAGTACTTAGTTTAAAAAAATGCACTTTTCTTTCTGCTTCTTGGGTATGGCTATTAATATGCCCTCCTGTAATTTGTAACATTAACATTGCTGAAGGTACGGAAAAGGACAATGAAATAAAGACATCAGAACTGCTGACTTAGTTCGGTGCGCGCTGATCTTGGCGGTGTGTGGAGGTGGTAGATATCTAACGGGAAAATCAAGACGAAGAAAGTCAAGGAACTCAGTTAAATTAATGATACATTATCTCGGGTTGTGAAATTCATTTAGGCGAGTAATAGCTTCCCTCCATCACCGTTAAGGTTAGAATCCATCCTGGGATTTAAGATATGATTTAGAGAGAAACAAACACTTAGGAATACAATCAATCAAAACTACAATATGTGTTACCAAACTCTAAATTTTAAAGAAACACTATTCTGCTGGTATTTCCCTGTCAAGATTCACCATCCCATGAATATGCTACATTTCAGACCGCTCCCGTTCACCTTTCCTCCGTCTTGTGATTGAGTGACAGACACATTTAAAGACACATAGAGTGCAAGCTGTTAAAAAAATTAAAGATTTTATACAACTACTGATTGATTCACAAATATTAATTAGTATTTTTGTCCTCTAAGATGAACTTGAGTGTACAAGTCCCTTCTGGAGAAATATAGCAAGTGTGGAAATTAAAATGAGATCTTGCAGTACTTTGTATAAACAGAAAAAGAAGAGGAAGAAGAAGAAGAAGAAAAAGAAGAAGAAGAAGAAGGAGGAGGAGGAAGAGGAGGAGAAGGAGGAGGAGGAGGAGGAGGAGGAGACCAGATCATTCTTATGCTAAAAATAAAGAAGATTGCTTATAATGGTTAAACTGTAAACACAGGCTATAAGAGAGTCATTTTATTCCCAAAACCCAAAATGATTTTCAAATAATTTAAGGAAAGCATTTACAGGTAATTCTAGAATGTAGCTATACATGTCAAAGATAGTTCTTGCTGGGGGACATTAGCACAAGTCAGCTCGTTTCAACAGGATAAGGGTCCAGTGTTTATTTTAACCCCTAATACTGTGCTCAGAAAGGAAGCTGAGTTGGTTTTCCAGACACACTGTGGTGGCTTTCAGAATGCTGAGAAAAATAGTAAAGAGGCTTTACCTGTGTCTGACAAACCGAAAGAAACCTTGATCAAACGATCAAACCTGGGCACCGGCTGAGGGAGACCTAGTCTCTCTGAGGAAAATTATTTAAACAGAATGCTCAATTCCAAGCTTGGAATTAGTGTTATATCTCCCCTTTGGGGGATATTTTAATACTATAAAGCTGAAAGAATAGTATTATTCTCACCATTAAGCCTGATACATATAACTTACAAATGTTTGTTTAATAAATAGTTATCTAATCATATTGACTATTAGTGCCATCACTAAGCACTAATCTATCAATATAACTCTGAGAAGAAAGCATTATTTGGCTTTTGAAGTTTAAAACTAATTTTTTTTTACTATAAAAATGAACTAGGTGCATATTTTTAAGAAGTTGCTTAATTTATTTTTGTAATTTGTTATATAATTCACAAAATAAAACTGGTACACTAAACTTTAGTTATTCATGACAATCCACTAAAACTTGAGATATTCCAAAGATAGGCACAGGAATTGAAAATGTACTGTTTACTGAGTGCACCGCCCCCCCCCCAAATAGTTGCTTTAAAATTCCACATAATTTTCTCCCTTGTGAGCATATTTTTCCTGATCAGGTAAAATTCCAGAGAAGAGCAGTGACTACAAAGTGTGAGAAAATTGTCCAGTTAGAAAAACTAGCACAATAAATGAGTTATCGGGGTGTGTGGTTTAAAGAGGAAAGCATGCATTTAGTGATCGTGGTCAGAATGTTAAGTGAACCGTCTGTGTCAAATGTTGACGAGGGCCTGAACCACAATATGTAATTCTGTTATTTCTCAACATACAATATTAAAAATCATTTTAAAAGACATTTAGACACTTATGTACCTGACAACAAAAGCCAGGAGCCCCAGTGGGGCTGGTTTTTTAACAGCATAAATGATATTTTATCACTGTCATTGCTATGTCACAAACTCTTGATACAACTGTTGCTTTTTAAAAACTTTCCTTAAATAATATTACCACCTCCCATGGCTTTTTCTAAGATATATGTTTGAAAAGAATCCCTTTTCCTTGATGAAATCTCTCTTTGTAAAAGAATTAATAATAGAAGAAGAAAGACTCTCAGAACTCTGTTAAAAATATAAAACATGACTTATGGAAGATGACTGGTCCCAAGCTGGTGCACAGGGGGCGAATTTGCTTTGCAAAGAGATGCCTCTGTTTGACTAAAGAGAAAGTTCCCAAGAAGCTGGCAGAAAAACGAGAACGTGTGAACACAGCTTCCAAAATGGGTCTCAGACTCCAGTAGCCAAAAATAAACCGGTTCCTGGCTGAACGACATAAGTGCAATTGTGAAATTGATATCCCTCCTTGGCCCAGTCCCAGACAATATGTTGCCTTTCGGGGGCTGATCAACATGATGGATGTGATCTGGGAAAGCCAGGGAGGTGCTTCTCCTTAATCAAACCCACTGTCCTCAACATACACGCTTATACACGCACACACACACACAGAGAAAGACACACAAACACACACGGGGTATATGTGTGTGGAGAGAGAGAGAGAGAGAGAGAGAGAGAGAGAGAGAGAGAGAGAGAGAATAATTGTGGATGAACGCACACAGATATTCAAAGCTCTCATCTGGGTCTCTAGAAATCTGAGAGGCACAAACCAGACTCCATGCATGGAGTGAGAAGGCTGAGACAAAAGATGGCAGTAACTGAACAGCTTAGTGCCTGTCAAAGAGAAATTCAAAAATCACTGTAATGTCTTAATGAACTTAGTAAGTATATGCAGCTGGGCTTTTTATTTTCTTCCAAAAACAGCGGTTTTCGATATTCTTTCTATTTGACAGTTGTGACCTAGATTTATTCCCCCCCCCCTTCTATTTTCTTTCCTTGAAAGTGATGTTTCCATCATAGATTTTAGCATTTGGGTAATCTGTCATCAAAATAACATCCAAAGTCACAGAGGAAAAGTCAACTAAAAATCTTTTGGAAACCAACATTAAGCTTGCAGATTCTGATTTATGACTTATGATTCAGATTCAGGTTTATGAGAGCTGGGAATTCTAAACACCAGCTTCCTGAGTTTAAAATCACTGACTAGTCCACTTAATTCAGACTCTTTCCCACTGCTGAAGAGAGAAGAGTAGCATTCTCATTTCGTGAGGTAAAAAAACTCCTGACTCACAATAAACTAGGATGGCTGCTTTCTTCTGCTGCCGTTATAATGTCTCAGATTGATTGTGGCTTAAAGATCAGCACCAGTCCGTGCCAGTCAGCACCAGTCAGCACTGGTCAGCACCAGTCAGCACCAGTCAGCACCAGTTAGCACCAGCGGCTCATCTATTTTTCAAGGTTTCCTTTAATGTCAAAGGGTTTTCAGATTGGTTAAGCCTCTTCACCCGCCCCCCCCCCCCCCCACACACACACACTATTGTCCTGTTCACACAAAACTTGCAGGAGCTTGATCCTCAGCTAACTATGACACAAGCAATCAGTGAACAAAGACCCACTGTTCTTGCCTGGAGAATGAGCCCTGCTTCAAAGCGACTCCAAGAGGGGACAGATATTAGGTTAGGCCCTTTCAGAGAAGGGATCTGGAGTGAGGGTTTTATTTAACTCTACATTCCATTTCAGTGCTGCTGTTGCCTCGATGTTGTGGGATGTTGATGGCTGTTATTTCTCCAGCAGCTGTGTGGAAGGAACCCTGGAGCTTGAGGGGAACCCTGAGCTCATCACACACATGCTGCAGTGGGAGGACACAGGACTCTTAGGTAAACCAGTATGATGTTGATTTTACAAACTCAAACCAATATAGTACTGTACACAGACTGACAGAATCACCTCAGCACCCTCAACCCCCTTTTCCTTGCGTAGGTATCAGGCTCCTCAAGAAAACCCTCACCTTTTGGGCATCTTTCCTTCTAAAATACAGCGTTGTCATGGGTGGAGGATGAAGAGTGTTTTAGGAGGAAATTTGAAAGCAATGACTTCTTGTGTCTGATGGCAACTTGAAGCACAGAAGAAAGTCATTAGCCCCTTACAGTGACAGAGCTGACGATTTCACGGGGAAAGAAATGGCTACTCTTCTTTGTTAAAACGTAGTCTACTAATTCTTTGGGAATTTCATACATGCATACAATGAATTTTAATAACACTCCACCCTCTAAATCCTCCCAGATCAACCCTCCAACTTCCTACCCCCTTCCAACCTTAAGACCTCCAATTTTTTAAATTAACTGAAAACCTGTATTGTTCATATACTCTTGTCTGTGTAGCCATGTCCTGGAGTATGTCCGACCTACCGGGAATTATATCCTTAAAGAAAACTGACTCTTTCTCCCTCAGAAGCCATCAACTGTCAAAAGCTCCTTAGTTAGGGGTCAGGGACCATTAACCCACCCCCACTCCATGCTGGACTGCTTACTGGCTTGATCTTGTTTGGTTTTGAGCATCCAGCCACATTTGCTGTGAGGTTCTCTGAACAAAAGCCCTGTCCTATGCAGAAGATACTGTTTTGGTCCAACACTTCTGGACCTCTGGCTGTGGCCTGGAGCATAGAGGAAAGTCATATGCTGATTACACATATGACAAACTTCACAGTTTTGAAACTTCAACCTATTTTTATCTATTTTGAAAGAATGTTTTCACGTAGCCTTGAAGTTAAGGACTAAGGAAATCACACTCTGGTTTGCTTCTTTCCAGGTGTCTTTTCAAAATCTTATTTTATTTTTAAAAAGTATACATTTAGGCCTACATTTAGAGGGTCTTGCTTCAGCTCCTGGCAAGGAGGCTTATTAGGAAGTGAGTAAATTTAATAAACACACAACTGCACTAAGTATGTGTCAGCTAATTTGCATGTCTGTGTGGTTCCAAGTGCAGTCCTTGTAGGGAAACAGCTGTCTGCTCTCTGTTCCTGTGAGTATGGAGATGAGGTGCTTAGCAAAGTGTATCTCCATCAAAAATAGCAAGACAGGGCTGGAAGGCATTTCAGCATCAGCCTGGGACTGTGCCAGGCACATTGCATTTACATTAACACAAAAGAAGAATCTGTGTATTAAGTTCATTAGATAAAGGGGGTTGTGCAAAATAGGGGGCATGGTACCTTTATTTTATGTTTTTCCATTTCATAGAACAATTATTTTATTCTAGAAAGGTCGCAAATTTCTAAAACTAAATACAGACTCATTGGCGAGAAAATGAACTCTGCAAGTCAATTAGCTCCCGCCTCTGCTGTAATGGCGATAAATATTTGCACTGTGTATAATGTAAACTATACCACAAAGGGTATCCTAAATACTGAGGACAGAACAAGTGACTTAGTCCTCTGTGTAATTCTATCCGATCCCCATAGCTTATATGAGTTTCCTAAAACAGATCCGATGGCTAGAGAGATAGCTCAGCCACTGAGAGATGACTGCCTTAGCAGAAGACCAGAGAGATCTCTGTACTCAGCACCCATGTTGGACAGCTTAAAACCATCTGTAAATCCAGCACCAGGTGATCCAACATTTTCTTCTGGACTCCAAGGGCACCTGTACTCAAGTGCACAAACCTACATTTAAAAAAAAAACATGTATATTAAAATATAATAAAAATTATCTTAAAAATAACAGATTTGAACATGTAAATTTTTAAATGTATCATTGAGTTCTATTGATTTTCTTCTATTTCCAAAATTTATGACAAAATGAAATTTAATCAACAAACTATTTCTTAATATAAATAAATAACCTGTAAATTGACTTGCATTTTTTTTCCCCAAATCTCACAGAGGGCAAGTTAGCCTTGAACTTGCCACAGGCAGAAGATGGCCTTGAGCTCCTGACACCCCTGCCTCTGTCTCCTGAGCGCTGGGATTCCAGTATCTGACCACCACATGAAAGCTGTTTTTGTCTTGGTTTCATTTTTATAGAAGCCATATTCGTATTTTATATAAGAAAGAATAATTTAGCAACAGACCAGAATCCCTGCATGGTGGTGAAACGGATCTTCCTATGATGTGTGCTTGCATAAACTGTCAAATGTAAATTGTGTCTCTGAGTCAAGCAGGAACTTTGGACCTACAAGAACTGCTTTCTTAGTGACTGTCCCTCTTTATAAAGTTTTCCCCAGAGTCACACTCTTTAGATTCTGACTCTGCTGGGGGTGGGGCATCTTGGGGTGGTCCAGATACTATCTGACTCAGGTAGCTGAGCATGGCAAATGTTGCCAAATTCTTATTTGTCCTTCACACAGAGTCCATATTGACTGCTTCAAAAACTCTTTGTATGAGCTATTATTTTCAAATTGTTTCCCAACTTATACTGAAATTGAAAATTGGACAGCTTTTCAATTGCTCTCGCATTCCAATTGATTACCAATACAGTTTTTCAGAATTAGGAATATCAGTCTGTTCTCTTCCTTGGCATCATGTTGACTGTGTGGCTTTCATTTAAATATTGCGGCGTGGTTTGTGTTCGACTCGGTGTTAAGATAACACACAGGCAATCAATTAGATTTATTATCTCTTCTCTCGACTCTAGGGTGTGTATCACTGTCGGGGGCAGAGAGCCCCACACACATAATGCTGCCGTCACTTCAAGGTCTCCTAGGATTAGCACCAGGACTCAGCTTTCCACTGAATCAGCTGAGCCTCAAGGTTTGCAGCATGTACTGTAGGTGGGGGTGATTGTAATGAAGAAGTAGTTAATACATCTCTGGAATAAATACATTTTGATAGGGTTAGGTTGTCAGATCAAGTCAATAAATATTTATTGAGTGATTGCTATGAAGATAGCACTAGGCTCAACCCTGGACGGTGGGAAAAAATGTGTAGCACACCACAACTAAAATGCCCAGAAACTCCTCAAGGAACACTTAAAATATGTCTCCGTGGAAAAGGAAAAAAAAAAATCCTTGAATGTATGAAAGAAATTTTCGAGTCCTTTACAACCATCCTGTGCTGTCCTTGGAGGTCCCATGAGTATCAGCAAGACTCTTCGTTTCCTCATCTTAGACTAGGGATGGGCAGGCTAGAGTCTTTTCTCAAGGTCACACAGGGAGGCAGAGCTGAATCCATTCCAGGCTTTGGGGTCAAACTGCTGGTGGGGTGCTAAGAGGAGCACTGTGCTCTGTCTAGGCCCATCCTTGTAACGTAAGTACAGTTGTGATGTAATCAATTGGTGTAAAGTTACTAAAGTTCAAGTTGTCATAGCACCCTGCCCTTCCTCTATTGGTCCAGGTCCTCCCTGTGTTTCTGGCTCTGGACTTCCGTTTTCACATAACTGAAAGGAAACGACATATTCCTCTTTGGTCTGACTGCTCACTTAAAAATTAATCAGACTTAAACAGTATTTTTATTTTTAATGTTATGGATTTTTTTTGCTTTGTGTTTATATATGTTTTGGCTGTTGGATCCTCTGCATCGGGAGCCACCACGCAATGCTAGAAATTGAAAGTAGGCCTTTTCAAGAGCAGCCAGTGTTTTTAGCCACTGAGCAATCTCTCCAGCCCCTCTGGTCAGATTTTCAAAGTCTCCAGAAGGTTGGGTTTTACAGTGAACATACATTTACACACTCAGAGCCTCAAAGTTGTCTTTATGTTTATTTATATTTATACTTTTCTTGCTTTGTCATAGATTCTACCTTCTAATTTCTAAAATATTTTAAAGGAAACTGGAAGTATAAATGCTTAGGAACTCTTTATTCCGTTATAAGAGGAGACTTTTAGTAGTGTGACAACACAAGAGGAAGGGACTATGATGTTCAAACAAATAAGTTCAAGGTTGTCTTAGGCATCGGCTAGCCAACACTTGTGTAAGGCTGCAGCCTTTTGTTTTTTTGATTACAACAGAAATCCCATACAGCGCAAGCACAGATGGAAGTGGCTCAGTTGAACAAAGCAGAGAGTCTAGAACTAGACACATGGCTCAGTGAAAAAGCACTCTCCTAGAAATCCCAAAGCACAGTTTGATCTTTGACTCTTGTATTTTTCTTATCATCCTTATCTGCTCTTCGAACTCCCAACACTAAGTAAGAGAGAAAGAAGGTTAGAGAGAAATGGGGGCATTGATCTCATTAGACTATTTCCTAGTGAGTAAGGACATTGAGTTTCTTGGGGGCAAGTTTGCTCTTCCCTGTCAGGGTATCTCTAACCAGCAACCAGCAACCCAACAACTAGCAACCAGCAACCAGCAACCAGCAACCAGCAACCAGCAACCAGCAACCAGCAACCAGCAACCAGCAACCAGCAACCAGCAACCAGCAACCAGCAACCAGCAACCAGCAACCAGCAACCAGCAACCAGCAACCAGCAACCAGCAACCAGCAACCAGCAACCAGCAACCAGCAACCAGCAACCAGCAGCAGCAGTAGCCTCCTTTCTTGGGGCTCTGGCATTTATATACCCTCTGAAGAGTCTCCAGAATTCCAAACATAAACAATCTTCAACTGGCAAAATCACACCCCTGCCAGAGCATGCGACAAATCATAGCTGCTGTGGACTAAAGTGGAAATTCCTGGTTTCGTTGGAGACTCAATTGTGTCACATGATGTTTTTCTGGAAACTGTCTTATGCAAGGATGTTTTGGCTGAAGCAGACATGTGGGAGGATGTTTTGCTAAGATCAGACACGTAGTATTTTTCTGGAGGTAGCCTGGAAAAAGGGCACGTAATGTTTTGCTAGAGCAGATGCTTGAGAGAACACATGATGTTTGGAAAGAGTATAAATACAGCCCAAAGGACTGTGGATGATGTTGAATAGTATTGGTACACCTTACCATTCTTTGTTGGTTATTGTTTGTCATGACTTTATAAAAAGAAAAACACCAGAAAACTTCTGGTGGTATTCAGGTGTCTTCTTGCTGCTTCTAATAAGCAGAGCCTTGAGGTTTCTTCTGAAACCACCTGCCCGTGGCTGATTTGTGAATGGCGTTTGTGAGTGATCAAACTGCTAGTGATTCGTGTGAACTGACCTGCTGATGTCTTCACAATGCAGATTGAGTTTGCACCAAAGAAATATTTCTAAACAGGTTCACATCCTCCTTTGTATTAACCTTTCCTTTTCCATTACCTCTGGGTAGTGGGCTACAAGGGACATTAAAGCACTTAAAAACCCTTATTAAATGTAGGTTTTGAAAAAATCTAAGCCTGCAGTGGTTGATCAGAAGCAGCCCTGTATCTCACACCAGAGATTAAAACTAAAGCATATTCCCATAACATAACTGGGTTTTTCCCCCCAATCTGCTTTTATATTATTTTAATTACATGCAAGTATTAAGGTCAGTTTTAGGTTGAGGAGCTAGCAATACAATAGATGCAAATAGTCAAGGAATAAGCAAGACAGTAAACACAAATAATCAAAGAACAAGCAAGGCAATAAACAAAGTCTCATGACCACTCATGTGATCACTGTTTTTAAGGGCTTATCAGGATGACCAAAATATCTGAGCCTACTTCCCTGTCCTAGCCTAAAGTCATTTTCATGCCTGAAGCCTACTTCTTTGTTCTAGCCTAATGTCAGATTCCTATCTGAAGCCCATTTCCTTGTCCTTGGCCCATGTCAGCTTCTTGCCAAGCAGCCCCAAAGGCTCTCCCCCTCTCCACATTTTTTATTTGATTAACATGACTGAGCCTATTTTAGGTCGTTCTGACAAGAATGCCTTCCTTGCCTGTCATGGAATATGAATTATCAAAGGCAATGTACTTCTGTCTTAGGTTGGTAAGGCACTGTACAGAATCTTATCTCTCCTTGGCTTGCCAGCCTGTTAAATTAATAACTCTGTCTGGGGGTCCACTTTCACATGGGTTTTTTAAAAAGCCAAAATTCTCACTACAATATAGGTCAAATCCAAGGTCATTTACAAGGTCATTTATAAGATGACCAACATAAGAGAAAATTATTTCTCCTGTTTTAATGTGCTTATATTTTAGTGTGCTGCCCTTTTCCCCACTTTTTAATCTCACAATAGTCTTGGACTCACTACATAGTCAAAGATAACCTCGAACATCTAGTCCCACAGCCTTTGCCTTCTGAATGCTGAGGTGACAGGCTTTCACCTTCATATTTCATTTCTATGGCACTGGAGAGAATAGCTGGAACCTTGTGCATGCTAGACAACCATGCTACCAACTGAGCTACATGCCCAGCCTTAGCACAATCTTTATAGGGTATATTTATTGTGGCTCTTAGTCACATGAAGTCAGGTGTGAAATTTTCTACTGATGGTATCATGCTGGCATTCAAAAACTTTCATTTCCTATTTTTGGATTAAGGCTGTTCAACCTGCAGATAAATAGCTGGAACAGTGTGGTAAATGCCTCATTAGGATGCCTATGACCTCAGCATTCTACACTCTGATGAAAACTCCATTCTCTCCATCTGATATTCTACTGCTTGGCAAGTTTCTCTTTACATTTAGCAATCAAGCTATTTCATGGTCTGTAAAGACTTCATAGTCTCTCATTCTATGACAGGCCATGATTACTTAATCTCTTATGATGGATGAGGCTCTCATTTCTGTCTTTCTATTAAAGTGCTAAGTAGGCATTCTTGTCTCCTTATTTCCTCTCCTATGTTTGATATTTATGGAGGACAACCTCAAAAGTATGGGCTGGAGCGATGGAGAAGGTGTCCAGAGATATAGACTGATATTTTTTGACATGAGCACTATAGAACACCAACCATGATTGTGAGTGTGGTTTAGGCAGGTTGAATTTGAGAAGCCTTAATGGAGGTAACTGAAATGTTTAGATGCCAGGGCCTGGGAGAGAAGGCAGGGGTGTGAGGTTGACCCAGGATGATATTAAGGGTAGTAAAAGTCTTGCAGCAGTATAAGATGAAATTAACCAGGGGAAGACATGGGATCAAATTACTCAAAATTTTAGAACATTCTAGAGGTGCTCTAACATTTACAGACTTGGCCAACAGGAAGACTGACTAGTAGTAGACACTACTATGATCTGAAATGCCTTCTGAAAACCCATCTACAAGGTTTGTTCATCAGTTTGTGGCATCATTTTAACATGGTAGGACCTTGGAAAAGTGAGGTCTAATGGGAGTAAGTCCAATGACCGGATGTAAGGTCTGAGAGTGGATGGGAGACCTCTGCTCTTTCTTTCTGCCTCCTTGTAATCACAAAGTAAGCATATGTCTTCTGGACCATCACAGACTCAAAGACAAGGATTCATAACAAGAGTTGAATTCTCTGAGATAGTGACTAAAAACATTTCCATTCCTCTGGCATTTCACAGTGACAATATTCATAACTAACCCGGACCTTAAGAAGAAAAGTCCAGGAGACTCTGATGTCTGAGAAGAGTTTAGAAGAAGCTTCTTTGAAACAGAGACTCTGTCCCAAGTGCCCAATATTGCTGAGGTGCAAATTCAGATAAAGAGAATAATCGATTATTGAATTTAATATCAAAATCATTAGCAAGCTAAAAATATGCATTACATGTAGAAGCATCTACTTTCAAGGCTTCTAGAAACCACTGTACCAACTGAGCTGCATTCCCAGCTCTTTATTTTGTACTAATATTTAACCAGCCCTATGTTGTCTTTTAAATAATCCACCCTCTATCCACTGATTCACAGCCATTTATCACACAGAAAGAAGCATATTGTGTGAGCTACGCTGCTTTGTATGGTTTAAGTCATCTGTTCCTAGAAAATATCATGTCAACTATTATGACCCCAGAGAGTATTTGATGGCTGGAGTTCCTTATTCTAGTTAGTGTACAGAATGCTCCACATACATTATTCTAGATAAACTTTGTATAAAGCTAGTTTGGGTTGGTCAAATTCTAAAATTGTTTTCTTGATATCATTGAGATATCCTGATTTTATGTGGCAGTAAGGTGGAATGGTAACTTAGAATATTGAGTCTTTTTGGTCCTCAGACTGACACTCATCTCTGCATTTATTCCCGTGTGGGCAGCATGCTCCAGTAAAAATTCACAGTTCCCATGTCATTCACATTAAGGCTTGCAAGCCCTCTACTGCAGGCTCCATCACCATCTCCGGCCTTTGCTGGTTTTGAGATGCCATCTCCTATCATCTTTCACTTGGTTGTCTTTTCTCCAGTCACTTTGACCTCTCGGTAATTCAGGAACCTGCTGCTCTCATCCTAAACCTCCCTATGTTTACCCTTTCCTGTTGCCTTTTGGAGAGACTTCGAACACATGCCTCACTTTTTCAAGTCTCTGCTTCAATGTCAACTTCCAAGGAGGCTTTAGTTGGCACTCTGAGTTTAAACAAACAAACAAACAAACACCAATCCTTCTATTTTACTTCTTCTTTTTCCTGTGTCTTGAACCATGGCTTTTCCCTCAGCATCTATTCCTACCTTTGTTATTACATATCAGCTTGCAAATTTATTTGTTTGTTGTATATCATCTCCAGATAGGATAAAAACTTCTGAAATGTAGTGTTTTATCCACTTTTGGCAGAGCTCACACAAGTGCATGGCACTTGATATATAGCTATTGAGTGCCAAATGAGTGATTTTCTTAATATAACTATCTAAGTCTTGTTAACTTTTTATTAATTTCCAGCATTTTAATTACTTTATTCCTATTTTAAGTAGAATTATATTTTAATGTTATCTGACTTGTCATCTATGATATAAAAATATGACCCAGTTTTTAACAAGCATTTCTTAATCAAATTCTAATTATCATAATAGATTCTGAGTTATTCTCCTGGAGTTACATAAAGATAATTATTTATTTTCTTTGCCCACATTTGTGGGCTGTGTATCTTTTTAAAAACTCGTACTCTGCTGTCTAGAACCTTCACAAAAAAGCTAACAGACTAATACAGAGTCACATCTGGGTGCTTAAGCAATACATTTCACAACAAAGCACTACTTAATTCAGTCTCTTCCCACTTCAGTGCTTGACTGTCAATCACACATCATGGATAGCCTCTGTCAGGTGCCTATGCTAGGGTGCCTTCTTTAGACATTCACACTGTTACTGTCTCAAACGGACACACCACGATCCCACTGGAGATGGAAGGCAGTGTGTGGTCAGATATTAAAGTTTCTCTTTACAACGGCCACCATTACGTGTTTTCTCACCACCAAATCACGTATTGCTGCTGTTGTCAGTAAGGTGGTATCTGAAGCTCTCTGGGAAGGGAGTGCAAGTCACATAGCTGAGCCTGCCACTCAGATGATATCTATATCATCTGATATCACTATAAATATGCCTTTAAAAAATTAAAATTATGTGTGAAATGGCTCTTCTGGCATTGACCTATCTCGATATCTCAGAGATGAAGCTGTGTGCCTGGATGTCTTTGTGGCTGACTGGTATTCTTGCATTTGTATATTCATTCACTATCTGTGTCAGAGTTTCTTTTCCTGTTACTATGATAAAACACTTTGACCACATGAATTTAACAAGGACTCACAGTGCCAGGGTATAGTACATCATGGTGGAGAAGCCACAGTAGCAGAAGCTTGAGGAAGTTGGGCACATTGTGTCCAATGGCAAGAAGCAGAGTGTTCCTGTTCAGTTCACCTTCTCCACTTACAAGGCTCAGGATCCTGGCCTCAGAAGCCGTGATGCCCACCATTAAAGTGGGGCTTTCCACAAGTAGTGTAATAAAGGTCCTCACCCACAAGCATCCCACGGGGCTCTTCTTCCAGGTGATTCCAATTTGGCAAGTTCTCACTTAACACTAACCATCATCGTCTGTACTGTACTAGGGGCCAAGAATCCACAGTACCCATCTTTGTAGAGTCTATGGCCTGGTGGTGGAACCAGTCAATTTCAATGAATTATTCAACTGTAACTGAAATGAGAAATAAAGAACTGGGGTTTGGGCAGCAATGATGGGACGTCGCTCTCTGGGAAGGGAAACTCTAAGCAATGCCCTGAGTAGAGTGGAGAACAGTGCATTTCATAAATTAGACTAGTGTGGGTATACAGGAAACAGCAAATCAAAGAGATGAGGTCAGACAGAGCTAGATAACCGTAGAGTGTTTTGCAAAAGAGTTTGTTTTGCAAAAGACCAAGTGTTTTGAACACTTGGTTTCTTTTTAGAGTCATAGAAGACCTCACATAAATAATTTTAATTATAGGATCAGGAAAGATTGGAATAGAGAAAACCTCTTATGATGACCAGTGATGGAATGGATAGATTCATTTATGAAGGTCAGGGCAAGATTGAGGGTCCTGGCAGTGAAGCAGACTGAGAGAGCTAGATTTGGTCATCTAGACAAACATCTAGAAAGACAGAGATGAGGGAGAATGTGTCAAGGAGATATCATCTGTAAAACTGGGTATTTGGTGAAAAATAATAGAGAATGGGATTATGGGAGAAGTCATGTGTCTAATTCCAAACTGTATGTCCCTGAAGTGACTTTAAGATAATCAAGTCAAAGCATCACATGACACATGGGAGTGTATGTAGAACTCAGAGCAGACAGCTGTCGGGACCAGTTTGAGAGTCTTCAGAACAATGAAACTTGTTAATACCTTTTTGTCAGTATTTCAACCTTCTTGGGTCTTTCTCTATTAAGGGAATAGGTCTTGGTGCTCCAACTTGGCATCTGTTTTCCTCATCCACTGCCTTCCAGTCAAATTTCCTAGATAGAGGTCCCTGAAGAATTTTCTTCCAGCTTTACATTTTGTATAAACTTCACAATCAACATTAAGAAAGATTGTGGTACTAGTACCTGGGTACTAGAAATGAACATGGCAATTTTCTGGATAATAAAATGTAAGTAAAACACTACTAGATTAGTATGGAAGGTTACGTGTTTATCTTTTCTTCCTGTCATAAATGAATACCGGCTTAATATCTGGAGGTACAGATGTATCATGGTCAGAAGGCAACAAGAGTAAAAATTAAGAAAGTCAAAATATAAATTTAGTTTGCCCAGTAGCTAAATCTACACACCAGATAGTGGCAATCTTATTATTATTTGAGATAACTGAATTCCTATTTTTTTAGTCAATAATCAAATATATCTTACCTGTGGCTAAACATATATTTTAGCTACAATAGATTTGTTACCAATGAATAGAATTCAACTCTTTAGTCTTGGAATATAATAGAGACAGTAAACTGTTTTCTGTACAAGCATTAGAACTGGGACCTATGTAAAAAAGCTGGGCATGGTGGTATGTGCTTATAATCCCGTCTCTGGGAATCAGAAAGAAGCAGGGGTGTGGGGCTGCCTTGTCAGCTAGCCTAGCCTAGTAGCTAAACTCCAGCCCTGGGGGAGAGCCTGTCTCAACTATCAAGATAGACATTGACTAAGGAAAAGTTCTCTTCTCTGTGTTCTCTTTCTGTCTGTTCCTCTCTCCTTCCCTCCTCCCTTCCTTCCTTCCCTCCCTACTTCCTGTCTCTCCTTCCCTCCCTCCTTCTCTTTCTTCTACACATACCTTCTGCATAAACACACACACACACACACACACACACATAGAGGGCCAAGCACAAATGCACAAATATATATACACCTCAATACAAATGAACAAACACATAAAAAATGAAACTTTTTCAAACAAATAAGACACACTTACATGTCCTATGTGTTATAAATGACATGTATGTGCCACATTCTCAAACTTTGTTGTATGTTTTCTCTACCTTGTACATCTGCCTGTCCTGTTACTGACCCCTGCCAGGTCTCCTTTCTGATTATTTATTCCCTCATATTTGGTCTCAGTAACATTTCCCCTCTACTTCTACTAGTGCAGTCTTTGTGCCATCCTGACTGCTGTTCAGTTTTCTACGACTCTGCCTCTCCCACCTCTCATTACAGAGTTCCTTGAATAGCCCAAGTTACTCAGGACATGAGAATCAGATAAATTCTCTGGTACGCAACGCTCCTTCCTCCCCATAATCTTCTATCATTTTGCAGTCTTTTCTCCCAAATGCTTCATTTTAATCAACTTGTCCCCTTGACCTAAATATATCTTCCAGATACACTTGCTCAGTATTAAATACAACCTTATCCTCTGCCACTCCTCAAATCCTTCTCATTTCCCAAGATTCAGCTCAAATCCTACCTCCTCTGCTGTAGCTTGTACATGCACCATGGCCTGGCCTTGTCTTTCTTTGCTCTCAAATCCAGTTTTTAATATTAGTGTGATTTTCATCTTCCATTACACCTACAGAACATAGTCCAGCCACCTTGAGCCAATCAGCCATTCTCCAAACAAACTTTATCTTTGTCCAGGCTATTTTTGCAGGCTGAAGCACCATCCTGGAAATGTTTCACATCAATGGAGATTCAGTTTAAAGTCTTCTTCATTTCAAGTCTGTCTTTAATCTGAGCCCACGGTGAACATTTCTCCTTACAGTTTGTTGACTATGCTATTTGTTTTGTCAATTTCTTACACGTTTTTTTTTTTCTTACAAAGACCTACCACGATTCCAACTTTATAGTATGTGTATGGCATCCTCAATCATAATTCATCAGAGCAGAACTTACTGATCATCTCAGCTAAACCTCTCGTTAATCAAAGAAATAATAAGCCTTCAGACAGACTTACACAGAGGCACAGCATTCAGTCAGGGTCCAGTCCTGTGTCAGTGCTCAGAAGAAAAAGATGAATGAGAGACAGCCTCATCCTACAGTGAGCTAGAAATTTAGTCAAGATGTCAGATATATTTAATGAATAAATCACAGGTCCATATTTGGGGGAAGAAAGTCATCATGACAAGCATACCGTACCATATATTTTCTTACACTTCCACAATGCAGAAGATGAAGTCCACTTAGCGAGACAACTATAGAGAATGTTTAAATGCTAGCAAGTCAATTAATTTCCTATGAACTTGAAAATCATAAAAATCATAAAGACGAACCACCAAGCAAGATAACTTTAATCAAACTACATTTCCATTGCTCTGCTACTGTTGTTTGATATTATGAGTTATAGAATGACCTTGAGTTTCCGTGGTTCTGAATTCCACTTCCTGAAGCCTGAGATCTCAGGCTCATACCACTCCATCCCCAGGCTCACACCACTCCATCCCACTCATACAATATTAAAGATCAAATGTAGGTGCTTTATGAAAACTAGGCAAAGACTCTACCAACTCACCTACTTCCTGACCTCTACAACAATAAAATATTGTTACAAACATCTTCATTATTACATAGACACACATTTAAGCAGTTTAAGAAAATACATAATATTTTATTTAATGTGAATAAACTTACTGTTGCTCTTTGAGACTAGTAAGAAACTACTCCTTCTTCGTGCCCAGATTGCCAAGTTTTAGTCCATTTAGTCTTTATTTTGCAGGAGAGGTCATAACCAAAAATGTGTCTGATCTGTCAAGAATCCTTAAGTTATTCCATGTAGCCAGTGTCAGATTGTTTTCCAGACTAGATTGGTAGATTGTTGGGATTGTTAGTAAAGATACAGTTTTGGGTGAGGACCACTCCTTCCCTATTCAGACATACAGGTTGGGTCACATATGTTCAAATCAAATTTCTATTTAAAGAGCTTGCTCTGATAGCTTCTACTTGAAGGTCCACTGTGTTTCTTTGTAACAAAGCATACTATGTCTATACAATACATTATTTTTTTCTTTTATTGAAAATAGATTCTTTTGTCACATCATATTACAGTCTCTCCTCTCACTCTTCCCAGTTCCTCTCCATCTTCCCTCCCATCGGGGTCCACTCCCTTTATGTCTCTCATTAGAAAAGACTTCTAATGAATAATCATAAAATATAACAACAACAAAAAGAATAAAACAAACAAAAAAAAAAACTATCACATCTCACATTGAAGTTGGACAAGACCAAAAAAAAAAAAAAAAAAAAAAGAAAAATAAAAATAAAAAATAAAAAAAGAGCCCAAGAGAAAGCACAGGAATCAGAAACCCACTGGTTCGCACACACATGGGAAATCCTATAAAACCTGGAAAAGGCATAGTATCATAATATGTATGCAGAAGATCTGGTGCAGAACTGTGCTGGCCCTGTGCAGGCTGCCTCAGTATCTGTCAGTTCATATGAGCCTTGCTCAATTAAGACTTGTTTTCTTGGTGCCCATCATTTCCTCTGGTTCTTCCTGTATTCCTTCTCCCTCTTCCAGGGGGTTCCCTGGCCCTAAGGAGAAGAATTGATGAAGACATCCCATTTAGGGCTGAGACAACACATTATTGTCAATAAAATAAGTTCTTCTAATTATCTTCCATAACTGTCATCATAATTTCATATATTTTAGTCTCAACGAAGTACATCTTATGGCCACTGAACAGAAGAGAGCACTTCCTGATCAGGTGAGATGAGCTTTCGGTAAGGTACTAATAACCACGTCCTTCAACATCTTCAAGAATGAATTAGTGCAGTTACAAGTGAGCGTGTGTTTGCTTAGTCTGGCTGCATCAAATACTTTCCCCACTTCCCATGAAGCTAAGTCTGCAACTACCCATATGCTATCTTCTCCAAAGAACAGGATCCTGAATTAAATGCTTAGCGGGAATAATTTCTTTGGCTTTGAACTATTTTCAAACGAGCTTCAAAAACAGTAGGGAGCTGGTCTCTAATGACCAGGATCATGCTGAACCTTTCTCACTAAAATGGAAGCCAAGTTAGTTATCAAGAGTGGTAGAAAGCAGTGGAGTGGGGAAGGCGCTCAGGGCTAATGACTCTACACTGGCTTCAGGCTCACTTTTACATTTGGCAACAGGACACAGGGCTTCTCCAAAGCAAACCTTAAAAATATTTGAAACAAAAGGAAAAGGGGGCATGGGATAGGGGTTTTCTAAGGGGGGGGGAATGGGGAAAGGGGATGGCATCTGAAGTGTAAATAAAATATCTAAAAAAAAAATATTTGAAACAAAATCCACCAGTCAGGTCTCTGTGCACATTTGGTGTCTGACAAATAGAATAATGAATCCAGCTCTGAGTGAAGTAGCCAGATGAGATCAGAGTAGGGTGGGGTTTTTTGGTTTTTTTTAACCTGCTTAACCAATTAAGGAACAATTTTCCTAGTGGGCCTAGACAGATCAGACTGCTGTAACAGACTCAAGAGTCTGGGTGTTTGAAAGGACAAATGTTTACTTCTCATGGCCGAGGAGAAACTGAAAGACCAGGATCTGGGTGTTAGCATGAGCAGACCCCGAGGACCCATTCCCTGGTTGGCAGTACACTCTTTTCCCTCAGATCCTAGATGATGAGGGGAGAGAGCTCTGGAGTCTTCCTCCCTTGTGAAGCCAGTGTGAGCCCCAATACTAATGGCATCATCCTGAGGGTTTTGGATTTAGCATGGTTATTTATTTATTTATTTATTTATTTCCTGAAGAGCCTGTACTCAAAGCCGTGTACAGAAACAAAGTAACAACTCCACCCAAGTTTATCTTGTGGGACCCGTGAGTTTTCTGTGGTGACTTACAGAAGCATGGTTGGGGGTCTAGTCATGTGTGTTTGCTTTTTGACACATGATCATCTCACGTAGTTCAGTCTGGCCTCAAACTTAGGGTAATCTTTTTATTTTTTTAATTTTTAAAACTTTTTATTTATTTATTTATTTATTTATTGTTTATTGGATATTTTCTTTATTTACATTTCAAATGTGATCCCCTTTCCCAGTTTCCCCAGAAATCCCCTATCCCATCTTCCCTCCCCCTGCTTCTATATGGGTGTTCCCCCACCCACCCACCCACTCCCACCTCCTCACCCTGGAATTCCCCCACACTGGGGCATCAAGCCTTCACAGGAACAAGGGGGCTCTCCTCTCATTGATGCCCAACAAGGCCATCTTCTGCTACATATGCGGCTGGAGACATGGGTCCCTCCATGTGTACTCTTTGGTTGGTGGTTTAGTCCCTGGGAGCTCTGGGGGATTTGGTTGGTTGGTATTGTTGTTCTTCCTGTGGGGTTGCAATGCCGGGCCAAAGGATCCTTAGCTGGAAACCACCCTCATGCCCTCCATAACTGACATAAAGTCACAAAGGAACTGGACAGTCCCTCAGTTTGCTGCCCCGGGAGTTGGTATTTGACCTTAAGTGAAGATCAAGATTTAGACGTCTGTCTCCTTGTCTTTTCATCCACATCTCACAAAACACCTGCTGTACTTTTTGTTCCCACAGGTGATGCTTAGTGACTTCTAATAAAGTTCCCATGCTGTAGCACTTCCTCAGTCTCCATTCTTCATGCCCAAGGTAAAGTTCCTTTCTCTTTCCCAAGTACATAAAGAAGGGCAAGATTGTAACATGTCGGCTGCTGGTTGAGTTACTCTGCTCTCTTTAGTGTGTTTCTCTGGGGTTTCTTTGTTGCCTTGCTTGTCTGACTTCAAGAGATCTCTCCAGCAATCTATTTTGCCGGTACTGGCTGACAGTATCTCAGGGGACCTGGCTTAGTAAGATTGATTGGAACCTGCACCTTACCCATTTGCAAGATGGCTTCTTCCCTGGCTCCTCCTCCCCTTTCTTTTATCTCCTTCTTTCTCTCTCTCTTTTTTTCCACCTCCTAATGATGGTACATTTGTCTTGCTGAAGATGGAACGTTCGCCGCCAAGGATGAGCACTAGGACTCAGATCTCTCGTTTCTTGGCAAGCTCACACACTTCACACCAGCCCTGCACGGCACTATTAATATTATATATAGATGCCCTTGTCACAGATTTACATTCCAAGATCTGAAATCAGCAGGGGTGGGGTGAAGCTTGCATGACGAGGAGGTGGAGGGAAAAAGGCTGATTTATCGTGGGGAATGTTAGAGAGTAAAAAGGAGGTGATCAAATTTATATTAATGCCTTGACCTATATTCTTTTTAAAACTGCTTTTTGCCCATTTCAGCACAGGATCATTGGCTGCCTAAATCCAGAAAAGAAACAGAAAGAAGAAGACCCAAACACATGCTTGTCATGCTATTTATTTTTCTTATTTACTATGAAAATATTCAAACTATAGTTCATGTGTGAATTTCAGGAGGGAATATAGAGACAGATTGTTAGATTGAAGTGTGCGGTGGTTTGAATAGGAATGGCTCCCATAGACCACATATGAAGCTTGACCGTAAGGAGTGGCACTATTAGGAGGTGTGGCCTTGTTGGAGTAGGTGTGGCCTTGTTGGAAGAAGTGTGTCACTGTGGAGACAGGTGTTGAGGTCGTATACATGCTCAAGCTATGTCTAGTGTGAGACAGTCTCCTTCTGCTGCCTACAGATCAAGATGTAGAACTCTCTCCTTCTCCAGCACCATGACTGCCTGCAAGCTGCCATGCTCCTGCCATGATGATAACAGACTGAACCTCTGAAACTGTAAGCCAGCCCCAATGAAATGTTGTCCTTTAGAAGAGTTTGGTGTGGTCATGATGTCTCTTCACAGCAATAAAACCCTAAGACAACCTGCTTCCCCGCCACCCACTTCATAGAGGCAAACATGAGATGAATGTTCAACAAGCAATATTCTGAACCAGCTAAGGTAAGCTTTGTCTATCCTGGAGGCAGAAGAGGAAGCTCAGTGGTTAAGAGTACTTGGTGCTCTGGCTGAGGACCAGGTTCAGTTCCCAGAACCCACATGGTGGCTCAAAACCACCCATAACTCCAATACCTGGGAGTGCAAAGAAAATTACACTTGAGAACTGTTTTCTCAAAATGTTGGGTGTGCTAAATAGGCTCTTCATCACTGGGATATATGTGTGTATACATACACATATACATATATATATATAATTATAATATTATATATCATATATTATAATTATTATATTATATATTAATATATAATCCCTAGAGGTATATAAACATATACCTCTAGACTATATGACAGCTTTTAAAAGTACTTCAGTCTGTGTTTATTCCTTGAGTGGCTGGAATGTGAAATGTCCCTCCATAGGCCTGTGTGTTTGAGTTTGGTTCGAAGCTGGTAGTACTGTTGTGTGACCTTTAGGATTGTGGCCTACTTGGTGGAGGTGGGCCTGTGGGGTGGCCCTTCAAGGTTACCTCTAGGAGGGTCTGAGTTCTGTTCCTTCATGAAGAACTCTGCCACATATAACTGTTACTATGGATGACTTCACCATGCCTTTCCCCATCATGTGTCACGTGACTGAACACACTGAAGACATAATAAATATCTCTTCCTTGTTTCCATGAGGTATATTAACAGAGGTCGGAGGAAAAAGAGCTTATATATCCCCTTTCTCACTGAAACCTTGTTACAGCCATTAGTACACTACAGTAGGAAGCACTGACTACATTTTGACGGTCAGTGGAGACTGGAGCGTGACCAGGTCATTGATCTTGCAATGATGGTATAGTCCTGATTTCACACTCTGTTTCTTTTTCTTCTCCTCTTTCTCTTCTTCTTCCTCCATCCTGCCCTGGTCATGTGATCTCACTATAGAGCCCCTAGGCTCACCTTAATCTTTTGAGCTCTGGGATTGCATGAACGTACCACCATGCCTGGCTTCATTCCTTCTCCAGTCCCCCTACTTGACATTTCACTTTTACTCCCTATGATAGAACATTGCTTACATCCCTCCTGGTGCAGATTGAACAAGCAGACCTGGAGTAGATGCTCAGAAAGACTGAGGGCCAGGGACCCAATTACCTTCCACAGACACTCTTGGAAGGCTTGGAAAAAGCATGTGTGGTATCTAAGGAAGGATCAGGGTCCCTCACCTTCAGCTGCCAGCTGCTAATGGAACATTCACAGTGACTCTGGAATCAAGGTGCTTGTCTCAGGCCACCTTGACACCCACTGGGAGCTTGGGTGCTAAGTGGTAATGTTACACTAAAGTAGTCCTGGTTCGGTGGCTGCTCAGTGGGAGACCCACTGGTGATTGTAAAGGCCTGTTTTAATGTTGCCTGCATCTTAACCAAACTTTTTTTTTTTTTTTTTTTTTTGCTGTAGGAACAAAATTTGCTTGTTCTAACCAGTCACAGAGGCAGAAATCTACTTACTCCCCCAAATCATTTCAAATTAAGTCAATAGGTTTTTCAGGTACAAAATAAGTTCAGACTCAGTGGAAAGCCAGAACTATTTTTCTTGTTTACCACTTTTTCTCTCCTGAATATGATCAGTTCTGTTGTCTCCTGGATGATTATAGAATGCTAATCAAACTTTCTTGGTCTTTTATTTTAACGACATTTGAACAAGTTTAATAAGAGTCAAGCGTGGAGGCTCTGGGTACAGACTGAGCATCTGTCGACAGATCAGAACTGCGAAGCTTTTGTCCAGTGTTCTAAGTCTCCAGGGGCTGCAGCTAAGACAGAACAGACCAGCTCATGGGTTGCTCACCAAAGAAAGGCCTTCCAAAAACATTATCCTCTCTCTCTTTCCTTTGCCCTCCTCCCTTCCTTCCCTCTTCTGCCCCCAGTGTGCGTGTGCGTGTGCGTGTGCGTGTGTGTGTGTGTGTGTGTGCATTCATGTTTGTGTGCATGAGTGTGTGTGATCATGTGTGTGTATGTGTGGTCATGTGTGTGTGTGCATGTACATATGTATGGGTAATGTATGCATGTGGAACTCAGAGGATACTCTCAAGTATTGTTCCTCAGGGCCCATCCACCTTCTTTTTTTGGGGGGGGGGACAAGGTCTTTTACTGACTGGAATTGGCCATGTAAACTAAAATGGATTGGATTCTAAGACAACTTTGGAACAGGTACTTTTCCTTTATCATGTAGAGCCCAGGGATCCAACTTATGTGGTAAAGCTTGGCAGCAGGTGTTTTCAACCACAGAACTATCTTGCTGGACCTGCCATTTAAAATGTGGGTTCTAGAAATCCCACTCAGGTCCTTGTGCTTGCAAGGCAAGTACTTGATTGGTTGAGCTATCGCCCCCAGCCCCAAGGAAACTATCTCATGATGGTGGGAGAGCTTTGCCTTCCCCATGGGTGCATCATTCTGCCTTCTTGCTATCTGCTGCTCTGTGTGAAGCGTCCACTGGTCATTCTTGCTCACCTGGTGTTTACCACAACAGTGTATTATTTGGGGGGAGGCAAGACTATGTGGATAGGTCTTGATATGTAACTCAGCTTCTTGTTAGATAGGAGAATTTGGGCAAGCAATTTACCCTAGAGTCTCAGTTTCTTCATTTCTAAGCTTAAGAACTCTTAAAATCACAGAAGGGAGTAAATGCTGCTCAGAACAGTGACAGGTACATGGAGTTATAGGTCACTAAAGGCAGGGAGCTGTGAGGAGAGGAACAGCACAGCAGCCCAAGGGCTACATCTGGTAACAAAGGTGTGTCCTACACCCCATTGCCGGGGCTGAAGTTTCTTCAGTTTGCTTCACCAGTGGGGCAATATTCAGTGTTTTATATTATGTGTAATTATTGTAGACCTTAAAGGTTGGCCATCCAGAGATCTTACTGAGTCTAAAGGAATATGGTACATGAATGCTATCTTGGTGAGCATGGTATGAACACCTCAATTACTTCTTAAGTCTCAACACACGGCATGTCAGAAACAGAAAAGAAACTCTGCGGATATTATTAAATAAATCATAGAATATCATTATTCTATGTGGGAATCTGCTAAGAGATCAGGTAAAGCAAGCAAAGTTAAGTGAATGTAGTGAGATTCAGACTGTGATCTTGGAGGCGGGAAGCCTACCTAGTGGACAGTATTGAGGGGTGAAAATCTTACTGTCAAATATTTGACAGGTCACCAAAGTGAGCAATTTCCATCCTGGTATAATCTCTTCAGTGAAGTCTCAAGAGTACAGCTTGCTTCAAAAAGAATCTTGCCAGAAACAAAAGCCAAGAAACAGAAATGTATGAACAAGCTCCTTTAAGACTAAAAAGAAGTTAGTATGTGTACATTTTAGGAGGGTGGTCCTGTTTATGTCAATTTATTATTGGTGTTTAACTTAATAAACTCATCTGGTCAATAAGTTAAAGAGGTTTTTCATAATGTGTAAGTAGTTCTAAATGCATATTTCATCTTTCAAAGAGAACAAGGAGGCTGGGGATACATGTCAGACGTAGAGCACTTGCTTAACATCTATGACACCCCTGGCTTGGTCCCTAGCTTTACCAAAGATGAAATATAAATGGAGAAGGACGGGGGAGTCACCCACATTTCATTAATAGGACATGGATTTGGTTGTGCACGGAACATCAACTGATTATTGCTAATGTAATTACAGGTAAATTAATTTCCTTCAAGTTTTGTTCATAATTTTTATAAATGCCTTTTAATGTTTTAAATGTTAATTTTGTTAGGAAGTTGGTATGTTCAGGTTAGGGAATTAAACTGAATTACTTTCAGTGCCCAGGATTCTTAATTGCAATCACAGAAGTCTCCTCTTGCCCACTCTATAATTCACCCTAATTACATGTTTATTTAGTTACTCAGTGCTTCTTGGGCCTCGAAGGAGGCGACAGTGCAAGCAGCACTGAAATGTGCAGCAAACGAAAAGGAGTTTCCCGGACACACATGCAACTCTGAGAAACAGCTAGGACTTTGTCGAGCATCTAGTGAAAAATGGAGGTGTTTTAAAGTGGTCTTTAATACAAAAAGGTAAATGTTTAAATTATAGCAGAAGAGTATGACATCAAAGAAAAATAAAGGAGTTATCCATTAACCTGCTTACCACTAATGGCAAGGACTATATAGTAACTCTACTTTAGAAAAATGTCATTTCTCTGTATCCTACATGCTTGAGGTTCAGGTTAGGAAGGAACAAGAGAACTGAGAGACAGGAAGCTGGAATCCTTGGTAGGATAGCTTCCTAGGAGAGAAGAGAAATCCTGATCATGCAGAGAACACTGTTGCATGGGTTAGCTCCAACAAGCAAGAACATCTGATCCCCTAAAATGTATTTTAAGATGGAAGGAGATGGGGATTGAGGGGTTTCCTCATTTGGGCATTTCAATAAGCCGAATAAAATTCCAAGCAGTGACAAGAGACCAGGAGTGGACGTGAGACAACAGGTACAGTACTCAGGGCAGGGCTGGAGACAAGAGAGCATACAGCATACAGCAGTTAGTCTGTGCTGACCACAACCAAAGGGAATTTGACCTGTAGAGTGTATTTAATCTTGACAAGAAGCCAATCGAGTAACTCTAGGTATGGGGCTGAGACCTTGGCACTGTTGATATAAAGCTGGACTCTGAAGTGCCAGGAAATGAAGGAGTTAAAATGGTGTCTAATAATCACAGTAGGTCAAAAAAAAAAAAAAAAACTGGATAAAACTGGAGGATAAAAAACCAGAGCTTGCTCAGTGGGAATCTGCTAAGAGATCAGGTAAAGCAAGCAAAGTTAAGTGAATGTAGTGAGATTCAGACTGTGATCTTGGAGGCGGGAAGCCTACCTAGTGGACAGTATTGAGGGGTGAAAATCTTACTGTCTATGTCTTCACTGGAAAAGGTGGCTGGAGTAGGCAGGAAGTAAGGTATGTCAGACTTATCGGGGCCCAGGACCTTGCATAGGTTCAAATATTTGACCTAACTAGAAAATGAAGAAAAGACAAATAGCTACCAGGACACACAGAAAGGCTGAGATCAGGTAAACTGGGCTCCCCAATGGAGAAAACACAGCACCCTGTAAGCTCAGTATGTTTATTCTGTGCAGTTGAGCAGACAGATGGGGTTATTCCACATAGCTGTACAAGGAGGTGGGGTTTATGGTACACAGTGGACCATTGGGACAGGCTTAATTAGTCTCAGTAGGAGCAGTCTCTGTAGGGCAGCAATCTTCAGGCTGTAAATATCCAACGGGAGGAAG